>NC_046330.1:1569346-2169346 GCF_009819535.1 Lacerta agilis
TCCGTTTCATTTCCCATTCCATACATACCGCTCTATGATCAGACAGAGTTTTTGGTAATATTTCAGATCTTAGGACTCTAATTGTCAATTCTTTTGTGACCCAAATATGGTCTATTCTACTCCAGCTTCTATTTGCATCAGAATAAAAAGAGAATTCTTTCACGGTCGGATTTTTCCATCTCCATATATCAATCAGGCCATTCTTTTCTACCATTGATTCAAATATCATTGGCAGCTTCCCTTGATTTGTTCTTTTTTTCTCTGATCTGTCCATTTCCAAGGATGGTACACCATTAAAGTCTCCCATCAATATCACTTTACAATCAATATAGTCATTTAATAGTTCATGTAGTTTCCTATAAAATTCGGTCTTATTATCGTTTGGTGCATAGATTCCTACAGCTATTATTTTTCCGTCTTCAATTTGGATTTGCAGCCCTAGAATTCTACCTTCCTTATCTTTGAATATTTGCTTTGCCTCATATTTATTTTTTACATATATCACCACCCCTCGCTTCTTCTGAACGTCTGAGGATGTGAATTCATTTCCCAATTTTTTATTTTTTAGGACTCTGTTATGTCTTCTTGTCACATGAGTTTCTTGCAGGCATATTATGTCTGCCTTCTCTTTTTCCAGTATGTATCCTATCCTGTTCCTCTTGTTTTTGTCGTTCATGCCATTTACATTCCACGAAATTATTTTAACACCCATTTTACTAATTTATTTAAATAACTTTATTTCAATTTGTTTATTCTGCAGAAAAAAAATGTTTATATATCTATCTCTTTGATCTGCTGTTCCTGTGCGTCTTTCTCATCTCCTGATTCCTCTTCAACACCTTCTATCTTACCTAATTCTTTGTATCTCCTTCCAAACTTCTTTATTTCTGAATGTGATTTCTTTGTTTGCTGCAGACGTGCAGCTCGAGTCTGTAGGACTTGTGTGTGTGCTACTAAATAAAGCTTAGTTAAGATTAGTAGCACTGGTGTGTGTCACGTTATTTCAAGACACCACGAAGCAGACCTCAACAAGCCATCTCGCCGCTGCGTTTCACTCTGCTACTGGAAGAACGCTCAGAGCGCAGCAGAAGTGTGCCTGGGCGCCATTGATGTCGGAGAAGATCGTAAAGGTGATTGATTGCAGTGCCGGTCAGCAGCACCACTTGGGTCAAAGCTTTTATGACCCAATACCACAACAAACCAGAATCCCTTCTATTAAGCATTGTCGATAAAGAAATCCCGACCAAATTTAGAGAGGTCTTTTTGTACGCTACGGCGGCTGCGCGAATTTTAATTGCAAAGAGGTGGAAAGAACAAGAACCACCTCCAATAACAGAATGGCAAAGCAAACTGCAAGAGTTTGCCGAATTGGCCCAGATAACTAACAGCTTGAGAGGGGGATCAAAGCAAAAATTTCAAGAAAATTGGGCTAGATATATAATATATGTTCAAAAATATACTAGGGGACGGATATATGGGAAGATAGGTAGACATGTCGACATACACTCATAAGTAAGAGTGAGTTATATGGTTGGGTCTGACAGGAAGCCGAACGGGTTTGAAATATTTTTTGGTACTGTTTTTCTTAATTTTGGGGGGTGGGTGGGGGGGTGAGCGTATCTCTTTTTTCTTTTCTTTTTTCTTTTTGCTGTTTTGTCTATGTTTGGCTTAATGATAGGTTACGTTTGGTATATATTATTTAAATTAATATAGATTCTCTTGTAATAAATTATAGGCAATAGAATTGGATATTAGTTAGGAATAATAACCAAACAAAGTGATGACAATAATTGTTAATGGATTTTCTTTAAAGCTTTTATTTCTATTTATTTGTATTTGGAACATTTAATGTACAATTTTGTTAAACAGTGTATAAACGATGAATAAACAATAATTCACAAAAAGTAAGAAAGAATAAGCAGGCAGCAATGATGTTTATAGATGCTGAAAAAGCTTTTGACAATGTTTATTGGACCTTTATGTTAAATGTCCTAGAAGAGATGAATTTTGGAATGACATTTATAAGAGGAACAGAAACAATCTACTCCAAGCAAAAGGTGAGGTTGATAATCAATAATATTATTACTGAAGAATGCAAAATAATGAAAGACACAAGACAAGGATGTCCTCTCTCTCCGTTATTGTTCATTTTGGTGTTAGAAGTACTGATGCGTAATATAAGAGCAGAGAAAAAAATTAAAGGAATGAAGGTAGGAATAAAAGAATTCAAATTAAAAGCATTTGCTGATGACTAAGTAGTCACAGTAGAAGATCCAGGAAATTCACTTGAGCAGGTTATAAATAAGATTCAAGAGTTTGGACAAGTTGCTGGTTTCAAACTTAATAAAAATAAGATGAAACTATTAGTAAAAAAATATTCTGAAATATTTAAAAGAAAAAATCCAACAGGAAGTAGGTATAAATATTCATAATAAAGTGAAATATTTAGGGATCTGGTTAACACCAAGGAATATTAATATATTTAAAGATAACTATGAGAAAACCTGGAAAGAAATAAAAGGAAGTTGGAAATATGGAATAGAATGAATTTATCCTTGCTAGGAAGAATATCAGCAATTAAGATGAATGTGCTACCAAAAATGTTGTTTTTATTCCAATCAATTCCGGTAATAAGCAATATGGCATGCTTTAAAATTGGCAAAGTGATATATCAAAATTTATCTGGCAGGGTAAGAAGTCAAGAATTAAATTTAAATTGTTGACAGACATTAAAGAGAGAGGAGGCTTCTCATTGCCAGATTTGAAATTATATTATGAAGCTTCGTGCATCTGCTGGATTCGGGAATGGATAAAATTAAAAAATACAGACTTATTAGACCTGGAAAGCCACGATAATAAATTCAGCTGGCATGCCTATTTATGGTATGAAAAGGCAAGAATACATCAAAGTTTCAGAAATCATATAATAAGGAAAGCGATATTTAAAGTTTGGGAGAAATATAAAGGATTATTGGAGCAAAAAACACCATGGTGGCTCTCTCCATTAGAGGCAATATAAAGGGAAAAAATTAAATATGGACACTGACTGGGCAACATAAAGAATTGTTAAAGGAATCTGAAAACCCACTAAAATTGAAAGACTTTAACGAAATTAGAAAGGAAGTAACAGATTGGCTGCAATATTTTCAGTTAAATGAAGTATGTAAGAATGATAAAAAGAAGGGATTTCAGTATGAAATTTCAACTTTTCAGAGAGCAATTATAGAAAATGATAGGAAATTACTATCAAAAATGTACCATCTGTTGCCAGAATGGGAAACAAAAGATGAAGAGGTTGAATCAGCTATGATAAAAATGGGCACAAGATGTAGGACACAATATACAGATGGTGGAATGGGAAAAATTAGGGAAGATGGAACTAAAATTTACAGTATGTGTAGCTGTAAATTTAAGGAAAATTATATGAAAATGATGTATAGATGGTATCTCACTCCAGTAAAATTAGCAAAAATGTACAAAAATAAAGAAAGAAGATGCTGGAATTGTAAATCAGCAGAAGGGACATTTTTCATATGTGGTGGGATTGTAAAATTGTAAAGAAATATTGGGAAATGATTTATAATGAAATGAAGATGTTTAAAATTACCTTTATTATAAAGCCAGAAGCCTTCCTACTAGGTATTATTGGAGGGGATGTACCAGCAGTAAAAAAGGATTTATTTAAATATGCAACGACAGCTGCACAAATATTATTAGCTCAGCATTGGAAAGAAGAAGGTGTCCCAGCGAAAGAAGATTGGCCAGTCAAATTAATGGAATATGCTGAAATGGCTAAATTGACATTAAAACTAAGAAGAGATGACAATGAATTAAAAGAAGAATTGAAGGACTTTATTGCATATATACAAAAGCATTGTACAGTGCTACCTCGGGTTACAGACGCTTCAGGTTACAGATGCTTCAGCTTACAGACTCCACTAACCCAGAAATAACGCTTCAGGTTAAGAACTTTGCTTCAGGATAAGAACAGAAATTGTGCTCTGGCGGCACAGCGGCAGCAGGAGGTCCCATTAGCTAAAGTGGTGCTTCAGGTTAAGAACAGTTTCAGGTTAAGAGCGGACCTCCAGAATGAATTAAGTACGTAACCAGAGGTACCACTGTACACAAGTTAATATATTGGCGGGATTTTGAAGTACTTGTAATGTGATTATGAATAGATAATAAGTAAAAATAATGATTTTCAGACTACAGAGGACATGCGGTGTGAAGAAATACAATGTAACCATGGAAGGGTTTAGGGGGAAGTCATTTTTTAAAAAAATACTTGGATATGCATATATATTGTTATTGTATAAGTTTTGTTATTTTTGGAAAATTAATAAAATATTATTTAAAAAATGGTAAAAATGGTAAAAAAGGGAAGAGGAAGAAAAAAGAGTTGGTTCAAATTTTATGATCCACAGGAACCAAATTAATCAGGAGCGTAAAATCACCAATCCACAGGGAGATTTAGTATTTTTAAAAATATTTTTCCCCAAACAAGGGAAACTCCAAATGGAGCCATGCAGGAGTCGTCCCCAGGACCTTTTAAGGAACGCTCGTTGCCTCCAAAGTATTCCAAAACTCCAAAAACAGCAGTCAGTTCACTGCGATAGCGAGCCTTGCGTCCTTTCCCCTCGAGAAACAGACTGGAAGTCCAGAACATTGGAAAACCTTTTAAAAGGAAAATAATATGGAATTAGCAAGCTCAGTTCTATTGTGGGAAACAATAAAGGCAGTGATGAGAGCAGCTAGTAGCTAGTGTGTTGTTTTTTTTAATCCGGGAGCAGATCGCAGTCTCTTGGGAGTTGAATGTCCCTGTCCTAGGGGATTTTAACATCCATGCCAACATGACCTTACAAGGGGGCGCTTGGGACTTTGTGGACAGCATGGCCTCCATGGGGCTGTTCCTGAATAAGTTTGGCCCTACTCATAGTCATGGACATGCCTTAGACCTGGTGTTCACCTCTATGGATGTGGGTGATCTGACACTAAGTAAAAGCTAAACTATTAAGTAGTGGGTGGACATAGCAGATGATACAGTGATTTTCAAGCAGCTCTCTTTATTCTCAGGCTGGAACAGAACTGAACTGAAGGGCTGAGCCAGCCTGCTTATATAGTACTCATTAACATGCAACAGTAACAACTCTCTCTCTAGCTACCCAATCCATGAGCGGCAATCTCAATCCTCCATTTGCATGTGCGGACCTGAGTGAGAACTGCAGCCACGGTAGGCAGAGTTAAACTATATACACAACACCACTAGTGGCCTAGGGTGAGAACTTCAATACATAACACCCCTCCCCACCGAGATAAGGCATTAGGTTACAATCATAGTGGTTCCCTTATATACAGCAATACTCTTATTGGTTCAGTAAGGCACACAGCGTATCGGTTTCAATTTTCTCAGTTGTCAAGCATAACTAATTCTATTTACAATGCAGCATTACATGTGCAATTTGTCGGTAACATAGTCTTTTAAATAAGCCGGGCACTTGGGAACCCTACCTGACCACCGAGGGCCAGTATCAGAGTCCGGTTGGCTGCCCGAGTCCTGCTGTGACTGCGGTGCGGCCAACGGTAGCATTGAGCCCGAGTTCCCTGGCTCCACTGCTGTTGAAGGAACTGCCACAAGCGGACTCGGTGGAAAATCAGGCAAGGCAGTGGTCCGAGTCTCAAGGGAGTCAGGCAGAACCACTGCAGCGGCTTGGCTCGGCTCCATGTCAGCAGTTTGTGAGGCAGGTGTAGGTGGAGCCTCACCTTCCATTAGCCTCTGCTCCAGGGCTGAGGCCACAGTTGGGGACAGCGGTATTGTCCGTTCTCGAGTGCCACCTGGTATAAGCGGGGCCCAGTGACTCCCACTATTGTGGCCAGTACCCAAGGAATGTTCCCCACAAAGTTCCGGGCAAAGACCCTATCCCCCGGAATAAAAGACCGTGGCACGTCTAATAATAATACTAATAATACTAATAATACTAATAATACTAATAATACTAATAATACTAATAATACTAATAATACTAATAATACTAATAATAATAATAATAATAATAATAATTTATACCCCGCCCATCTGGCTGGGTTTCCCCAGCCACTCTGGGCTGCTTCCAAAAGAATGTTAAAATACAATAATCTATTAAACATTAAAAGCTTCCCTAAACAGGGCTGCTTTCAGATGTCTCCTAAAAGTCTGATAGTTGGTTTTCTCTTTGACATCTGGTGGGAGGGTATTCCACAGGGCGGGTGCCACTACCGAGAAGGCCCTCTGCCTGGTTTCCTTAACTTCACTTCTCGCAGTGAGGGAACTGCCAGAAGGCCCTCAGCACTGGACCTCAGTGTCCGGGCAGAACGATGGGGGTAGAGATGCTCCTTCAGGTATACTGGACCGAGGCCGTTTAGGGCTTTAAAGGTCAGCACCAACACTTTGAATTGTGCTCGGAAATGTACTGGGAGCCAATGTAGGTCTTTCAAGACTGGTGTTATGTGGTCTCAGCGGCTGCTCTATCACCAGTCTAGCTGCTGCATTCTGGATTAGTTGTAGTTTCCGGGTCACCTTCAAAGGTAGCCCCACATAGTGTCAGGATATTATTACACGCCGAGCTGCAAAAGCTGTAGCAGCGAGGCTCACGTGACTATGTGTCTGTTTTCATCCTGTGAGGAGAAGAAGGAGAAGGAGAAGAAGAAGAAGAAGAAGAAGAAGAGGAGTTTGGATTTGATATCCCGCTTTTCACTACCCGAAGGAGTCTCAAAGCGGCTAACATTCTCCTTTCCCTTCCTCCCCCACAACAAACACTCTGTGAGGTGAGTGGGGCTGAGAGACTTCAGAGAAGTGTAACTAGCCCAAGGTCATCCAGCAGCTGCATGTGGAGGAGTGGAGACGCGAACCTGGCTCCCCAGATAACGAGTCTACTGCTCTTAACCACTACACCACACTGGCACCAGTTCCAGTAGCTTTCTCACACATGTGATGTTTTGTACCTTTTACTTTCGTTTCTGGCTCGAGAGATGCCTGACACGCTAATGCACAGCTCTGACTTAATGAGCTGGCAAGCAGAGACATACTCTGCATCTTATCTACAATAAAGTAGATTTAGCCTTAATGGCTTGTGTGTGTTGTTCTTCACGCTGGGGAACAACCGCATATGAATGTGCCCCTGGACTCGAGTAGCCAGGAGTGCACCCAGGCTTTGTCCCTACCTGGGGGGTCAGTCTCACAACTTGCCCCCGCGGGACGTTTGCTAACATTGGTAGCAGAGGATGGTTCCAGAGACGTCGGACCTCTGACTGATGCTGTCTGCCGGGAAGAAAGCAGCCGAAAACAGCGTTCCTGAATTCTGGGGGAGTTCGTGCTGAAGCAGGCAGTTTCCCGCTGTGATAAGGAGTCGTTGTATCGGAGCTGTGAGTAACCAGACTGATTTACGAGGCAATAAACCTCTGAAGGCTAGGTTTGTTTGCTTGGACAATTAAGTGCTTTCTGAAATCAGAGAGTAAAAGCTCTTTTCTCTGAAGGGGGAGAATTTAATTCTCTAGTTTTATTCTCTAGTCTTTTAATTCAGTTTTATAATTTTTCTGTATAGCTTGTAAGACCTATATGAGTTTTTTTTCTTCTGTACCAACATTCTACCTCTGTTCATATATTCTCTATTGACATGCTGTGAATTAGAGTGAGCACCTAAGAGGGCCCCTTATTCTGCATAGCATGAAAGGGTCATCTTGACCCAAGAAGTCCTGGCACAGAATTCCAATTAAAAAGCTCCAAGAAGTCCTGGCACAGAATTCCAATTAAAAAGGCTCCAAAGTCCTGGCACAGAAGCTACTTTCTGTTTTGAGAGAAAGTTGCCTTTTTGTGGCTCAGAGCTGCGCATTCACCTCTCTGAGAAGTCAGTCTGTTGCCTTTCTAAAGAGAGAAAGGGATTTCTTCATTCTGGATTATTTTGGTCTGGAAATCTCCTTGAGAAGGAAGGCTTCCCCTGGATAAGCTAGACCCTCCTTCTCCCTGAATACAGGTAGGTTCTTCTTCTGAAAGACAGTCTTTTAATTTGCTACCAAGGAGAGACTCCTTCTTTGGAGGTCTTTAAGCAGAGGCTTGACAGCCATCTGTCAGGAATGCTTTGATGGCGTTTCCTGCTTGGCAGGGGGTTGGACTGGATGACCCTTGTGGTCTCTTCCAACCCTATGATTCTATATTGGAAACCTTCCCTGGATAGCTTGATGTAAGTTTCTTTTAAGCCTTATTAAATTGAGATTCTTTCTCTCTCTAATGGGGGGTTTAAGTTCTTTATTTGACATGTAGCTTCTACAATTATTTGCTTATTTGAGTTTGCAAAACTTTAGCCCCATTTATTTGATATTATTTTCTGGATGTTATTGGTATAAGCTCTTTTTGTGAAACATGTTCTTAGTGCATACCTTTGTTTGCTTCATATAATTTTCTGGCCATTTAATATTCAGCTTTTTCTGTAAGCTCTCTTTGTGATAAGTCCTTTTATTTGAAATTTAGTTTTTCCTGTTTGAATATTTAGCTTTTAGTAGGCTCTCTTTGTGAAACTTATTTTTTGTGTATATTCTCTCTTCGCTGGCATATCATTAATCAATGGAAAGCTGTAGGTCAGAGTGCCCCCATGGTACAGAAATTGGCCAGAGATGTGAAGGGGATTGGATAATCCTTTGATGGGTGATCCTACCAATTAAAGGGAAAGGCAAAAAAGCTTTAATTATAAGAGCCAGACAAAGGGCAGACTGACCCATATCTTAAGAGTGAAAAGCTTTAACTTTCACCCAATAATAAACTCAGGGCTGTCTTGGCCAGAGAGACAAGATGAGTCATTGAATAGATGGCCTGGCACATGAAGACAGGCAGGCACCAGGAACTCGAGGCCAAAGTGACCTTCTGCTTTGATGTTACTAATGGTGTGACGTGCATGAACTCATGAATTCATGATGAGGGGAGAGGGATTCTGAAGAGGATAAAAGCTGTATGTATCTTTTCGCCTGTTGTATTTCGCTGTGAATTATCACGCGGGTGCCTTCTGCTGTCCTAGGCAGTCAGAATATATATAAATTCTTTCTCTATTTCAATTCTTCGGTGTCATTTTGACTCTCTCTCTCTCACCTCGTGGTGCAACGCGAACCCCAAGGTTAACGGAAAAGGTCTGCCAAAAAGGCTACATCTCCACAATGGCAAAAGAACAGAAGCAGAACAGCTCATTGTGTCCGTTGCTTACTGATGAGAATTATCAGACCTGGAGAGTTAAAATGGAGGCAGTGCTAACCAGGCAAAATTTGCTTGATGTCATGACTAATGCCCCTCCACTGTTTCCTGGGCCATGTTGGCTGAACAGGGACCAACAGGCAAAAGCAACTTTAGTTTTGCATCTAGACACGTCTCAGTTAATTCACGTGAGGGATTTGCCTCACGCTAATGATTTTTGGATTGCTTTTCAAGCTGAACATTTAAGAATTGCACTGAAATAAATATAATTAAGAGATCTGGCCAGAAGTTTCAACCAAAAAGATGCGTTTACTCATAAGTAAAAGTAGAAATTGATGCAAGGGCTTCAACGATGCGTGTCAGATGTATAATGAGACAACTGGAGACCAGGGAGACGAGGACAGGGCCCCGTTTCGGCGTAGATGCCTTCCTCAGCTGGCAATATCAAATAATATTAGATAGCATGGAGTACATCAAGTTTCAGTAATTAAGATTTTACAAAGATCATTATTAAACAGCATCAAACGAGTTATATCAAGGTTTTAAACAAGATTTTAAAGTATCATTCACTAAATAAGATTTAATAAAGGTCATCATTCAGCAACATCAAAAGAATTACAGAAGGTTTTAAAGTATCATTCTAATAAATGGACCAAAGTAGCTTTTCATAGTATTTGGTTCCTTACCTTGTTTTTTATGAGAGAAGTGTATAAAATATATATGGTTTCTATTTCTTTGATTCTTAAGAAGATGTAGCGTCTGTAAATCATGAATAAGAACAACTGTTACATATCTCCCATTAAATTGTGTACATGTAAAGTGCAAGGTTATGTGTTTCCTCACCTTAGAGAAAGTTTTTCTGTGTTTTCTATGCGTTTCCTACTTGTGGGTGAGTTTCCTGTGTTTTCTATGTGTATCCTACTTGTGGGTGAGTTTGTTGTCTTATATATCTGATAGGGGAGAAGATAACCCCCTATTCTTCTTAAAGGTATAATACAATCACAAAATCCTCAAATGCAGAGAGTACTGTGGTGATATTTTAAAGAAAGGAAATGTATTCCTGGTGTTCATTCAGGCCCTTGGGAGACATAGTTTCGAACAGATGAATGTATCTGGCTTCCTGTTGTAATAGAAGTTTTTCAATGTTTCTTCGATTATATAGGTCTATTCTGGGTTTCCAGATAATAAGGAAGACAAAATCATCCTCCGTGTGTTTGCATTGTATATGATGTTCCACTAAAGGGGCTTCTAGTACCTTGTTTCGGATCTGCGATTGATGCTCGTTTATGCGTAATTTTATCGGTCTGGTGCTCTTGCCTATGTATATCTTTTTACAGGGGCACATCCATGCATACACGCCGTTCTTTGTGTTGCAATTGCTGAAGTGTTCTATTTAAAATTTAAAACCAGACTGTAAATCGACAAACTCTTTCACTTGTAGTGCATATTTACATACGCTACAACTGCCGCATTTGTAATGGCCCTTTGTGGTTTCCTCCGGGTATGCAAGCAAGTCCGATTTAACCAAATAATTCCTAAGTGATTTGGTTTTATTTAACCCAAACATAGGTGGATTCTGACATCCCGGTATGTTTGATAGCAGGTGCCAATGTTTGTATATAAGTTTCTTAATATTGGACATGTAAGGTGTAAATTGCAATGCTGTATAAATCTGATCTCCTTTGGATTTTTCAGGGGCCTTTATGTCTTTTAGTTCCGCTCTTTTTTGAGCAGCGTAAAGAGGCCATGGTGTATATCCTCACCTTAGTAAGGACTGTGTAAGTTGATTGGCCGCTGTTTCGTAGTCTTGTTGGAGGGTCGCATTTCTTTTTAGTTTCAAATATTGTCCATATGGTAGATTGTTCAATAAGCGTGGAGCATGGAAAGATGAGGCGTGCAGTAAGGAGTTACGATCAGTCAGTTTACTATATGGGCAGACCTTCAGTAGTTGGAGATGATCTATGAAGACTGTAACGTCCCAAAAATTGACCGATGTGTCATGGATCGTCCCAGATAATCGTATATTAGGATCTTGAACGTTTATCCATTGAAGAAACTGTATGGCTGCATCTTGGTTCTGTATAACGAAAAATAGGTCGTCTATAAAGCGATAGTATTTTATGATTTGGGTTCTAAAAGGATTGTAGTTATTCAAAATAAAAGTTTTTTCAAAGTTTATCATGTAAATATTTGCAATTGAGGAGGCACAAGAAGACCCCATGGCTACACCTTTGATTTGCAGGTAAAACTGTTTCAAATGGCAAAAAAATTATGGTCCAAGATGATATCCAGAATGTCGAGCAAAAAATGTGTTGGTGGTTCTTTGTTGGATCTAGAATTTAGAAGAGATTCTATAATTGTTCTGACCTCCGGAAGAGGGACGTTGGTATAGAGAGACTCAACATCAGGGGCGTCGCTGGGGAGGGGCGGTGGGGGCGGTACGCCCCCAGTGACAGGGTGAAAAGCGGCGGGTGGGGGTGACAAGCGGCGGCCCCTCTTGCCACGCCCACGCGCCACCGCTCCCTCCCTCACTCAGCAGCACCTGGAAGGGGTGCTTTCCGCTGCTTTTTTTCGGCGGGGGGGGGTCGACCAGCGAGGGAGGGTGTCACGCTTGTCACCCCTCCTCGCTAGTCGACCCCCCCCGCCGAAAAAAACCCGCGGGGGGGGGGGGCGGGGAAAGGAAGCAGAGCCGGGGCTTGAATGCAGAGCGCCGGCTCTGCTTCTTTTTTCCCCTTTCCGCCGCATTTTTTCGGCGGGGGGGGGGGGTCGACCAGCGAGGAGGGTGTCACGCTTGTCACCCCTCCTCGCTAGTCGACCCCCCCGCCGAAAAAACCCGCGGGGGGGCGGGGAAAGGAAGCAGAGCCGGGGCTTGAATGCAGAGCGCCGGCTCTGCTTCTTTTTTCCCCTTTCCGACGCTTTTTTTCGGCGGGGGGGGGGTCGACCAGCGAGGAGGGTGTCACGCTTGTCACCCCTCCTCGCTAGTCAACCCCCCCCCCGCCGAAAAAACCCGCGGGGGGGCGGGGAAAGGAAGCAGAGCCGGGGCTTGAATGCAGAGCGCCGGCTCTGCTTCTTTTTTCCCCTTTCCGCCGCTTTTTTTCGGCGGGGGGAGGTCGACCAGCGAGGAGGGTGTCACGCTTGTCACCCCTCCTCGCTAGTCGACCCCCCCCGCCGAAAAAACCCGCGGGGGGGCGGGGAAAGGAAGCAGAGCCGGGACTTGAATGCAGAGCGCCGGCTCTGCTTCTTTTTTCCCCTTTCCGCCGCTTTTTTCGGCGGGGGGGGGGGGGGTCGACCAGCGAGGAGGGTGTCACGCTTGTCACCCCTCCTCGCTAGTCGACCCCCCCCCGCCGAAAAAACCCACGGGGGGGGGGGCGGGGAAAGGAAGCAGAGCCGGGGCTTGAATGCAGAGCGCCGGCTCTGCTTCTTTTTTCCCCTTTCCGGCGCTTTTTTTTCGGCGGGGGGGGTCGACTAGCGAGGAGGGTGTCACGCTTGTCACGCCCTCCTCGCTAGTCGACCCCCCCCACCGAAAAAAAGCCTCGGAAAGGGGGAAATTCCCCCTTTCTGCACCCACGTGCGTCGTGACGTCATGATGACGTCACGACGCACGCGTCGTGCCCCTCCCCCAGGGGGTTCCTCTGCGCTGCCGCCGCCCCCAGCAGCGCAGAGGCTAGCAACGCCACTGCTCAACATCCAAGGTTACGAGCGAGGCTCCTTGAGGTACTCCGTGCTATCTAATATTATTTGATATTGCCAGCTGAGGAAGGCATCTACGCCGAAACGGGGCCCTGTCCTGGTCTCCCTGGTCTCCAGTTGTCTCATTATACATCTGACACGCATCGTCGAAGCCCTTGCATCAATTTCTAAAAGACTTTCTAGAGAATTTTCAATGTGAAACTATTTTTTCATTTAAGACTGTAATTCTTAACAGGATTAACACTATATTTGTATTTACTTATGAGTAAACGCATCTTTTTGGTTGAAACTTCTGGCCAGAGTTCTTAATTATATTTATTTCAGTCTATTTTGTAATAAGAACTCCAACTTTATTTACATTTAAGAATTGCGGCTGGAAGCTCAATGCTGCATTTTCAGCGTCTCACAAACCTTCGACTAAAAAAAGAAGGTAATTTGCGTTCGCATCTTAATCAGATGAAGGAGTTAAGAAGTGAACTGGCACAGCGTAACATGCAACTGAATGAAGATGCGTTTTGATTCATGGTTTTAAACAGCCTACATGACGGTTTTAGTGCTATTGCATCGCAGCTTGGCGCTTTGGATGCTCAAAACTTAACCGTTGCCAGAGTCTTTTGAACTTTGCTTAATGAGCAAGATCGTTGTGCTGCTCAGAAAGAGGCCAATGGACGGGGGAGTGAAGCAAGTGCGTCCTCATCTCCATCCGGTGCTTCAACAGAGCATGTGCAAGCTCTTAAAGTCGTACGCTGCACAAACTGTGGCTGCAGAGGGCACAGTATTCAAACGTGCCGCAAGCCCAGAAAAGGATCTAACCAGAGCCAACAAGCCGGTGGATCTGCAGGCAAGGCGCAAGCCAAAGCCTCCTCAGGGCGTATGATTGCATTGCTTACACAAGGCATGCAGGAGTAGGACACAGACTTAGCGTTTGTTATCGACTCTGGTTCTTCGCACCACATGACCTCAAACAAGCGTTTATTTAAGACATTTAAGAAGCTGGACCACACCGTGTCGCAGGTGAATGGAAAACGCCTACAATCAACCGGATCTGGAACTGTTTTTCTTCAGAGTCGCCAGCTGACTATAAACAATGTCTTATATGTGCCAGAAATTGCCTTTAATCTTCTCAGTGTATCACAGCTTACCGAGAAGGGGTGCGAGCTCAGAATGCACAAAGGACTGTGCACAATCTCCAAGGATGGGAAGATATCCTTACAGCTCAGAAGAACAAAGATGGACTATACTTACTATCTTTTGATTATACTGACTGTTGTTTTGATGTTGTTGACTCTTCTTTTGCAGGTGCTGCTAAGTCCAAGAAGACTACCATACAGCCACGCAGAGAAAAAGTCACAAAATGTTTCCAGCGGGTGTCTGCTGATGTAATAGGGCCTTTGCCACAATCTAGAGGCGGAGCTAAATATTATTTATTGCTGTCTGACCATTTTTCTAGATTCTCATGGATTTACACTATGGAGAGTCTGCAGCAGGTCTTGGCCAAGTTCATTGAATTTTGTGCTAAGATAGATTTCATGCATGATGGCAAAATTGAATGTTTGTGTACTAATCAAAACAAAATAGAAAAATCTTTCCAGTAGCTAGATTTTTCTATTTTGTTTCGACTATGGCAGACCAGCACGGCTACCCACCTGTAACTGTGTACTAATCAATTACCAGTGTTTGATTCACAGGAGTTCCAGGACTTCCTAGGTCAACATTGCATTCGGCACAAAGTTGCTTGTAAGCCAATCATCATGGAACAATGATTTGTGTGTTAAAATTAACACAGAATTGTGTGAGGGTATGCAGGTGCAATTGCTTAGTGCAAAGCTGTCTGAACAGAATTGGGCGGAGAGTCTATCTGCCTTCACATATGCTTGGGTCAGGAGAGTTGCAAAACGAATGGAATGCTCACCTTATGAGATACTATTTCACAGAAAGCCTTTTGTTAAGCATCTTAAGGTTTTTGGTTCTCAGATTTGGGTGGAGTCACTTGAAGGTACACCCATCCAAGGCATCTTTATGGGCTATGAGAAAGGTCAATACAGAGTTCTGTTGCCTTCCAGTAATTCTTGCCCGAGAGGTAGAACCTACTGTAAAACTGGAGACACAGATTCTCCAAAGCTTTCCCATTGATGTCAATGCATATGAGCATTCAGACACTAGCAGTAGCAGTGCAAGCTCAAACACGGCTAGTTCTAACACAGATGACACTGTCATTGAAAGAGGAGCTCATGCTATGTCCAGGCCATCAACAGAAGATGATGTGCAGGAGGTGCTCCATGAGGCTTTGAAAGATGCCAGGAGCCATGCTCACCCCGAACTGTAGCCGGCGGCACCTGAATGCTCCTCGGTGGGTGACGATCGTCTGAGCTTCAGCGTTGGTGTCGTCGACAGGCAGTTGTTGATAGGCTTGGGCAAGGTCCAGCTTAGCGAAGACCTTGCCTTCGCCCAGGGAATGCAGTAGGTGTTGGATGACGGGAACTGGATAAGCATGCTGCTGAAGTGCCTTGTTGATCGTGCACTTGTAGTCTGCGCATATTCTCACCAACCTGTCAGGCTTGACAGGCATGACGATAGGTGTTTCCCACTTGGCGTGGTCAACCGGCTCCAAAACACCTTGCGTGATTAGTTTGTCAAGTTGTTCATCCACCTTAGCCTTGAGGGCGAACGGGACCCGGCGCGGCTTTAGTTTGATGGTGCCGACTTGCGGATCGAGGCTGAAGGACATGGTCATGCCTGGATATTGGCCCAATGTGCTGTCAAAAACCTTGGCAAAGTCTTTGATTAGGGCCTCTACCTCTGCATTGGAGATGCAGTTGATGCCGGTGACTTCCAGGACGAGGGCGCCAAACCATTCTAACCCTAGGAGGCTAGGGCGCAAGCTTTCGACCGCCACCAGTCAGAGCAGGCCTGAAAAATTATTGAACGTGACCCGCAACTGGCCGACGCCTACCACGGGAATGTTGTTTCCCTGGTAGTCTCTCAGGTGTATGCGGTGTGGGTCAAGTTGCCTCTTAGATAGCTTGGGCATGAGTCTTTTGATGGTGCTTCAGGACACAATGGACAGGGCAGACCTGGTGTCGATCTCCATGTCACACGGAGCTCCTTCGATGAGCACCGTGACGTGTAGCTTGCATCACGTAGGCGAGTTGGTTTGTCCAATCATGGTTCCGGATGAGCAGCAGCAGTTTGTGAGAGCGAAACAGCTACTGTTTGCGGACCGGGGTGACGACTTGGACTTGCGAGATGGTGAAGAGGCCGTGTCTTACGGAGCTGATCGACATACCTTAGCGATGTGGGCCTTTCTGGAGCATCGCCGGCAGATGATGTCTCTGAATCGACACTTGACACGGGGGTGGTTGCCTCCACAGCCAGCACATTCTGATTGGTCCTTGGACCTCTGTTTGAACTTCCCGTGCTCCCGCTTTGTCTGGTGCACGCCATCGTCTTCACTGGAGGATGCCTCATCACTGCTAGCCTCCTCGTGGTGCACTGCAATTGGCTTCTTAGCAGGATGCAGGCTGCTGGCCTTGTGGATCTCCTGGGCAGAGAGTTCAGCGGCTTCTGAGGCCGCGGCCTCCTCGATGGCCTTCTGCAGCGTGAGGTCTGGCTTGGTGAGAAGACGCCGTTGCAGACAGTTGTCCCGGACTCCGCAGACGATTCGATCCATCAGAGCATCGTCTAAGCCTCGGAACTCGCAGTGCAGTGCGGCCTTTCGGAGGGCGGCAATGTAGCTGCTGATCGACTCCCCCTCTGCCTGGTTCCGGTGGTAAAATGCATGGCGGGCAACAATTTTGGATGGCTTTGGAGCATAGTGGCTGCATAGCTTCTCTTGTAGCACGTCCCACGGCGCTGCCTGGACTGCTAGTGGTGCAACCCAAACTCGGGCTGTCTTGAACACCTCAGGCCCACAGAGGCTGAGGAAGAGGCCTCGCTTGCGCTCCTCTGACCCTCCTGTCAGCTCATTTGCTTGGAGGTAGCAGGCAAACCAAGCGAGGTATGAGTCCCATGATTCAGAGGCTGGGGCAAATGGCAGTAGAAGCATGAATGAAGCCATGGATCCGATGCCGACGTGATGCACGATGGATGGAACACAGTGCTCTAGCCAGAACAGTCAGCTCTGAATTGGTTCTGTTCAGTGATTTCGCTCAGTGTTTCAGCTCAGTGATTTCTCTCAGTGAGTGTCCGAGTCTGGCTGTGCTCTGATGTCCATCAAATCCCACCTTCATCGCCAGTATTAAATAGTGGGTGGACATAGCAGACGACACAGTGATTTTCAAGCAGCTCTCTTTATTCTCAGGCTGGAACAGAACAGAACTGAAGGGCTGAGCCAGCCTGCTTATATAGTATTCAGTAACATGCAACAGTAACAACTCTCTCTCTAGCTACCCAATCCGTGAGCGGCAATCTCAATCATCCATTTGCATGTGCAGACCTGAGTGAGAACTGCAGCTACAGTAGGCAGAGTGAAACTATATACACAACACCCCTAGTGGCCTAGAGTGAGAACTTCAATACATAACAGAAACAAAAGAAGTGCCATGGTCAGATCACTTCCTGGTGCAACTGGACTTCTCCGTGACCCTTCCCCTCTGCAGGGAGGTGGGAATCTATAGGTGAAGCATTCAAACTATATCCTTATTCCTCCTGTGTGTGACAATTATTCTGTCCGTGGTGTTCCTTCCTGTCCTTGTAAAACATTATATCTATCTTTTCCCAATTGTTGCTGCTCTCCATCATGCCTTGGGCAGAGGTAATATCCCATTGTTGTTTCAGAAATTCTCCATTGCTCCGTCCCGTGGTTCATTGTTTTGCAACTTCAACCGCAACTGCAAAAATCACACTGTCCCAGTAAATATCCTTTTCCACCATTTTTCTCTCAGCCTGGGAAGCAGAGTGATCTGTTGAACTTCAAATAGCTCAATAATGAATCTTCATTGGCAAGCTCACAGATTCCTTTCATCTCTCCATTCAGCCAAAGATAAGCAAATATACTTTCAATTAAATTAAACTCCAAGTCCTTTTAGCATTATTCAGTTCAGTTCATAGATAACATAGAACAGAGAAGAGTCAGCTATAACTTTCCATCATAAACCTTTTGCAAAATAGAGCTTTCCTCCCTTTCCCCTTTTTTTTACCCACACAATTCCATTTGATGTTATATCCCATAACTGCAATTGAGCTTCACCTATACATACATAATTTGAACTAGCATTTCAAGGGAGGGTTGCCGAATCATAACTGTAGAAAGGAAAACTTTATATAAAGAAGCTATACACTAGGTCCCCATACACTAGGCTTATTCAAACTCGGCCCTTCAGGTGTTTTGGGACTACAGTTCCCATCATCCCTGACCACTGGTCCTGTTAGATAGGAATCATGGGAGTTGTAGTCCCAAAACATCTGGAGGGCCGAGTTTGCCTATGCCTGCCCTACACCTTCTTTTACACCAAATGAAGTCTTCTTTCAAGTTCAAACCTTAACAACCTTGCAGCTGATTCAATTCCACACTTTATTATCTCATCTCTTCCAGCACATGTCTGTGTTGTTTTTCAGTTGTTCAGTCGTGTCCGACTCTTCGTGACCCCATGGACCAGAGCACGCCATGTCTGTACATTAGTCCCAATTAAACTCTAATTGACAGGAGAACCTCTGCTTCTTAATGGTGGCGTAGGAGGGGTTTAGGCAGGAGAAGTGCTTTTGCACTCAGTGTCTCCCTGCCACCTGCTTTCCAGGCCAGAGTGAGAGCCAGGTACCGAGAGGAACTGTGAGTGAAACCCATTCCCTCCTGTCCCTGGGGGGAACTTGCAAGGATAATTACCCTCAATCATCCTTGTTTTTCCTTCACCAACAATCTCCCGCTGCCATGGGAGCTGCCTCCATTAAGGCAGACTGGAACCAGAAGCCTCTAAAAGCATTCTTTCATTACTGTCAAGGAAATCACCTAGCGCTTAAAAACTAAAAATCCAAGAACTTGCTATTTTCAAAGAGTTGGCATTAATCTAAATTGTGAATTGGTGATCAAGAAATTGAACAAGTTAAAAGCTTTAAATACTTAGGGATCACCTTTTATTACAATCTTTTTTTTTTACTTACTATTTATTCAGAAAATGTATATACCACTTAACAAAAATCTGCAGCTGATTTACAGAAAAAGAATCAAAGTACAATAAGATATGCACAAAGTTCAGAATACAATTAATACATTTCGAATGCAACATTTAAAACAGCCACTGAACAAGGTAGTGCTCTCAAACATCTCCAATAGGCCTGAGTAAACAACCAAGCTTTTAGGAGGTATAATAACCTAATAATGGCAAAAGAGATTGATAGGGAATATATCAGAAATCAAATTGACTGGTACTTTAAAGAGAATAATGGCTCAGCCGAGATCCCGGTAGTGTGGGACGCTTTCAAAGCTGTTATAAGAGGACATTGTATATTGAAAGAGAATGCTATTAAGAAGGAGTGGTACTCGGGGAGACAGGAAAAAATTAAAGAGATGGAAATTTTGCAACAACAGCAACAGGTTAAATATCTAAGGAGTAGGAAGGAGGAGTTAAGAAAGTTAAAACAGGAATTGGACGAGCTGGATATAGTTGCAGTGTGGAAGAGAGATAATATGATCAAAAACGATTTTCAGAGAACCTCAATAGGATCATATAAGAGACTTGCAATCTATTTAAAGAAAAGAAGGGACAAACAGAGGGTGAAGGCCATTAAGACCAGAAGGAAAACATTCACACAAAGCTCTAAAGAAATAAGGAAAGAATTTGCAGAATTCTATCAATCTTTATATAGAGAAGAAAATAAAAATATCAGTAGGGAAAACTTAGGGTTTAAAATTGGAGAAAGTGACAGATTGAGATTGAAGGAGGAAATCTCTCTGGAAGAAATAGAGAATGTAGTTAAATCATTTAAGAGTAAGAAATCGCCAGGATTAGATGGAATTACTGCAGACTTTTATAAAGAAACAATTCATATCCTGGGTGCAGAACTAAAAAAAGTATTTAATAATATCCTAGAAGGGGGGAAAGCCCCAGATACTTGGAAACTAGCGGAAATAGTAGTGATTGAAAAACCACAAAAGGACCCTACAGAGGTGGGGTCTTACAGACCAATCAGTCTATTAAATCAAGACTATAAGATATTTACAAAGATCCTGGCAAGACGATTGGAAAAGGTACTACCTAAAATAATTAAGGAAGATCAATATGGATTTGTTAAGGGAAGATACATAGGCCTGTTATGAAAACTCTCCGCGGGGGCAGGCTGAGAGACTGACCCCCAAGGCGGACGAAGCCTCCGTGCCCTCTGGCTTCTGGAGTCCAGGGGCACGTTTGTAATATGCGGTTGTTCCCAGCTTGAAAACAACACACACAAGCCAGTAAGGCTAAAACCTACTTTATTGTAGATAAAGTACAGAGTCTGTCTCTGCGCAGCTCATTATTGCAGAGCTGTCTGTAAAAGCGTCCAGCATCTCCTGACACAGGACTGAAAGTAAGGAGTACAACAGTAAATTACAATGACATCACATGTGTGGGAACGGCTGGTGGATTTCCCACAGGGTGAAACATGACTCTTAGTCATGTGCCTCGCTTCTTGCAGCTCGGCTTGTACTGATATCACAACATCCTCCCCCGATATTAGACAATGTAAGAGCGGCAAAAGTTAAGGCATTATTAGGAGAAGTAAACAAACAGTTATCATATACACAGTATGAATCTGTTGTCTTTGTTCCATCCTTGGAACTCTCTGAGACTGGTTCTACCAGTTGGAGCCTTTGATAACCAACTCTCCAGGGGACCAGAGCACTTGTTCTGTGTGTGTTGGCAGAAACAGTGTTGAACTTTGCAACCTGTTGCTGTGGTCTTTTCACATCTGTGAAGTGAGCCTGAGTGTCTCTATTTTGAGTGCAAACTACAGCTACATTTGCAACAGCTGAGATTGCAAACTCTTTGGAGTAACGTTTGGGCGCCTGACCTTTTGTTACTCTTTCAGATCTACGCATAAGATGTAGATCCTCTTTGCTGAGTTTCTCCTGAACAGGACTTTTTGGAGAAACTTTACCAATTGTAAACAGTGGCTCTAAAGATTCTAGCACATCATCATCTGTTGATGGCCTGGTCATAGCATGAGTCCGTCTTTCGATGACAGTGTCACCTGTGTCGGAACTTGCCGTGGTTGAGCTTGCACTGCTACTGCTGGTATCAGAATCCTCATATGTATTGACATCAATGGGAAAAGCTTTGGAGAACCTGTGTCTCCGGCTTTACAGTAGGTTCTACCTCCTGAGTAAGAATTACTGTGTTAGAGGAAGGCAATAGAACTCTGTATTGACCTTTCTCATAGCCCATAAAGATGCCTTGGATGGTTGTACCTTCAAGTGATTCCACCCACATCTGAGAACCAAAAACCTTAAGATGCTAAACAAAAGGCTTTCTGTGAAACAGTATCTCATAAGGTGAGCATTCCATTCCTTTTGGAACACTCCTGACCCAAGCATATGTGAAGGCAGATAGGCTTTCAGCCCAATTCTGTTCAGACAGCTTTGCACTTAGCAATTGCGCCTGCATACCCTCACATAATTCTGTGTTAATTTTAACACACAAATCTTTGTTCCACGATGACTGGCTTACAGCAACTTTGTGCCGAATGCAATGTTGACTTAGGAAATCCTGGAAGTAAGGAGTACAACAGTAAATTACAATGACATCACATGTGTGGGAACGGCTGGTGGATTTCCCACAGGGTGAAACATGACTCTTAGTCAGTTGCCTCGCTTCTTGCAGCTCGGCTTGTACTGATATCACAACAAGGCCATCCTATAAGAAATGTATTAAACGTACTAACAAGCAGGGTAAAAGGTAAACTGGTGGTCTTAAAATTGGATGTGTATAAGGCCTTTGACACAATTAGACATAAATTCTTATGGAATATCATGCGGGAGGTAGGATTAGGAGAAAACTTTGTGGAAGCAATCCGAGAATTGTATAGAGAAGGGAAGGCTGTGGTCAGAGTGAACGAGGGGGTTTCAGATCAATTCAATATACAAAGAGGAGTTAAACAAGGATGCTCACTCTCACCACTACTATTTGTTTTGGGTATGGAGTACTTGGCAGACAGGATACAAAATTCAGTAAGGATAAAAGGATATTAGAAAGGAAAGGAGGAAATCAAGTTGAACATGTATGCAGATGATATCCTATTATTCTTTACACACACCCTTGATGGCGTAAGAGAATTTATGATAATCCTGAAGGACTTTAAAGAGGAGTCGGGATTGGGAGTAAATTTGGAAAAGTCTGAAATTCTGTTTTGGGACGTAAATAAAGAGGAGAAGAAGGAAATTGCAAAAATGACAAGGATGGATATTAACAAGAAAAAAATTAAATATTTGGGGGTAAATATTATTAAAAATATTGCTAGGATTCCAGATGTAAATTACAAAGAAGCATGGAGGAAGATCAAGAAGGATATAAAATCATGGAAAAATAAGAATTTATCTATTCTAGGTAGGATTAGAGCAGTTAAAATGTTTCTGGTACCGAAATTATTATATTTATTTCAAGTAATTTCACTACCCATTAGGAAAATATGGTTTAAAACATGGAATAAGGTATTTAAAAATTGGATTTTTGGAAGCAAAAGAGTTAGAACCCCAGACATAGTAAATTACTCACCGCAAGAAGAGATGGGATGGGGAATACCGAACTTAGAATTTTATTATGAAACGTTCCAACTGAAAAATTTAATAGACATTGGATATAAGGATAGGACTAAATGGATTAGGCTGGAAAATAAAATAAATGAAGGAATAGGAAGAGAGGGGATATTTATTAGAGATATTAACATGGCTTGTAAGAAGACAATAGGACCAAGAAAAACTGCGCTAGGAATCTGGAAGAAATGGAATACGAAATGGATGCCAACTCACTCAAGATGGATGCCGTTAAAATATATGCAGGAGAGTCAGGGGGAACCTGGCTGGTGGAGGAGATTGGAGGATCGGGGATTTGTTAGATTGGGGAATATGTATGATGAAGAAGGGAGTTTAATTTAAAAAAAATGTTTTTTGGGGAAAAATAGGAAAACAGTATTGGTTGAAAGTGGAAGGACTTTAAAAATGGAAAGAGCAGAGGAGACGATGAGGACAAAAATGAAAATAGATATGGTGCTGAACAAAAGACAAATAATGGAGAAAGGGATAGCAGGGATGATATATAAATTGATGATAAGTGACAAAGAAAGAATGATAAGGATAATCCAGATTAAATGGGAGCAGGAAGGTATGATCCATCAAAATACGGTCCAAGAACTGATGAAGAATATAAACAATATTAAAATAGAAAAGTTTAAAGAACTAAGTAGAATTTTTTTATTAAAATGGTATAGACACAAATGGCGTATATAGTGAAAGAATGTTGGCATTGTGGTCAGGAAAAAGGATTTTATTCCCACATGTGGTGGGAATGCAGTCTGGTTAAGGAATATTGGCAAAAGATTACAAAGGTAATTTCTGGATTATTTCAAATAAATATAGAAGTGAATAGGGATTTACTATTTTCGGGAATACTGGGAAATAACAAAGTAAAAAGTAATATGCAAGAGCTGTATAAGATTATGATTCTAGCCGGAATGGCAGTTATTGCACTGGGATGGAAAGAAAAGGCGAAATGGGAAAATGGAATGATTATGGTTTTGAATACGTACAATCTGAAATATTTGCACAGATAGCGGCAGAGGATAGTTGGGAAAATAAATGCCAAAGAATTACAAATAAATGGGCAATTTACAGGAATTGGATAGAAAGAGGTGAAGCCAACCCAAACATACAATCTCGAATGAACAGACTGTGTACATGGATAAAGATCTGAAGAACGAAGGTCTGTCCAGAGGGGAGGGTGGGAGGGGAGGGGGAAGGGGGGGAAGTCTCCTAAAAGCTTGGTTGTTTACTCAGGCCTATTGGAGATGTTTGAGAGTGCTACCTTGTTCAGTGGCTGTTTTAAATGTTGCATTCGAAATGTATTAATTGTATTCTGAACTTTGTGCATATCTTATTGTACTTTGATTCTTTTTCTGTAAATCAGCTGCAGATTTTTGTTAAGCGGTATATACATTTTCTGAATAAATAGGGGAAAATTTTAATACAGACCCAGAAAGTTTACCAACTTCTTTATTTAGAGATACACATAATTCTACATGGTTTTCTGATATTACCCTCAAACTCAGGCAAATGTTGTTGTTGTTTAGTCGTGTCCGACTCTTCGGGACCCCATGGACCAGAGCACACCAGGCACTCCTGTCTTCCACTGCCTCCTGCAGTTTGTTCAGACTCATGTTGGTAACTTCGAGGACACTGTCCAACCATCTCGTCCTCTGTCATCCCCTTCTCCTTGTGCCCTCCATCTTTCCCAACATCAGGGTCTTTTCCAGGGAGTCTTCTCTTCTCATGATGTGGCCAAAGTATTGGAGCCTCAGCTTCAGGATCTGTCCTTCCAGTGAGCACTCAGGGCTGATTTCCTTCAGAATGGATAGGTTTGATCTTCTTGCAGACCATGGGACTCTCAAGAGGTGTAGGGGCGCAGTGGGGGGGCAGCTGGGGTGATTGCCCCAGGTGCATGGGGGGAGCGCTGCTCACGCCACCCTCCCCGAGCCAGCCCTGCATGGCTTTGTGAAGCTGGCCTCACAAAGCTGCTTGATGAGGACGGCATGATAACGACCCCAAGGGCACATGGTGGTGTTGCTCCAGTAGCTGGTGTCACTTTGGTGTCACGGTCTGGCCTAGCACAGTGGGCTCCATTTGCCCTCCATGCCCCACCATGGAAACAGTCCTGGGATTGAAGGACTCATGGCTGTTACGTCCTTCTTATTCTGCCCTTCCCGAGTGCTCCAGGGGTGTCGGGTGTGGACACCAGTGCCTGCCCCGGCTACCATGGGAACATGCTCTGCCACTGACCAGGTGTCCTTCATCTTATACATTATCTGTGCAGCTGATTTTTCCTGCCTAAGTGCAGAACCTTACATTTGTCCCTATTGAAATTCATTTTGTTAGTTTCTGCCCAGTTCTCCCAATTGATTTAAGGTCATTTTGAATCCTGATTCTGTTTTCTGCGGCATTAGCTGCCCCTCCCTGTCATCTGCAAATTTTATGAGCATTGAGGACTTCCGGTGAAGCACCATTCTGTTCAGTCAGGAGCTCTCTCAGCTCCAAGGGGGCTCCGGTGTTTTCGGGCTTGGAGATACCGCAACCGCGCTGCGGACTCCGTTAAAACTTCAGGAGGACTGTCCTGAAGACCTGGGATCCAGCGGGTACCAGACGTGCCGTCCTTGCTCTTGAGTAGACCTAATAAGGACTGCTCAAGTGAGCGGGGCTCCGGTGCGGTACTGAGGATCTACCACTTTCCTAACGACACGAAACAGCGGCTGCTGATGGATCTTGAGCGCTTTGCTTTTCCTTGAATTGGATTTAAAAGAAGGACTCTGTAAGTACTGAGCACAATTTGATTTTAAAAGTTAGGGAAATTCGGCTTATGGAGAGAGATCAAAAGAGGAAGTCTGTCTCTCTCTGACAGCGGCAAGATCAAAGTAAAGCAAAAGAGCTGAAGCCGCGAAAGACTTGCTTTTAAGTTTAGCGCTGATTTTGCAGACTGTAGAAAACCCCGTTCGGGGGAAAGACTGAGGAATATTATCTATTTCTTCTTGTGGATTACAAATATTTAAGAAGAAGACACCGCTCACCCTCTGGATTAAGGAGTCCGGGTCAGTTAGCAGGCGGCGGATACTTTGTATTAGACTGTTTCCGACTTTCTTTGGAACTGATACTTTGGAACTCTGCTACTGTTCATTTGAAACCTTTTATTGTTGCACTGGAACTTGGCTCATAAGTAACAATTGATCTGGATTGACTTATTTTACTTACTTTTCTTGACATTTGGGAAGTTTTAAGAAGTTTAAGGATTTATAAGACACTGAATCCTAACTGTGAAACTGGAATTACAGGGGGACTCTTGTTGTGAAAGGATTTGCTGTGGACTTCTCTGCTCTTTGTTCTCTGGCTCTGCTTTACAGCCACCTGGAGTTATTTGGAAGATTGTTTGGGTTTTAGCCTATTGAGAGTGAAGTGACCTTGAGTTCCCAGCTGCAGATTGTTTTGAAATGCAGGAAGCAACACCACTAGGTCCTACAAGAGCCAGAACAAAGGAAGAAAAACAAAAGGAAGAGCTAAAAAGGAAAGCTTCTGCAACAAAGTCTTTTGAAGAGCAAATGCTTGCAGCCATTGAAAAAGTCAATGCCAATCTTCAGGCAGTCTCAGAAAAATTAGAAGCTAGCATACAACAATCTTCAGAGAAATTAGAAGCTGATATTCAAGAATCTTCAGAAAGATTGGATAAATCGATTAAAGCCGTTAAAAAGACGGTGAAGGAGAACACTGCTGCAATTGATCAGATTGGAAAGGAGGTTAAAGTTTTAAAGAAAGAATCAGAAGAATTTAAAGAAATAATTAAGGCTGTGGAACATAAACTTGAAGACTTTGACGCAGAAAAAATTCAGAGGCTTGAAAGTCAACAAAGAGATGTGCAGGAATCTCTCGCCTTCATTCAAATGAGGGAGAGGGAGACAAATCTGAGATTGAGACATCTTTCTGAGTTGGAGCAAGAAAGTTTGAAGGACTTTATACTCAAAGAATTTTCTACATTCTGGGAGCTGGAAGAAAGTGATTTGGCTGCATTCATCGTGAAGGTCTACAGATTTGGAGCCAAGGGCAAGAAGAATTCAAAGACAGAAAATGACTGTATGGTAGTGTTCCAGAACAGATATCAGAGAGACCAGATTCTTGACCTTCACTATAAGAACAATCTGGTGGTCCAACAGAAACCTGTCATTATCTACAAGGACATTCCACGTTACTTCCTGAACCTAAGATTTGGATTTGCTGATTTGGCGACCGAATTGAGAAGCAGGAGGATTCTCTTCAGCTGGGAATTTCCACAAGGCCTGACTTTTAAGTACAAAGAAAGAAGAGTGAGAATAAGATCAACTGAAGACAAGAATAAATTTTTGGAGAAACACGCAGCAGATTTTAAAGGATCTTCATTGGATTTGACAAGACTGTACCCAGCTGTACCAGGAGGATGAGGGACAGGAGGAGAAGAGGAGGAAGAACTACAAGGAGCAACAGGAGGTAACACCTAACAAAATGATGCTGAAAGTATTGACATGGAATGTTCACGGTTTGAACCAGAGGCCCAAGAGACACAGAGTGTACCACGCATTAGAAAAGAAGAATTTGGATATAATTTGTTAACAGGAGACCCATGTAATCCGGCAACACAGAAGGATTTTACAAAATAAAAAATTAGGACAAGAATTTATTTCATCTGATAAAGTCAAGAAGGGAGGAGTTGTAAAATTTATGCAAAAGAGAAATATAATCCAATAAAATTGTTTAAGGATGAAGAAGGGAGATATATCGCAATTGAAATAAATGTGCAAGGCGAAAAATATATGATACTGGGAATTTATGCACCGAATGATGGAATATCAATTTTCTTTAAGAAAATCCATGACATCCTTTTGGACTATTTGGATTACAATCTTATTTGCCTTGGAGACTTCAATGGGGCAGTTTCCACTTTGATGGACAGATCACAAAGGACAAAAGTTACAAATGAAGGGAAATTGCCCAAAACTTTTTTTGAGCTGGTGGACAATTTGGATTTGATACATTCTTGGAGATTAAAGAACCCCACCGAGACAGAGGCAACTTATTTTTCAGATTCACTGGTGTCATGGTCATGCCTAGATTATATATGGATTTCTAGATTATTGACACTGTAAATTCAGAAGGCAGAAATCTGCCCCAAGATATGTTCAGATCACAATGCAGTACAATTGGACTTACAAATTTTCTCCGAGGATTCTTTTAGATGGAGAATGGATGATTCTTTGCTGAGAGATCCCAAGGTTATAGAAGATGCCCAAAAGAGGATGAAAGAATATTTTCAGATAAATTTGAATACACAAGTGGAAAAAAGAATTGTGTGGGATGCAAGTAAGGCAGTGATGAGAGGGTTCCTCATAAGAGAAAAAGTGAAGAGGAAGAAAGAACAAAATTTGGAAAAAGAAAGACTTCTGGAGCAAATAAAGCTTAAAGAGAAAAAATTAAGAGGATACCCGAAAAACCAACAAATACAGAAAGAAATAAAAATCTTGCAGTCCCAATATGTCAAAATACTTAACCAAGAAATAGAATGGAAAAATAGATTAATGAAGCAGAATCGGCAAACAAATGTGGAAAATTACTCGCTTGGCAGCTGAAGAGAAGACAGAAATTGAATACCATCACAAACAAAAAGGTAAAGGACAAGAATGTGGAGAATCCGGAGGAGATTAGAAAATGTTTTCAGAAATTTTACAAACAATTGTATAAAGAAGAGAAATTAGAGGAGACTGTTATTGAACAGTTCTTGGAAAAGAATAGTTTGCATAAAATCCCAGAAGACAAGACGGCAATACTCAAACACCCTATTACAAGTCAAGAAAGAAGCATATATCACATTGATTTTGAAACCAGAAACTGATAAAACACAGATGAAGAATTATCGACAAATATCGCTTTTGAATGTGGATTATAAATTTTTTGCAAACGCCATGGCCAATAGGTTAAAAAGAGTCTTGAAGGAATATATCTACAAAGACCAAGCAGGTTTTTTACCTGGTATACATATGAATAGTCTGGTCAATATACAAAATGACCTGGGCAAAATTGCAACATAAACGCTATTAATGGCATTTTTATGAGAATTGGGTGTAGAATAACATATAAAAAATTAGACAAAATTAAATGACAGGAACACTGTGAAATCGTGATTTCAAAATGGCCGACCTGCTGTATCAATTGTATTGTATTTCGATTAGTTTTCTAAACTTGATTGTGTGTATAATATGTTTTTTAATTGTTGATATATTAGAAAATGTTGAAAACAGTCACGTTCTTCTAGCTGCGGACAATATTGATCACAATATTCTTACACTGAATGGTGAGAACACATTCCATGGTATGGGGATGATAGCAGCAATAACCCCAGCAAAAACCTTTTCTCATTGTATTCCAAGAAAGAATATATTGAGCTGCTCCATCTATCAACATTCATGAATATCGATTTGCATCCAGTACTCTCAGAGGCATTAAGTTTAAAATATTGCCTGATATCTATCCCACAAATGTCAAAGTAGATCTCCTGTGGAAACTGTCAAGGAACTTTGAACAACCAATGCCTGGCTGGTCTGGAATGATGCACTTAATACATAATAACCAAAACAACCAGAAAGTTGAGAAATCATCAGTACTTTTCCTACCTATCATTGATATGAAGCCCACTGAAATGACTTGCATCCTGTCTACCTTAACATACCTACGAGATTTAGCTCTTAAGCACAATATACCAACAATCATAACATTTGATCAGCCACTCTTTTGTAAAGCATCACAAATAGTTCATTCATCATGTGATGGTAGTGCTCTCAAGGACATCATTCTATTGCTTGGTTCCTTTCATACTTTCATGAATCTTCTTGGGGCCATTGGTACACTCATGGCAGGATCGGGCCTTAAAGAAATCCTCGAAGAGATTTATGGGGAAAATACAGTAGTGCATATGTTAAATGGGAAATCAGTATCAAGAGCTTTTCGTGGACATTTGATTCTCGATTCATGCTTAAGTGCTGAAATAATG
The DNA here is from genome assembly GCF_009819535.1 of Lacerta agilis. Taxonomy (NCBI): domain Eukaryota; kingdom Metazoa; phylum Chordata; class Lepidosauria; order Squamata; family Lacertidae; genus Lacerta; species Lacerta agilis. Next base: position 1,598,987 of record NC_046330.1, read on the forward strand.
TCGCAGATAATTGAAGATCATTCAGAATTCCCCCAGGTCTTAAAAGAAGCTTCTGCACTATATGATTCACTAGTGTCCTGTAACAAAACTATAGAAGTGGATTCTTCACAGACTATGATACACATAAGCTGTGCATTGGATGCAAAGAAGAGCAAACTGAAAGCAAACTCAGCAACAAGTAAACTATGGCTTGAGTATCAAAATATGGTTGATCTTGCTAGAAAATTCATCACAGCAGATAGAACTGGTTCATGGAAAATGCATATTGATGCCATAAATCAGTGTCTACCCATTTTCGCAGCTGCGGGTCACCATAATTACTTGAAATCAGCATACCTATATTTGCAGAATATAATTCTGTTGCCAACAACAAATGCGACTGTTTCTGCAATGTTTGAAAAAGGATTTCATGTGATACGCAGAAGTGAACGGTACTGGGCAGGATTGGGTTCTGACTTAGTAATCGAACAATGTCTGATGCGCTCTCTTAAAACTACAGGGGGTTTGACCAGAGGAAGTGGATTGACTGGCGTTCAGAGAGCAGTTTGGTCTTTATCATTGCCTGTATCGTCAGGGTATAATCTAGCTATGCAGGAGTTTACCAATTTGTCATATTCATCAAGTGAACAACACAAGGAACTATCTAGTGCAAGGCTGATTAGAGACAAAAGTGATTCACAACTGGTATTGAGCAAGTTGCAAGCATTCTCGCCATTTACACCCGAGTCAAGTCTGCGTAATATTGTAACAGGTGTAACTGCAGATTTGGCAAATGTTAATGTGCATGAATTGCAAGAAGTTGGTAAGGTCATTGTAGCTAAACTTATTGACCAATAAGTTTTGGCATATAAATGTAAGCGTTCTGACAAAGTTAAAACATTAGCGTTCTCTGCTGCACTGAAAATTCCTGGAGATGATGAAAGAACGATTGACCCAGCATTGCTGTTTCAAAGGCTATTGGACATTCTTAACACAGGCGAACTAAATTTGGAAGAAGTGCTGCAGTATGAATTGTGCTCATACCCACCTTCATTGTTCAAATCATGCTCTATACCCAGGAAGGCTGACAAGCCACAGATAGTGTTCTGCCAAATGCAGTCACGGATATCAGGACACAAAGAATGCAGAGGTGGAAGGGAACAAAAACCACTTTATTACAGAAATTACAGAAATACAAAATAAACCAACATACATTCAGGAGCCCCTCAGGTCGTCTGCCAACTTGCATGCCGTACTCTGGTCTCGGGTGAGGCTTTCTTCTTGTCCCCACAAGCCTGCCTTTATTCAGGGCTTGATTTTGATGAGAAACAACTGTGGACAGCCCAGCTCCCTTTTCTTAAAGGGGACATCCATACAAAGGTCTGTGTTTGGGGCGTGGCCCAGACAGGGGAATAACTTGAAAGCATGCCACTATCTCCTCGTTCCCATCTTCCGGGTTTTCCCATACACTCCACCCCCTGGCATGTTTCGAGTTTTTCCCTATGTCCTGATTAGCTGGGGTCACTGCGCTCCATTCCCGCTTCAGCTGCCTTTGGTGAGGATTGGTCATTCATGCTGATCCAGAATCTTCGCTCAAGACAGGCTTGTGTACGTTCTTATGGGATACTTAATAGACTAGTCATCCTAAATGAAAGAAACAAAATTAATACCAAATAATAAACATTAAGGTTAAGGCACCAATGGGGAGCTGAAAAACATTCCTCAGAAACATGCTCTATCCAAATGGCACCAAAACATAACTTTACCCTTCTGGTTCTCTGAAAATGAATTATTCCCTGCGCTTCAATTTAGCATAGTCCAAACAAATTGGAGTGCTGGTTTGGGATAGTAGCACCCAATAGGTGGCCCCTGGGCCCCTACTAATGATTTCTCCCGGTTGGTTGGGTCAGTTGGGATACACTACCCACACCTTTCGTCCTCCAACTCTTGATCGGGTCTAGCTGCTCTTATTTTAGCCAGGTGATCTGCTGCTAGGTTTTACAAAGCCTCAGGCATCCCGGATACATGGCTATCCACATGGCCAACATGCACCTGTATTCGTGGAAGTAACTGATCCAACTGCTTCCAAAGCTCTTGGCCCCATAAAGACTTGTTATGAATGCAGAAGCCATCCTTTTTCCATTTTGGGAACCACGTAGTTAAGCCCCTATACAAAGCCCATGAGTCAGTATACACATATACAGCTTCTGACTTTTGCTCCACGGCATGCTCAACTACCATTAACACTGCCATCAATTCAGCATATTGGCTAGATTTACCTTTTCCTGAACGGGTCAGAGTAACTTGTCTTTTAGGATTAATGGCACCAGCTCGCCACACCCTTTCATTTCCTTGATATTTAGCTGACCCATCTGTGAACCAGGTTTCCCGGTGAGTAACCTGCTCGTATGGGGGTGCCTCCATCGCTGGGGACTTACCCAGTCTGACAATAGAATTCTCCTGCACCTCTTCTCCTGTACGCGTCAGTGCTAGCACCTGCTCCTGTAATGCACTGACTCCCTGAGGCCCTGCCCTTGCTCTATCAGCAATGTACCACTTCCACTTAACAATTGAAGACTGCTGGGCTCGCCCTACTCTGGGGCTCACAGATTCATCCTGAACCCATGCCATGATTGGAATAGCAGGTCTTAGCACCACTGGGTCTTGCCCAGTTAAGCGTTCGGTGTCTACTAAAGCCCAATAACAGGCAAGAAGCTGTTTTTCAAAAGGAGTATATGATGCAGTGGGCAATTTCCTGGACCAGAATCCCAGAGGAACCCGCTTCCCTGTCTGGCCCCTTTGCCACAAACTCCAGAGAGCAATTTCCTTATTTGTTGACACTTGCAATTCAAAAGGTTGCCCTTCCTTATAGGGTCCCAACGGCATGGCAGTCGCTACTGCGGCTTTGGCATCAGCTAAGGCTTTTCCTTGCAGCTGCCCCCATTCAAAGTGGGCCTTTTTACATTGTAAATTGGCCTCAGTATCTGTGCCAAATGGGGAATATGCTGCCTCCAAAAACCCATCAACCCCACCAGCCGTTGAGCGTCTTCTTTAGAGCGCGGAGCCTGCAAGGTGGCAATTACATTGAGGGCTTTCTCAGGAATATGTCGTACAGGTCCTGCCCAAATCACTCCTAGGAACTGCACTTGCTGTGCTGGTCCCTGAACCTTTTTTGGATTAATCTCCCAACCTCGGGCTTTCATGTGGTCACTCAAAACAGTTAAGCCCTGCTGAACTTCCTCTTCAGTAGGTCCTGATATCATGATATCATCAATATAATGGGCCATAAACAAGGTAGAGTTCAGTATGACTTCCTTTAAGTCCCTGGCCACCACCCCATGGCACAGGGTGGGGCTGTGCACATACCCTTGTGGCAAAACCTGGAAGGTGTACTGCCTACCTTCCCAGGTGAATGCAAATTGATCCTGGGATTCAGAGGCAATTGCTATTGAAAAGAATGCATTAGCCAGATCAATTACAGCATGCCATGTGCACTTTGTTCTCCCCACCATTATGGCCCAAACCCCAAAAGAGAACCGTCCCCATGGGGTTTGAAATTCTCTCCCTTTCAATAAATCAATTCCAATAATATACTCAGGTACATGAGAGACTAGCACAGTTGCCTGAAAGGGTCTAGACTTTCCCAAAGCTAGGCATATTTTCACTTGAGTAGTACGCTCCTCCCCATCTCCATAGGCATTGATATACACTGTGTCCCCCCCCCCCCCGATGCTTATCAGGGTTGCCGTGTATGAGGGTTACTTCTGCCCCAGTATACATGAGGGCCATTACATGCTGCACATTTGTTCGAGGCCAATATATGGTCAGGGGTATATGAGGGCGCTGATCTCCAGGGACGGCTGCCTTTTCTAGCCTTACCTCTGGAGTCTTGCCACCCCCCCTTATCCCTGGGCTGAGGTATCTCCCACCCCTGGGCCCCCTTCCAAGGGGGATAGAATGCCTCCTCTGGTGGGGCAGTTGGGACGGTTGGGGTGGCTCTCCTTACTTGAGGACTTCTGTCTGTCTCCCTGCAACTATCAGCACACCTCTGCTTCCACATTTTATATAATGCAGCTGTTGCAATACCGTCAATGTCCACTATAGGCACTCCTGCCTTGAGAAGCTCCATAAACATTTGCCTCCGTGTCACCTTATCAGCTGGCTTCCTGGCTTGCCTAGACTTGACTTGCTGAAACTTCTCCCCCTCCCTTGCCGCTCGTGCCCGGGGTTTGGCAACATTCTCTCTGTGGACCTCTCCTAGTTGACTTAACAACACAACCACCTCCCCCACTGCTATGCCCTGTGCAGGTCCAAGCAATGCTAACAGGGGACCTCGCATGTGGGGAGGGGCGCCCTTCATTATACGCGCTCTCATTCCTGCAGTAAAACGCTGAACATCAGGCCCTGCAAACCCTTGCAAGAAGAGTCCAGTCTGCATAGCCATCCCTCGCAACTGCTCTACTGCTTCATCAATTGTATGCCATAGGGGCATCTGTTCCTCCCAGTCCATGGCGGCAGGGTATCTAGTCCGGACTGCATGCACAACCCACTCAAACAGAGATGCAGCGGCACCAGGGTTAGGGGTACGTAGGTATTGGTTAAGCATTGTATCCCTGGTCAATGTGCCCAATTTAATTAATTCACCTGCAGTGAAGTAAATACTGCTAGCTCCTTGGTCCCACAGTCTCACCAACCATTGACTCAGTCTTTCTCCTGGATTCTGCCTATTATTTCTTGCTACGTCAGCTAACTCCTGCTGCGTGTAATCTCTAACAATCCTAGTTGTTTGAGTAGCCTGTGGGTTACCAGGTGGTCCTTTGCTCTTATTAGTAATTAGCGGCTGTGCTGCAGCCACCCGTGTGCCTTCATCACTTTCCTCATCCTCAGTCCATTCACACTCATCATGTTCATCTGAATCCCAGATATCCCCATCCCAAGTCTCAGGGTTCCAATCCCTAGAGGCAACCAAAGTCCGCACTTTATGTGGGCTGGGGATAATCCCTTTCCTCGCCTGCTGGCGGTGCTTTAACTTAGCAAACCGAACGGCCATAGTAGTGGCCCGCCCTTCTGCTACATCCCCTCTTTCTTTTGCACTTTCCAGTGCCTCCCTTAGAAGAGCCTTCTGATCCTTCAAAACAGCTATCTCTTCCATTTGCTGGCGCACCCTCCCTTGAGTGGCCTCCAACTGTTCCCAAACATCACGGAGCGCAGTAAGCAGGACCCATCCCAGCCCTGTTACTGCCTTCTGCCCCCCTCTTTCTATTTCTGCCAACTGCAAACACTTGAGTACAGCATCAGGAGTAGGACCTCCAAACTCTTCCAGCTCAGAGTCCCAAGAAACCGGTGGCGTCAGCCGGTTCAACATTTGAGCCACTGGCCCCCAGACACTAGTGCTGGGCCAACCAGGAACATAGCTCTCGCCAGCACTTTGCTCAGTGGTTCCCCACTTCCACCAAAACATTGTCCTGATATCCTGCTCACAGCGCCAAGTTGTTCTGCCAAATGCAGTCACGGATATCAGGACACAAAGAATGCAGAGGTGGAAGGGAACAAAAACCACTTTATTACAGAAATTACAGAAATACAAAATAAACCAACATACATTTAGGAGCCCCTCAGGTCGTCTGCCAACTTGCATGCCGTACTCTGGTCTCGGGTGAGGCTTTCTTCTTGTCCCCACAAGCCTGCCTTTATTCAGGGCTTGATTTTGATGAGAAACAACTGTGGACAGCCCAGCTCCCTTTTCTTAAAGGGGACATCCATACAAAGGTCTGTGTTTGGGGCGTGGCCCAGACAGGGGAATAACTTGAAAGCATGCCACTATCTCCTCGTTCCCATCTTCCGGGTTTTCCCATACAGATAGTACATGTTATCAAAAAATATGTGATGCAGAAACAGAATAGTTGTAGTACCGAATACGTTCCAAGAAGTGATCAATTCGTGTTAGATGGTGGTCCGTTGCTGCATTGCCTTAAATGGAAGAAGCATGAAACGTATGATGACATTTGTTGTTGTTCAGTCATTCAGTCGTGTCCGACTCTTCGTGACCCCATGGACCAGAGCACGCCAGGCACCCCTATCCTCCACTGCCTCCCACAGTTTGGTCAGACTCATGTTGGTAGCTGTGAGAACACTGTCCAACCATCTCATCCTCTGTCGTCCCCTTCTGCTTGTGCCCTCCATCTTTCCCAACATCAGGGTCTTTTCCAGGGAGTATTCTCTTCTCATGAGGTGGCCAAAGTACTGGAGCCTCAACTTCAGGATCTGTCCTTCCAGTGAGCACTCAGGGCTGATTTCTTTAAGGATGGATAGGTTTGTTCTTCTTGCAGTTCATGGGACTCTCAAGAGTCTCCTCCAGCACCAAAAGCACCAATTCTTCGGCGATCAGCCTTCTTTATTGTCCAGCTCTCACTTCCATACATTACTACTGGGAAAACCATAGCTTCAACTATACGGACCACACATTTGACTTTATTGCTTGTAGAATGATACTGGGCGCAGATCTGCAACTATCTTCTTTTCCTCCACGCCTTTACAGGCTGTGACAGCACATCCAGAATATTTGGGATAGGAAAAGGCAAATGTTTCAACAAACTTATTGTAGATAATCGACTTCGTGAATTAGCATCGGCATTTTGTTTGAAAGATCAGTTACATATCAATATAGAAGATGCTGGTCAGAAGGCGATGGTTATACTTTTTGGTGGAAAAGTTGATGATACCCTTGGAACATTATGACATCGCATACTAGTGGACAAAGTAACATCTGCAACAAAATTCCATAGTTTTCGATCATATTACCAGATAATGGAATGGTCATGCCACAAAGAGGGTTTACGACCTAATGACTGGGGTTGGATTATAAAGGAGGACAACCAGCTTCACCCTGTGATGTCAGACATGGCCCCTGCACCTGAAAGTCTTTTGAAAGTTATCCACTGTAACTGCAGCACTGGTTGTTGTACATTCCGTTGCACGTGCAAAAAAAAAAATAGTTTTCCATGTTCAACAGCTTGTGGTCAGTGCCAGACCATTGGTTGTGAAAATGTGTTGTTGATTGAACATTGTTCTGATATAGAAGATGATATGGATGACTGATGTCTGCTTTCGTTATTTGTAATACATAATAAAAGTTCTGGTTCAAGCGCCTTATTGTGACCTTGTTTCAATGTACCATTGCTTTCACTTTGTTGTTTTTAGCAAACATTTAAATACAGAAAATATGTAGCCTAATAACTAGAGCCAGTGTGGTGTAGTGGTTAAGAGCGGTGGACTCGTAATCTGGGGAACCGGGTTCGCGTCTCTGCTCCTCCACATGCAGCTGCTGGGTGACCTTGGGCTAGTCACACTTCTTTGAAGTCTCTCAGCACCACTCACCTCACAGAGTGTTTGTTGTGGGGGAGGAAGGGAAAGGAGAATGTTAGCCGCTTTGAGACTCCTTTGGGTAGTGAAAAGCAGGATATCAACTCCAAACTCTTCTTCTTCTTCTCCTTCTTCTAGATCAATGACAACTTTGTATTATTTTCCCTGACGTTTGGTAACAACAGTTAAAAAACATAGGATACACGCAATTAAGTTTAGAAAACTAATCGAAATACAATACAATTGATACAGCAGGTCGGCCATTTTGAAATCACGATTTCACAGTGTTCCTGTCATTTAATTTTGTCCAATTTTTAATATGTTATTCTACACCCAATTCTCATAAAAATGCCATTAATAGCGTTTATGTTGCAATTTTGCCCAGGTTCCAGCGTTTTTTTCTGTAGTTTGCCCGGACTAGAATAGTAACACAAGGAATATTGTGGATATATTGGAAAGATTGGAAAAGAAGATAAATACAGAAGCAGCGCTGATGTTTATAGATGCGGAGAAGGCCTTTGACAATATTTCTTGGAGTTTTATGAAGAAGAATTTGGAAAAGATGGAGGTCAGTCAAAGATTTATGAATGGCATAAATGCCATTTATAAGGAACAAAAAGCAAAAATTATAATAAACAATGTGATATCTGAAGAAATTAGAATAGAAAAAGGAATGAGACAAGGTTGCCCTATCTCCCCTCTGCTTTTTATAACGGTCCTGGAGGTTCTTCTGAACATGATCAGAAGAGAACGGCTGATAAAAGGAATAAGGGTGGGAGAGAAAGAGTATAAATTGAGAGCCTTTGCCAATGATTTAGTGCTATCCCTACAAGATCCAGAAACCAGTGTGGTCAAATCATTTGGACAAGTAGCAGGATTTAAGTTGAATAAAGCAAAGACTAAAGTTTAAACTAAAAATCTAACACCCATGCAGGTACAGAAGTTACAAGATCAAACTGGACTTAGCTTTGTTAATAAGGTTAAATATCTGGGAGTGAACCTGACTCCTAAGAATCTGAACCTGTTCAAGGATAATTATGAGAAATTGTGGAGTGAGATAAAAAGAGATTTGGACATATGGACTAGATTGAAATTGTCTTTGATGGGCAGAATAGCAGTTATTAAGATGAACGTATTACCAAAGATGCTGTTTTTATTTCAAGTGCTTCCGATTATTGACAAGTTGGACTGCTTCAGAAGTTGGCAAAAGGACCTATCTAAATTTATCTGGCAGGGGAAGAAACCTAGGATAAAATATAAGATTTTGACAGACTCTAAGGAAAGAGGTGGATTCTCACTGCCAGACCTTAGAATTTATTTTGAAGCTGCAGCCTTTTGCTGGTTGAAGGATTGGTTTAAGCTAGAAAACACCGATGTTTTGGACTTGGAAGGACACGATAATGTATTTGGTTGGCACGCATATCTTTGGTATGATAAAGTTAAGGCCCACAAAGCTTTTAAAACTCACATTATTAGGAATGCACCGAATCAGGTTTGGATTCGGAATAAAGACTTGTTAGAGAGAAAAACTCCCAGATGGATATCACCAGTTGAGGCTAAGGCCTATAAGAGACCTAACATGCCTGCAAATTGGCCGAAATATGCGGACATTTTAGAACAAGAAGGTCAGAATTTTAAATTGAAAAGTTATGAGCAATTGAAAATGAAAGTTGCAATACTATCAGATAAATGAAGTTTTTAAGTTGGATAAAAAACAAGGCTTTCAGTCAGAGAAATCTAAGTTGGAAATGGAGCTAATAGAGTGTTGCTAGAGTGGCATACGAAAGATGAAATGGTTAAATCAGTTATGATTGATTGGGCGAAAGATGTTGGACATAACATAATGTTTGAGGACTGGGAGAGATTTTGGAGGGAAGGTACTAAGTTTACTGCATGCAATGTGTTAAGGGAAAATGTTATGAAAATGATTTACAGATGGTATTTAACTCCAGTAAAGTTGGCTAAGATGTATCATGGTCTGAGTAATGAATGCTGGAAATGTAAGCAAGTAGAAGGTACCTTCTTTCATATGTGGTGGACGTGCCCAAAGGTAAAGGACTTCTGGGAGAAGATATATAATGAGCTTAAAAAGGTGTTGAAAAACACATTCACTAAGAAACCAGAGGCCTTTCTGCTGGGCATGACCAACTATGAAATCCTCAATAAAGACAGAACATTTTTTATGTATGCCACAACAGCTGCTAGGATTTTAATTGCTAAAAACTGGAAAATTGAAGAATTACCAACAGTGGAAGATTGGCAGATGAAGATGATTGAATATATGGAACTCGCAGAACTGACCGCGAAACTCCGAGACCAGAGTGAAGAAACGGTGCAAGAGGATTGGAAGAAATTTAAAGACTATTTGAAACGATGTGAAAAGATAGACATTTGAAATTGAAATCAGAGGATATTTAAGGCGACAGTAATAAGAAGTTAGGTTAAGATAGGATATAAGAAGTTAGATTTATGTTATGTTTATTTTTTATTAGGAATAAGATTATAGGTATATGATGATTTTGATATATAAAGATTAAGATTAGTTGAGAAGGAAGAATTTACAATGTTATAAAGTTACTATAGTTAATTAGAAATGTACGCAGAAGAGAGGACGTGAGGAGGTCCCAAAATAATGTTATGAATAAGATAAGAATAGGTGATTAAGTGTTTGTTTGTTAGGTTGTTTGTATTTTTGTAGTATTGTAGTTTTGTTGTAGTGTTTTGTGTATTTTGTATTTTGTATTTTGTATTTTGTATTTTGTATTTTGTATTTTGTATTTTGTATTTTGTATTTTGTATTTTGTATTTTGTATTTTGTATTTTGTATTTTGTATTTTGTATTTTGTATTTTGTATTTGTTATTGTTGTTAAAATCCAATAAATTATTATAAAAACAAATTTTATGAGCATTCCCTCAATTCTTTCATCCAAATCGTTTATAAAGATGTTGAAAAACAATGGGCCCTGCGCAACCCCACTTGTCACTTTTCCCCAGGATGACAAGGAACCATTAGTGAGCACTCTTTGGGTTCTGTCAGTCAGCCAGCTACAAATCCACCTAACAGTTACCTCATCCAATGCTTGCTGAGGTCACTTGGATGATGTTGTGCATTCTGGCACTCCAGTGTCCAACCCTTTAGAGTACTGGAAGAGTTCCCTAGTAATTCCTTACTTAGACTCTTCATTGGAGCAACATTTCTCAGAAGAGCATTCTCCTGCTTTTTCACTTTTTCACTTATACCCCATTATCATGTTGGAGATGACCATTCAATACTTCAATATGAAAGTCAAGGAATTCTCAAGTTTTTATAAGTTGCAAGACTTTGACTCCGAAGCTGAACCATGGTACAGCATGTGGAAGGAGAAGAAACTCAGCAAAGAGCAGTTAAAAGAGCTGAACGATACATGAAGGTGTTTATGCTTTGATTTAGCAGGAATGGTTCCTTATATGTTAAATTGATTAATTTGGGCCACTGCCTTTTTTAGAATGGTTTTTCACAGGTTGGTTTGGAAAGTGAGAACCATGGGCCTATATAAATTTTACTTGGACTTCATATGATTTGGGTAAGTGTATCCAAGGTGCCATTGGCTTTCGTCCCTTTAAATAGCAAGAGCGCAGGCCCACCCTTTGAGAGCAGGACCAAAGCCACAGAGGCCCCAAGGATGGGCAGGATGGGGCATTTCTCTCCAGGGTGTGTCACACCTAACCACGTGGGGTAAATGCTTTAGATCAAGTCAATGCAAGCCTTTACACCAGGGATGCATGTTGATGGGTGTTGCTGTGGCATGCTGAAGGTCAAGAGACCAGAGGACAGCTAGCTATGACACCTGGGAACACACACACAAAAAGGCAGAAACAAAACAAACTGCAACAAACTGCCTAGTTCAGTCACTGGTGGACATTGCTAAAAATTAAGCATAAACCACTATTGAGAAAATATATCCCAAAGTGCTAGAATACCACAAGTAATTTAGTAACAAAATACGTGTTATTTTTTTTTTAACATAATATCCTATGTCTGCTATACTTGCAAATAGCCTTAGTAGTCGTTACATGATAGTCCCTTTCAGGTTCACATAGAACCACACATCTGGTAGGCGGGATAGCAGGTTCATATTTAGCACAATATTTTGTGAGGCAATAATATATATATATAGCCTCAAAAGGGGGAACTGTTGTAAAAATTTTAAGGTTATATACACACACACACACACACACACACACACACACACAGTGGTACCTCAACATACGAAGATAATGCGTTCTGAATGCGTCCTCGTAAGTCGAAATTTTCGTAAGTCGAAAGGCGCTATCTCCGAAAGGAAAAAGCTTCATAAGTCGAAAAAACCGCATTAAAAAAACTTGTAAGTCGAGGTATCGCGCCGCCACTTTCCCTTCGTAAGTCGAAAAATTCGGAAGCGGCGGCCATTTTTTTCCTTACGGAACTCATTCGGATGTCAAAAATTTCATAAGTCGAGGAGCTCGTAAGTTGAGGTACCACTGTATATATAATAATTGTTATTAATGTACCAAACAAATAAGGCCACATGTCTGAAAACAGCACAGGAAGACAGGCCTCACTCCATTTTGACTCCTAGCTGGCCAAGTGTTTTCATCTGCAGGGAGGAGGTGAAAAGTCTCTGCCTGAGTGCCAGATGATGGGCCATTTCCCTCACAAAGGACAGCCATTAGCCCTACCAGCCAGGGCAGGAAACCTTTTGTTTTGCAGAAATGTGTGTCTGGGAGGGGTCAAGGAGAGATGGCACAGGTGTGGAAAATTCCCAAGTTACCTCCTCTGACCCCCCCCCCCAATTTTGTGATGTAGCTCTGATGTATCGGGGGGGGGGGTGATCTTGGGTTACACCTCTTCTGTGATTGGATGATGTTTCTGGGGGGGGGGGGTGGGCTAGACTCCAGGAGGCATTTTGAAATGTCTTTATAAGAGCATGCCTGCATTGTTCTGGGTCTTTTTTCCCTGAGAAACACCATTGTTGCAACAGCTTCAATAAAGATCAAGCTTACTCCTGCTCCACAACTGGATCCCTCCTGGCTGAAAAGGTGCCTCGCCTGGGATGGGGAGAGTGTGAAAGAGAGATCAAAAGAGAGAGAGAGATTCGTAGAGATGCAGGAAGGTGAAGAGGAAGAGAGAGAGGAGGGCCCTCAATCGGCACATCTGACCAACCGTTAAGTCACCCAAGGGTGCAGAGGCACACAGGCTGAAAACCTCTGTTTTAAGAGATTCTCAAATTCTGGATATTAAAAGAAAGGTCTGAAAATTGTATTAATATTTACATACTGGTAGCTGCTTTGCAATGGTAAATGTGGCATCCCAGTGTCAGGGACTGGCTGGATGGGGAGGAGTGGCAGAAGCCGCCTGACCAAGAGCTCTCCAGGAAAAGCACAGAGGGAGAGGATTTGGATGCTGGCTCCTGGTGGTGGGAAACCAGACACAACCCAGAGGAGGGGAAGAGCTGGGAAGTACTGGGGCTTGGGAGCTTGAAGAGGAGGAAAACAGGCAGGTGCCCCATCACAAGGCAATCAGACTTGGCAATTATACCACAGAGCCACTCTGACAGCTTCTCTGCTGACAACCTGCAAGCCCCCCCCCCCCACTCCCAAAATGCACTGTCTGCTGCATGATGCAAAGCCAGGCAGACACAGAGAGGGTTCCTTGGGGCTTGCCCTAGACAGAGGGAGGGGCCTGACAGAGGGCTAGGGAGTGATGGGAGAGTTGCAAGCCAGTCTGGGCAACTGCTTCAGCTAGAAAGAAGCAACCCTTAGAAGTCTTTGCGTGTTCTCTGTTCTACTTACTTAATAAAGAAACTAACTAACTACCGGTAAGTTAGCTAGTGTTTCACTTTCTTTCTCTGAACTGCGAATGACTTGTTCTTCTTGTTGGCTCCCTGACACCCAGGTACCCAGAACCTTTCATGTGACAGGATTTTGAAGGCTCAGCTGTATAGACAGTTCTGCCAAAAAATGTTCTCTTGTCAAAGGAGAAGTACTCAAAATTAACGAATAAGGTTGCAATCCCAATCCTATTTGCCTGGGTTTAAGACCTTTTGAATTCAGTAGGATCTATTTCTGTGCAGAAATGGTTACGATTGTGCTGTTAGACCTGTTCTTCCAATAATTTTGATATAATAGACATATTTAACTGTGACTGCAGTACATGCTGAAGCTGCAACATAACATATTGGGCTAAGAGTGTGTGTGTGTACACACACACACACACACACCCCAGTATTTATAAATACATATGGTTGGCCATTATTGCTGAGGCCAGTGTTAGAAATTAGCCAAGTGCCAGGTGCATTTTTCACCTTGCTATTGGCTGCTTGTGATTAAGATGCCTGGGTGCCAGGATGGCATCTGACATCTCCACCATAATAATAATAATAATAATAATAATTTATTATTTATACCCCGCCCATCTGGCCGGGTCTCCCCAGCCACTCTGGGCGGCCTCCAACAAATATCAAAATACAATACAGAGTCACAAATTAAAAACTTCCCTAAACAGGGCTGCCTTTAGGTGTTTTCTGAATGTCAGGTAGTTGTTTATTCCCTTGACTTCTGACGGGAGGGCGTTCCACAGGGCGGGCGCCACTACCGAGAAGGCCCTCTGCCTGGTTCCCTGTAGTTTTGCTTCTCGCAGTGAGGGAACCGCCAGAAGGCCCTCGGCGCTGGATCTCAGTGTCCGGGCTGAACGATGGGGGTGGAGACGCTCCTTCAGGTATACAGGACCGAGGCCGTTTAGGGCTTTAAAGGTCAACACCAGCACTTTGAATTGTGCTCGGAAACGTACTGGGAGCCAATGCAGATCTCTCAGGACCGGTGTTATGTGGTCCCGGCGGCCACTCCCAGTCACCAGTCTAGCTGCCGCATTCTGGATTAATTGCAGTTTCCGGGTCACCTTCAAAGGTAGCCCCACGTAGAGCGCATTGCAGTAGTCCAAGCGGGAGATAACCAGAGCATGCACCACTCTGACAAGACAGTCTGCGGGCAGGTAGGGTCTCAGCCTGCGTACCAGATGGAGCTGGTAGACAGCCGCCCTGGACACAGAATTAACCTGCGCTTCCATGGACAGCTGTGAGTCCAAAATGACTCCCAGGCTGCGAACCTGGTCCTTCAGGGGCACAGTTACCCCATTCAGGACCAGGGAGTCCCCCACACCCGCCCGCCTCCTGTCCCCCAAAAACAGTACTTCTGTCTTGTCAGGATTCAACCTCAATCTGTTAGCCGCCATCCATCCTCCAACAGCCTCCAGGCACTCACACAGGACCTTCACCGCCTTCACTGGTTCTGATTTAAAAGAGAGGTAGAGCTGGGTGTCATCTGCATATTGATGAACACCCAACCCAAACCCCCTGATGATCTCTCCCAGCGGCTTCATATAGATATTAAAAAGCATGGGGGAGAGGACAGAACCCTGAGGCACCCCACAAGTGAGAGCCCAGGGGTCTGAACACTCATCCCCCACCACCACTTTCTGAACACGGCCCAGGAGGAAAGAGCGGAACCACTGTATAACAGTGCCCCCAGCTCCCAACCCCTCTAGCCGGTCCAGAAGGATGTTATGGTCGATGGTGTCAAAGGCCGCTGAGAGATCCAGCAGAACCAGGAAACAGCTCTCACCTTTGTCCCTAGCCCGCCGGAGATCATCAACCAGCGCGACCAAGGCAGTTTCAGTCCCATGATGAGGCCTGAATCCTGATTGGAAGGGATCCAAATGGTCCGCATCTTCCAGGCGTGCTTGGAGTTGTTCAGCAACCACCCGCTCAATCACCTTGCCCAAGAATGGTAAATTTGAGACTGGGCGATAGTTGGCCATATTGGCCGGGTCTAGAGATGTTTTTTTAAGAAGCGGTTTAATGACCGCCTCTTTCAGCGGGTCTGGAAAGATTCCCTCGCAGAGGGAAGCATTCACCACCGCGCAGAGCCCATCGCCCAGCCCTTCCCGGCTAGCTTTTATAAGCCAGGATGGGCAAGGATCTAGGAGACAGGTGGTCGGTTTCACTCGTCCAAGCAGCCTGTCCACATCCTCGGAGGTAACAGATTGGAATTGATCCCATGAAACATGACTAGACAGGGCTCTAGCACTCTCCCGCCCCGGCCCTGCTCCCACGGTGGAGTCTACCTCCTTCTGAATCTGAGCGACTTTATCTGCAAAAAACTTTGCAAAAGCATTGCAGGAGATCTTGGGGTCCCTACCAGACCCCGATGACAAAGGTGGTTCTGCTAGGTTGCGAACCACCTGGAAGAGTCTCCTGCTGCTGTTTTCTGCAGATGCAATAGAAACAGCGAAGAAGGTCCTCTTCGCTGTCGCCATTGCCACTTGGTAGGCTCGAAGTTGAGCTCTAGCCCGTGTCCGGTCTGATTCAGAATGAGTTTTCCGCCACCGGCGCTCTAGCCGTCTCAGCGACTGTTTCATCGCCCTCAGCTCCGGGGAAAACCACGGAGCTGTCCGGGCTCCATGCAATCGGAGAGGACGCTTCGGAGCCAGACAGTCAATAGCCCTGGTTAGCTCCGCATTCCAGCGGGCCACCAGGGAATCAACTGAAAGGCCATCAACATGGGATAATGCATCCCCTACCACTCTCTGGAAGGTGCATGCTTGGGATCACTGAATCTTGACTGTTTTCACACGCTAATACCACATCCTTTAGAATTATAGCCGTTATATTTTGTCTGCACAATTGTAATGAGTTTCAGGAACCAAAATGCTTTTTTCTGTGCAGCCTGAGCAGGAGCAGGGAACAATGTTAGTTAATTGTTATAGCTTGTCTTCACTTCCCCCACCCCAATGCCCTGCTCACAGTTATGAAGAATAGTCTTACAGTATGAATGGTCCATGTTACCATTAAGAAAAAAGAGGTCAGAATAGGCCATTATATATGTGGACTGTCCCTGGATCAAGTGACTGCTCAAGGTTGTTATCTGAGCTAGTCAGGTGTTTAACTGATAATCAATCACAGTCAGTCTACCATTTGAAAAATAGAACTTTAGAGCCATCTTGTCTAAAAATGGCAACTAGGCATTCTGTTTTGGCAACTGAAACCTTGGTTTAAGGAGCCATTTGGTGCCTACCTTACACCCCATTTATGCTTGTGGTGTCCAATTAAGAATGGCTATTAAAATGTGATATTAACAATGTGTCACTGTGTATTAGTTCATGAAGGCTCGGGTACCAGTGTCCATGTTAAGTCCTGTTGTTGTATTATTGTGGGTGAGGAGTTCATAGAATCATAGAGTTGGAAGAGACCACAAGGGCCATCCAGTCCAACTTGCAAAGCAGGAAACACCATCAAAGCATTCCTGACAGATGGCTGTCAAGCCTCTGCTTAAAGACCTCCAAAGAAGGAGAGTCCACCACACTCCTTGGCAGCAAATTTCACTGTCGAACAGCTCTTACTGTCAGGAAGTTCTTCCTAATGTTTAGGTGGAATCTGCTTTCTTGTAGTTTGAATCCATTCCTCTGTGTCCGTCCGCTTCTCTGGAGCAGCAGAAAACAACCTTTCTCCCTCCTCTTTATGACATCCTTTTATATATTTGCCGCCATGGTGCAAAGATCACTCCGGCGCCCTCCCCTTCCCAGAGTTGTCGACCTTTTTTAAGGGAACTGACACCACATTTACACATTATCTCTGCTTGGGAAAAGAAAACAGGAAACATAAACAAACCTCAGTCAGTAAAGCATGGGACTCTTAATCTCAGGGTTGTGGTTTCAAACCCCATGTTGGGCAAAAGATTCCTGCATTGCAGTGGTTGGACTAGATGACCCTGGTGGTTCCCTTCCAACTCTGTGAATGGTTTTGTTGTATCTGAAGGGCTGTGCACAGGGAAGATGGAGCAAACTTGTTTTGTGAGAGATGCTTGTGCTGTGATTCCTGCACTGGAAGGGGTTGGTCTAGAGAACCCTTGGGGTTACCTTCCAACCATCCAGTTCTGTGATCCTATGATTAAAATACTCCAAGAAATAAATAAACGGGCTTCTCTATGGCAGTCACTGGAAAGGGCTCCAGGGGCGGCCATCCCACAGAAAGTTTGGTATGTGCCCTGCCAAACCACCCTCTAGCCCAAGTCCCATTCACCAGGTGAGACACAGGCTGCTGTCCGATGTAGATCCCTTTCCTTCCTCTACCCCTCCCTAAAAGAAAGCTACACAAGCTGCTTTCCAATGTAGATCCTGCCTTCTCCCCTTTCCTCCCTCCTTCCCACCGCCAAAGAAAACTATGCAGGCTGCTATCCGATGTAGTTCCCACTGTTATGTACTGAGTTGAATAGGATCCAAAATGCAGCAGTCTGATTGGTCCTAGAACAATAGGATTCAGAATGCAGCAGTCTGATTGGTCCGCAGGAGCCACCCAATCCAGCTCCAGGTGGAAGTGAATCCGCAACCTGATTGGCATACAGGAGTATCCCGGAATTAGCCAATTACGTGGGGCCCATTGTGTAAATAATGTATATAAATCAGACGTTTTGGGGGAACTTCCATTCCTCGCTACTATGAGCTGAAACAAGAGCATGAATTCTCCCGTTTCCTCCCTCCACCCCTCCCTAATAGAAAGCTGCACAGGCAGCTATCCGATGTAGATCCCTCCTTTTCCCCATCCCTACCTCCACCCAACCCCCAAAGAAAACTACGCAGGCTAATATCCGTTGTAGATCCTGCCTTCTCCCCTTTCCTCCCTCCACCCCTCCCTAAAAGAAAGCCATGCAGGTAGCTATCTGATGTAGTTCCAACCTTCTACCCTTTCCTCCCTCCAGCCCCACTCAAAGAAAACTACGCAGGCTGCTATCTGATGTGGATCCCACCTTCTTCCCTTTCCTTTCTCCACCCCACCCCCAATGATAGCTACGCAGGCTGCTGTACAATTTAGATACTGCCTTCTCTCCTTTCCTCCCACCACCCCTCCAAAGAAAGCTACGCAGGCAGCTATCCGGTGAAGATGCCACCTTATCCCCTTTCCTCTCTCCACCCCCCCGAAAGAAAACTACACAGGAAGCTCTCCGATGAAGATGCCACCTTCTGCCCTTTACTCTCTGGACCCCCCCCCCAAAGAAAGCTACGCGGGCTGCTATCCGATGTAGATCTTGGTTTCTCCCCTTTACTCCCTCCACTCCACACCCAAAGAAAGCTACACAGGCTGCTGTCCTATGTAGATCCCGCGTTCTCCGCTTTCCTCCCTCTACCCTTCCCTAATAGAAATCTATGCAAGCTGCTGTCCGATGCAGATCCCTACTTCTCCCCTTTCCTCCCTCCACCCTGTGGGATGTAAACACAGAGCAGTCAAAACACAACATTGCTAGAGTGGACATGAAGGTGTCTCAGTCCTCCAGCCTTAACTTCCTGTTTACCTGGACTGAGACAACTTCCTCTATGTAACTGGAGATGGGTGTGGTTTCACCTGGAGAGGTTTACACAAAACCACAGGAACCAGACCCCATCTTTCTCTTTTGGATTCGCTTCTTCAAGGAAGAGCATTTCAGGGACAGAATGCCCTTCCAGCCAAGAGAATGCCTAGTGAAGCCTGCTTCTTTATGGAGTTAGCTTCACTACATGTATATACATTTATCAAAGCTAGTCTGCCTTTCTGAGCCTGTACTGTTGAAGGAAGGGGTTACACAAACCTGACAAACCTAAAAGGGGGGTTAGCTAACCTGGGTATAATTACCTGAATGTATTGTTGAATGTACTGTTAGTCCAGAAGTATTAAGAAAGATATATATATATATATATATATATATATATATATATATATATATATATATATATAGAGAGAGAGAGAGAGAGAGAGAGAGAGACTCTTTCAGTAGAAGCTTTCCTGTATGCTGTTAAAATGAAACCCTTTCTGTAAGCTGTGAACCTTGATCTGCATTGCACTCCTTACTGGCATATTACTGTGTAAGCTGTGACTAAGACCCTGAAGATAACAGTGGAAGGTCAACCTTCCACAGGGAAGAATGTCTAAGCCAGAGACAAGATAAGATGGCCTTGCTAAAGTGCGTGTGAAAACAAGCTGGCACAGGAAGCAACTCAGGGCTAAATGTCCTTTTGCCTTAAGATTGCAAGAACAGGAAATGTTCCTTATATGTACAATGTTGTTATGTACAAGAGGCAGATTCTGGGAGGGAGAATGAGGGGTTTAAAGGGTATATAAACTGTGTGTAGCTGATGCTCAGGGCACTTGCAGTGAACACAACACGCAGTGCCTTTTCTACTGTCTTAAGGAGTAGAAAATAAAACACTTTCTCTGAAGCTTCCCCTCAAAGTGTCTTTTGACTCCTTTGATCCCTCCCTTTGGCACAACGTGAACCCAACGTGCTCTGGTAAGGGCGTAAGGCTACATTTCCATGGGGGCTCGTCCGGGATTTCAGCGTTCCCTGAGGCGAGGGGCAAAGGACCGAGGGCGCTTCTGCAGGTGAACAGCTCATCGGCCGGGGTCAGCGGTCCAGCGCGCACCTTCCAGTTTTGAAGGGGGCCGACCACTTCGTGCCTGAGTGGAGACGCTGATGCAGAGGCGAGAGAAAGAGAGAGCGGCCGCACAGGGGGTGCACGGGAGATCTGCAGAGGACAGGTGAGCAGCTCCACAGGGAATTGGGAGCGTGGGACTTGATCGACCCTGCAACGGCTGTGAGCAGTAAAGTGCCACCGTTACACCAGTAGTGAGCATGTAACGTGCCACCAGGGCCAGCAGAGAGCAGTATAGAGCCGCTGGTTTTTGGGAAGAGGAAAAAGGGGGGAGGTTTAACTTGTGCATGGTGAATGGTGTATGGGGACACTCCAGTGAATGTATTGAGTGAATGAGACGCTGGGGCTCAGAGCCACTGGCAAAGCGATGTGTGGTCTTTGAGAAGCGGAGAGTGTGCATGGAAAAAGTCTGGTCAGGTGCCGGAGTGTCCCAGGTCAAAAAGGGGGAAAGCAGCTAACCTGCGCA
Organism: Lacerta agilis; assembly: GCF_009819535.1. Taxonomy (NCBI): domain Eukaryota; kingdom Metazoa; phylum Chordata; class Lepidosauria; order Squamata; family Lacertidae; genus Lacerta; species Lacerta agilis. The sequence goes on from NC_046330.1 coordinate 1,619,270, forward strand.
AGCTAACCTGCGCAAGACAGGGAATTGGAATTTTTGTTGCTGTGTAAAATTTTATGATTTTGTAATAATTTTATGATATTGTGAATATTTTTTCCTTCAGTGTGTGTGTGTGTATGCCTGTCTGTGTCTCAAGAGATGCCGTGCTGTGTGATTTTGTATGAGTCCGTCTGTGTCTGCAGTGATCATCCACAAGAGGCTGTTTTGGCTGCTAATCCAGTATGCCTTGTGAAGTGAATTTTTTTTTTTTGTATGTGTGGGCCTGGGTGAATTTCTGTTGCCTGTGTGTGTGTTGGTCCCAGTAAAAAAAATGGGACGGGAGAGATTATCTCCATGCTTTCTTTCCAAGTGTTATCCTTGGAGAGAAAGGAAATTTTCTCCTTATTGCTTTCTGCATTGTCTCCTTATTGCTTTCTGCAAAAAAATTATGGAGGTTTTTTTCTGTTTGAGGCTTGCATTTCATTCTGGAAAGGGGGTGCAGAAGGCAGCCCTAATGTGTGTGGGAAGGGAACTCTGTGTTCCCAAATTGTTTTATTTCTTGCTGCATTCCCAACAAAGTCTGGGAAGTCTGTTTTTCCCCCTTTCTTTCTCTCTTTGCCTTAACACAACTGTGTTTTGTGTCGAAGCCAGAGCTTCGGGTCCCAGTGAGGTGGGATAGGGGAGAGAAAATTTCTGTCATTAAAGTCAATCCTCTTGCAAAGCTCTATCTCTTTGTATGAGGGGGGGTTGGCTTTCCCCAATCTCTCTTTTATCCTTGTAATTTGACCTTTGTCTTGTCCCTTGGCCCATCTTGTAGGAATTTGATATGTGGCTGCACAACTGCAGCTTTCTCAGGTGGATTTGGAATTGACATGTGACTGCACAGTGGCAGTCCCTTTGTATTTGTTTTGTTTTGTTGTCCCTTCGAGGAATCTGTTTGAACCTAAGGTTGGGTGAGTGTGTTTTGCAAACTGTTTGTGTGCCAAGGCATGTATCTTCAATAGAACGGGCTGTAAAAGTCTATTTCTCTGCAAGGTTTAGGTGAATGTGAGTGTGTTTTGCATTGAAAGGAGGGCTGCTCTTGCAACCAGGAATGTTTGTTAGTTTGTTTGTTTTTGAAGCTAATATAGTCCTGTTTTGTTTCTTAATTGACCTTTGTTAAGCGATGAGAGTATGTGTTCACTAAAGGAATGTGGCAGGGAGATCACCACAATCTCACAAAAGCTTGCTAGAAGGAGCGGGGAGACAGAGACAGAGAGAAGCCTCAGTTTAAAAAGCTAATTTTTCTCTTCGCAGCATCGAACCTTGGAGGGGAATCGGCTCTCCCACCAGGCTTGGGGGTGGGGGGAGGTGATATGTCTTCTAAGCAGGCTGATGATCTTCACTAAAGGTTGATTAGAGGAAAAGTTTTATTTTATATCCCAGGTCTTAAGTTTTTCTTTGAAGTTTTTGAAGATATTGTATGTGGGGGGGGGGGGGGAAGGAATGTTGAAGTAGAATGGGAAGGGCTCATGGCAAGCAGTAATTGCAACAGGAGCCCTGACACTGTGAGGATTTGGAAATTATTATTTTTTGAACCTCAGGAGAAATGGGACAGAAATTTGGAATGATTGGAAGAAAATTGATGATAAAGAAAAGGTGTACACATTGAAGGCAATATTTATGTCCTACAGATTTGAAGTGTGCTTACACCACCCTCCATGCCAAGGTTGCAGAGCACATCTGGGGGGGGGGTTGACTCCATCGTCCAAATGAGGTACCATGGAGCGGAGCTGGTGGCCCGCCAAGGAGTTGGCGACCCGCCAAGTTGTCGCCATGGAAGCATGAGACGATGAGAGGGGCCTGAAGATGGCTCTGTTTTTTTTAAAAAAGACAGGGGCTCTCCCTATTGCCCTGTCCATAATGCGTTGTTACCTAAAAGAAACCTGAAAATTGTCACTCTTTGAATGAGCATATCGAGGGTTCAACTCCATTGTCCAAATGAAACACCGTTGTGAGGAGTTGGCAATCTTGCTAAGCTGGCCGCCACGCATGAGATGAGTGAGATGATGAGAGCGACCTACCGATGGCTCTGAAGCGAGATAAATAGGCCAAGTTCTGTCTGGCAACCCAACTCTGTCAGAACTTGTTCCCTACTGCCCTGTTCCCACCCTAAGTCCTCCTGAGGGTCAAAATTGGGTTGGTGGTTGTAAGTTAATTCTTGGACATAAGGTCCTGATAGGCTCGGTGAGGTGGTAAGTAGAAAACCAGGTACTGGGGATCAATGGCTGACGCTTGGATGCAGGAAAAAGAAGAGGAGGGAAAGTTAATCTCTGATATGGCTGTTGGAACCGGTAATATAATTGGGATGGAAAAATGGAACATCAGAAAAGAGAAGAAGACAGTAAGGAGAAAATAGCCAGACCCAAACACAAGCTCACCCTAGATCACTTGTACAATGTTATATTGGAGCGGATTAGTTGCTATGTAAAAGTTTTCTTAAAAGAAGAATGTTCTGAAGGATGTCCAGATAGTGAGAATTGCAATGGCTCCAGTAGTGTGTCTGAAGGTGAAGTTGAAAAATTGTACCTTTCTGTTCCCTGACATTAGCAGAGTTTTATGTTAAATTGGTCTGAAATTGTGGTAATGGTAATGATGATGATAATAGTAGTAGTAATAATAATAGAATGTTACCTTTCAGTGTATGGATATTTGTCTAATAAAGGTGAATATCAAGTATTACAAATTTTGGTATTATGGGGTGGAATTGATCCCCTGAGGGGTGACTGAAGGGTTAGCATATAGATAAGAATATATTTTTATATTTATATATCAATCTGATGTGCAGGAGTTGGAGTTATTAATGCTATGGATTTAAAAGTTCTGGATAATAAGCTGGCATCTTTAGGTGGTCATCTTGAAATGATAAATATTACAGGAAGATATTCGCAGATAGAAGACTTATTATCTTGAATATCAATATGAATTGGAAATTGTTTAAAATATTTGGTATTGTGTATTTGTTTATATTTGTGTGTATTCTAAGTTTAGAGTGTTTGCATGAATTGGAAAAATGAACTAAATTATTGCTCTGTGCCAAAGAGTAGACCATGTAAGTGTGATATATTCCAGAACCTACATGGTTAAACTGTTAAACTGCTCTGGTCACATGACGTGCTGTAATCTGGGTGCGCCTATAAATGGGTTTCTGTTGCTTCCTGGAGTTGGAGTTTGGGGCGTGGTTTTTTCCTTTCTCTTATGTTCTGCAGTACTGGGAGCAAGCATGCCTTTGCCCTCTCCCAGGAGTTGCAATGTTTCTGTAAATAAACGCTTCTAACTGAGATAAGAAAGAAGACGGCTGCAGAGAGATTTATTGCGAATGCCTTACACAACAGACCTGCTTCCTGCTGCGTGAGTAGTCTTTGAAGTCATTCTCTGCTAACAGCCCAGGAAACTGGGGGAAGAAAGTGGCACAGCTGAAGCGTGCTGGCTTTTTTGCTGATTTAAAGTGGACTACCCAGTTTGCTGGACAGGTTATGGGCCCAGGTTACGGACAGCCTAGCTGTTAAGGACACTTTATGGGTCATGGCTTGTCACAAACCCCAGACCATGGAGGTTTTGCTTGGTCTGGTCTGCGTCTGGAAGACAGTTGAAAGCAGAGTTTGTGTAAGGGCTGGCGTTCAGCTTCGCATGCAGAGAGGAGTTGCTGATAAGCCTGAGCTCCGTCGTCGCGGCAACTAGCTGTGGAATGCAGTGTACTCTGCCAAGTTTGTGGAGGCAGAGCGGTCAGCTTGAGAAGCCTGCTTTTGCTGTTTCTTAAGGCAAAAATAGCAGTTTGAACTCACTGGCTGAAGAGGAGACTGGAGGCATCTTCGGATAGGGAGGAAAGCTACTGAAAGCAAGTAAGTGAGCTGCAACCCCCAGGGAAGATGGCCAAGCAGAATGAGTTTTCCTCTGTCCCTTTTGAACGCTTAAATGGACATAATTATGAGGAATGGTCCCAGCGCTGCCAGGCTTGGCTAATTGGCAAAGGGCTTTGGGACTATACACTGAATTTACCTGTTCAGGTTACTGCAGGTGCTACAGAGGCTGTTTTGCGTAAGGAACAGAGGGCTTTTTCAGCATTGATTCGAAGTATAGATGGGCCTCAACTTCCTCACATACAGGGCCTGACACACACACACGATGTGTGGAACGCTTTGCAACGCGTTCATCAGAGAGTTACTGCAGGGGCCAAAATTCATGCTATGAGAAACTTGTTTGATTTAAAACTCAAACCAGGACACAATATCCAAGACCATATAGCACAGATGCTTGCTGTATTTAACAGGCTGAGGTTGTTGGGTATAAATTTTGATGAAGATGTTAAAGTTTATATTTTATTGAGCTCATTGGATGCAAGCTATTCAAATCTGTGTCTGACTCTGGAGTCCATGCCAGCTGCTGATCTGACGCTCAATTATGTCTCTGGTCGATTAGCAGATGAGGAATCCAAAAGGCAGAGACAGGGAAACCGACACCCAAGAGAGGGGAGTTGTGCAAGGAGCGGAGGGGCAGAGAGGCAAGAAGGTTCTGTAAAGGCTTTTGCTGCAAACAGGCGCTGTTACAGATGTGGCTCCACCCAACATTTAAAGAGAGACTGTCCCCAGACTGGGAAGGGCGTCGCCCAGGACGATGAGATAAGGAGCAAAGCACCGACGCGTGGAAGGAGAGGCCGAGTTTTTCGTGGAGGCCGGAGAAGAGGCAGCAATACTGATAAAAGTTCTCACTTCTTAGCTGCCATGGCAATCGTGAAGGAAGTGCTGAGTCGACGCTGGATCATAGACAGTGGGGCCAGTCACCATTTACTGCCCCCTAGCGTCTAACTGGAAAACTGCAAGGAACTTACTGAAGGAAAACTTGTCTCTATGGCTGATGGCACCCAAAAACAGTTACAACAATTTGGCTCTGTGTATTTAAGCTGTTTGAATACTAATCTTGAATGTTTTGTTTTGCAGGGCATGAAAAGCTGTTTATTATCTGTTTCTGCTTTGCTTAGAGATGGGTTTAAAGTCTGTTTTGAAAATGATGTATGTACAATTTCCAAAGGAGGTAAGCAGCTTGTTAATGTTCAGAACCAGGATGGGTTGTTTACCCTGGAAGAGTCTGTGGGAGCACAGGTAAAGTGTGCGAATGTACCCACACACAATATGTGTGTGCATCTTTGACACAGGAGGATGGCACACTGCAACTGGGGCTATGTCAGAAAGTTGCATTTGTGTGCTGATGGGTGCAACATGAAATCATGCTCAAAGTTCTTAGATTGTTGCGCATGTAAGAGAGCTAAAGTGAAGACTTGTAGTTATCCCAGATCTGACAGGGTAACTGCAGCACCTTTTGAATTAATCCATACAGATTTATGTGGACCTATGCCCATCGCCAGTTTGGGCGGTGCCAGATATGCTCTTTCTCTGACAGATGACCACACCCGGATGGGGTGGATTTTGTTATGAAAACTTCCCGCGGGGGCAAGTTGAGAGACTGACCCCAAGGCGGACGAAGCTTCTGTGCCCTCTGGCTTCTGGAGTCCAGGGGCACAATGTAATATGCGGTTGTTCCCAGCTTGAAAACAACACACACAAGCCTTTTGGCTAAGATCTACTTTATTGTAGATTTAGAGCAGAGTATGCCTCTGCGCAGCAGCTCATTATTTCAGAGCTGTCTGTAAAACGTCTGCACCTCCTGATGCAGAACTGAAAGTAAGGAAATACAATAGTAAATTACAATGACATCACATGTGTGGGAGCTGGTATCGCTGGTGTGTTTCACACAGAGTGGAAACATGACTCTTGAGTCTTGTGACCTTGCTGCAGCGTTCGCAGCTCGTCATGTACTGATATCACAACAGATTTTTCTTCTAAAAGAGAAGAGTGAGGCCGCCAATACAATTAAGGAGTGGATTGCTGCTGTGGAAGGCCAGTTCCCACACAAAGTAAAGTGTCTGCAATCCGATCGTGGCAGGGAATTTACCGGTTCTGTGTTAAAGAATTTTTTCTGCAGGAAAGGCATACGCCACAGGTTAACTTGCGCTTTTTCTCCTCAATAAAATGGGGTGGCTGAAAGGCGAAATCGCACCCTTCAGGAGGCTGCGGAAGCCATGCTGTTCGATGCACAGCTTCCACCGAGGTTTTGGGGGGAGGCATGGAGAACTGCCAATTTCACTTTGAACAGGACATATAATTCTACTGTGGGGAACACACCCTATTTTCTCTTGCATGGAAAGAAGCCTAAGGTAGATCTCTTTCGTGTGTTTGGGTGTGAAGCTTGGGTTCTGATCCCTAGAGCTCAATGCAGAAAAGGTGATCCTCGATCCCAAAAAATGATATTTTGTGGCTATGAGCTAGAGACGAAGGGGTGGAGATTTGTCTATCCTGAGGGCAATCAATCTAGAGTTGTGATTAGCAGAAGTGCTGAGTTTTGCGAGCAAGGTGGATGGACACACGTTCATGCCAATCCTGATGTTTTCTCAGAGAGTCTAGATGACTCTGCTGATGAAGATGTTCAGGAGCCAGCACCAGCACCTGCTGGAGCACCAGCTCAAGGACAAGGGACATCTCCAAGGCCAGTAAAAAAGGAACCCAGGAGTACGCCCACATCTCCCGTAGTTAGTCCAGGGGGACAAAGAAAGCGAAGCAAGTCACTAGGAGGCTCTCCTGATGACAGGGACGTGCAGATTGGTCCCAACACATCAGAGTCAGAGGGGGGATCTGACCAAATAGTAAGGCGTTCTGAACGCACCACAAAAGGAAAACCCCCGGAAAAGTACACAGCAACCAGTGTTTGGGCTTGCTTAGCTCAATGTGAGCCAGAAAGCTTCAGAGAGGTGTTACAATTGCCTGAGGAAGAGGCCTCTAAGTGGCACGAGGCAATGGTGAAGGAGCTTAACTCCATGAAATTGTTAGGAGTGTACTCCATCACAAAACTGCTGGAAGGAAAACAGGCAGTGAGTAGTAGCTGGGTGTACAGAATAAAGCCAACAATCACAGGAGAGCTGCAATACAAGGCAAGGCTTGTTGCGAGAGGCTTCTCACAGAAAAAAGGGCTCCATTACACCAAGGTTTACGCACCAACCTCCAGGAGTGAAACCCTGAGAATGCTTTTAGCAGTCGCTGCCCAGGAAGGTTTTCAGGTGAACCACTTTGACATAGATGTAGCCTATCTAAACTCGGACCTGGAGGAGGAACTCTACATGTTGCCACCTCCAGGGTTCGAAGACAGTGTGCCAGGTCAAGTGTGGAGACTGCACAAGTCCATATATGGCCTAAGACAGTCTGCCAGAAACTGGAACTTGTGTCTGAATAATGCCCTGGAAGACATGGGTTACAAAAAGAGCCAAGCTGACAGTTGTCTGTATCTAAAAGGTTCCGGACAGCAACAAGAAATTGTGTTGGTCTTCGTTGATGACCTTCTCCATTCTGGAAAGACTAAAAAACAGTGGCAACTATTTGCCAAGAGGCTTGGAAAGTATTTCAAATTTAAGAGTCTAGGGCCAGTAAAGGTCTATCTAGGTGTACAGATAGATAGGACTGCAATCGGGAGCTTTATGCTCAGTCAAACGCCCAAAATTGAGCAAATACTTGAAAGGTTTGGAATGGCTGAATGCAAAGGCACCAGAACTCCCATGGAGACAAACTATGTGAAAGACAGTCAATTCGGGGAAAGGTCCGATTTTGACAATCCTGAAGTTTTTCAATCTGCTCTGGGAAGTCTCCTATATATTTCCCAGTGGAGCAGACCGGACATACCGTTCACGACAAATCTGCTCAGCAGAGAGGCTTCAAAGCCTAGCGTGGCTGCCTCGAAAGGAATCAAAAGTATTCTCAAATATTTGCAGGCCACTAAAAAAGTTTGTTTAATACTGCCAGCTGAGGGTGAGACAAAACTCACTTGCTGGGCTGATAGTGACTGGGCGAACTTAAAGGACAGGAAATCTGTGTCCGGACTGGTGGTAAAATTTGGAAAGTCTCTAGTTGGTTGGAGGTCGCGGAAACAGGAGCTTATTGCACTTTCATCCACTGAAGCCGAGTTCAGTGCCCTTTCTGACGTGTGTAGGGAACTAGAGTATTACCAATGTTTGGTACAAGAAATCTATGGGAATTGTCATTTGCCTGTCACTGTTTGGGAGGATAATCAACCATGTTTAAAACTGGCGGAAAATGGACAATTTAAAGCAAGAACAAAACATTTGGACATCCGTTTCCAAAACGTTTGTCAAAGTGTCCAAACAGGTTTGATTAAATTACAATACTGCCCTAGTCCAGAAAACCTAGCTGATGGATTTACTAAACCCTTAAGCTTTCAGAAGCATGAAGAGTTCTGCAAAGGGTTGCGTTTATGTTTTGAATAAATGATTGTATTTACATTCAACCCAGCAATACAGCACGAGAGGGGGTGTGATATATTCCAGAACCTACAGGGTTAAACTGTTAAACTGCTCTGGTCACATGACGTGCTGTAATCTGGGTGTGCCTATAAATGGGTTTCTGTTGCTTCCTGGAGTTGGAGTTTGGGGCGTGGTTTTTTCCTTTCTCTTATGTTCTGCAGTACTGGGAGTAAGCATGCCTTTGCCCTCTCCCAGGAGTTGTAATGTTTCTGTAAATAAACACTTCTAACTGAGATAAGAAAGAAGACAGTTGCAGAGAGATTTATTGCGAATGCCTTACACAACAGACCTACTTCCTGCTGCATGAATAGAGTCTTTGAAGTCATTCTCTGCTAACAGCCTAGGAAACTGGGGGAAGAAAGTGGCACAGCTGAAGCGTGCTGGCTTTTTTGCTGATTTAAAGTGGACTACCCAGTTTGCTGGACAGTAAGATCAAGGGGAATTCATCATGCGAATTCATCATGCGAAAGGCTGGATGAATCCCAAACCGGAATTAAGATTGCCGGAAAAAATATCAACAACCTCAGATATGCTGATGATAATACCTTGATGGCAGAAAGTGAGGAGGAATTAAAGAACCTTTTAATGAGGGTGAAAGAGGAGAGCGCAAAATATGGTCTGAAGCTCAACATCAAAAAAACTAAGAGTCGGACACGACTGAACGACTGAACAACAACAACAACAAAGATCAAGGGGTGGAGCTATGGGATAATCATTGCGGAAGAATACTGTATTTCGAGGAGATAGTGATGGAGATAGTGATGGTCAGTAATAAGGCCAACCTTATTGGGTTGGGGATATTCTAGCTTACCTCAAATAGGTAGGAGGACTGAGGTGTGATCATTATCAATACCTCCTTCCATTGTGGTTAATCTGTGAGGCCAAAGAAAGGCAGGAGTGGGCCAAAGACATCACCCTCCAAGCGCAGATATAATCTGTGTAACTATCTCCTATTCTTTTAGCAGGTGCGCCCTCTAATGCACGCCGTGTAGCTTTGCTAAGCCAGTTTTATCTCTATGCAGTGACTCTGAAACCTAAGTGGCAAGGATCCTACACAGTCTTTATGACAACACTGCCAGTGGTGAAAGTGGCTGGTGTCCCCCTCCTCATGTGGAGAGTGGACCTGCTGCAGCGTGCCGGAACATCCTGTAGAGGTTTGGAGCTTTCATGGTTAACAAGCTCAACCAGGTCATCCCACCCACAAGAGGAAAAGCGTCGCCGGAAGGCTCTGTGTAATGTGTAATGTGATACTTGTTGTTTCTGTATCTTCCCCCTTTCGTTTTTGGCCAAAGAAGGAGAAGGCAAAATGTCTTGTGTCTCTCCTGGAATGTAATTTATGCCTTGTAAATAAAGCTTCTAGATTAGCAAAAGAAGCTGCACTTTGTCATTTATAATTGCTGGCATGCACACACACCGTTGTGCGAGAAAATACTCTGCGGATGGCCCAGGAGAACGCAGAAGGAAGCGTGCTGGACTCCATTTGTGTGTGAAGTTGTTTTGAGGCTTTTCCAACAATCCAAAAGCCTAGACATCCCTTGAAGCTGGAACATCCCAGAATCATGGAAATTAGCACATATAACGTTGATCCAAAAACAAGATAAAGACAGGAAGGAAATTAAGAATTACAGGCCAATATCCCTGCTAAATAATGATTACAAAATATATGCAAGTATATGAGCTCAAAGACTAAAAAGAATAATGAATGAAATAATTGCACAAGATCAAACGAGGTTCATACCAGGAAGGAAAATGAATAGCAATATGAGAATGGTTATAGATATTATAGAATATTTAGATTGGAATCCAGGGAAGCAAGCAGCACTGGTCTTAGTGGACGCAGAAAAAGCATTTGATAATGTATCTTGGGCATTCCTCCACAAGGTAATCGAAAAAATGAATATAGGAAAAAGAATGGAAATAGGACTAAAAGCAATTTACCAGATACAAAAAGCTAGTATAATAATAAATGGGGAGATGACAGAACAATTCGAAATAGAGAAGGGGACAAGACAGGGGTGCCCACTGTCCCCATTATTGTTTATCACAGTATTAGAGGTTCTAAATCAAGTAATTAGATCAGATAAAGAGATAAAAGGAATAAAATTGGGCAGGAGGGAATACAAAATAAGAGCCTTTGCTGATGATATGATGGTAATGGTAGAAGACCCAGTAGAAAGCATAAAGAAAACAATAGAAAGAATGGAGCAATTTGGCAAGGTAGCGGGGTTTAAAGTGAACAAAGAGAAAACGAAGGTGTTGACCAAAAATTTAGATGAGAATATGAGAAAACAGTTGGAACAAGAAACAGGATTGAGCATAGTTCAAAAAGCAAGATATTTGGGAATAAACTTAACTATGAAAAATATAAATCTGTTTGAAGATAATTATGAGCAAGCATGGGGAGAGATAAGGAAACAATTGGGCATATGGCAAAAGTTGAGGCTCTCATTATGGGGGAGGATCGCAGCAGTTAAGATGAACATACTACCAAAAATGATGTTTTTATTTCAAATGCTGCCAATAATAGGGAAGACAGAATGTTTTGATAGATGGAGGAAGGATATCTCAAAATTCATATGGCAGGGGGAAAAACCCCGAATTAAATTTAAGCTATTGACGGAGGATATAAAAAGAGGAGGATTCGGCCTTCCGGATTTAAGACTGTATTACGAAGCGTGCTGTTTGGAATGGCTAAAGGAATGGGTAAGTTTAAACAACGGAGCGGTCTTAGATCTGGAAGGCTGGAACAATCGATATGGATGGCATGCTTATCTGATATATGATAAAACATCTGTTCATAAAGAATTTTTAAATCATACCATAAGAAAATCATTATATAAAACTTGGACAAAATATAAATGGCTCTTGGAGCCGAAAATACCAAAGTGGGTCTCACCATTGGAAGCAATAGCATTAAGGAAAAGTTATTCGGATATAATTTGGCCTACTTATCAACAACTAACATTTGAAAAAGAGGGAGATATCCAACTGAAATCATATGAGGAAATAAAACACCATTGCGATAGCTGGTTACAACTAGCAAATAGATTCAGGCAGGACAAAAAGATAGGATTTGAAAACAACTTATCCAAACTGCAAAGTGAGTTAATACAGCCCAAGAAAAAGAACATATCAAGACTGTACAGACTGCTGCTAGAGTGGGAATTAAAGGATGAAATCACGAAGGAGGTAATGATTAAATGGGCGGAAGATTTAGGACATGCAATTGATTTTGATAGATGGGAGAGATTATGGAAAAGAGACTTACACTTCACAGCCTGTGCAATTATAAAAGAAAATATATTTAAAATGATGTACAGGTGGTATATTACGCCAGAAAAGTTATCTAAAATGTACAAAAATCAGTCTAAGCTGTGCTGGAAGTGTAAAAAAGAAGTGGGTACATTTTATCATGCATGGTGGGGATGTAAAGTGGTCAAAAAATTCTGGGGTGATATACATGAAGAGTTAAAGAAATTATTCCAAACCACATTTTCAAAGAAACCAGAGGGATATTTATTGGGTTTGATCTCGAATGACATACCCAAAAATAATATTAATGTTTTTCTTTATGCCACAGCAGCGGCAAGATTGTTGCTAGCAAAGAATTGGAAAGGGGATAAAATCCCGACAATTTCTGAATGGAGAATTAAAATGTGTGAGATGGTAGAGATGGCTAAGATAACAGCAAACATCAGAGGTCGCTCTAATCAAGAGTTAATAAAAGAATGGGAAAGAGTTAAAGAATACATGACCATATCTTATTCTGGAATCGATATTCTGTATAATATTGAGTAAATCGTACAGGGGATATGAGAGAATTGGGAAATATAGAATAAGGATAAAGGATATAAGATGTAATAACACGATGATAAAAGGTAACATAAGGTACTGAACAAATAAAATCACGTACAAGTGAGGGGGAGTGAAAGGGTGGGATGGGGGGAGGGATTAATTTCATTGTTTTTACTGTTTGATTGTGTGTTGGTATGTAATTAAAAACTCAAACATCCCTTGAAGCTGGAGATCCAGGGAAGCAACAAAGGCCAAGAAGCAACAAACCTGCTGCCAATGCACTGGGGGCCATTGGCCCTGCGCACGCCTATAGAAGAAAGGAAGGAAAAGAACACTGAATGGGAGGAATGGACAATCGTATTGCCTTAATTTGTGTTGACCAGTTACCAGATAATGTGACCAGTCGAACAGTTTCTGTAATTAGTGTTAGGAATATTCGAAGTAAAGGATCCTTAGTTGAACCTGTTGGTATTGTATCCCCCATTGTTATTTTGCTTCTATGCCTCTGTATTCCCTGCTTAATGCAAAGCATGCATATGATGATTTACAAAGTTGTGTCACAGATTCTTCAGCTCATTGCTCTTGCTAGAGAATATCAGTCATTTCCCAGGGACGCGCTGGAAGGGTCCAGCGGTCCGGAGAGAAGAGGAGGGAATGAAGGGGTTAATTAGCTAACTGGGATATATTTACCTGAATGTACTGTTAGAGACTCTTTTAAGAGGAAAAAACTCTTTCCTATGGAGACTCTTTTGAGTGGAGGCTTTTCTGTATGAAATCTTTCTTTTTGCTGTGAACTTTGATCTGCATTGCACTCCTGACTGGCATATTACTGTGTAAGCTATGACTAAGAGTCTGGAGATAACAGTAGAAGGTCAACCTTGCACATGGAAGTAGGAACTGTCTAGGTCAGAGACAGATAGGATGGCCTTGCTGAAGTGCGCACGCTAGCACAGGAACCAACTCAGGGCTAAATGTCCTTTTGCCTTATATGTACAAGGAAATGTACAACAGGAAATGTTCCTCATATGGACAAGGACAAGATTCCTGGGATGGGAAGATGAGCCAGAGAACTGTCTATAAGAACTGTCTGAAAATTGACTAGCTTTTGTACTTGCTTGTGTGCTTGAACACAGAACACAGCATTTACCTTCTCCATGCAGAATAAACGTTTTTCTCTGAAGCAATCCCCTCAAAGTGTCTTTTTGACTCCTCTGATCCCTCCCTTTGGCGCAACGCGAACCCAAGGTTAACGGAAAGGTCTGCAAGAAGGCTGCAGAGCCAAGCAAGCATCTTAGCGATGCTGCTTCTTTGAGAGCGTTGTCCAAAAGAGAGAAAGATGGTGGCCAGCCTGGTGATTTTGTTTACCTGCCCAGGTGAAGCCACACCCATCTCCAGTTACACAGAGGAAGCCCATCCCTGCCCAGAATAAACAGCAAGTTCCAACTGGCTGGCCTAGAGTTCCCCTTCTATGTTCCCTCTAGCAATGTTGTATTTGACTGCTCCCGTGTTTCACATCCCACAGATTGCACATTTCCCCCTTTCCTCCCTCTACCCCTGCCTAAAAGAAAGCCATGCAGGCAGCTATCCGATGTAGATTTTGCCTTCTCCCCTTTCCTCCCTCCACTCCACCCCGACAAAGAAATCTATGCAGGCAGCTATCTGATGTAGATCCCGTCTTCTCCCCTTTTCTCCCTCCACCCCCCCTAAGAAACCTATGCAGGCTGTTATCCAATTTAGATCCCACCTTCTCCCCTTTCCTCTCTCCACCCCACAGCCAAAGAAAGGTATAAAGGCTGCTGTCCGATGCAGATCCCGCCTCGCCCCTTTCCTCCCTCCACCCCACCCCCAAAGAAATCGGCACGCAGGCAGCTATCCAATGTAGATCCCGCCTTCTCCCCTTTCCTCCTTCTACTGCACCCCCAAAGAAAGCAACACAGGCAGCCATCTGATTTTTTGTTGTTGTTTAGTCATTTAGTCATGTCACCCCCAAAGAAAACTACTCAGGCACGTGACACATAGGCATAGGAGAATCCTGGAAAATAAGAGATTGGGCCAAACTTTTATAGTGTCAGATAATAAAAAGAAGAGAGTAGTAGTACTTATATGTAAACTCTAGATTGCAGGCAAAATCATTATTTAAGGACAAAGAAGGAAGAACATTTGGAGTAGAAATCTCAAAAGCGCCTTCTTCTCCTGATTATCAACCTGCATACAAATACCTCCTTGAGAATTAGGTTAGATAGTAAGGGGCTAGGCTCCAATCCGGTTGCCACCACTAGGGGGATAAGACAGGGCTGTTTGCTTGCCCCTGCCCTGTTCAATTTCTATATTAACTCGCTAGTGGCTCATATGGCCAATGCTGCTTTCCACCCGCCAAAACTAGCAGGTCGAGCTTTGAATGTCCTCCTGTATGCGGACGATGCCGCCCTTTTAGCTACCTCCCCCATTGGGCTGAGGAGGATGCTTTGAGAACTTCATGGATACGAGGTCCAACACGAGTTCCAACTTAATTATGCAAAGACCAAAATAATGGTCTTTGCTGCTTGACCGAAACTCAATTTGTAGTCGATTAATGGTATTCCTCTGGAACAGGTTAGTTGCTTCAAATACCTGGGCCAGGTAGTACGATCAAACAGGTCTTTCCTGGCACACAGAGAATATATAGCCACAAATGCATCTAAAGCAGCTTTGCTGATTAGATCCCTATATGCCAAGAAACAGGCACAAACAGTGGAAGTGGCCCTGAGACTCTTCCAAATGAAAGTCCTCCCACTACTACTGGTGGGCATTGCTTTGGGTTCATGTAGGGACTTTGTAAGATTGGAATCTATCCAATCACAATTCCTCAGGGCCATTCTCAGGACCCCCCCCTTCTGTTGCAGGTGCAGTCATGAGATTGGAGACCGGCTGCCAAGCCTTTAGGTATGTGGCCCTGAAAGCAAAATTGTGGCTATGGCTCAAGCTCTGCTTCAGACTGGTGGGTTTGGCCCCTCTGATACTGAGGGATAATTTTAAATCACCATGGGAAGGGGAGGTGGTAGAGGAAGTGCAGAAGTGCGGACTGTCCTCCTTTTATATAGAGTCCATGACGTATAGCTATGCTAAAGCAGTGATCGCTCAGAGATTGGGGGATATCGCCAGACATGAGGACATAGCCCGCGTGAAACCTGGGATGTTTCTGGGGGAGCAGGTGTATCGGGCTGCACCAGCCCGTTACCTGGCGGATATCCACTATGTGGAATACCGCAGACTACTCACTGCGGCCAGGCTGAACGTTCTTGACTCGGCGGTTTTGAGGGGAAGATTTAGAGGAGTTCCACATGATCAGAGAACGTGCCATTGTGCTTTGGGAGAGGTAGAATCCACAGAACACATTCTACTGAGTTGTCCCTTTTATAATGACTTAAGGCTACATCATAAATACATCAGAGCTACATCACGAAATGGGAGGGTTAGGGGAGGTAACCTGAGTACTCTGACACCTGTCTCATCCCTCCTCGTACCCTTCCCAGACACACATTTCTGCAAAACAAAAGAGTGTTCATGGCTTCCTGCCCTGCCCAGGCAGGGCTGATGACCATTCTATGTTTTAGACCGAGCCGAATCCATTTCCAGGTGATGAGTCCTTCGTGAGTGAAATGTCCCATAGTCTGGAAGCTTTGGGTGGGTACATGCCCCTGGCAGGGCTCCGCTGTGGACGTGCTGGTACGCTTAGGGAATTATGGTTGCCAAGTCTCCCCCCTTTGATAGTGCAGAACAAAAGTGGAACGGTTTAGATCTGATATACGGTTAATTTATAGGAATTTATAACAGAAACACTATAGAGAAAGAAATATTTTCACTCAAGTGTGTGTGAGAGTGTGTTGTGCTTGTGGAACTGGGTGGTTCAGTGAAATTCCTGTAACAGTTCCCCCCTTCGGAGATAAGATTGCAAAGGTGGCTACCATGCAATCCTTTTCTCCGCACAATTTAATACACTAAATATTAACCTGCTATGTACCGTCCCAGATGTGTGGGTGTATGTGAATCTGAAAGGGACTTGCATGCCACGCCTGTTAAGGCTATTTGTAAGTGTAGTAGTGTACATAGCTAGACATAGGATATCTCATAAAAATAACACATGTTGCATTTTGTTACTAAACTACAAGTGGTATTCTAGCACTTTGGGATAAACATTTTCTCAATAGTGGTCTATGCTTTACATTTACCACGAAGGTCCACCAATGACTGAAAAATGCAGGTTGTGTTTTTTTGTGTGTGATCTTAGGTGTCAGCCTCCTGGTCCCTTGACCTTCAGCATACCACAGCAACACCCCTCAACATGCATCCCTGGTATAAGGGCTTGCATTGACTGATCTAAAGCAGTACCCCATGTAGCTAGGTGGTGACACTCCCTGGAGAGAAATGCCCCATCCTGCCCATCTTTGTGGTTTCTTTTGCTTTGGTCCTGCGCTCAAAGGGGTGAGCCTGCTCACTTGCTATTTAAAGAGATGAAAGCCAATGGCACCTTGGATACTCTTGACGAATTCAAACTGAGTCCAATTAGAATTTATATAGCCCCATGGTTCTCACTTTCCAAACCAATCTTTTTTTTAAAAAAAAACTTTCTTTAAAAGGGCACTTGTCCAAGTTAGTCAATTTAACTCTATAAAGGACCGTTCCTGCTAAATCAAGGCATATATACCTTCATGTATCTGGGTTTTTTCATGGATCCTGAAGCTTCTTATTGGTAAAGTTAGTTAAAACAATCTAAAAATAAATTGGTCTAACCTAAATATTGGACTACGCAATAGCCTGATCTATTAGAAAGCATAAAATGCATGAGAATCCTCCACTGGTGTAAGGAATAAGACACTATACATTAAACATAAAAACAATTAAACACAAAAATTGGTTCACCCCCCCTTTGTGGAAATAACATATACTGTCAGACATAGTTCAATGTTTCTGCATAATATCACACAACATAAAACATAATAATTATATATCAGTTGCATATCTTGAAGAAATCGTGACCTTGAGACAATTCTGGCAGCTTTTACATATCTTTTCAATCCTAGGGCACAGAGTCTTGAGGTCAAAAAGAGAGAAAATGTCCTTACAATTCAACTCCCCCCCCCTTTGTCAGTGCCCCACCCCCCTTCAGTTTATGTCCTTTGGAAAGAGATTGCTGTGGTCACTTTGAAAACTCTGGTGTCTGTTGTTGTTGCAGGTAATAAATAGTCTTGTGGTCACGAGGAATTGGGCTCAAGGTTTTTCATCATTGGATCTGAAGTAACATCTGTAGAAGGGATATCCTGTAAGGGTTTGGGGTACTTAAAGACACAGTTAGAGAATATCCTTGAATTTTCTTGGGAAGCTGCAAACAATAAAATCTTAGCGCGTTAAGCATTTTATTCATTTCAATATTATTATCACATTTCCATAAAATTATTACTGTTATTATTTGCTAAGTTTGTTTGCTTTCCTTCACTTAGTTTATTATTATTATTATTATTAAATTAAAAATTAGATTACCAGTTGAATTGTTTATGGAGTGGAAAAGGGAAATATCCAAATTCATATGGAGTGGGGAAAAACCTAGGATTAAACACCAGCTATTAATAGATAAAAAGGAGAGGGGAGGTTTCACATTGCCAGATTTGGAAATGTACCATGCGGCAGCTGGATTAATCTGGATAAAGGATTGGATCACACTAAAAGATACTGACACACTTGATTTGGAAGGCTACGACAACAGGTTCGGTTGGCATGCATATTTAATATATGAAAAAGTAAGGGTTCACAGGGGTTTTTTGAGTCATATAGTGAGAAAATCGCTGTATAAGTTCTGGAACAAATACAAAGGAATCCTAGAGCCAAAAATACCTCTGTGGATGTCGCCAACCAAAGCTATAGCAGTTAAAAGAGTGAACATGAAAGCGAACTGCCCAATGTATAGAATATTCCTGGAATTAGACAACAATAATTTCAAACTGAAAAAATATGAGGAAATTAGGGGCTACCTAATGGATTGGCTACAGTATTTTTAGCTAAATTGAAGATTGGCAATAGACTTAAAGCAGGGAATAGCGAGGGAGACATCCAAATTTGAAAAAAGATCTAATTTTGATCAAGGGAAAAAACATTTCACGAATCTATGACTATCTCCTAGAATGGGAAACCAAAGAGGAGCAGGTCAAGATGGTAATGGTGAAATGGGCCCAGGATTTCGGGTATAACATATACATGGACCAATGGGAAAGATTGTGGAGGGAAGATGTCAAATTCACAGCTTTTTACACTAAGGGAAAACTCCATGAAAATGTTTTACAGGTGGTACCATACTCCCTTGAAGCTATCAAAAATGTACAAAGGAGGGTCACCAAATTGTTGGAGATGCCAAAAAGATGTGGGGTCTTACTACCATATGTGGTGGACCTGCGTAGTTATTGGGGAATTTTGGGACAACATATACAATGAACTGAAGAAATTGTTTAAAATCACATTTTAAAAAAACAAACAGAGATCTTCCTGTTGGGGATTTTACCCCTAGAAATTAAAAAAGAGATAATATCACTATTTATGTACGCCATTACAGCAGCTAGAATTCTTGTGGCTAGGAATTGAAAGAATGAATCAGTACCGACAATCATAGACTGGCAGATGTTTATGTTAGATTATTTACAGCTGGCGAAATTATTATTATTAATAATAATAATAATAATAATAATAATAATAATAATAATAATAATTTTATTTATACCCCGCCCTTCCCAGCCAAAAAACCGGGCTCAGGGCGGCTAACACCAATTAAAATCACAGCAAAAAACAAAAACACAATCAATTTAAAATAACAGATTAAAATACAAATTTAAAAATTCAATATTAAAACTACGGTCTCGATTTCAAAATAACCCACCAATAAAAGAATGAAGCATAAATATTAAACAGAAACCAACCCAAAGGCCAGGTGGAACAGCTCCGTCTTGCAGGCCCTGCGGAAAGATGCCAAATCCCGCAGGGCCCTGGTCTCTTGTGATAGACTGTTCCACCAAGTCGGGGCCAATATTGAGAAGGCCCTGGCCCTAGTTGAGGCCAACCTAGCATCTTTGTTGCTCGGGACCTCCAAAAGATTGTTATTTGAGGACCTTAAGGTCCTACACGGGACATACCAGGAGAGGCGATCCCTTAGGTATGAGGGTCCTAAGCCGCATAGGGCTTTAAAGGTCAAAACCAGCACCTTAAACCTGACCCTGTACTCCACCGGGAGCCAGTGCAGCTGGTAAAGCACTGGATGAATGTGGTCCCACGGCAAAGACCCGGTAAGGAGCCTCGCCACGGCATTCTGCACCCGCTGGAGTTTCTGGGTCAGCTTTATGGGCAGCCCCACGTAGAGCGAGTTACAATAATCAAGTCTGGAGGTGACCGTCGCATGGATCACTGTGGCCAGATCAGGGCGAGAGAGGTAGGGGGCCAACTGCTTAATACGGCGGAGATGGAAAAATGCCACCTTTGCTGTGGCTGCAACCTGTGCCTCCATGGAAAGAGAGGCGTCGAAGGTTACACCCAAACTCTTGACAGAAGGCGCTGGCACTAATTGGGCCCCCGCAAGAGATGGGAGTTGGCCTCCCAACCCCATGTCGTCCCGACCCAGCCAGAGGACCTCTGTCTTCGAAGGGTTTAACTTCAACCGGCTCCCACACATACATGCAGCCACAGCCTCCAAGCACCTGGCCAGTGTGTCCGGGACCGATTCAGGGTGGCCGTCCATCAACAGATAAAGCTGGGTGTCATCAGCATATTGATGACAGCCCAGCCCGAAACTCCGGACAATCTGGGCAAGAGGGCGCATAAAGATATTAAAAAGCATCGGGGAAAGGATTGTGCCCTGCGGAACTCCACACACCAAGGAGTGTCGTGGCGACAACTCCATCCCTAGCGCCACACTCTGTCCCCGACCTGAGATAAAGGAGCGCAGCCATTGTCGGACTGTGCCCTGAATCCCCACGTCGGCAAGGCGGTGGTCCAAAAGATCGTGGTCGACCATATCGAAGGCTGCTGACAAATCTAAAAGAATCAGCAGGCCCGAACCGCCTCGATCCAGCTGTCTACGGAGATCGTCTGTTAGCGCCACCAAAGCTGTCTCGGTCCCATAACCAGGGCGGAAGCCGGACTGAAATGGATCCAGAGCCAATGTTTCATCCAGAAATCTGCTAAGCTGTTCAGCAACCGCTCTCTCAATTTCCTTACCCAGGTACGGAAGATTCGAAACTGGGCAGTAATTGGATAGATCTAAAGGATGGGAGGAGTTAGAGGAGAAATGAAGCAGAAAACCTTCGGAGAATGGAAAATATTTAAAGAATGCATAAGAATATATTGTAATAACAAGGCCATATTAGCAGAACTAGAGTGATACTTGTAATTAAATAAATACTGAACACTATTGAAGACAGATGGAAGAGAAATAAAGATCAAAACTCTGCGGGGAAAATAATGATGAAACGAAAGTACATTAAGAAAGATCGGAAAATCTGTATGTGTGAAGTTTGGTTATGTTAGCCAATTTTATTCTTCTTTTTCTTTCTTTCTTTTTTTACTAAACTTTCTTATTTCTTTTTGTATCCTTTTTTTTCCTTTTCTCTTTTTTCTTTTTCTTCTTATTTTTCTTATTTGTATTGTCGAGATTGTAAATATCTTTTTTAAATGTGTAATTAAAACCAATAAAGATTATTTTTTTTAAAAAAAAAGATGGAAAATGGGAAAATAATGGGAAAAGGCTTAAAATTTACCATGTGCTATCTGATAAAAGAGAACTTTATGAAGATAACTTACAGATGGTACCTGACCCCATCCAAATCAGTCAAAATAAATAAATATCAGCAATAAGTTTTGGAGATGCAACAAAATGAAGGAATCTTATTCCACATGTGATGGACATGTCCCCAAAATATTTTTTTTAAAAAAAAAATGACCTGTGAGGAACCAAAAATAAATAAATGCTAAAACACACAATTTTAAAGAAGTACCTCGAACTAGCCACAATGACAGAACTAATAAGAAATACTCAGGCAACAATAGTTCCAAAAACAATACTTGGTTGTGCTTAGATTAATTTCATAGACCTAATGGAAAAACTGATGTAATAAATGAAAACAGATTATTTGTAATTTAAGAGAAGCGTCAAAGCCACAAAAAGGTAGAAGGAAGTCAACTAATATAGCAGGGTTTCAAACTTGTTTTGCTGTACAGAAAGAAAGTGGCTGTAAGGGAAAAGGACAAAAAAGAAGGTGTTTTTCAACACTTTTTTCATCTCATTATAAATCTTTTCCCAGAAGTCTTTTACTTTCGGGCACATCCACCATATATGATAAAAGGTTCCTTCTTTCTCCTTACATTTCCAGCACTTATTATCGGATAACCGATGCATTTTTGCAAGTTTAACAGGTGTCAAATACCTTCTGTACACCATTTTCATCATATTCTCTTTCAACGCTGTACACGTGGAAAATTTAAATCCTATTTTCCATAACCTCTCCTAGTCCTGTAACATAATGTTGTGCCCCACATCTTTAGCCCAGTCAATCATTACCGATTTCACTTGCTCGTCTTTTGTGTGCCACTCCAACAACAAATTATACATCTTAGATAGGTTTTTTTACCTTAGTATCCAACAATTCCGTTTCCAATCTAGATTTTTTCTACTTGAAAAACTAGCAATTTTGCTATCAACCTTAAACATTTCATTAATCTGATGATACTGTAACCAATCATTCAGCTTATCTTTGAGTTGTTCATAAGGTTTTAACTTAAATTTATCTTCATCTTCAATCAACAAATCACTGTATCTCAACCATTTAGCTTCCATATTTAATCGTTTAATGGCCTTAGCCTCTAGTGGTGAAATCCACCTCGGTGTTCTTCTTTCTAATAAATCTTTATATCTAATCCATACATTGAACAGTGATTTTCTGATTTAAATCCTCTACGGGCCTTTACTTTGTCATACCATAGATAAGCATGCCATCCAAATACATTGTCAAAACCTTCTAAATCTAAAAGATCTGTGTTTTCCAATAGAAACCATTCTTTAATCCGACTTCCGGCGAGGTCGCCATCACGGGCGGTCGCTGGGTTGCCTCGGCAGCGAGGCGACCCAGTCCAGCCCGGGGGTTGGAGCCCTGCCACCGCTACGCGGGGCTCCGGTGAGGCGTGGGAAGAGCGTCCTGCGCCTCGGGCTCCCCGGTGGGCCCGCTAGGCTAAGCACCCTTCCCTCGTTCCCCCTGTAAAGGGGGAGTGGGGGTGAAGGGAGCGCGGAGCCGGGCCATTAGGGGAAATGCCCCAACCGGGCGGAAAAGCGGCGAGTACTGGCCGAGACGAGCGACGACGTTCTCCCTGAGAGATGAAAGGAAAAGAAGCCCGGAGGTCGTGAGTACTTAATTGGATTAACTGCTGAGCTTAAAGACTTAACGACCCAGGAGGCTTTAGATAAAGGAAGCCTGCCTGTCTCCCTTCGGAGGCAAGAAAATAACGGATTGTGATACTGTTGCTATTGGATGGATACATTGTCAAGATTTTTTTATGAGTGAGACTTTATAGATCTCCCTTTGGGGAGGAAGAGGATGGAGAATATTCCATTTGAAAGTTTTGGTCTTTGCGCCCCGGTCTCAGAGAAAATGGCTGCGAAAACTCTGAACCGAAGTGGAAAATCACTGCTATATGACGGATAACATTGAAATAGAAACTGAAATTTGATACCTATGCCCGTCCTCACCATGTTGGGCTTTGTTTTTGAAATTGTTTTGAACTCTGGACTAACTGATGAAGAAAGGATTATTATACTGAAACTGGAACTGCTTAATCAGAAATTGAAGGTTTTGAGTGGGGATATGAAGAAAAATCTACTTCCCACAGAGGAGACCTTCCAGATATTTGATACTATGGAAGAAAGCCTTGGCAAAGAGCTGAAGGAGATGATTAAAAAATTGAGCGAGATGGCATGGCGATTCCCGGAAAAAGAAACGTCCTTCGGTGGTGGCAGCCCGAGGACGGCGAGGAATGTTATATCCAGCCCCCGAGGTGTGAGCTCGGGAGCGAAGGGCAAGAAATTAAGATATTTACAAATAGAAGAATGCAGCATTGAATGGGAGAAGCCAAGAGTTAATGAACAGTGTATCCTGATGCTCGATGCAAGGACTGTTGGGGACTGTGTCTGGTTCTGTGGACGTACAAGAAAAGAGGACAATTGGAGGAGTGGTTCCGGTGGAAGATGGAGAAGGACATTGGACAGAGGGGGGATAGGGTGAACTGTGTCAAGTACAGAATATTACTGCTTTGTTATGGTAATCTGAAATCGGAGGGTTAAGACATTAAGTTTTATTTTAATTTTTAACAAGAAAAGGGATATTTTGAAATTTTTTGTTATTAGCAGCAGTTTAAGGGAAAGAAGAATATTTTAGATTTGATATAAGAATAATTTGTTAAGATTTAAAGAATTGTTATTAAGATTCATGTTTAAGGTTCGAACTTTTTTAAATGAATATAATTTTTTGAGAGATGATGTTATTAAAGTAGAATATGGATTTAAAACCGAAGGAGAGAAGGTAGGGGAAGTCAATTGTCAAGATATGGAACTAGAACATTTTCTTAAGTGTGTAAACAAGAAGAATTGTATTTGTGTTTGTATTTGATTTATATATGTAGGTGTGGGTGTGGGTTTATGTTTTGTTATGAAAATGCCAATAAATTCTTATATAAAAAAAGAAACCATTCTTTAATCCAACAAAACACCACAGCTTCGTAATAAATCTTTAAATCTGGCAGGGGGGGGGAAAACCCCTCTTTCTTTACTATCTGTTAATAACTTAAACTTGATTCTGGTTTTTTTCCCTAGCCAGATAAATTTAGATAAAACTTTTTGCCATTCTTTAAAACATTTCATATTATCAACAATAGGTATCACTTGAAATAAAAACAACATTTTTGGCAATACATTCATTTTTACAGCTGAAATACTGCCTAGTAAGGAAAATTTCAGATTTGACCATATATCCAGATCTCTCTTAATCTCATTCCATACTTTATCATAATTATCTTTGTACAAATTCAGATTTTTATGTGTCATGTTCACTCCTAGGTATTTCACTTTTTAAACAACATTTATGATGTGACCAAGGAACATATATAATCTCACCTTTGCTTTATTCTGTATGCTTATATCTCTGATCGATTATATGCTCGCAATATATTCTGAGCAACCATTTATGCATTAAGACTGTGCCTTGTAAGAAATGCTTCTTACAATGAGTTCTGTGGTTTACAGCTGAGCCAAGCAGAAATGTATCTAGCTAGGCAGATTGACCACAGAAGAAATAAGTTATGTCATGGGTCCTATGTCCCGAAGTGAGACAGGATGTTGGGAGAAACAGGATGTCTGCAGATTGGGGCTGGTTGCTTGAGATACATCTAGGACAAAAGTGTTTTGACCGAGTCTGACATAATGAGATTTATTTGCTTACTAAGCTAAAACAATGGCCTAACAAAAAGAATTGGGGGAAAGTTTGGAGTGCATAGAAAGTCATTACAAGAAAGCAAAAGTGAATCTCCTTGCTTCAACAAACTAGGATGAAGTTCAGAGAGTCTTCTGGGGACAGAGTGATGGATTTCTGAGGTGCTGTTGTACACTGTCATACGCTCATTGGCTTGATGCTTAATGCAAGATATGAATATGTAATGTTTGAAGAATCTATAAAAACCTCTGGACACCTGTGATTGATGTCCAGAACTTTGGAGGTGACTCACTGGACCTTATTGCTCAGCAATAAATGCTTACTCTCAATTTCTTCCTAAATCCTGTGTTTGGCAATTATTTTAAGAACTAAGGTACCCAGCACGTACAACATTTAAACCAGTGATTTCCTCCAGTCTTTTTATTTATTCTGTTGACAAATTTTTACTCAATACTTTAGTTTTAGTCTTATTCAATTTGAAACCTGCAAATTGTCCAAACTCTTGTATTAGATCCAGTGCCTTGCTTTCACTGGACTCTGGCTCTTGTAATGTCAGCACTAAGTCATCAGCAAAGGCTTTTAACTTAAACTGTTTTGACCCGACTACAATGCCTTTCACTTCGTCATTCTTTCTAAGCGTATTCAGCAAAACCTCCAGAACAAAAATAAACAATAGGGGGGAAAGAGGGCACCCTTGCCTGGTTCCTTTTTATTTATTGATTGATTGGTTTTAACATAATAAAAAATTAACAAACAAATACACCACTACAAACAAAAACAATAACACAAATATAAAACAAGAACAACACATAGATCTTAATACACCTATCTTACATTCTTAACATTGCAGGTTGACTTCCTCCCGTCCTCTCACCCTGCGTTCCTTGAAAATCATCTTTAGTAATTTCTTTATATTATTATAATCATCGTTGTTAATTACATTTTACCTCTCTTCATATCTATAGTCCTTATCATTTATTCAAACAATTCTACATCTTAAAACTATCTTCTAAATCTACAGCCTGATTTATCTTTCAGTTTACTCCTAATCTTTAATCTTAGAGTGATTTTTTAAATACAATTTAAATTTCTTCCAATCTTCTTCCACCGCGTCGTCCCTCTGGTCACGAAGTTTCCCGGTCAGTTCAGCAAGCTCCATATAGTCCACCATTTTCATCTGCCATTTTTCTATTGTTGGTAACTCCTCTGTCTTCCAGTTCTTAGCTATCAAAATTCTAGCTGCTGTCGTGGCATATATAAAGAAAGTCCTGTCACACTTTGGGATTGCTTGATTTACAATACCAAGTTAAAAGGCTTCTGGTTTTTTATTAAATGTGTTTTTCAACAGTTTCTTTAATTCATTATAAATCCTCTCCCAGAAGTCTTTTACTTTTGGGCACGTCCACCACATATGGAAGATTGTTCCTTCTACTTGCTTACATTTCCAGCATTTATTGCTCTTTCCATGATACATTTTTGCTAATTTAACCAGTGTTAAATACCACCTGTACATCATCTTCATGACATTCTCTCTAAGAATATTACATGCTGAAAAATTTATACCTATTTTCCACAATTTTTCCCAATCCTCCATCATGATGTTGTGCCCCACATCCTTAGCCCAATCTATCATTGTTGATTTTACCATTTCATCTTTTGTATGCCACTCAAGCAATAAATTATACATTCTGGATAGATTTTTCCTCTTTGGCTCTAACAATTCCGTCTCCAACTTAGATTTTTCTAACTGAAAACCAAGTTTCTTATCTGACTTAAACAATTCATTAATCTGAAAATATTGTAACCAACCGGTTATTTTCTCTTTCAACTGCTCGTATGATTTCAATTTAAAGTGTTCTCCTTCTTGTATCAAAATTTCATTATATTTTGGCAATGCCCTTCCATATTCGTTCTTTTATGGGCCTTAGCTTCTGCAGGTGATAGCCATCTAGGTGTTTTTCTTTCTAACAGATCTTTATACTTCACCCATACCTGGAACAGAGATTTTCTAATGATATGAGATTTAAAACCTTTGTGGGCCTTAATCTTATCATACCAAAGTTATGCATGCCATCCAAATACATTATCATGACCTTCCAAGTCTAAAACATCAGTATTTTCTAGCATAAACCAATCTTTCAACCAACAAAAGGCAGCTGCATCGTGGTAAATCCTCAAGTTTTTTTATTATTATTATAAAGAATTTATTGGTTTTTTCAGAACAAAGAACAACATAACACATATACCAACACAAACCCAAACACAAACCCAACAATCAAACCACAACAAAGCAAATACAAATACACCAACAATTCTTTTTCTTGTTTACACACACACAAAAAAACTTTTCTTGTTCGAATCATTACTAGTTGACTTCCCCCGTGTTCTCTCCTTCGGTTTCAATTCCGATTTTACTTTAATAACTTCTCATCTCTAAAATTAAAATCATTTAAAAATCAAAACTAAACATACTTCTTAAAATCTTGTTTTTAGTTCACAATAATCTATCACTTCTTAACTTAAAGGTAAAGGTAAAGGGACCCCTGACCATCAGGTCCAGTCGTGTCCGACTCTGGGGTTGCGGCGCTCATCTCGCTCTATAGGCCGAGGGAGCCGGCGTTTGTCCGTAGACAGCTTCCGGGTCATGTGGCCAGCATGACAAAGCTGCTTCTGGCGAACCAGGGCAGCGCACGGAAACACCGTTTACCTTCCCGCTGGAGCGGTCCCTATTTATCTACTTGCACTTTGACATGCTTTCGAACTGCTAGGTGGGCAGGAGCTGGGACCGAGCAACGGGAGCTCACCCCGTGACAGGGATTCGAACTGCCGACCTTCTGATCAGCAAGCCCTAGGCTCAGTGGTTTAACCCACAGCGCCACCTGGGTCCACTTCTTAACTTAAATCAGATCTAATCACAGTATAACTTCATGGTAATTAATAATACAACTTCATAGCATAACATATTACTTCTTATGTCAAATCATATCATACATCTTCTTTCACTTAGACTGCTGCTAATAAAGAAAAATTCAAATATCTCTTCTCTAATTCAGAAACTTAAAATCTTAACACACCGGCTTCAGGGTACCATAATAAACCATCCTAATTTTATCCTTAATACAGTTCACCCTATCCCTTTTCTAACCATTTTCTTTCGCCATTTCGGGGTTTCCCCCCAGACATTCCTCCATCTTACACCAAAACCATTTTTCAGAATGTCCTCTTTTCTTATAAGTCCACAGTTCCAGGCATAGTCCACACCAGTCCTTGCAGGGAGCATCAGGGTACACAAATCATCACCTTCCAGCATCTCCAGTTCAGTATTCCGTTCCTCTTTTAATTGTAAATGTATAAATCTTTTCCCCATCATTCCTGGGCTCTCACCCCAGAAATTGGATATATAAAATCTTCTCATCCTGGGTCTGCCACCCCAACAGGACTTTTCATTTTCTCGGAGTTGCAAAGACATTTTACTTTGTTCTTCAATAATTCCCTTCAGCTCTCTGCCAAGGTTCTCTTCCATTTTAACAATGTTCTGAATAGTCTCTCCTGTGGGATATAACTTTTCTGCAACATCCTGATTCAGCAAAATTAATTTCTGGTTTAGCAATTCTAGCTTCAAAAAAATAATCCTTTGTTCGTGAGTCAGTCCAGAGTCTAAAACCAGCTTGAAAACGAAACCCAACATGGTAGAAGTGGGCATAGGGTATCAAATTTCAATGTTTTTCCATCTTAGTCACAGTACTTTTCCATCTCAATCGCAAGTCTCCGCAGCCATTTTCCCTGGAGTCAGGGCGAAAAGATTACAGTCTATCCATTTTAAAAAGAAATATTCACCACCAACTTACTCCCCCAAAGGGGATCTAATCAGTCTCACTTGTCAAAAGTCGAAACATTGTATCCATCACTGTAACAGCAGTCACCATCAAAGCAGTTACTTTCTTTCCACCAAAGGGAGAAAAACGGGCTTCCTTTCCGTCGTATCTCCCGGAGCGCCAAATGTCAAAGATAAATTCAGTTGTTCAGGTACTCACGGCCAACGGGCTTCATTTATTTTCCTTCTGCCAGGTAGAACGATATCGCTCACCGCGAGCGGCGGCCACCGCTTCGCCAGTCCGGTTGGGGCATGTCTCCTCAGCCCGGCTCCGTGGTCCCTTCACCCCCACTCCCCCTTTACAGGGGGAACGGGGGAAGGGTTCGGAGCCATAGCGGGCTCGCCGGAGAGCCCAAGCCGCGGGACGCTTGACCCGCGGCTCAACGGAGCCCCGCTTTGCGGTAGCGGGGCTCCTACCCCCGGGCCGGCCTGGGTCGCCTCACTGCTGAAGCGACCCACGACCGCCCACGATGGCGTCCTCGCCGGAAGTGGTAAATCCTCAAGTTTGGCAGGGAAAATCCCCCTCTTTCCTTTGCATCCGTTAATATTTTAAATTTAATTCTGGGTTTCTTCCCCTGCCAGATAAATCTCAACAAATCCTTTTGCCACCTTTTGAAGCAATCCATCTTATCAATAATTGGTAGAGCTGGGAACAAAAACAATATCTTCCGCAATACATTCATCTTTATCACTGAAATTCGGCCTAACAAAAATAATTTCAAATTTGTCCAAATTTCTAAATCTCTTTTGATCTCATTCCATATTTTATCATAATTATCTGTATAAAAATTTAAATTTTTTGCAGTCATATGAACACCCAAATATTTCACTTTCTTGACAAAATTCAGCCCTGTAATATTCTGAAGTCTATCCTTCTCTTCCAATGTCAGATTTTTCTCTAACACCTTGGTTTTAGCTTTGTTCAATTTAAAACCTGCTACTTGCCCGATCTCTTGTATAATCTTCAGTGCTTTAACTGCACTGTACTCTGGATCCTGTAAGGTCAAAACCAGGTCATCAGCAAAGGCTTTTAATTTAAACTCTTTCACACCCACCCTTATTCCTTTGACGTTTTCATCTCTTCTTAACATATTCAGCAAGACCTCCAGAACTGTTATAAATAACAGTTATAAATAACAGCAGGGAAATCGGGCAATCTTGTCTGGTTCCTTTTTCAATTCTAATCTCCTCTGATACCACATTATTAACTATATTCTTAGCTCTTTGATCAAAGTAAATAGCATTTACACCGTTCATAAAATTTGATCCAACCTCCATTTTAACCAAATTTTTCTTCATGAAACTCCAAGAAATATTGTCAAAGGCCTTCTCTGCATCTATAAACATCAAAATAGCTCTTGTATTAATTTTCTTATCTAACCTTTCAAATATATCCACCATGCCTGGTTCCTTTTTCAATTCTAAGTTCCTCTGATACCACATTATTGACAATGATCTTAGCTTTTTGCTCCGAATAAATAGTGTTGATACAGTTTAAAAAAAATTGATCGACCTCCGTATTATGCAAATTCATCTTCATGAAACTCCATGATACATTATCAAAGGCTTTTTCTGCACCAATAAACATCAATACCGCTTTGCAATTCTTTTTAGATTCTAACATTTCTAAGATATCCACAATATTTCTAACATTATCTTTCATATGTCTCCCAGCTAGGAAACCTGCCTGGTCTTTATTAAATCATTCAAAACCTTCTTCAGCCTTTTGGCCATGATACTTGCAAAAAAATTATAATCCACATTCAATAATGAAATTGGTCGATAATTTTTTAATTGAGCTTTATCCATATCTGGTTTGGGAATCAGAGTGACAAAAGCATCTTTCCAGGTCTCAGGTGCATGCCCCTCCCCCTCAGTATCTTGTTACACACATCCATAAATGGTTGGATCAGCCTTTCCTTCAAAGTCTTATAATATTTGGATGTTAATCCATCAGGACCCGGAGCTTTGCCAATTTCCATTTGAGCAATAGCATTCTCAACTTCTTGACTCAAAATTAGGTCATTGAGTAGGGTCTTTTTTTCTATGGGGATTTTCTGCAGTCCTTTGTCATCCAAAAACTGTTTTTTCTTCTTTTTTCCCAATTTATTCAGAAAATGTATATACCGCTTAACAAAAATCTGCAGCTGATTTACAGAAAAAGAATCAAAGTACAATAAGATATGCACAAAGTTCAGAATACAATTAATACATTTCGAATGCAACATTTAAAACAGCCACTGAACAAGGTAGCACTCTCAAACATCTCCAATAGGCCTGAGTAAACAACCAAGCTTTTAGGAGACTTTTTTCCCCTTCCCCCTCCCCTCCCACCCTCCCCTCTGGACAGACCTTCGTTCTTCAGATCTTTATCCATGTACACAGTCTGTTCATTCGAGCTTGTATGTTTGGGTTGGCTTCACCCCTTTCTATCCAATTCCTGTAAAATGCCCATTTATTTGTAATTCTTTGGCATTTGTTTTCCCAACTATCCTCTGCCGCTATCTGTGCAAATATTTCAGATTGTACGTGTTCAAAAAGATAATCATTCCATTTTCCCATTTCCCATTTAGCCTTTTCTTTCCATCCCAGTGCAATAACTGCCATTCCGGCTAGAATCATAATCTTATACAGCTCTTGCATACTACTTTTTACTTTGTTATTTCCCAGTATTCCCAAAAATAATAAATCCCTATTCACTTCTATATTTATTTGAAATAATCCAGAAATTACCTTTGTAATCTTTTGCCAATATTCCTTAACCAGACTGCATTCCCACCACATGTGGGAATAAAATCCTTTTTCCTGACCACAATGCCAACATTTGGGGCTAAACCCTTTCACTATATACGCCATTTGTGCCGGAGTTCTATACCACTTTAATTAAAAAATTCTACTTAGTTCTTTAAACTTTTCCATTTTCATATTGTTTATATTCTTCATCAGTTCTTGGACCGTATTTTGATGGATCATACCTTCCTGCTCCCATTTAATCTGGATTATCCTTATCATTCTTTCTTTGTCACTTATCATCAATTTATATATCATCCCTGCTATCCCTTTCTCCATTATTTGTCTTTTGTTCAGCACCATATCTATTTTCATTTTTGTCCTCATTGTCTCCTCTGCTCTTTCCTGTTTTTACTAAATCATAAAGTCCTTGCACTTTCAGCCAATATTGTTTTCCTATTTTTTCCAAAAAAAACCTTTTTTTAATTAAACTCCCTTCTTCATCAAACATATTCCCCAATCTAACAAATCCCCGATCCTCCAATCTCCTCCACCAGCCAGGTTCCCCCTGACTCTCCTGCATATATTTTAACGACATCCATCTTGAGTGAGTTGGCATCCATTTCGTATTCCATTTCTTCCAGATTTCTAGCGCAGTTTTTCTTGGTCCCGTTGTCTTCTTACAAGCCATGTTAATATCTCTAATAAATATCCCCTCTCTTCCTATTCCTTCATTTATTTCATTTTCCAGCCTATTCCATTTAGTCCTATCCTTACATCCAATGTCTATTAAATTTTTCAGTTGGAACGTTTCATAATAAAATTCTAAGTTCGGTATTCCCCATCCCATCTCTTCTTGCGGTGAGTAATTTACTATGTCTGGGGTTCTAACTCTTTTGCTTCCAAAAATCCAATTTTTAAATACCTTATTCCATGTTTTAAACCATATTTTCCTAATGGGTAGTGAAATTACTTGAAATAAATATAATAATTTCGGTACCAGAAACATTTTAACTGCTCTAATCCTACCTAGAATAGATAAATTCTTATTTTTCCATGATTTTATATCCTTCTTGATCTTCCTCCATGCTTCTTTGTAATTTACATCTGGAATCCTAGCAATATTTTTAATAATATTTACCCCCAAATATTTAATTTTTTTCTTGTTAATATCCATCCTTGTCATTTTTGCAATTTCCTTCTTCTCCTCTTTATTTACGTCCTAAAACAGAATTTCAGACTTTTCCAAATTTACTCCCAATCCCGACTCCTCTTTAAAGTCCTTCAGGATTATCATAAATTCTCTTACGCCCTCAAGGGGGTTTGTAAATAATAATAGGATATCATCTGCATACATGTTCAACTTGATTTCTTCCTTTCCTTTCTTATATCCTTTTATCCTTACTGAATTTCATATCCTGTCTGCCAAGTACTCCATACCCAACACAAATAGTAGTGGTGAGAGTGAGCATCCTTGTTTAACTCCTCTTTGTATATTGAATTGATCTGAAACCCCCTCGTTCACTCTGACCACAGCCTTCCCTTCTCTATACAATTCTCGGATTGCTTCCACAAACTTTTCTCCTAATCCTACCTCCCGCATGATATTCCATAAGAACTTATGTCTAATCGCATCAAAGGCCTTTTACACATCCAATTTTAAGACCACCAGTTTACCTTTTACCCTGCTTGTTAGTACGTTTAATACATTTCTTATAGGATGGCCTATGTATTTTCCCTTAACAAATCCATATTGATCTTCCTTAATTATTTTAGGTAGTACCTTTTCCAATCGTCTTGCCAGGATCTTTGTAAATATCTTATAGTCTTGATTTAATAGGCTGATTGGTCTGTATGACCCCACCTCTGTAGGGTCCTTTTGTGGTTTTTCAATCACTACTATTTCCGCTAGTTTCCAAGTATCTGGGGCTTTCCCCCCCTTCTAGGATATTATTAAATACTTTTTTTAGTTCTGCACCCAGGATATGAATTGTTTCTTTATAAAAGTCTGCAGTAATTCCATCTAATCCTGGCGATTTCTTACTCTTAAATGATTTAACTACATTCTCTATTTCTTCCAGAGAGATTTCCTCCTTCAATCTCAATCTGTCACTTTCTTCAATTTTAAACCCTAAGCTTTCCCTACTGATATTTTTATTTTCTTCTCTATATAAAGATTGATAGAATTCTGCAAATTCTTTCCTTATTTCTTTAGAGCTTTGTGTGAGTATTTTTCTTCTGGTCTTAATGGCCTTCACCCTCTGTTTATCCCTTATTTTCTTTAAATAATAATAATAATAATTTATTATTTGTACCCCGCCCATCTGGCTGGGTCTCCCCAGCCACTCTGGGCGGCTTCCATCAAACATTAAAATACATTTAAAATATCACAGTTTAAAAACTTCCCTAAACAGGGCTGCCTTTAGGAATTTTCTGAATGTCAGGTAGTTGTTTATTCCCTTGACTTCTGATGGGAGGGCGTTCCACAGGGCGGGCGCCACTACCGAGAAGGCCCTCTGCCTGGTTCCCTGTAGTTTTGCTTCTCGCAGTGAGGGAACCGACAGAAGGCCCTCGGCGCTGGATCTCAGTGTCCGGGCTGAATGATGGGGGTGGAGACGCTCCTTCAGGTATACAGGACCGAGGCCGTTTAGGGCTTTAAAGGTCAGCACCAACACTTTGAATTGTGCTCGGAAACGTACTGGGAGCCAATGTAGATCTCTCAGGACCGGTGTTATGTGGTCCCGGCGGCCCCTCCCAGTCACCAGTCTAGCTGCCGCATTCTGGATTAATTGCAGTTTCCGGGTCACCTTCAAAGGAAGCCCCACATAGAGCGCATTGCAGTAGTCCAAGCGGGAGATAACTAGAGCATGTACCACTCTGGCGAGACAGTCCGCGGGCAGGTAGGGTCTCAGCCTGCGTACCAGATGGAGCTGGTAGACAGCCGCCCTGGACACAGAATGAACCTGTGCCTCCATGGACAGCTGTGAGTCCAAAATGACTCCCAGGTTGCGCACCTGGTCCTTCAGGGGCACAGTTACCCCATTCAGGACCAGGGAGTCCCCCACACCCACTCGCCCCCTATCCCCCAAAAACAGTACTTCTGTCTTGTCAGGATTCAACCTCAATCTGTTAGCCGCCATCCATCCTCCAACCGCCTCCAGGCACTCACACAGGACCTTCACCGCCTTCACTGGTTCTGATTTAAAAGAGAGGTAGAGCTGGGTATCATCCGCATACTGATGAACACCCAGCCCAAACCCCCTGATGATCTCTCCCAGCGGCTTCATATAGATATTAAAAAGCATGGGGGAGAGGACGGAACCCTGAGGCACCCCACAGGTGAGAGCCCAGGGGTCTGAACACTCATCCCCCATCACCACTTTCTGAACACGGCCCAGAAGGAAGGAGCGGAACCACTGTATAACAGTGCCCCCAGCTCCCAACCCCTCTAGCCGGTCCAGAAGGATGTTATGGTCGATGGTGTCAAAGGCCGCTGAGAGATCCAGCAGAACTAGGAAACAGCTCTCACCTTTGTCCCTAGCCCGCCGGAGATCATCGACCAGCGCGACCAAGGCAGTTTCAGTCCCATGATGAGGCCTGAATCCCGATTGGAAGGGATCCAAATGGTCCGCATCCTCCAGGCGTGCCTGGAGTTGTTCCGCAACCACCCGCTCAATCACCTTGCCCAAGAATGGTAAATTTGAGACTGGGCGATAGTTGGCCATATTGGCCGGGTCTAAAGATGTTTTTTTAAGAAGCGGTTTAATGACCGCCTCCTTCAGCGGGTATGGGAAGACTCCCTCACAGAGGGAAGCGTTCACCACCCCGCGGAGCCCATCGCCCAGTCCTTCCCGGCTCGCTTTTATTAGCCAGGATGGGCAAGGATCAAGGACACAGGTGGTTGGTTTCACTCGTCCAAGCAGCCTGTCCACATCCTCGGAGGTAACAGATTGAAATTGATCCCATGAAACATGACTAGACAGAGCTCTAGCACTCTCCCGCCCCAGCCCTGCTCCCACGGTGGAATCTACCTCCTTCCGAATCTGAGCGACTTTATCTGCAAAAAACTTTGCAAAAGCATTGCAGGAGATCTTGGGGTCCCTACCAGGCCCCGATGACGATGGTGGTTCTGCTAAACTGCGAACCACCTGGAAGAGTCTCCTGCTGCTGTTTTCTGCAGATGCAATAGAAACGGTGAAGAAGGCCCTCTTCGCCGTTGCCATTGCCACTTGGTAGGCTCGAAGTTGAGCTCTAGCCAGTGTCCGGTCAGATTCAGAATGAGTTTTCCGCCACCGGCGCTCTAGCCGTCTCAGCGACTGTTTCATCGCCCTCAGCTCCGGGGAAAACCACGGGGCTGTCCGGGCTCCATGCAATCGGAGAGGGCGCTTCGGAGCCAGACAGTCAATAGCCCTGGTTAACTCCACGTTCCAGCGGGTCACCAGGGAATCAACTGAAAGGCCATCAACATGGGATAAAACATCCCCCACCACTCTCTGGAAGCCCATTGGATCCATTAAGTAGTGGGGGCGGACCATCCTAATTGGTCCTACCTCCCGGCAGAGGGGAAAGGTCGCGGAGAAGTCCAGTTGGACCAGGAAGTGATCTGACCATGGCACTTCTTTTAAATAGTTTGCAAGTCTCTTATATGATCCTATTGAGGTTCTCTGAAAATCGTTTTTGATCATATTATCTCTCTTCCACACTGCAACTATATCCAGCGCGTCCAATTCCTGTTTTAACTTTCTTAACTGCTCCTTCCTACTCCTTAGATATTTAACCTGTTGCTGTTGTTGTAAAATTTCTATCTCTTTAATTTTTTTCCTGTCTCCCCGAGTACCAATCCTTCTTAATAGCATTCTCTTTCAATATACAATGTCCTCTTATAACAGCTTTAAAAGCGTCCCACACTACCGGGATCTCGGCTGAACCATTATTCTCTTTAAAGTACCAATCAATTTGATTTCTGATATATTCCCTATCAATCTCTTTTGCCATTATTAGGTTATTATACCACCATCTCCTACTTTTCCCATCTTCTTACAGCCCCAGCTCCACAAATAGTGGAGCATGGTCTGATATCCATATTCCCATAGTCTTTGCCGTTTTAACACTAATTTCATTCCCGTCTTTGATTAACATGTAGTCCATATAAGAGGAAGTCTTGTGTCTTTTGGAGAAAAAAGTAGGTTTAGTGCTGGGGTTTCCCATCTCAAAAACATCCTTTAATCCCCATTTAGATAATCTAAATGTGTTATCGTTTTTTATATTCCAGTTAAAATCTGCTGTAACGATAACTTCCCCTTCAGTGTAAAGCTGCAGTTTATTCAATATTTTCTTTATAAAATTTTTCTGTCTTGTGTTTGTACTATATATATTAGCTATTGTAAAGATTTTTTGTGACACTTTGATTTTTAAGAATATAAATCTACCATCATTATCTTTTTTCCGGCTCAGAACCTCTGGCCTGAGATTTGCATTACATAGTATAGCGACCCCTCTAGCCTTGTTCGTCGCTTTTGATTCTTCTATTAAGCCCCATTGCTGAGAGCATAACAAAGGTCTATTATTTGCTTTAGCTCTATGTGTTTCCTGAAGGCATAGTATATCCCCTTTCATTTTCTTTGCCAATGTCAGTACCCTATATCTTTTGATATTTGAGGCCAACCCGTTAGCATTAAGAGATAAAACCTTTAAGGATCTATCCATTGTCCCGACTACCATTTATTTTTTGAACCCTTCTGTGTACATATTTTGTATTTCCAATTCTGTCCCATTCAATCCCCCTCTCCCTTCCCCCCTGAGACTCAGATAGGGATCTCCATGATCCCTGTCTCATGGTATCTTAGAGAACTGCACTCCTCTCCCTTCACTCCTGGAAAGTTTATGTCCTTAAATATATTTACAAAAGCCCATTTTAAATGTCTCTAGTATTTATTATTTCTTGCTGTTTCCTTCATCTCCCGACTGCCGTCTTCTTTTACTCTCTTGTCTCTGCACTGGAGATTCTTCACTCGGCTCTCCCTGTTGGTCTTCCTGTAGTTCTTCCGAACTTGAGAGTTCTTGCTCTATCTGCCCTTGTATTCCAGCTCCTAGGTCAGTTAACATTTTTTTTTTTTGCTTTGTCAGGGTTCTTAGCCGAGTATTTCCTACCATCTTTATAGACCACCAATGTAGCAGGGTAGGCCCGGGAAAAGAGGATTTTATGGTTGTATAGAGCTTGTGCATACTGCTGCATTTGTTTCCTGTTTTGCAGCGTTTCTGGAGAGAAGTCTTGTCTCACTATGACCTTTTGCTGTTTGAACTGCAGGTCTGCTTTCTGTCGAAGAGATTTATAAATTTGATCTCTTAACTTCTCCCTTGTAAATGCCATTATTACATCCCTGGGAAGTCCGGAGCCTCCTCGTGATGTAAACAAACAATGCACTCTCTCAATTTCATATTGCTCAATTACAATTCCTTGTTCTTTGAGCCATTCTAACATCACTTTTTCAAGGTCCTTATTTCCAATGTCCTCGGAAATGCCAGAGAACTTCAAATTCCTTCTACGCAGTCTATCGTTCATTTTAGAAATTCTTTTTGTCAAGGATTCTATTTTATTTACATTTGCTTCTGCTACCTCTTTTGCATGCTCTGCTATTTTCGTGACTTTTTCTACTGTAGCAGTCATTCTTCTCATTTCTGCTTTCAGTTCTTGCATATCAGTGTGGACGTTTATCTCCGAATGCTGGATAATCTCCCCCAGCTCCTTAATAGACTTGGCCATCTTGTTAAGGCCTTCTCAAGTCTTTCTCAAATAGGTGAATTTATGACCGTTTTAAACTCTGACTCACCCCAGTCCAGGACTTAGACGTAAACACAGTTCTCGGTGAGTTGTCTCTGCTATCAGTTTGTCGTGAATTATTTGTTTTTCAGGCTTTTAATTCAGTGAGTTTCAGGAGTGATACGGGTGAGCGTCTACCCACACCGACGCATGCACAGTCCTCTGATCCAAAAACTGTTTTAATTTATCAATATCTTCCTTTTCTCTACAAATGCTTGTAATATTTTTGAAATTTTTTCCTAATATCTGTTGGGTTCTCTATAGATTTTCTGTCAACCACAATCTGGGTAATAATATTTTGTTTCTGTCACTTTTTCAATTGCCAAGCCAGCAGTTTACCACATTTATCAGCCGATTGAAATGATTTTTGTTTCATCCTTTTAATCTTCCATTCAATCTCTATATTAATGGTCTGTGAATATTGCCACTGCAGAGCTTTAATCTCTTTCTGGACTTGTTTATTTTTCGGATTGACTCTAAATTTCTTTTCTTTTTCCTTCAATTGAGACAGAATCTTTTCCTTCTTTTCATTCTGGGCCTTCTTGCTAATAGAATTTTGCTGAATTAGGAATACTCTCATAACAGCTTTACTTGCATCCCAAACAACCTGTAGAGGTTTGGAGCTTTTAGAGTTAACAAGCTGAACCAGGTTGTCCCACCCACAGGAGGAAGAGCGTCGCCGGAAGACGCTGTGTACTGTGTACTGTGTAATGTGATACTTGTTTTCTGTGTCCGGAGAACGGAGAAGGGAGAAGACGCAAAATGTCGAGCATATCTCCAGGAATGTAGATTTATGCCTTGTAAAATAAAGCTTCTAGATTAGAAAGAAGCCGGACTCTGTTGTCTGTAATTTGCTGGCATATGCACACACATCGCTGCGTGAGATAAGAGGAATACTCTGCTGAATAGCACAGGTGAAGCAAGCAAGGAGAACATACAGCAGGTACGAATGCAGAAGGAAGCTTGCTGGACACCATTAGGTGCAGAAGTTGGTTTGAAGCCTTTCCAACAATCAAAAAACGCTTCAGGTTATGGAAGTCCCATATTTGCGCTTGTGTATGATTCTGGACTGGTTCAGGAGCAGTTCTGAAGAGTTCCAGACTGTGTGTGCATTGCCTCCCTGGTTTGGACTGTTGGAGCATACAGGGAGTTTGCTTTGCCGGCAGGAGCATTCAGTAGTCTGCTGAATGCCTGAACTGTTTGAACCTTGCTGCCAGTGGTTGGAAGGCAGCAGGGAAGCCCAGATCGAGGGCTGCAAAAGGCAGTTTTTACCCTCTCTGGTGAAACCCCCATCTGTGGAGCCGGGTGAGAAGCTACAGATTCGTAAGTACGCAACCACCCCAGGGCAAGATGGAGGGAGGCATAGCATCCTCAGCAAGGAGGAAAGCTTTTGTTTACAAGCACCTCCACCCTCACTGCTTGGACGCAGAGGGTTGTTTACTGAGAGCGTTGATGTTTCGGCCAACGCCTGTGAAGAGGAAGGTCTGGCCAGTGCTTGTGAAGCCTGGAAGAAGACCCTAGCCCAATTTCCTGGGGCTGAGGGACTGGCTGAAGTGGCTTTGGAAAGCTTGCCCCCAGCTCAGCTTATGGCTGTTGAGAAGCAACAGTGCCATGGAAAGCAGGAGGGGGGCTTTGCTCCCAGAAAGGGAGGGGCTGTTTCCAAGTCTGAAGCCAGCGCAAAGGCCTTCACTGCGGAGCTTTGTTTTGGCTTGCCTGCACCTGGTCATCTGCGGAAGCCAAGAGATAAGGCCAAGGTTGTTTCTCACAGTGGCCATCTGATGACGTGTTGGACTGGCTATGGGAATTTTAGCAGTTCCACCACAGCCCAGAGGCAAGAGGACGCCTACTGTTGTCGTACAGTTGCTGTGGCAACGAAGGTCACGTGCACAGCTGAGTGTGGGAAGCCCTACTGTTGTGATGCAGTCACTGTGGCAACGAAGGCCAACCCTAGTGAGCTGCGTGTGATGGTTGCCATCTTCATCGTCATCGTTTCTCCTGGTGGACATGTGAGGAACTGCAAGTCTCTTTCTACAGGGCAGTTCAGAGAACTGACTGTTGCAAGCAAGAGACAGTTTGTTGTCTTTAAGACAGTCTCTGCAAGTCTTCAAGGGACAGAACTGGCGTTTTCTTTGGTTCTTGACGTGACTGTGTATTTGTTGTCTATGTCAAACCTTCTGTCCAAAGT
Organism: Lacerta agilis; assembly: GCF_009819535.1. NCBI lineage: Eukaryota > Metazoa > Chordata > Lepidosauria > Squamata > Lacertidae > Lacerta > Lacerta agilis. The sequence goes on from NC_046330.1 coordinate 1,659,539, forward strand.
TTTTGCTGTTTGTCTGGAGATAATCACCTGTTCTGCTTGCAGGGGCCAGAAGATGCTTCTACGCATGGAATGCAGCCAGGACGGGCTGTTTGCTGTCGAGATGCCTCAAGCAAGAACAGGGGAAGGTGGCACTGATGCAGTGCTTGCTCAATGCACCAATGTGCCCACGCACCACTTGTGTTTGTGTCTGTGGTACGAAAGGCTGGCAAGTTGCCACTGGGACAGTGTGCTGAAGCAGCCTGCACGTTAAGGGCATGCAACAGCTTTCTTGATTGCAGGGTTTGCAAGGTCGAGGAGTCGACATCCAGCTACCCCACGTCTGAAAGGGTTACCACGCGTCCCTTTTTCCTGGTTCATGTGGCTATCTCTGAAGGGTTGCCAGAAGCTAACCTGGGGGGAGCGTGTTGTTCTGTGTGTTTGGCTGATGCTTTCTCCCACCACACGTGGTCTGCGTTGCTCAAGGAGTCAACTGAGGCAGCACCACTGGTTGCAGAGGTGGAACAGCGGTACTCTACTGGAGTGGGCTGTTCCCAGGTCCTCCGTGAGAGGGGGAGTAAGCACAGTGTGACTAACCTGCTTTCTTCACAGGTATGTGGTCTTGCAGAGAGGCAGCAAAGGATGCTGCATGCTGCCACTGAAGACATGCTCTTGGATGCAGAGCCTCCGCAAGGGTTCTGGGTGGAACTGGGTGGTACCAAGGTTCTGAAAATGTCTTTCTGTGGGTGCGAGCTCAGCTTACATAGCTGGAGGTTTGTTAGCCCAGATAGTGACCAGACCCAGGTTCTAGTCAGCAGGAGTGCTGAATTCTGTGAGCAGAATGGATTGGAACTCATCCCTAGAAGCCCTGATGTTCTGGATGGTCCTGTCAGTGCTGGACAAGCAGATGCACCACCTGCTGGTGGTAGTGGTCCAGGTGGATCAGCCCCAAGAGGGGGTATCGCTGTGGCTTTAGCACCTGCTGGTGGCTCGGGCCGAGTTCCCGGCCATCACCAGGGTGCAGCGCAGCTAGGGGCGGCTCCAAGGCAGTGGCCTGGGAGTGCACCCGCATATCCTATGTCAAGGACTAGGAGGCAGGCCACGCATGGCGTCTCTTTGTGTGGCAACTCTTCTCCAGGAGAGCCTGATGCAGGTCTCGTCCCGGAGCAAGAGGGGGGTTCTTCGGCAGTGAAGCAGGAGCCCACAGTGCGCCAACGTCATCCTTGGGTGGTTCAGTTAGGATGCACAGGCGCAGCAAGTCTGTAAGTGATATGCCTGACGTCAAGGACGTGCAGGTGGAATCCAGTGCAACTGGAGCAGAGGGAGAACTTGACGTGGTATCACAGCAGTTTGCACGATCCACTGAAGGGATTCTGCCCGAAAGGTTCACGGCCACTAGCGTGAGTGCTTGTTTGGTTCAAAGTGAACCGGAGAGCCTTCTGGAGGTTCAGTGGGTATCTCAAGGTGAGGCCCAGAAATGGCATGATGCCATGGTAGAGCAGGTAAGCTCAATGAGGTCTTTGGGTGTGTGCACAACCACGACGCTGTCAGAAGGTCGTTGGGTGTGCAGACTCAAGACGGCAGTAACTGGTGAGTTGCAGTGCAAGGCTAGGTCAGTAGCCAGAGGTTTCACTCAGGAGGAGGGGGTCCATTGTTACGAGGTACTGGACGCGCTCTCTCTCAGAAGTGAAACCACGCGCATGCTGTTAGCGGTCGCAACTCAAAGCAGCTTTGAGGCAAGCCACTTTGGTTTGGATGCCTGTTTGGATTCTGACCTGGACGAGGAGAGGTACGAGGTACCTCCGCCAGGGTTCGAGGACAACGGGCCAAATCAAGTGTGGAGTTTGCACAAGGCAATCAATGGCTTGAAGGAGTCAGCCAGAGATTGGTCCTCAGGCGTGCAAGAAGCTTTGAGAAAGCTAGGTGTCAGCCAGAGTTGTGCTGATAGCTGCCTGTTTCTGGCAGGAGTAAGCCCAGAGCAGGAGCTAGTTCTGCAGTCCGGTGCGGACATGCTTTACCTGGCGGAGTCCAGGGGACAGGTGCAACGCTTCGCAGAGGAACTTGGTCAGTCTTTCCAGCTCAGGAACCTAAGCCCTGGTGGTGTTTACCTAGGTGTACAGGTAGACGGAGCTGAAGACAGTAGTGTCTTGCTCAATCAGACTGGTGAAGTAGTGCAGTTGTTGAAGAAGTTCAGAGTGTCTGAATGTGGTAGTGTCAGAACACCCATGGAGACGTGTCTAGGTGAGGACAGTCAGACCGGGGAATGCTCAGTGTTCGAGAACCCCGAGGTGTTTAGATCAGCTCCTGGGAGGCTGTTGTTTCCTTCCCAGTGGAGCAGAACTGACATAGCAGTTGCTGTGGATCTGTTCAGCAAGGAGGCTGCAAATCCCAGTATGCATGCCTGGAATGGCATGGAGAGAGTGCTCCAGAGTTTGCAGGAGACTAAGGAGTTTTGCCTGAAGTTGTCAGCTACCGGTGAGCCCCAGCTCGCGTGCTGGTGCAACAGCGGTTGGGCAAATTCCGAGGACAGGAAATCTGTGTCTGAAATGGTTGTACAGTGTGGAGGAGCTCTAGGCGGGCTGAAGTCCCGGTGCCAGAGCCTCATTGCTTGTTCTCGTGCAGAAGCCAGGTACAGTGCATTGTCAGTGCTTTGCAGGGAACTGGAGTTCTATAGGTGTTTGGTCCAAAAGATCTGCGTTCAGAGTTGCCGGCCCGTGATGGTTTGGGAGGACAACCAACTCTGTTTGTTGGTGGCAGAGTCTGGACAAGTCAAGGCCAGACCCAAACACCTAGACGTTCTCTTTCGAGACGTGTGCGTTCAGACCGGCTTGGAGAAGCTGAAGTACTGTCTTGGTCAGGTGAACCTGAAGGTTGGGTTCACGAAGCCCCTGAGCTTCCAACGTCATGGGGAGTTCTGTGAGGGTTTGTGTAGGGTAAGCAGCATGCTTACGATGCCCCTGTGGTGCGGGACAAGAGGGGGTGTAGAGGTTTGGAGCTTTTAGAGTTAACAAGCTCAACCAGGTTGTCCCACCCACAGGAGGAAGAGCGTCGCCGGAAGACGCTGTGTACTATGTACTGTGTAATGTGATACTTGTTTTCTGTGTCCGGAGAAGGGAGAAGACGCAAAATGTCGAGCGTATCTCCAGGAATGCAGATTTATGCCTTGTAAAATAAAGCTTCTAGATTAGAAAGAAGCCGGACTCTGTTGTCTGTAATTTGCTGGCATATGCACACACATCGCTGCGTGAGATAAGAGGAATACTCTGCTGAATAGCACAGGTGAAGCAAGCAAGGAGAACATACAGCAGGTACGAACGCAGAAGGAAGCTTGCTGGACACCATTAGGTGCAGAAGTTGGTTTGAAGCCTTTCCAACAATCAAAAAACGCTTCACAACCCTTGAATCTATGTCTTCTTTCATATTTAAATCAAAATAGTCTTTTAGGGTCTTTTGGGCCTTCTTTACAGTATGTTCATTCCTAAAAAGTGCATCATTCATTCTCCATCTAAAGGAACCCTGCAGAAACAATTTTAATTCCAGAAACACTGGATTATGGTCAGAACAAGTCTTTGAAGGACATCTGCTTTCATTATTCTTGGAGCAAGGTCCTTGGTTATCCAGATGTAGTTCGGACGACTAAATGATTGGTTTGCATCTGAAACGAACGTGAAATCTTTTTCTGTCATATTCCTCAATCTCCAGGAATCCACTAAATCCAAATTATCCACCATATTGGAATTTTTTTTTTGTAATCTTCCATCATTAGCAAGCATTTGTGTCTGTGTTTGATCCATCATTGTGGAAACCACACCATTTAGATCTCCCATCAAAATTATTTTTTAATCCAGATAGTCCAATAACCTTGTTTCCAAATTTTTGTAAAAGCCAACCTTGTCATCATTAGGTGCATAAATCCCCACTAATAAAGTTTTTTTTTTTGCCTTTTACTGAAACTTCCACCACAATCAATCTTCCTTCTTCATCTTTAAAGATCAATTTGGGGGCAAATTTCTCCTTGACGTAGATCACCACTCCTCTTTTCCTAACTGTATCCAATGAAATAAATTATTGGCCTATTCTTTTATTTTGCAAGACTTTTCTATGAGTTCTAGTGACATGAGTTTCTTGTAGACAAATCACATCCAGAAACCTGGTTCCTTTTTGCACATAAATTAACTCTGTTCACATTCCAGGAAAGCACTCTCAACGCCATCCTGGGTCACCAAAACCAAAAAGAGGGACAATAGCGAAATAAAAGTTTACTCTGTTGCCTCTGGTCCTGGTCCTGGAAGTTTTGGGATCAATTCAAAGTCTTTAGAGTTCTTATCCAAGAATCTCTCCTCCTCCTCTATGTTTCTAATTCTCTGTTTTTTTCCCACGTAGTTGAAGGAGAGACCTTGGGGAAATTCCCAGTGAAAGGGGATCTGCTTTTGTCTCAGTACAGCAACAAGATCCGAATATTGATGTCTCAAGTCCAAAAATATTTGGGAATTTCCTTGTACAGAATTATCTGTTGATCTTGAATTCTTAATTTCTTCTCATAATGTTATCCAAGGATTTTATCTCTTTGATCTTTAGTTTTAAAGATTATCATACAGTCACTTGGAAATATAACATCCTTCTTTCTTCTGGCACCAAATCTGAAGGCCTTCACAATTGAGGCATCCAATTCTTCTTCATCCAGGTCCCAAAAGGCAGCCAACTCCTTAATTAGCCAGTCTTTCTGATTTTCTGCCTCTTTTTCTGGGACAGCCCTCAATCTTAGGTGTGTCTCCCTCTCTTTCATCTGCAAATACGCAATAGCATCTTGGGCTGTCACCTGCGATCTCTCCACCTCCGACAGTCTCACTTCCTCTCTGGTGCCACTCTCTTCCAGAAGTCACCCTTGTATTCAAATTTGTAACCTCCTTTTTCACTTCCAGTATACCTGAAGGAGCGTCTCCACCCCTATCATTCTACCCAGACACTGAGGTCCAGTGTTGAGGGCCTTCTGGTGGTTCTCTCACTGCGAGAAGCAAAGCTACAGGGAACCAGGCAGAGGGCCTTCTCGGTAGTGGTGCCCACCCTGTGGAACACGCTCCCATCAAAGGTCAAAGAGTTAAACAACTGCCTGACATTTAGAAAATACCTGAAGGCAGCCCTGTTTAGGGAAGTTTTTAATCTGTGGCATTTTAATGTATTTTGATATTTGTTGGAAGCCGCCCAGAGTGGCTGGGGAAACCCAGCCAGATGGGCAGGGTATAAATAAATTATTATTATTATTATTATTATTATTATTATTATTATTATTATTAGTCCCTTTTCAAAGATCCACACTCTTTGTGGAGGTCTTCCAGTCTAACATTGATTATTATTATTATTAAATTAAAAATTAGATTACCAGTTAAGGAGTAGGAGGTGAAGTATTCAATCAAGATGGAAAAATGGAAAAATAATGGGAAAAGGCTTAAAATTTACCATGTGCTATCTGATAAAAGAGAACTTTATGAAGATAGCTTACAGATGGTACCTGACCCCATCCAAATCAGTCAAAATAAATAAATATCAGCAACAAGTTTTGGAGATGCAACAAAATGAAGGAACCTTATTCCACATGTGATGGACATGTCCCATACACACACACACACACACACACACACACACACACACACACACATGACCTGCGATGAACTGTGAGAGTGAGTGCTTTTAGGGTTAAAAGCTTAGCTGTGCGTCTTGCAATCACAGAAGACGTTACACAACATCCGGGGAACTGTGTCTCTGTGTAATGTGATATTTGTATCGGACTACGCAGTCAGTCCGTCTTCCAGCTTGAACCAGGGTGGGAATGTTCTCTCCTGGCTGCCAAGCCCTTGAACTTAAAGCCAATAAATCTTCTTAATTAGCTGGACTCGCTTTGATTTATTGAGAAGAGATAAACACAGACACTAATGCTAGCCTTCGCTTCATCGCTGAAAAAGCTACTCTGCTGATGAGAGGAGAAAAGAATTATTGAAGGGCAGCAAAAGAGTGCTGGGCTGGTTTGTTGGAATCTGATGCAGTATGAAGAACTTTGTGGCTAAGCAGGAACTTTTAAAACATTTCATGGCTCTGAGAATACTGCTTTGTTAACTTGAGAATTAACTATGAACAGGTTATGGTTGCCAGGTAATTCCTGCCTTAATTAAGCAATTAATTAAGTGTCTGTGTGCGGAGGCTGCTGAAGGAAGCGGCAGCAATCTGGCTGGAGCTTCTGCCTGCTGGTAGGGAGCTCGCTGGCAACCAAAGGCCATCAATCTCCGGAGCCCGGACGTCTGCTGATACGCTGCGGCGTGAGTACGTGAGGCCTTCCCAGGGGAGAGAGAATAGCCTTCCCAGGGGGGAGTTTTGAGCCTTAAGCCATTAAAACATAGCTGAAGCTGCTGAATCTTTCTGCTGTCCATTTGAAAAACTGACTTCTTCCAACTATTTGCAATGGAGTTTTCAAGCCGAGGCTTGGTTAAGTGCCAGGAATCTTTGGCTTTGTACGCAGGCTGTGCCTCTTCAGGCCGCTTTGGGCGCTGCGCCTGCCGCCATCGCTGCTGCCCAGGACGCTCAGCGCAGAGATGCTAGAGCCAAAGGGATGCTTATAATGTCTTTAGACCCCTCTCAATTGCCATTGATTGCTGGGCAACAGACCACCCATAATATTTGGGGCATTTTAAGGAGAGTTTATTCTGCTTCCCACCTACGTCATCAGTGTCCCAAGGCCGTTGCCCAGGGAAACCAGATAAGGGCTTCTGCAAAGCGTGGGACTTCAAGAAGAGGAAGCAGAGGTGGGGGTGGAAGGAGTTAATTAGCTAACCTGTATATATTTACCTGAATGTATTGTTAGTCTAGAAGTATAAAAGTATAAAAGTGCCTCTGTTAAGCTTTTCTGTATGAAACTGCTCTGTAAAGCTGTGAACTCTGATCTGCATTGCACTGGCAAACTATGACTAAGTGTCTGGAGATAACAGTAAAACTGTCCTTGCAGAGAGGAACTGCCTAGGTCAGAGATAGGATGGCCTTGCTGGAGTACGCATGAGTTTAGCCCAACTCAGGGCTAAAAGTCCTTTTGCCTTATATGTATAAAAGGAAATGTTCCTTAAATGGACTAGGATGTACAGGAGGCAGAGCCAGAGAACTGTCTATAAGAACTGTCTGGAAATTGACTTTTTTGTACTTGCTTGGCTATCTAAACACCGAAGTACCTCTGCATGCAGAAATTAAATCTTTCTCTCTCTGAAGCCAGCAGCCTCAGGTCTTTTCTGCTTCCATGTTTTCTCACCGGGCGCAACTATGGGAACCCGTAGGGGCAAATAAGGCTCCATTTCGTGGGGGCCCGTTCGGGATTCTTGTGTTCCCCGGCCTGAGAAAACAGGGAGTCCGAGGCGTCGCCGCACAGCAAAAAGGCTCTCCTGGTCCAGCGTTTGCTGGCCCCAAGCGCGCTTCCTGCCTGTTTGTGGGAAGGGACTGGCTCACCCCGGAGGGAGAGCCAAACTGCACCGCAGGCGACGGGAGAAAGAGAAAGCGGCCGCAGGGGGGAAGGGAAGTAAGATCTGCAGAGGACAGGTAAGCTCCACAGGGGGAGCAGCTTCCCAGGGAAGGGGAAGCGCAGGATGTGATCGATCCTGCAAACGGCAGTGAGCATTGAATGCCGCCGTTACGGCAGTGAGCAATAGGGCCGCCGTTAGTAGCCTGGCAGTAAGCCACAGGGCCGCCAGGGAGCTAGCAGAGAATGCCGTTGGCTGTTGGGAAGAGGAAAAAGGGGGGAGGTTTAATTTGTGCATGGTGAATGGTGTGTGGGGACGCTCCAGCTCCAGTGAATGTATTGAGTGAATGAGACGCAGGAACTCAGTGTCCCAGGTCGAACCTGAGCTAGCTGAGATGGGGGATTGGAATTTTTGTTGCTGTGTAAAAAATTTATGACTTTTAATAATTTTATGAACCTGTTTGTCTGTGTCTGCAGTGCCTGTGTGTGTGTGTTGGTCCCTGTTTGAGGCTTGCATTTATTCTGGAAAGGTGGGCAAAAAGCAGCCCTAATCTGTGTGTTCCCAAACTCTGTGTTCCCAAAATTGTTTCATTTCCTGCTGCATTGCCAACGAAGTCTGGGAAGTCTGTTTTTTCTTGTATATGTGGCTGCACAATGGCAGTCCTCTTGTATTTGTTGTTGGGTGAGTGTGTTTTGGAAATTGTTTGTGTGCCAAGGCATGTGTCTTCAATAGAATGGGCTGTAAAAGTATTTCTCTGCAATGTTTAGGTGAATGTGAAAGTTTTCTTAGCATTAAAAGGAGGGCTGCTCTTGCAATCAGGAATGTTTGTTAGTTTGTTTTTAAAGCTAATACAGTCTTATTTTGTTTCTTAATTGACCTTTGGTAAAGCAATGAGAGTGGGGAGAGGGACAGAAACAGAGAGAAGCCTTAGTTTAAACAGCAAGGATTTTTCTCTTTGCAGGAGTGAACCTTGCAAAGGAAGGGAATTTGCCTCCCACAAGGGGGGGGGGAGAAGATTATGTCTTCTGAGCAGTTTGATGATCTCCAACAGAAGTTGATTAGAGGAAAAGTTTTATTTTATATCCCAGGTTTTAAGTTTTCAGGGAAGGTTTTGAAACAGAATGTATTTGGGAATGTAGATGTAGGTTTGTGGGATGTGGAATGAAGGAGAAGGGAATGTTGAAGTAGAATGGGAAGGGGCTCATGGCTAGCAACTGACAGTGTAGCCCTGACAGTGTAAGTTAGGATTTGGAGGAAGTTTGAACCTCAGGAGGAAATGGGGGCAGAAATTTTGGAATGATTGGAAGAAAAATCGATGATAAAGTGAAAGTATACATATCATAGAATCATAGAGCTGGAAGGGACCCCAAGGGTCATCTAGTCCAACCCCCTGCCAAGCAGGAAACAATATTGAAGGCAATACACCACCCTCCATGCCAAGTTTGCAGAGCACATCTGGGGGGGTGAATCCATTGTCCAAACCATGGAAGAGGACCGCCAGGTTGTTGCCATGGAAGCATGAGACAATGAGAGAAGCCTGAAGATGGCTCTGCTTCAGAGGTGGTACCGGTATATATAGTAAGCCCTTCAAAGATTGTTTTAAAAAAGACAGGGGCTCTCCCTATTGCCCTGTCCATAATTCGTTGTTACCTAAAAGAAACCTGAAAATTGTCACTATTTGAATGAGCACATCGAGGGTTCAACTCCATTGTCCAAATGAAACACCGTTAGCAATCTTGCTAAGCTGGCCGCCGCGTGTGAGATGATGAGAGCGACCTACCGATGGCTCTGAAGCGAGATAAATAGGCCAAGTTCTGTTCTGTGTGACAACCCAACTCTGTCAGAATTTGTTCCCTACTGCCCTGTTCCCACCTTAAGTACTCCTGAGGGTCAAAAAATAGGTTGGTGGTTGTAAGTTAATTCTTGGACACGAGGTCCTGATAGGCTTGGTGAAGTGGTAAGTAGAAAATTAGGTACTGAGGATCAATGGCTGGTGCTTGGATGCGGGAAAACAGAAGAGGAGGGAAAGTTAGTTTCTGATATGGCTGTTGGAACTGGTAATATAATTGGGATGGAGAAATGGAACATCAGAAAAGAGAAGAAGACAGTAAGGAGAAAATAGCTATACCCAAACACCCTAGATCACTTGTACAATGTTATATTGGAGTGGATTAGTTGCTATGTAAAAGTTTTCTTAAAAGGAGAATGTTCTGAAGGATGTCCAGATAGTGAGAATTGCAATGGCTCCAGTAGTGTGTATGAAGGTGATGTTGAAGAAATGGATCTTATTTGGGAAAAATTGTATCTTTCTGTTCCCTGACATTAGCAGAGTTTTATGTTAAATTGGTCTGAAACTGTGGTGATGGTAATGATTATATTGTGTATGATTGTATTGTGTATTTGTTTATATTTGTGTGTATTCTAAGTTTAGAGTGTTTGCATAGATTGGAAAAATGAACTAAATTATTGCTCTGGGCCGAAGAGTAGACCAAAGAGCTATGGGATAATCATTGCAGAAGAATATTGTATTTCGAGGAGATAGTGATCCGGCATGGTGTTCTGCCAAGGGGCAGGGTTCTTTTTTTGGAATCTGGATCCAATGAAACACACAGATGAAAGAAGAACAAAAATATGCTTTAATTTTCTAGATACAATCAGACAAACGTAGCGTACCTGACAAAAGCCTTTGAGACAGAGCTGGTTGTTCACACAGCAGCAGCGTAGTCGTGTTCAACTCAGGAGGATTCGATTGATCATAGATGTGCGCACAGAGGCAGACTATTACCCACCACCACCAATTCATGGTGTCCTAGAAGCATATAATAAGAAAATTATTATGGCGTATTACAAAGAAATAGGAGAGTCATTATTCTCGCCGCTTCAGCTTGGCTGCATCTAAACATATGGGTGCAGTAGCATTTGCCAAAAGCACCCAGTAGGTGGCCCCAGGTCCCTTACTAACAATCTCTCCAGGTCTGTTTGGCTGATCGGGGTATACCACCCATACCTTCTGTCCAGAGGTGAGAGTGGTATCTGTAGATCCAAACTCTCCTCTCCTCCTGACAGTAGATGGAGGTGGACCTGGTGCTTCCTGAATATCGGGTACACTGATACGCTCGCAAATGAGTTGCGCTATTCGTTGTCCTGTTAGCAGAGATGCATCTTGAGTGCTGACATTATGGAGGAGCACCTTTATTTCTCCTTGGTAGTCGGCGTCCACCACCCCTCCTAAAACCTGCAAGCCTTTTAAAGCTAGGCTGGATCGAGGTGCGATGCGCCCATAGGTTCCATGGGGAACGGTGACCCCAATCCCCAAGGGTACTAGTACCTGCCCTCCGGCTGGTACCACCACATCCTTAGGGGTTATGAGGTCAGCCCCAGCACTATCGGGCGTCGCTCGGAGGGGTGGCTGGCCATAAGGTTGGAGTTTCCAAACCTTTAGGTACTCCACTGGTGCTGGCGCTGGCAAACTTATCATTCGTTGCAATGGTGTTTGGCCAGCGCATATTGGACGGCTATTTAGTTCAAATTCCGCCTGATCTAGAACTTTACCCCACCCCTTCAGGGTATGGGTGGGGGTCAACTGTTTAAGCTTTTGCTTTAGTAACCCATTTAGCCGTTCTACCAACCCAGAAGCCTGTGGGTGGTGAGGAATATGATATATCCACTGGATATTCCATTCATTTGCCCAATCTTTTACCTCTCCCCCTGCAAAATGACTCCCATTGTCACTCTGTACCTGAAGGGGCGCTCCATACCTCCGTATTAACATCTCCAACCCCTTTATGGTGTTCTGCTGGTTCGCTCGTGCGCAGGGGTAAGTCAAAAGATACCCTGAAAAGGTGTCTACCATGGTTAATGCATACTGCCAACGTCCACATTTGGGTAAGGGTCCTATATAATCAATCTGCCATATTTGCCCAGGACCACTTCCCCGATGTAATTTTCCCATGGGTGTCTTAGACAGAGGCATCTGTCTCACCTGGGAGCACACTTGACAATTAGCAACCACTGTGGCAGCGGCACTCACTGAACATGGAATGCCTCTCTTGATGGCCCATTCTTTGGTGGCTTTGGCCCCCAGATGCCCTGCCTTGACATGCGCCCAGCGTGCTAATACCAATAACTCTTCTTCTTCGTCTTCTGGAGTAGCTGTCCGTACTCTTGCTAACCGATCAGCAGCCTGATTGTACAGGGCAACAGGTGTCCCTGTTGTATGTCCATCTACATGTCCAATGTGCATTTGTACTTTTGAGAGCATTTGATCCAGTTTTATCCAGAGGTCCTGCCCCCACAATGGTCGGTTGTGGATGCAAAAGCCATCCTGTTTCCACTTTGGAAACCATACAGTCAGCCCTTTAAACACAGCCCAAGAATCAGTATAGATATATACAACATCCCCTCCTTGCTCAATTGCATGTTCCATGACCATTAATACAGCCATTAACTCAGCATATTGGCTGGACTTCCCTTTTCCTCCTCTGGTCAGAGTAATTTGTTTTCGAGGATTTAAAGCTGCGGCACGCCAGACTCGCTCATTTCCCTGGTAACGGGCGGAGCCATCGGTGAACCAGACTTCGTCATGAGTAACCTGCTCATACGGGGGAGCTTCCTGTGCTGGGGAATCTTTAAGTTCTAAGCTAGGAATTTCTTGGATTTCTTCACCTGTAGGAGTCACAGCCAACACTTGCTCCTGCAGTGCGCTCACCCCATGAGAACCAGGTCTAGCTCTTTCTGCAATATACCACTTCCACTTTATAAGGGAAGATTGTTGAGCTCTCCCTACCCTGGGACTGGTAGAATTATTATTCACCCAAGCCATGATAGGAATGGCTGGTCGTAATACAACAGGGTCGGATCCAGTTAGCCTAGCAGTTTCAACCAAGGCCCAATAGCATGCTAAAAGCTGCTTTTCAAAAGGGGTGTACTGAACGGTGGGCAATTTACGAGACCAAAATCCTAGGGGGACGCGCTTCCCCTGCAGGCTTTTCTGCCACAAGCTCCAGACTGCAACTTCCTTATTTGCAGAGACTTGTAACTCAAATGGTTGCCCTTTAAGGTAAGGACCTAAAGGCATAGCAGCTGCCACGGCCGCTTTGGCATCAGACAGAGCTTTCTCCTGCAGCTCCCCCCATTCAAACTGAGCTTTCTTTCGTGTCACGTTATACACGGGTCTTAGTATCTGGGCTAGATGTGGTATATGCTGTCTCCAGTACCCCATCAGTCCTACCAGCCGCTGGGCTTCGGTTTTGGACGTAGGAGCCTGGAGGGTAGCGATTACATTCAGAACTTTTTCAGGGATATGCCTCACTGGTCCAGCCCACACCACCCCTAGGAATTGTACCTGCTGAGCAGGGCCCTGAATTTTCTTGGGGTTGATCTCCCACCCTCGGGACCGCATATGGTCAATCACTGTTATTAACCCTTGCTGCACATCTTCTTCCGTGGGTCCCGACATAAAGACATCATCAATGTAGTGGGCTAAAAACAGGGCTAGGCTCAGTGTAATCTGCTGCAGGTCCCTAACCACTAGCCCATGACATAAGGTGGGACTATGCAGATACCCTTGCGGTAAGACTTGGAAAGTATACTGTCTTCCCTCCCATGTAAAAGCAAACTGATCTTGCGATTCTGCATCAATTGGGATAGAGAAGAAGGCATTTGCTAAGTCAATTACCGCATGCCACACCCCGGCGTTCTTCTCAATATGTTCTAACAAAGTTACCATATCAGGTACAGCTACGGCCAGGGGCGGGGCATGTTTGTTCAGCTGACGATAATCTACCGTCATCCTCCATGTACCGTCAGGCTTTTTCACTGGCCACACGGGGGCGTTAAAGGGAGACACAGCCGGCCTTAATATCCCCACCTCAAGGAGCCCTTGGATTGTACGAGATATTTCTTCATGGCCCCCTGGAAGCCGATATTGTTTAACATTTACAGGCTTGGCAGGTGGTGGTATCTTGAGTGGGGTCCACTTGGCCCTACCTACTGTGATCGCCCTGACCCCAAAAACGTATCTTCCTAGCGGGGTATAAAACTCCCGACCTTGCAACAGGTCTATCCCAATGATGTACTCTGGTACATGGGATATGTAGACTCTTGCCCAAAAGGGGAGTGAATCCCCCAAGGCCACACGCAGTCTTACTCGGGTGGTGAGTTCTTCCCCATCCCCATACGCGTTAATATATACAATCTCTCCCTTATGTTTTGCCGGATTACCATGTATCAGAGTGACCTCAGCTCCAGTATCCATGAGAGCTAACACTCGCTGCACATTTGCTTTGGACCAATGAATGGTTAAGGGAATGTGTGGGCGCGGGTCCCCAGGGATAGCCGTCTTTATTGGCCTCACCGCTGGAGCCCTGCCACACCCCTATTCAGGGGTGGGTATTTCCCACCTATGTTCTGACAAAGAGGGGTACAGTGACTCTGGGGGTGGGGCAGTCGGCGTAACCGTGCCCCTGACCCGGGGGCCAGTCCCCTCCTTTTTAATTTTCCCTGCACATTTTTGCTTCCACAAGTTGTACATTTCTGCAGTGGGAATGCCATCTATATCTTCCTTGCGAACCCCTGCTTCCAATAATTCCAAAAACATCTGCTTCCTCGTCACCTTAGGGGTGGAGGATGTTTTATCTGTCCTGGTGAAGGACTTCTTATCAGTCCCTGATTTTCCCTTCTCCTGGGCTATTCGGGCGCGGGGTTTAGCGACATTTTCTCTCTCTGCCTCCCCTAATTGTCCTATCAAGAGAACAACTTCACCAACAGGTCTCCCTTGGGCGGGGCCCAGCAGCGCTAACAATGGGCCACGCATATGTGAGGGTGCGCCCTTTAACAGCCGCGCCCTCATACCGGCAGTGAGACGCTGACTCTCTGGTCCCTGGAACCCTTGCTGATAGATCCCAGCCTGCAAAGCCATGCCACGCAGCTGTTCTATGGCTTCCTCAATGGTTTGCCAGGGGCCTGGCTGTTCTTCCCAATCCATTGGGGCGGGGTATCTGGCGTATACAGCCTCTACACACCACTGAAATAGGGAACCTGTTGCACCCAAATTAGGCATGCGCAAAAACTGATTAACCAATGTATCACGAGATAGGGTTCCCAATTTTACCAACTCCTCCCCCGTCAAGTAAAGACTGGTAGTTCCCTGGTCCCACAACCTAACCAGCCATTGGCTCAACCCCTCCCCGGGTTTTTGCCTGTTTGTCTTCGCCATTTCCGCCAACTCCTGCTGAGTGTAATCCCGTACTATCCGGGTGGCTTGGGCCGCTTGTGGGTTACCTGGCGGCCCCTTACTCTTGTTGGTCACTAGAGGAGGTGCCTCAGCAACCCATTCCTCTTCATTCCCCTCATCTTCTCCCTCTGTCCATTCTGACTCCTCATCACTAGAATCCCAAATGTCCCCGCTCCATGTCTTGGGGTCCCATTCCCGGGAAGCAATGAGGGCTCTAACCTTCCGAGGGTTAGGGATACACTTCTTTCTTACCCGCTTTGGGTGTTTCATTTTAGCGAAGCGAATAGCCATAGTGGCAGCCCGCTCCTTAGCCAGTTCTTCCCTCCCCCGAGCGCTTTCTAGCACCTCCTTAAGAATTGCCTGCTGGTCCTTTAAAGCAGCGATGTCCTCTAATTGCTGCTGTACCTTCCTCTGAGAGGCTTCTAATTGCTCCCAAACACTCCGGAGCGCAGTGAGTAGGACCCATCCAAGCCCCCCCACTGTCTTCTGCCCCGCACCTTTCTCTATCCCCATTAGCTGCAAACACTTAGACACAGCCATAGGGGTAGCACCTCCAAACCCAGCCATCTCAGCATCCCATGACACTGGTGGGGTCAACTGGTTCAAAATTTGAGCCACTGGTGCCCAAGCACTAGTGCTGGGCCAACCAGGGATGTGGCTCTGGCCATCCTCCTGCCTAGGGCTTTTCTTCTTCCACCAGGGCATTGTCTCCAGATCCTGCTCACAGCGCCAAATGTTCTGCCAAGGGGCAGGGTTCTTTTTTTGGAATCTGGATCCAATGAAACACACAGATGGAAGAAGAACAAAAATATGCTTTAATTTTCTAGATACAATCAGACAAACGTAGCGTACCTGACAAAAGCCCAAGCACAAATCTCCTCTTCTGCCGCCCGGGGCCCCAAGAGAGCAGCGGGAGAGATCCCTCACACCAGGAAACCCACAGCACCCGGTACCTGGTCTGTGGCGAAGCCCAATCAGTCCCTTCCATTCCTTCGTTTATATAGCTGACTTAAGTTTGATTGTTTTCACCTGGCTATCAGGTACCATTCCCGAATGGTCAGGGAATCAGGCACCTGAGTGTGGCTTGGCTAAGGTCATTGGCAGCTGAAGGTGTTCTCAACTAATTGCATCTTCCTCACAAGCAACTTTACTTTGCTAATTAGAGGAGGAAAAGGGAATAGGATATGCAACCTGACTCCTCATGATTACAAAGATCTTCCGCGAGTTTCCACTACACATGGTCAGTAATATCTTGTGAGTGTATGGGAGGCCGTCCTTATTTGATTGGGTTATTCTAGCTTACCTCCAACAGGTAGGAGGACTGAGGTGTGATCAATATCGATACCTGTGAGGTTAATCTGTGAGGCAAAAGAAAGGCAGGAGAGGCCCAAGACACCACCCTCCAAGGGCAGATATAATCTCTGTAACTATCTCCTATTCTTTTAGCAGGTGCGCCCTCTAATGCACGCCGTGTAGCTTTGCTAAGCCAGTTTTATCTCTATGCAGTGACTCTGAAACCTAAGTGGCAAGGATCCTAC
This sequence comes from Lacerta agilis, assembly GCF_009819535.1. Lineage (NCBI taxonomy): Eukaryota > Metazoa > Chordata > Lepidosauria > Squamata > Lacertidae > Lacerta > Lacerta agilis. The sequence continues at coordinate 1,675,780 of NC_046330.1, forward strand.
ACTGTCTTTATGACAACACTGCCAGTGGTGAAATTGGCTGGTGTCCGCCTCCTCATGTGCAGACAGGACCTGCAACAGTGTGCTGAAACATCCCTTGAAGCTGAAGATCCAGGGAAGCAACAAAGGCCAAGAAGCAACAAACCTGCTGTCAATGCACAGGGGGGGCATTGGCCCTGCGCACGCCTATAGAAGAAAGGGAAGGAAAAGAACACTGAATGGGAGGACTGAGTGATCATATTGCCTTAATTTGTGTTGACCAGTTACAAGATAATGTGACCAGTTGAACAGTTTCTGTAATTAGTGTTAGGAATATTCGAAGTAAAAGATCCTTAGTTGAACCTGTTGGTATTGTATCCCGTAATTGTTATTTTGCTTCTATGCCTCTGTATTCTCTGTTTAATGCAATGCATGCATATGATGATTTATAAACCTGTATACGGATTCTTTAGCTCATTGCTCTTGCTAGAGAATATCAGTCATTTCCCAGGGACGCGCTGGAGAAGAGAAGTCCAGCGGTCCGAAGAAAAGGAGGGAATGGAAGGAGTTAATTAGCTAACCTGTATATATTTACCTGAATGTATTGTTAGTCTAGAAGTATAAAAGTGCCTCTGTTAAGCTTTTCTGTATGAAACTGCTCTGTAAAGCTGTGAACTCTGATCTGCATTGCACTGGCAAACTATGACTAAGTGTCTGGAGATAACAGTAAAACTGTCCTTGCAGAGAGGAACTGCCTAGGTCAGAGATAGGATGGCCTTGTTGGAGTGCGCATGAGTTTAGCCCAACTCAGGGCTAAAAGTCCTTTTGCCTTATATGTATAAAAGGAAATGTTCCTTAAATGGACTAGGATGTACAGGAGGCAGAGCCAGAGAACTGTCTATAAGAACTGTCTGAAAATTGACTTTTTTGTACTTGCTTGGCTATCTAAACACCGAAGTACCTCTGCATGCAGAAATTAAATCTTTCTCTCTCTGAAGCCAGCAGCCTCAGGTCTTTTCTGCTTCCATGTTTTCTCACCGGGCGCAACTATGGGAACCCGTAGGGGCAAATAAGGCTCCAGGGGCAGAGGTGGAGCTGGTTCAAGTCAACTTTCAGCTGCCTTGGCAACAGTCCGGGACTTGCTGGTTGCTAAGCAACGCTGGTTGATTGACAGTGGAGCCACACACCATTTAATGGCGACCCCTGGTGGACAAGTTCGGAACTGTAGTCCCATTTCTGATGGCAAAATGGTGCATCTTGCTGATGGAAACAGGAGAAGATCGGAGATGCAAGCGACAGTCTTCCTAGACTTTTTGCAAACTCATTTACAAGTATTTGTGTTACCAGGCATGGAATGTAATTTGTTGTCTGTATCAGTTCATTTTGAAGATGACCAGTGCACCATCGGAAAGAAGGGGGGTGAGCTGCTGGTTAGTGTCAAGTGTGATGAGAATGGGCTCTTTATCTTCGAAACAGGTAACAGCATCTCAGACACAGCTCAGGCACAGTGTTCGAATATACCCCAGCATGACAAATATGTTCATTTGTGGCACAGGAAAATGGCGCACTGTAATTGGCAGTATACCATGAAGGTTCCAGGTAATACTGATGGGTGCAAAATGTTGCCATGCTCAACCTTTTTGGATTGCAGAGCTTGTAAACAGTCCAAAGTGACCTCATGCCAATACCCCAGGTCCGACAGGGTTACCACTAAGGCTTTTGCTTTGGTCCATGTGGATCTCTGTGGACCGATGTCAGTCCCTAGTATGGGCAAAGCCAGATTCATTTTGTCTCTGACTGATGACCACACGAGGATGAACTGGTGCCTGCCTCTCAAACACAAGGGGGAGGCGGCCAATTTGATCAAAGAGTGGGTTTTAGCTGTTGAGCTAGAATTTTCCTGCAGGGTGTGCTGTTTTCAGTCCAATAGTGGGACACAATTTACATGTGCCCTGCTGCAGAACTTCTGTCAGAAAGGGATCAAATGCAGGTTGACAGCCCCGAATTCTCCTCAGGGTAACGGGATTGCTGAGAGGAAGAATCGGACATTGCAAAGGCAGTTTCTGTGGTGCTTTATGACGCCAATCTTCTGTTGAAGTATTGGGCTGAAGCGTGGCGTTGTGCCAGTTTTTGTCAGAACAGGGTCTTCAATTCCGTGGTAGGGGACACGCCCTATTTTCTTTTACACGGTAAGAAGCCCAAGGTCCACTTCTTGCGTTTGTTTGGTTGTGAAGCCCATGTGCTTCTTCCCAGGTCGAAACGCAGGGAGGGTGGTCCCAGGACCCAGAAGATGATCTTTGTGGGATACGAACCAGGGTCCAAATCTTGGAGATTTGTGTACCCAGAAGGCAGTCAGACACGAGTGATGCTCAGCAACAGTGCTGAGTTCTGTGAACAAGAGGGATGGAAATGCATCCATGGCAATCCTGAGGTCCTTTCGGACATCCTGGAAGGTCCTGAGGATGCCGGTCAGGCAGGTACACCACCCTCTGGTGGTGGTGGTCTTGCTGGTGGCTCGGGCCAGGTTCCCGGCCATGACCAGAGTGCTGCATGTCAAGGGGCTATTCCTAAGCGGGTGCCCAAGACTTCTCCCACGTCTCCAGAGTTTCGAGCTAGGAGACAGGTCAAGTGCAGCAGGTCTACTCCTGACGGTGATCCAAGAGCGCGCAATGGGTCTCCTGAGGCTGGTGACACACAGCCTGGTACGAGCACGTCAGGGTCAGAGGGGGTTCCCGCACCAGTGCATCGGCGGTCCGAGAGGACCACGAAAGGGATACCACCAAGCCACTAGTGTGTGGGCTTGTATGGTTCAGTGTGAGCCAGAGAGCTTCGAGGAAGTTCAACAATTGCCTGAGGCTGAGGCCAACAGATGGTACAAGGCAATGGAGAAGGAGTTAGACTCCATGGAGAAGCTGAAGGTGTTCTCCACAGTGACGCTGCCCAATGGCGAGTGCGCTGTGGGAAAAGTAATAATAGTAATAAATCTTTAATATGGTCAAAGACCAGCAAGACAGTTAACAATTCAATTCATAGATAGTGTCTGTATACTAAAATTACAAATAAATATTACAGCATTTTAAAATTTTATAAAACTTTTGTGATAAGACTCAGCGATATGTTGCCGCTCGGTTGGTGTTCCAGCAGGGATTATCTAGGCTCTTTATCATTGGAGTTTGTTGACGTCATGGTGTGTCTTATTCTTGACGCGATGTAGCAAAATTTAGCTACAATCCTAGTAGTCTCTGAATCTGAGACAGCTAAAAGGTATCTGGTATATGCTTCAGTTGGTCAACCAGGTAGTTTCATTAGGAGCGGTTCAATCAACTCCTTCCTCGTGTCGTGGTACAATGTGCAGTACAGGAGGACATGCCCAATAGATTCAATATCGTTGTTATCACAAGGGCATAACCTCTGATCTATCGGCGTCTGATTGTATCTGCCGGCTAGTAACGCCGAGGGAAGGGTGTTAAACTGGGCCCTAGAGAATGCCCAACGATGTTTGGGATTGTCTAACGATTTTAGGTAGTTTGCTGGGTGTGTCTTTCGATGGTCATATAAGTGCCTATGAATAGTTGAGAGTCGGGTGAGGTCATTTTGGCGTTCAGTATCAAAAATTCTTTCCTTGATTAGGTTTTTCGCCCTTTCCATTCCCAGGCTCAGAAGATACCCTGTTGAGAATCCATATGAAGCTAGTTTCCTGAGAATGGTCTTCCCCCAACTAGATTGAAATTTATCACAGTGAAGCAGGGGTAGAAGGCCAGATGGTGCTTTGTTTAATCTTAGCCAAAAATGGAAGGCAAATTGCCACACTTTGGCTTCGACTCTATGTAGGCCTGTTTCCAGGCATAAGACTGCGTTCGGCACACATTTCAGCATTTGGAAAATGGATCTTAAAAATCCTGATTGGATTTTCTCATACAAGACCAGGTTGGAACTAGGTACAAGTGGAGTGCCGTACAATAATTGGGCTAACGGTTTAGCCACAAATAATTTAAGGGCTGTTGGAATGTAATTCCCTCCCTTTGATCGATAAAAGCTTACAATAGCAGTCATACTTCTTTGTGCAATGGAAGAGGTGTATTTAATGTGAGCCATTTTCTTCCTGGAGGCTTGGAAGACGACTCCCAGGTATTTAAAGCAATTTACCTGCTCGATGGGTTGCTTGTCTAAACGCCAGGTAAATGTTTTCCTTTTATTGGAAAAAAACCATTATTTTGGTTTTTTGATAGTTCACAATCAATTGTTCCTCCCTGCAGTATTGTTCAAGTATATAAAGTGCTCTTAGAAAGCCAATCCGAGTCTGAGACAAAATGACCGCATCATCTGCATAGAGCAAGATGGGTAGCCTTTGATCAGCTAATTTGGGAGCGTGGCGCTGTGGGCAGTCGTTGGGTGTTTAGGCTTAAACCCACAGCAACTGGAGAACAAAGCTTGGTTAGTAGCCAGAGGTTTCACACAGAAATATGCGCCAACCTCTAGCAGTGAATCTCTTCGCTTACTGTTAGCTGTTGCAGCCCAGAGAGGCTTTGTTGTCCATCATTTTGATGTTGACGTAGCTTATCTGAACTCGCCTTTGGCGGAGGTTCTGTACATGCAACCTCCACCAGGGTTCGAGGGCAATGAGCCAGGTGTTGTTTGGAGATTACACAAATCCATCTATGGTCTGAAGCAGTCAACCCGGAATTCGTGTTTAAATGCAGCTCTGGAAAACAAGGGGTTCCAGAGGAGTCTTGCTGACAGTTGTCTTTACCTTGCGGGATCCGGCCAGGAGCAGACTCTAGTGCTTTGTTCTGTTGATGAAATCATTTGCGTAGCGAGGATAGAGAAGCAAGTACAAAGGTTTGCACAGGAGCTTAGTAAGTGCTTTAAGCTCAAGGAACTAGGGCCAGTGCAGGTTTACCTAGGTGTCAAGATTGACAGGACAGAAGATGGAAGTTTTTTGCTGAGTCAAGAAGGTAAAATTGAGCAGTTGCTTGAGAAGTTCAGGATGTCTGACTGTGTGAGTGTCAGAATACCCATGGAGACTTGTTACGTCAAGGACAGTCATTCAGGGGAACGCTCTGAGTTTCATAGCCCCAAGGTGTTCCAGTCAGCCCTCGGAAGTCTGTTGTATATTTCCCAGTGGAGCCGACCAGATATAGCCTTTGCTGTAAATCTGCTCAGCAGGGAAGCTGCACAGACCAGTGTGCATGCCTGGAATGGCATCAAGAGAGTACTTAGTTACTTACATGGTACCAGACAATTGTGCCTCAAATTGTCAGCAGCAGGTGAAGCACAGCTTACTTGCTGGTCTGATTCCGATTGGGCACATTTGGAAGACAGAAAGTCAGTGTCTGGATTAGTTGTGAAGTATGGAAATGCGCTGGTTGGATGGAGATCCAAGAAGCAAAGTCTTATTGCTCTTTCTTCTACAGAGGCAAAGTACAGTGCACTGTCAGAGGTCTGTAGGGAAATACAGTTTTACAAATGTTTGGTCCAAGAGATCAACGGGGAGTGTTGCTTGCCCATCACAGTTTGGTGCGACAACCAACCCTGCTTGAAGTTGGCAGAGACGGGACAGTTCAAAGCCCGCACCAAACATTTGGACATTCGATTCCAAAATGTATGCCAGAACGTCCAGACAGGATTGGTAAAACTGAGGTATTGTTCAAGCCAGGAGAATCTGGCAGATGGGTTCACCAAACCCTTAAATTTCTACCGTCATGACAACGACCACTTCAAGTACAACAACTAATGATGCAAGAAGAAAATCAATCCTAGTGGAAAACGAAGCATTGAATGATCTGAAAGAATTAATAACAGAAATGAACAAGACTTTAAATGAAAAGCTGGATTCAGTGGAATCCAAAATAGAACAAAATTCCAAAATGATCCAGGAAATGACGGGACAGATAAAAGACCTGTATGGCAAAAATAAAGACCTAGAAAAAGCAATTAAATAAGTGAATCTCAAGGTTAATAAATATGAAGATTCAATTAAGAAAATAAGTTTGGAACAGAAAGAAATGAAACGAATGCAAGGAAAGGAAGAAGAGGAAAGGCAAAATATTATAAGACAACAAGAAGAGTTGGCAGATCAACTTGCCATGATCGAAATGAAGCAGAATATCCTGACCTTGCGCTTGAGAGGTGTCCCAGAATTGGAGAATGAACAGATAGAGGAAAAAATAATAAAAGAATTGGCAAGTTGGCTATTGGTCAAAGAAGATGATCTCTTGTTGGACATAGATAAGATCTACAGAATTAAAACGTCGAGAGCAAGAAATGTTAGGAAACCAGGAGATTGTATGATCTTTCTGAAGTCAATGCTACTTAGAGATAAGATTTTACAGAGGAAAAAACAGGCAGATTTGATAATTGAAGGAAGGACAATTGCCATCTTTAAAATAATCCCAAAAAGACTGATACTAAAGAGACAGAACTATAAGACCTTAACTGAGGCCCTGAAGAAGAGAGGAATATGGTTTACATGGGAGTTCCCAGAGGGACTTTCATTTATATTCAAAGAAAAGAAGAAAACAATAAGAACGGCGGAAGAAGCAGAGAAATTCAGCAAGAGATACAAGAAAGAACTAGGTATAGGAGAGGAAGATCAAAAAGAAGTTGAGAATTAAAACGCTGAGTAAAATTACCGAAAATAAGACTATTTTTATTGTAAGATATTGTTTAATCCTGAAAATAAGATCATTTTTCACCTTTTGCAAGGAGCTTTATGTAAATTGTACTGCATAGGTAATAGACCACAGATATCAAGACATATCTTAATTGAAAGATTTTAAATTCAGTTAATAAAGTGATGAATCTTAATATTGTTTCATGGAATGTGAATGGGCTAAATGACAAAATTAAAAGAAATAAGATAGCACATATATTTTAAAAAGACGCATGGGGCGTTATATGCCTCCAGGAAACCCATGTTTCACAGAAACACAATAGAATATTATGTAATAAAAAATTAGGAAATGAGTTTTTTTCAGCAGATAAGAAGAAAAAAAAGAGGGGTGGTGATATATGTTAAGCATAATATTAAAGCGGAAAAGATATTCCAAGATAAGGAAGGCAGAGTAATAGGTGTCCGAGTGAATTCAGTAAAAGGCAATGTGATTGTGATAAATATTTATGCACCAAGCGGTTGTAAAAAAGAATTCTTAAAAAAAACTAGAGAAACAAATAGGAGAATTTGTGAAGGAAGAGGAAATTATCTTAGTAGGAGATTTTAATGGAGTCGCTTTACCAGAATTAGATAGACCAAACAAAAATAAGGGAAAAAAGGGAAGATTACCAGAATCTTTCTTTAATTTAGTGGAAAATTATGATTTAAAAGATAGTTGGCGGATAAGGAATCCCAAAGAAAGAAAATATACACACTATTCAGAGGTTTGGAATTCGGTGTCAAGAATTGATAGCATGTGGATATCATCTAATTTACTCCCAAAAATAATAAAATGTGAGATATTGGAAAAATCATTAACAGATCATAATCCCATTATTGTAAGAATAAAAGAGAAGTACAGGAAATTTAATTTCAATAGAGTGCGACTAGGTGAGAGTATTCTAAATTATGAAACCTTTATAATAAAACTGAAGGAATTGTTGAAAGAGTTTTTTGAAAGGAATACATCAGAGGAAATAGAGTTGACAACAACGTGGGATGCAAGTAAAGCATTTATCCGAGGTTTGTATATTCAGCAAAAAAGTCTGGCTAAAAAAGAAAGGGGGGAATCTAGAAAGAATTAAGAATGAAATAGAAGAGAAAGAAAAGGAATGGAGGGAAAATCTGGAAAATAAAAACCTGGCAACACAGATAAAAAATTTACAAAAGGAACTATCCATACTGGTGGGATTAGAAATAGAGAAAAAAATTAAATGGACAAAGCAAAAATATTTTGAATCTGGGGAAAAAATCGGGAAATTATTGGCATGGCAATTAAGAAAAAAACAAAACCAAAAAATAATTTCAAGTATTAAAGAAGGAGATAAAAATTGGACCAGCCCAGAGGATATTCAAAAATGTTTGGTTAATTATTATAAGAAATTGTATAAAGGAGAAGAGATAAGTGATAAGAACTTAGAAAAGTATTTCACAAATCGGAAACTTTTACAAATTAGTGAAGAAGAAAAAGAATTTTTAAGCAGTGTAATATCAAAAAAAGAAATTTATTTGGCTATAGCAAAGCTAAAACCGGGGAAATCACCAGGTATGGATGGTCTCTCAAATCGACACTATAAAGTATTTAGAGAGGAATTGGTAGAGATATATCAAAAGTTAGTGAATAAAATCTTAGAAGAAGGAGTTTTCCCAAAATCCTGGCAAGATGCATTCATCACATTAATTCCAAAAGGAGAAGGAGAGAACATACAAGTGGGAGATTTTAGACCAATTTCCCTCCTAAATGTAGATTATAAGATCTTTGCTGAAACATTAGCCACTAGATTAAAAAGAGTATTAAACAGAATAATTGGACAAGATCAACAAGGATTTCTCCCGAAGAGGAAAATGTCTAATAATATGAGGATATTTTTAAATCTGGTTGAATACTTAGATTGGTTTCCAAGCAAAAAATGGCATTTATATTCCTCGACGCCGAGAAAGCATTTGATAATTTGACATGGAAGTTTATGAAAAAAACATTAGAAAAAAGTGGTATATAGGGAAAATTTCTAAAAGGAGTAAATGCTATATATAACAAACAAACGGCGAATTTAATTATAAATGGGGAAGTAACAGAAAAATTTGAAATAACAAAAGGCACTCGTCAGGGATGTCCATTGTCACCCCTATTATTCTTGCTATCCATAGAATGTCTACTTAAAGATGTAAAAGAAGATGAAAATATAAAAGGAATAAAAATAGGAAGAAACAATTATAAAATTAAGGCCTAAAATTATAATCATGTTAGAAGACCCAATAGATTCAATAGATTACTTGAAACATAGATTACAGATTTACGGGGAAATAGCGGGATTTAAAATTAATGTGGGAAAAAAAACAAAATAATTACAAAAAATATAAGGAAAAAAGAAGTAGAAGAATTACAAACATTGGCAAATTGGGAGATAGTAAATAAAGTGAAATATCTAGGTATAGAAGTAACGGCTAATAATATAAATTTATTTGAAAATAACTATTCAAAAACCTGGAAGGAAATTAAAAAAGAGCTGGAGAGATGGGAAAATCTAAATTTATCCTTTTCGGCCAAAATAGCAGCAATTAAGATGTCAATATTACCGAAGTTTCTGTTCTTGTTCCAAATGTTGCCAATCGTGGGGAAAAAAGAAGAATTTGCTTTATGGAGAAAAAGTTTGTTTTATTTTTTTATATATATAAAGAATTTATTGGCTTTTTCCAAACAAAGAACGACAAAACACATACACAACACATACACAACACAAACACAACAATCAAACCATAATAAAAACAAATACAAATCACACCAATAATTCTTTTTCTTGTTTACACCAAAAAAAAAACTTTTCTTGTTCGAATCTATACTAGGTGACTTCCCCCGTTTTCTCTCCTTTGGTTCCAATTCTAATTTACTTTAATAACTTTTCATCTCTGAAATTAAATCATTCAAAAAATAAAAACTAAACATACTTCTTAAAATCTAATTTTAACTTCGAAATAATCTATCACTTCTTAACTCAAATCATGTCTATTCCAAATATAACTTCATAATAATTAATAATATGACTTCATAACACAACATATTACTTCTTGTATCAAATCGTAGATCTTCTTTCACTTAAACTGCTGCTAATATAAACTTAACATATCTCTTCATTAATTCAAATCTTAAATTCTTAACACACTGACTTCTGGGTACCATAATAAACCATCCTGATTACATTTTAAATATTCTCACCCTATCCCTTTTCTAACCATTTTCCTTCGCCATCTCTGGTTCTCCCCCCAGAAATTTCTCCAACTCCCTCCAAAACCATTGTCCAGAATGTCTTCTTTTTCTGTAAGTCCACAGGTCCGGACACAATCCATAAATGTCCTTGCAGGGTACTTCAAATCATCTTCCTCCAGCATCTCCGTTTCTAAGTTCCAGTCATCTTTCAATTGTAGATTCACAAATCTTCTTCCCAACATTTCTGGGCTCTCACCCCAGAAATTGGATATAAAATATTTTCCAACCCTGTGTCTCTCACACCAGCAGGATTGTTCAGCTTCTCGGAGTTGCGTAGCCTCTATACTTTGTTTTTCCAAAACTTTCTCAAGTTCCCTTGCAAGATTCCTCTCCAGTTTAGCGAAATTCTCCAAAGCCTTCCCTGAAGCATATAACATTTTTTCAACATCCTGGCTCAGCAAAATTAATTTCTGGTTTATTAATTCCAATTTCAAAAAGATAATCCTTTGTTCATGAGTCAGTCCTGAATCCAGAGCCAGTTTAAAAACGAAACCAAGCATGGTGAAAGTAGGTATAGGGTATCAAGTTTCAGTATTTTTCCATCTTTAACAAAAAGTTTCAGCAGCCATTTTCCCAGGCGTCAGGGTGAAAAGATTGCATTCCAACCCCTTCAAAAAGAGATATTTCCACACCTTTAACACCCCTGAAAGGGATTCAGCCAGACTCACTTCTCAAAAAAGACATACCATTGAAACTTTGTATCCACTACTGCAGCAGCAGTCATGAAGGGCAACAGTTATTTTCTTCTTTAACCAAAGGGAGGAACGGGCTTCCTGTTTAACGTTCCTCCCGGAGTGCCAAATGTCAATTTAAATCCAATTATTCCCGTACTCACGGCCTGCGGGTTTCTTTTTATTTTCTTCAAAAGCTGGTAGAACGAACTTGCTCATCGCGAGCGGTGGCCGCCGCTTCGCCGGTCCGGTTGGGGCATACCTCCACAGCCCGGCGACGTGGTCCCTTCACCCCCACTCCCCCTTTACAGGGGAAGCGGGGGAAGGGTTCGGTGCCATAGCGGGCCTGCTGGAGAGCCCATGCCGCGGGACGCTCGACCCGCGGTTTAACGGAGCCCCGCTTTGCGGTAGTGGGGCTCCTACCCCCGGGCCGGCCTGAGTCGCTTCGCTGCCAAAGCGACCCACGACCGCCCGCAATGGCGTCCTCGCTGGAAGTCTATGGAGAAAAAGTTTAAGTAAATTTATTTGGGGAGGGAAAAAAGAAAGAATCCTATATAAAATTTTAACAGATACGAAAGAAAGGGGGGGATGGGGAGTCCTGGACCTCAGATTGTACTATGCAGCAGCATGTCTGTGCTGGATAAAGGACTGGTGTTTATTGGAAAACAAAGAACTGTTGGAACTAGAAGGATTCAGGAATATTACAGGGTGGCATTCATATTTGTTACAGGGAAAAAAGGGAAGTAATAAAGAATTTACCGATCACATAATTAAAAAATCCCCATACAAAATTTGGATAGAATTTAAAGATTTGATTGAACCAAAGGTACCATGGTGGGCATCACCGTTAGAGATGACAGCGATGAATAATAAAATTAAGGAAGAAAAATGGCTGACCTATCAAGATTTGTTAGTGAAAGAAAATGATCAATGGGTTTTGAAACCGTATCAACAAATTAAACACCAATGTGCAAGCTGGTTACAGTACTATCAGATACAGAATATTTTTAAAAAACACAAGGAAATAGGATTTGTAGAAAAAAAATCAAAATTACAAGAATTTCTATTAGAAAATTCGAATAAACCATTATCAAAAATATATAAATTTTTACTTGAATGGGAATTAAAGGATGAAGAAGTAAAATGTCTAATGACGAAATGAGCACAAGATCTAGGGAGACCCATATCCCATCAATGGGATAAATTATGGAAAAATAATAGGAAATTTACAGCATGTTCTGGAATTAAAGAGAACATGATGAAACTGGTATATAGATGGCACTTTACCCCAGAGAAGTTGGCAAAAATATATGGAACAAATTCGGGTAAGTGCTGGAAATGTCAAAATGAAATAGGTACGTATTTCCACTGTTGGTGGAAATGTCCAAAGATTTATGAATTTTGGAATATTATATATGAAAATTTGAAAAAAAATGTTGAAAATTACATTTGGGAAAAAACCTGAAATATTTCTATTAAGTATGACCCCGAGAATATTCCTGAAGACAGAAAAAACATCCTTTTGTACGCATGTGCCGCAGCTAGGATACTTATAGCTAAAACCTGGAAAGGAGAAAAAATACCAACAGTCCAAGAATGGCAAATTAAGCTAATAGAATATATGAATTTAGCAAGGATGACAGAGTAATGAAATGAGTATTATACTAAGAAAACCATTGTAGAAGCAATATGAAGTCATATTTTAAATTTGATGTATAATTTGAAACAGACTATTGTAAATTTATGTTTATTATTTGTGCAATGTAAGATTTAATGTTTTGTTTTGTTTTATGTTTGAAATCCTTTTTTTAAAGAAACATAAATTTAATAAAGACTTATTTTAATAAAATAAAAAAAATACAAAACAAATTTCTACCGTCATGGGGAATTTTGTAATCGTTTGTTTCTGGCGTAAGGGATTCCTTACGCTACCCCTGTGATGCAGGACGAGAGGGGGTGTGAGAGTGAGTGCTTTTAGGGTTAAAAGCTTAACTGTGCGTCCTGCAATCACAGAAGACGTTACACAACATCTGGGGAACTGTGTCTCTGTGTAATGTGATATTTGTATCGGACTACGCAGTCAGTCTGTCTTCCGGCTTGAACCAGGATGGGAATGTTCTCTCCTGGCTGCCAAGCCCTTGAACTTAAAGCCAATAAATCTTGTTAATTAGCTGGACTCGCTTTGATTTATAGAAGAAGAAGAAGAAGAAGAAGAAGAAGAAGAAGAAGAAGAAGAGTTTGGCTTTGATATCCCGCTTTTCACTACCCGAAGGAGTCTCAAAGCGGCTAACATTCTCCTTTCCCTTCCTCCCCCACTGAGAGACTTCAAAGAAGTGTGACTAGCCCAAGGTCACCCAGCAGCTGCATGTGGAGGAGCGGAGACACGAACCCGGTTCACCAGATTATGAGTCTACCGCTCTTAACCACTACACCACACTGGCTCTCAGTAGTTGGACTCCTCCTGACAATCAGGCTTCCATTTGATATCCCGCTTTTCACTACCCGAAGGAGTCTCAAAGCGGCTAACATTCTCCTTTCCCTTCCTCCCCCACAACAAACACTATGTGTGGTGAGTGGGGCTGAGAGACTTTAAAGAAGTGTGAGTAGCCCAAGGTCACCCAGCAGCTGCATGTGGAGGAGCAGAGACACGAACCCAGTTCCCCACATTACGAGTCTACCACTCTTAACCACTACACCACACTAATGCTAGCCTTCGCTTCATCGCTGAAAAAGCTACTCTGCTGATGAGAGGAGAAAAGAATTCTTGAAGGGCAGCAAAAGAGTGCTGGGCTGGTTTGTTGGAATCTGACGCAGTATGAAGAACTCCGTGACTACACAGGAACTTTTAAAACATTGCGTGGCTCTGAGAATACTGCTTTGTTAACTTGAGAGTTAACTATGAACAGGAACCAAAAATAAATAAATGCTAAAACACACAATTTTAAAGAAGTACCTCGAACTAGCCAAAATGACAGAACTAGTAAGAAATACTCAGGCAACAATAGTTCCAAAAGCAATACTTGGTTGTGCTTAGATTAATTTCATAGACCTAATGGAAAAACTGATGTAATAAATGAAAACAGATTATTTGTAACTTAAGAGGAGCATCAAAGCCACAAAAAGGGTAGAGGGAAGCAGAGCCGTCTCACCCATAGAGGCCGGTGGCGCGGCGCACCAGGGCGCCGGGCACCCCAGGGGCGCCCCCGCGAGCCCGCCGGCATACCGGGCTCCCCCTCCCCAACCTGCCCCCGCCCCCACGGGCAGGCGGGCACTCGCGCGCCGGCGGGCGGGCGGGCTGTAAGCCGCCCGCCCTTGCCTCCCGGAGCCACAGCTGGAGCGGCGCGGGGCTTTGCGCGACCTTCCAGCACTCCAACTGGGGCTCTGGGAGGCGAGGGCGGGCGGCTTGCAGCCCGCCCGCCCGCCGGTGCGCGAGCGCCCGTCCGTCCGCCCCTCATCCTCCGCCCGCCGGCGCGCGAGCGCCCGCTCCAACGCCATGTCCCTCATCCCCCACTCGTCCACCCCCCCTCCCAAGGGGCGGCCAGCGCGGGAGGGAGGTGGGCGGAGAGGCAGCTGGGGGCGCCGAGGGATCGCTGCGCCAGGGCAGCCGATCCCTCTAAGACGGGCCTGGAGGGAAGTCAACTAATATAGCAGGGATTCAAACTTGTTTTGCAGAACAGAAAGAAAGTGACTGTAAGGAAAAAGGATGAAAAAGAAATACAAATGCAATTATCTTTCTGAGAACCTCGTATATAGAATTACTGTTTGTATCCCCTCACTTTTCTTTCTTTCTTTTTTTGGTGCAGTGAGAGAAAAGAAGGGACACTTTGTTAATGGGGTTGAGTCTTCTTAGAGGTTCAAGTATCCTGTTGAAAGGGGGGGAAATTCATGTGGAAATCTCTGTCAGGAAATGTTGTTCCTAAAATGCACAGGCATATACAAAACAAAACCCATTATAAAATTTATTTAAATCCCTTTTTAAAAAATAAAAAACTACTGAAGAGAATATTCTCATATTTTACCTGTGGAAAGAATTTGGCATGTTAGATTTGTTTTTCCTCAAGTAGCCCCTGGAGCCAAGGACGCATAAGGGTGTTTTCCCTCAATGGTTCCAAGTTTTACATAAAGAATTTTGAATAAAATTTTCCCTGCAGGGCATAGCTTTGTCAGCTCTTGGTTTAAACCTGCTCTCTCTCTCTCTCTCTCCTTTTAAGATGACATGGCTTCTGTACATGTGCAGAGTTCATGATTCAGAGTGTTGCACCTCTTGACTAAATTACCATTTGAATAAAACCATGATTGTTTTTTTCCCAGCAGGAACTCAAGGAAGGGGAAGGGGAAGATTAGTCAGTTTAAATCCATTTTCCTAGTTTGATGTCCTAAGACATTTCTGACACATATTATTTCCTGTTTCTTGATGCTTAGGAAGTAGGCTTATAACTCTTAAACTTTAAATGTACAGAAATTCATCATCCAGGAAACCCAACCCTTCCACCAAAAAGCTGCAATAAAAGTTTGGTCAAATTAAATTCCTAATGAAGTCTCATCGCTAATGAATCATGTTTATTGTACCAAGTAAACATATCTGCAGCCCAGGCAAAGAAACTGGGAGCTACTGCCTCCTTTATGTACAGGAAATTGGGGTGCAGGTCTCTATTCAAAAATGTGGGCTATCATTATTTTGTGTGCTCCCCCTCTGGTCATTAGTGGAACAATCACCCACTCTCTTATGTATGAGTAAAATGGCCAGAGTCAGAATTGATAAATTTCAAATATATTCTTAGTAATTTCAGCCATGGGCAGACTAAATTCCCTGCCCCCCTTATGCATGGGGAAATAGCCAAAACTCATCCATCCTAATTATGAATTTGTATGAGCTTAAGCTTTGGATAGAATTTTGAAATCTGATTTTTTAAATAATAGACAAAATGGTAAAAACAGTTAGATAATCACTCAAATGCTTGTTATCAGCAGCTCTATTTCAAAAACAAAACTATTCTAAACTCTGAAACCCAATCTTTCCATCTATCTGTACCAAAAAGCAAAGTTGGAATGAATTTCAACTCATCACCACACCAGAATTTTAAAAATTACCTTCCAATGCTTGCAGATACATTGCCTTCCACATAGCCATACATTTGGAGTTGGAAGGGACCTGGGGTCACCTAGTCCGACCCTCTAAAATACAGGGTTCACAACAAGATTTGTACTACCAGAGAGAGAGACATACATATGCACACAGGCACAACTGGGGAAGGAAACACAAGCTATGCCCCTATCATGCAAGCACACACGTGTACTAAGAGCAAAATAAAAGTACCAACTTTATACAGAACCCTTTAACAGATCTTAAGATAAACAGTTTTTTTTTTTTAAAAAAAGAGGGAATTTACTTCCTTAAACTAAAGAGTCTAAGGGGTGCTTATAATACATAAAATACCCAGGTTGGGCAAAGTTTCTAGAGAAGAGTTATAAAATAAAGATAAAGAGTGAATAATTTCCTGAAATTGCATGGTAAGCCTAGGAAAGGAGTAATTTGAGGGTTAAAATAAGTACACACAGAAAGTGAGAAAAGGTGAGTACCTTTCACACCAAATGGAGTTCATAGCAAACACTGCCCCCCTCTTATGTGTGGGAATGATTAGGAGTGTGGATGAGTATATTTAAACTTATATATCTTATCCCAGTTTGTGTTAACAAGCTCCAAACTTAGCAGAGTTACATTCCCTTTTAAAAGACACACAGCAGACGCGCTTGCACAGGCTTGCTAAAGCCTAAAACAATATATATATATTCCTGGTATAATTCCCCTATATCCCTCTTAAAAGACTGCACACAACCCAATATATCTTAAATGAATAAAAAGAGTTTACTCACATTACTTCCTGAGTTACACAGCGTTTCTCAGAAGGCAGGCATGCTTAGTAAAAATATTTACATGTGGTTGCTACTTCCATAAGTAAAAAGTAGTTTCCTTTGTTCTCTTGGCTGAGAGCCAGGAGAACATGGTTGTTGCTCATTCAAGAGACGAGGAGAAAATGGTGACTGGTCTAGGGATCTTGTTCCCAGGTGAGACCACACCTACTTCTGGTTACAGAGGAAGTTACCGTAACTCAGTCCAGGTAGCAGGAAGTTATGCCTGGAGGACTGAGTTACCTTCATGTCCACTCTAGCAATGTTGTGTTTTGACTGCTCTGTGTTTACATCCCATATGATGCAGTTTCCTCATGAAAGGAAGCTTACTTGGGAGTAAATTCACCTGTTAAGGCACAGAAGTAAAGGGGGGGGGATTGAAAGAGACAGAAACGAAGGGGGGTACATTTTCCAAGAAAAGAGGCCAGGAAATCTTGGCTGATCTTACAGACTGATATCAGGAGCCTTACAATAACCCTTCTGTCCAACCGAATCAAAGTTAAAACTGGACTCAGATAGACAATTGCTGGCTATGGAAGTGTAGCCTTTGTGCAGACCTTTTCCGTTAACCTTGGGGTTCTTTGTTGCACCTGTTAGGTGAGGGAGGAAGGAGCCAATAATGACACCGAGGATATGAAATAGAGAAAGAATTTTATTCTGACAGCCTAGGACAGCAGAAGGCACCCGCTTGATAACTCACAGTGAAATGCAACTGGCGAAAAGATACATACAGCTTTTATCCTCTTTCAGAGTCCCTCTCCCCTCCCCAGGAATTCAGCCTCATGAGTTCGTGCACGTCACACCATTAGTAACATCCTTGAAAATCCCTGTTCTTACAATCTTATCTTCAAAGCAAAAAGGTACTCCAGCCAAGCCATCTATCAATGACTCATCTTGTCTCTAGCTAAGACAGCCCTGAGTTCATTATTGGGTGAAAGTTAAAGCTTTTCACTCTTATTTTAAGATATGGGTCAGCCTGCCCTTGGCTGGCTCTTATAATTAAAGCTTTTTACTCTTATCTCAAACTTTGGGTCAGCTAGCCCCTGGCTGGCTCTTGGTGCCTCTTGTCTTTCCCTCTAATTGGCAAGACCATCCATCAAAGAATCTCCTTCACATCTCTTGCCAGCAATTCTTGTACCATTGGATATGGGGGCACTCTGACCTACAGCTTTCCATTGATTAGTGATATGCCAGTGAACAAAGGTATGCACTAAGAACATGTTTCACAAAAGGAGCTTACAGAAAAAGCTAAATATTATACCAATAACATAAAAATATAAAAAACCAAAAAATCAATTACTTGCATAGAGATAGGAAAGTAAGTTAAAAGGACTTAGAGAAGAAGGTAAAAAGGGGGAACTTACATCAAGCTATCCAGGAGGCTTCCAATATAGAATCATAGAATAGAATCATAGAGTTGGAAGAGACCACAAGGGCCATCCAGTCCAACCCCCTGCCAAGCAGGAAACACCATCAAAGCATTCCTGACAGATGGCTGTCAAGCCTCTGCTTAAAGACCTTCAAAGAAGGAGACTCCACCACACTCCTTGGTAGCAAATTCCACTGCTGAACAGCTCTCAGAAGAGCCAGCCATATGAATATCAGTTAAAATACTTTCAGCTCAGAAAACTGAGAACTAAATATTAGTTAAAAGACTGTCTTTCAGGACTTACTTATATTCAGGGAGAAGGAGGGTCTCCAGGGGAAGCTTTCTTTTCCAAAAAAGATTTTCAGCCCAAAATAATCCAGAGGGGTTGAAAAACCCTTTCTCTCTTTAGAGAGGCAAAAGGCTGATTCTCAGAGAGCTGAGAGCACACTTTTGAGCCACTATAGGGCAAACTTTCTCTCAAAAGAGAAAGTTAGGTGCTCTAATTAAGATGGGCCTCTCGTGCCAGAAAGTTAGGAGCTCTAATTAAGATGGGCCTCTCGTGCCAGAAAGTTAGGAGCTCTAATTAAGATGGGCCTCTCATGCCAAGATGAACCTCTCGTGCCTTGCAGAGCCAGGAGAGATAAGGTGAGTGGTGAGTAAGAATAAGGGGCCCCCTTAGCTGCCTGCTTCTGGATAATGAGGAATGCTGTTAACAGACCGAGAGACACACACAATATAGTAAGCATTAAGAAAGCTTGGTTCACAAAAAGACTTATAAACTTATAAACTAGAGAATAAAAACTCTCTCTCTTCAGAAGCTTCTACCTTTAATAACATTTTTCCTGGAAGGAACACCATATTTTCATAGTTATATAGTCATAATACTTCCAAGCATTCCTCAGAACAACAACAACAACATTTCTCTCTCAAAGGGAAACCTACCTAAGGCTTAATGAAATACAGGCACTGCATTTTAGCTTGCGAGAGCAGTTGTGCTCAACTTGGCTGGTTGCAGCAGAAACATTTGGCCATCTTCACAGCACATTCCAAAGTAGACTAGAACACGACAGCAGACTAGCTCTCTCATAAACTCAAGTTGCAACTAAACATTTCCCATCAGTTACAAATTTCTTTCCTCTTTAGTTGCAAAGGGAAGGGGGGGAATCCCCCTCTCAGAACACAGGTAAACACATACACAGGATTTTCTTCTTCTTCTTCTTTTCATTTTTTTCCTACCACTTGGAGGAAGACTCTATTTTGGAGCCTCTCTAGAATAACAAAACATTTGCACACCTCATTCTTACATTTGTCATGTTTAAGATTGATCAGGTCCAACATGGTTTCTTTAAACTAAAAATTTGCACACTCAAGAAAGTGTTTGTTGTGGGGGAGGAAGGGAAAGGAGAATGTTAGCCGCTTTGAGACTCCTTCGGGTAGTGAAAAGCGGGATATCAAATGGAAGCCTGATTGTCAGGAGGAGTCCAACTACTGAGAGCCAGTGTGGTGTAGTGGTTAAGAGCGGTAGACTCATAATCTGGTGAACCGGGTTCGTGTCTCCGCTCCTCCACATGCAGCTGCTGGGTGACCTTGGGCTAGTCACACTTCTTTGAAGTCTCTCAGTGGGGGAGGAAGGGAAAGGAGAATGTTAGCCGCTTTGAGACTCCTTCGGGTAGTGATAAAGCGGGATATCAAATCCAAATTCTTCTTCTTCTTCTTCTTCTTCCTCTGTGCTTGGAAGATTGGGCTCCCATTTTCTACCTGGGGAAATGCTCAATCACAAGCTATATAAGGTATTTTAAAACACACCCTAAACGAGGATAGGAGAATTAGACAAAGAGGGTGGGGAAGGAAAAGAAGGATGCTCTATCAGTAAAATAGGTTCAACAATATATATTGAAGTTATTTAAATGCCCCTCTCGGTCCTTTCTGGACAGACTCCGATGGAACGGAACAGAGAAGGCTTGCAAGTGATTCTTATAATAACCTGGGCGACTCCTGCCCGGAAACCTGACCACAGGCGACTATCCTGACTGGAAACACAGGTCTCTCTACCCAGAACCACGGATCCTCACTTAGTGCTGCTTGCAAATTAATCCTAGTGAGGGGCCCTGTCTTTCTCCAGTGCACCTTCTGCTCTACCAGTCATGACAGCCCCCTGCCTAGCATCAAAGCTAGGTTCAGAATTCCTTACTGGACGCATGCACAGTGCAAGGCCAGATCAGGATACAGAAATAAGAGTTTGGAAAGGAACAAATGACCTTGCTTTCTCACATTCACGGGTCATCTCCAACAAGGATCACCAGAAGGAGGGGCAACTTCATTTGCTAAGTTTAGGCAAAGGAAGTTGAGTATATAGAAGACAGTAGAACCCTTCGAACCGTTCTGCGCAAGCTCCAACAGACCGGTTCGAGGAATGAGGGAAAGAGGAAGGGAAGAGAGAAGAGAGCCTCTCTCGACCCAGTTTGGGCAGACTCCGATGGACTGAGTTGAGGTGCGAGGAAAGGAGAAAATAAAAGTTTTGGCTG
Organism: Lacerta agilis; assembly: GCF_009819535.1. Lineage (NCBI taxonomy): Eukaryota > Metazoa > Chordata > Lepidosauria > Squamata > Lacertidae > Lacerta > Lacerta agilis. Next base: position 1,696,148 of record NC_046330.1, read on the forward strand.
TCGTGCAAAACGTTACCCTCATTATCATCATCATCATCATCAACCTTTTATTGGCATCAAACAAACATACATACATATAAAACAGTAGCGAAATAACACTTTCGCAGTGGGGCCAACTATATTAGAAGAGGAAAGAGACAAGACTCCACTGTCCACGATCACATCTCTGGGACTCCTGATAACTCAGATGACTGCAGAGTATTACGACGAGAAAAGAGTAAATGTAGGTATTGAGCTACCAATTTGGTAAGCTCCTGGTCAGTTCCCTTTAGTAGGAAATGCAATACTTCCCGCTCTGGTCTCCTTCTAGGGAAACAGAGCTGGTCCAGGAATTGGTGGCGGAGATCGACGTAAAGTTTGCAGTGAAAAACCATATGAACAAGGCTTTCCACCTGATGGTCATCGCATGGACAAATCCGGATGTGAGGGCGATCTGGCTGCGACATCTGTCACCCCATTGATCGCCAGGGTTGATTCGGCTGATCTGGCTGGCTAGGCGGATGTCCCCTTCCTCCCTCACCGCTCCATGTGCGTCCCTCCCGAAGCTGCGCGCTCGGTGGAAGAGGACGACCATCCCAGATAGAAGGAGTGTACCGTTCTTCGGTCAAGGGTATACGATAGCTGCGCTCCCCTGCTAGAACCTCCAAACAAGCTCAAAACGTTACCCCTTCAACCCCCTCCCAGTGCACTGATCTTGTACCATAATCACGTCCTAGAAATGTCCCTTGTAGATCCCGAGATCCTTAGTTGGCCGGCTTGACCTTGCCTTTGCTCCTCCTGGCTGGGCCTTTTGGTGACAGTTGATTACTGCCTGCAAAGGGAAGGCAGGGAGAAAGAAAGGATCCCTGGGCTAAAGCTGCCCAGTGGCACCCGATCCCCTGTTTCCCTCCTCACCTCTACAGAAGAACCAAGAGACCCTTCGTGGTCGCCAACTGTTAAAGGAGAAATTTGAGGGCTCCCTTGGACAAAAAACAAGGACACCAGCCAGGAATGCCAGAGCAAAACAGCAGCCAGTAGTCTTGGTCTTTATTGAAGACTGTCGCGACAGGGCTCCCACCCGCCACCAGGTGGAACAAAATGGAAGCCCTTAAAACAACATCATCACTACATCATAAATACATCAGAGCTACATCACGAAATGGGAAGGTTAGGGGAGGTAACCTGAGTACTCTGACACCTGTCTCATCCCTCCTCGTACCCCTCCCAGACACACATTTCTGCAAAACAAAAGAGTGTTCATGGCTTCCTGCCCTGCCCGGGCAGGGTTGATGACCGTTCTTTGTTTTAGTCTGAGCTGAATCCATTTCCAGGTGATGGGTCTTTTGTGAGTGAAATGTCCCATAGTCTGGCAGCTTTGGGTGGGTACATGCCCCTGGCAGGGCTCCGCTGTGGACGTGCTGGTACGCTTAGAGGATTATGGCTGCCTTGTGAACACACCAAGTCTCCCCCTTTTGATAGTCGCCTTCATATGGTGCAGAACAAAAGTGGAACGGTTTAGTTGAATTTATAGGAATTTATAACAGAAACACTATAGAGAAAGAAATATTTTCACTCAAGTGTGTGTGAGTGAGTGTCGTGCATGTGGAACTGGGTGGTTCGGGGAAATTCCTGTAACACCTAAAAGACAGCAGTGCAGGCTGATATCCGATGCAGATCCTGCCTTCTCCCCTTTCCTCCCTCTACCCCTCCCTAATAGAAAGCTACACAGGCTGCTGTCCGATGTAGATCCCAACTTCTTCCCTTTCCTCCCTCCACCATGCCCCCAAAGAATGCCGCGCAGGCTGCTATCCGATGTTGATCCCTCCTTCTCCCCTTTCCTCCCCACCCCCCAAAGAAAGCCGCACAGGCTGCTAAGCAATGTAGATCCCACATTCTCCCCTTTGCTCCCTCAACCCACCCCCAAAGAAAGACACGCAGGCTGCTATCCAATGTAGATAACTCCTTCTCCCATTGCCTCCCTACACCCCACCCCCAAAGAAAACTATGCAGGCTGCTATCCGATGTGGATCCCACCTTCTCCCCTTTCATCCCTCGACTCCTCCCTAATAGAAAGGTACACAGGCTGCTAAGCGATGTAGATCCCCACCTTCTCCCCTTTCCTCCCTTGACCCCTCCCTAAAAGAAAACAGTGCAGGCTGCTATCCGATGAGGATCCCGCCTTCTCCCCTTTCCAACCTCCACCCCATCCCAAACAATAGCTGCAGAGGCTGCTGTCTAATGTACTGTAGATCCCACCTTATCCTCTTTCGTCCCTCCACCCCCCCCAAAAGAAAGCTACACAGGCTGCTATCCGATGAAGATCCCACACCTTCTCCCCTTTCCTCCCTCCACCCCTCCCTAACAGAAAGCCGAACATGCAGCTATCAGATGTGGATCCCACCTTCATCCCTTTCCTCCCTTGACCCCTCCCTAAAAGAAAACAGCGCAGGCTGCTAGAAACCAGAGGCATTTCTTTTGAGCATGACCAATGAAGAGATACCCAGTCAGGATAGAGTATTTTTTATGTATGCCACAACAGCGGTTAGAATTTTATTGGCAAGAACCTGGAAGGGTGAAGAGATCCCAACAGTGGAAGAATGGCAGATGAAGTTAATGGATTATATGGAACTCGCTGAACTGACCGCTAGAATCCGGGACCAGAGGGAGGAGAAGGTGTCGCAGGATTGGAAGAAATTTAAGGATTATTTATTTAATTGTGTAAAATTGAATATTTGAGCAGAACTAATCAGAAGAATTGGCTTTAGCAGGTTAATGTTAGATAAAATTGTTTAGAAGAAATTTTTTGTTGTGAATGATTTAATTGTTAAAGAGTACTTTAAGATATTGAGTTTAAGTTATGATTTATATTGGATTAAGTAAATCTAAAGAGTATTAAGAGATATGGTAAATGTTAATGGAAAAAGATATAAAGTTACCTAAAATGTATAGATGATTTTGAAGGCAGTGGAGGGAACAGGGGAAGTCCCCTAACAGAGAAGTTAGGAACAAGAAAAGTACAAAGATAGGTGTTGGTTAAGGTATGTATATGTTTTTCTTATGTTTGTTGTTATTGTTATTGTTTTTATTTTGTTTATTGTTTATTATGTATTGTGTTTTTATTGTGCTTATGCTTATGTAGTGTTTTCTCTTTGTTCTATTGGAAAATAATAAAAAATCTTATAAAAAAAAAAAGAAAACAGTGCAGGCTGCTATCCGATGTAGATCCCACCTACTCCCCTTTCCTCCCTGCACCCCTACTTAATAGAAAGCCGTACAGGCAGCTATCGGATGTGGATCCCACCTTCTTCCCTTTCCTCCCTCTACCCCTCCCCAATAGAAAGTTGCACAGACTGCTGTCAGATGTAGTTCCCACCTGCTCCCCTTTCCTCTCTCCACCGCACCCCCAAAGAATGCCGCGGAGGCTGCTAAGTGACGTAGATCCCGCATTCTCCCCTTTCCTCCCTCTACCCCTCCCTAAAAGAAAGCAGTGCAGGCTGCTATCCAGTGTGCATCCTGCTTTCTCCCCTTTCCTCCCTCCACCCCCCCCAAAAGCTTCGCAGGCTGCTATAAGATGTAGATCCCAGCTTCGCCCCTTTCCACCCTCCACCCCTCCCCAAAAGAAAACAGTGCAGGCTGCTATCCAATGTGCATCCTGCTTTCTCCCCTTTCCTCCCTCCACCCCACCCCCCCAAAAAAGCTTCGTAGGCTGCTGTAAGATGTAGATCCCCCCTTCTCCCCGTTCCTCCCTCCACCCCTCGCTAATAGAAAGCCGCACAGGGAGCTATCGGATGTGGATCCCACCTTCTCCCCTTTCCTCCCTCCACCCCTCGCTAATAGAAAGCCGCACAGGGAGCTATCGGATGTGGATCCCACCTTCTCCCCTTTCCTCCCTCCACCCCCCCAAGAAAGCTACGCAGGGTGCTATCCAATTTAGATCCCACCTTCTCCCGTTTCCTCCCTCCACCCCACCCCCACAGAAAGCTAGGCAGGCTGTTATCCAATTTAGATCCCAGCTTCTCCCCTTTCCTTCCTCCACCCCTCCCTAAAAAGGTGCTATCCTATGTAGATTCCACCTTCTCCCATTTCCTCCCTCCACCCCACCCCCAAAGAAAACTTCACAGGCTGCTTTCTGATACAGATCCCACCTTCTCCCCTTTCCTCCCTACATTCCACTCCCAAAGAAAGCTACGCAGGCATCTTTCTGATGTAGATCCATACTTCTCCCCTTTCTTCCCTCCACCCAACCCCCAAAGAAAGCTAAGCAGGCAGCTATCCAATGTAGATCCTGCCTTCTCCCCTTTCCTCCCTTCAACCCTCCCTAAAAGAAAGCTACGCAGGGTGCTATCCGATTTTGATCCCATGTAGTGGTTTCTGGTTAACACAGGGTTAACAGTCCAGGGGGAAGACAGGCAGGCAGCTGAAATGGCTGAGCCACAGGAATCCTTCCAAGTGCCTTTTCCAAGGGTGAATTTGGACTGATTGGAGGAAACGAGTCCAGGTTTGGATGGGGGCCAAACAGCTTTGGACTTGTGTATTGAATTCCCCCGGCAGTGGCAGCACCTGGTGCTGTGCAAGCTGCAATAGCTGCTGCTTAAGCAGAGGAGAAGAGAGACCAGAAGGCGGTTGCGCATCTGGTTCTTGCAATTGATGAAGGGCAGATGGCGCGTGTAGATGTTGAAAACAATGCCCATGATATCTGGGAGGGGTTGGGACTTCCAGCGTGGTGCACTTAGAGACTGGGTCAGGGGAAAAGAATTAGGGGAGAGGGATTCTGAAGAGGATAAAAGCTGTATGTATCATTTCGCCTGTTGTATTTCACTGTGAATTATCACGCGGATGCCTTCTGCTGTCCTAGGCAGTCAGAATATATATAAAATTCTCTATTTCAATTCTTCGGTGTTATTATTGACTCTCTCTCTCTCACCTCGTGGTGCAACGCGAACCCCAAGGTTAACGGAAAAGGTCTGCCAAAAAAAGGCTACATTTTCCTGGGGGCTCGTGCCGGGATTTGGCGTTCCCCGAGGTTGAGGGACAAGGGACCGAAGCTGTCTCTGCAAAGCGAACAGCTCGGGTTCGGTTTGGGGCTCCTGTGCACATACTGCTAGCTTTGTAGGAGGAGCAGCCACTCTGTTCTTGAGTGGAGACGCAGCAGAAACGGAGAGAAAGAAGAGCGGTCGCACAGGGGGTGCACAAGGGGTGCACAGGGGGTCTGGAAACCCAGAGGTAAGCTCTGTTGTGGGAGCTAAAGGGGGGCCTGATCAGCCCCAACCGGTAGGGCAATAACGTGCCACCGGTAGTTCGGTAGGAGCAGTAGAGTGCCGCCGACTTTTGGTAAAGGGATAAGGAAGGGAAGAGAATGTGTGTGTGGGGACACTCCAAGTGTGTGGGGTTTGAGTGAATGAGACGCTAGGACTCAGAGTCACTGGCAAGGCGAAATGTTGGTCTTTAATGTGAACGTGGATGTGAGAAAAATTTGGTTAGGTGAGGGGAGTGTCCCAGGTCATGTCATGAGAAATGGGAAAAACAGCTAGCCTGCGCTAGCTGAGATGGGGAATGGGAATTTTTGTTGCTGTATAAAAATTTATTATTTGTAATAATGTTATGATATTGTGAATTTCCTCTTGCGTGTGTGTATGTGCCTGTCTGTGTCTGCAGTGATGCCATGCCGTGTGATTCTGTATGAGTCCGTCTGTGTCTGCAGTGATGCCACAAGGGGCTATTTTGGCTCCTAATCCAGTATGCATTGTGAAGTGAATTTTTATGCTAATCCAGTATGCCTTGTGAAACGAATTTTTTTATGTGTGTGCCTGGGTGAATTTCTGCTGTCTGTGTGTGTACGTTCCAGTGAAAAACTGGGACAGGAAATCTTTTTTCTCCAGTTGTCTAGCGGACAGGGACTGCCTGTCCTCTTGTCCTCCTCCTCCTGCCCCCTCTCAATGTGTGTGAGTGAGTGGATGTGCTGAGAGCCGCCCCAAGCCTTTTTTTTGGCATTAAGAGAGAAGGGAAGGCTGCTACCTCCTTAGAGAGTGTGTGAATAAACTGTGTGTTTCTTTGACAATGGAAGCAAGATGACCTGTTTGTCTACCTGTTGTGCTGTTTTTCTCATTTTTAGTTTTTATTATGTAAAATAGCCCCTCTTACACGACAATCTAAGCAAGAGGAAGGAAGGGGGGGCCTCGCAACCCCTCCAATATTACTGATACTGTGTGTGTGCCAGTAGGAATTAGCCAAAAGGGAGCTAAGTTGCTGTAGGCTCCATGTATGTTTTTGTTTGACTGTTTTCCCTTTCTTTCTCGCCTTGCCTTAACACAACTGTGTTTAGGTCGAAGACAGCTTCGGGTCCTGGTGAGCTGGGATAGAGGAGAGAAGATTTTTTTTCTCCATTAAAGTCCACCCTCTTACACAGCTCTATCTCTGTGTATGAAGGGGGGTGGCTTACCCCAATCTTGTAAGCAGACCTTTGTCTTATCCCTTGGCCCTTCTTGTAGGAATTTGATATGTGGCTGCACAACAGCAGCTTTTTCAGTTGGATTTGGAATTGATGACATGTGACTGCACAGTGGTAGTCCCCTTGTATTTGTTGTTTTGTTTTGTTGTCCCTTCAAGGAATCTGTTTGAACCTAAGTGAGTGTGTGTGATTTATAAATTGTTTGTGTGCTAAGGTTTGTATCTTCAATAGAATGGGCTGTAAAAGTCTATTTCTCTGCAAGGTTTAGGTGAATGTGAATGCCGTTCTGAGAATTATTGCTGTTGCAATCAGGAATGTTTATTTGTTTGTTTGTTTTTGAAGCTAATATAGTCCTTGTTTGTTTCTTAATTGACATTTGTTAAGTAATAAAGGAATAACGTGCTCATTAAAGGAATGTGATAGGGAGATCGCCCCTATCTCTAATAAAAGCCTGCTAGCAGGAATAGGAAGGTGGGGGAGCGAGGAAACAGACAAACCTCATTTTTAAAGAGCAAACTTTTTTCCCCTCTTCACAGCACCAAACCTTGGAAGGGAATTGGCTCTCCCACCAGCTTGAGGGAGAGGTGATTTATGTCTTTTAAGCAGGCTGATGATTTTCAATAAAGGTTGATTAGAGGGAAAAGTTTTATTTTATATCCCAGGTTTTAAATTTTTTCTTCTGGAAAGATCTTGAAGGTATAGTATGTGGGAATGTAGATGAAGGTTAAAAGTGGAAGGAGGGTGGCAAGTACAGAATGGAATGTAGGAGCAGAAAGGGAAGGGCTATTGGCAGACAGAAGCCCGGACAAAAGTGAGGATTTGGGGGAAGTTTGAACCTCAGGAGAAAAGGGGGCAGAAATTTGGAATGATTGGAAGAAAAAAATGATAGCAAAGAGAATGTGTGTGCATATTGAAGGGAATATTTATCTTCTGCAGATTTGAAGTGTGCTTTCACCACCCGCCGTGCCCAAGTTGCAGAGCACATCTCAGGGGTGACTCCATCGCCTGAACGAGGCACCATGGGGCGCAGCAATTAGATCAGTAGAGGAAGCCGAGAAATTTTGGCAAAAGAACAAGAAAAAGCTAGGAGGGAAAACACCAGAGTGAAAAGAAGAAAAAGACACCCCCCAGTAAAGATAAGACAAAATAAAAATAGTAAAAGCCAGGGGACGAATCCAGACAAACAGAACTCGAAGCAAATAGAAGAAGACAGTTTGGTTTTATTTTTAAGTGTAGAAAATAATAAATAAAAGTTTGAACAAAATCTTACCCCGTATCATAGTTGTGATTAAAAATGGAGTTGAAAATTATATCATGGAACGTGAATGGATTAAATGATAAAAATAAAAGAAATAGGGTGGAACAGCTTAAGAAAAAGAAATGGGATATAATATCCCTCCAGGAAACTCACATAGCGAGGAAACATGAAAGAATACTAAAAAACAAAAGGCTAGGACAAGAATTTATAACATCTGATAAAAAGAAGAAAAGAGGGGTGGTAATATATGCAAATGAGAGATTACAAGCCGAACAGGTATTTAGAGATGAAGAGGGGAGGATATTAGGAGTCAAAGTAACAAAGGGAAACGAACAAGTAATACTGGCAGGCCTATATGCTCCAAACGGTAACAAGACAAATTACTTTAAGCAAGTGGAAGTAAAATTATCAGAATATATTGAAAATGAGATTATACTAATGGGAGATCTAAATGACATACCCTCTTTGAATATGGACAGAACAAAAAAAGGGAAAAGGAATAAAATAAATAAAATAAATAAAAAAGGAAGATTACCACATACTTTTTTTCAAATGGTGGAAAATTTAAGTTTGAGGGATGTATGGAGGTTTAAAAACCCATTAGAAAAACAACTCACCCATTCTTCTGAAGTTAAAAAAATCGGCAGGGAGAATAGATGCAATATGGATAACCAACAACTTAATAACAAAAGCCAAAAAAGCTAAGATAGAAGCCAAGACAATTTCAGACCACAACCCAGTGACTTTAGAATTAGGAAAAAGACAAATGGGAATTAGAAGGTGGAGGTTAAATGAAGGTTTGCTAAATGATGAAAAAATATTGGAAAAGGGGAAGGAACTCCTAAAAGAATTATTTGAAAATAATAAACCACAAGACATGGACGCCAGAATTCTATGGGATGCTAGCAAAGCATTTATCAGGTTACAGGAATCAAAATTAGAAAAAATAAGAGAGGAAATAGCATCAAATGAAAAAGTACTAGCAAGAGATCCCAAAAATACTGAAGCAGCGGAAAAAGGTAAATTATTACAGACACAATTATCAGCAATATTAAATATAGAAATTCAAAATAAGTTGAGATGGTTGAGACAAAGAACTTTCGAATTTGCGAATAAACCTAGTAAATTACTGGCTTGGCAACTGAAAAGGAAACAAAAAGAGAGCTTAATCGGTCAAATTAAGGTGGGAGACAAAATAATTAACAATACATCAAATCTTCACCTCCTATTTTAAAGAGTTGTATAAAAAAGATAAGGAAACAGAGGAAGAGATTGTAAATTATCTTCAAGGGAAGCAAATTCCCAAAGTGGAGAAAGGAAAGTTGGAATACTTAAATGCCCCAGTAAGTAGGATGGAAATTCATGAGGCCATAATGAAGGCAACAACAGGGAAAGCGCCGGGACCAGATGGTCTTAGCGCTTTACATTACAAAAAAATGGAAGAAGTAATTGCCATCCCATTAAAATCATTAATAAATAAAGCACTGGAGGAAGGTAACATCCCTGAATCCTGGAAAATTGCATCAATAACAGTAATCCCCAAGCAAAACAGAGACAGGAACAATTTAAATAACTATAGGCCAATCTCTTTACTCAATAATGATTATAAAATTTATGCTGATATATTAGCAAAAAGGATAAAAAACAGTATTAAATGAGGTTATTACGATGAATCAAACAGGTTTTCTAACGGGAAGGAAAATGAGTAATAACTTAAGATTAGTGGTGGATATGATAGAATATCTTGAGTGGAAACCGGGAAAGAGGGCAGCATTCGTCTCGGTAGATGTAGAAAAAGCATTCGACAGAGTGTCTTGGAAATTTATGGGGGAAGTATTGAAAAAAATGGAATTTGGAACTAAGATATTAACAGGTATTAAAGCAATATATCAAAATCAAAAAGCCAATATAATAGTAAATGGGGAATTAACAGACTTCTTTGATATCGAAAAGGGAACGAGACAAGGCTGCCCCTTATCTCCATTATTATTCATCACAGCTCTGGATGTGCTAATACGAGTTATTAAAGAGGAAAAAAATATTAAAAGAATTAAGTTGGGAAAAACGGAACATAAAATTAAAGCATTCGCAGACGATATGATACTGATGGTGGAGGAACCAGTGGAAAGCATAAACAAACTATTGAAGGTAATGGATGGGTTTGGCAAAGTTGCAGGCTTTAAGTTAAACAGAGAAAAAACAAAAATAATGACAAAGAATATGGTCGAAAAAGATAGGAAAAATTTGGAATTGGAAACTAAATTAGAAATTGTACAAAAAGCAAAATACCTTGGGATAAATGTATCAATGAAAATATAAAAATATAAATTTATACGAGGATAATTATGGGAAAACATGGAGGGAAATTAAAATCCAATTAGAATCTTGGCAGAAGTTGAAAATTTCCATGTGGGGACGTATCTCAGTGATAAAAATGAATATTTTACCCAAACTAGTGTTCCTTTTTCAGGTGATATCGATAATAGGAAAGGGGGATTGTTTTGACACTTGGAGAAAATACATCTGAAGATTTATTGTAGAGGTTTCTGGTTAACACAGAGTTAACAGTCCACAGGAAGTACGTTCTGACACTGGATGCTCCACCCACATATGGGTGTTCCTTTTGTGTATATTGTTTTAATGCTGTTCTGTTACTGTAGGCTGGAGAAAGCAACAATGGAGTGCTCTCCAGGCTGAGACTGTTTATACTTGCTTGTACAATAAAAATGCTTTAGTTTAGATCATCTGTCTCAAGAAGCTTTATTTGAGACATAACTTTTCACTCCGAACATCTCGCTGCGCATATACTCTGCAAAAGGAAACAGCCAGCAAGAGCTACGGAGGAGAAGAGTGCCAGGCAGATTTATGATTGTTGGCGTTCGGCCTGGAGAAGCTGATGCTTTTTTCCTCCTGGCCTGCTGAAAGACTCTTTATTTATTTGGCAAAACAAGAAGCCTTGAATAAAGTTTAAACTGTTAACTGACAAAACCCAAAGAGGAGGTTTGGGCCTCCCAGACTTTAGATTATATTATGAGGTGGTCTGTCTAGACTGGGTAAAATATTGGATCACCCTAAACAATCCCGAAATTCTCGACTTAGGGGGATGGAATAATAGATACGGATGGCACGCCTATTTGGTTTATGTCAGGTTTTCTGGGCATCACAGAGTTAACTATGCAGGAGGCGTTCTGATCCTGGGTGCCTTGCCCACAGTTATACGGGCACTTTTCCTTTGTCTGAAAAAAGGGGAGGTTTGGTTTCGCTTTCCCCTTACTGCTGCTGTTTGTTTTCTGATGTCTGAGTGACAACGCTGCAGACATGCAGCTCGAGTTTGTAGAACGTTTTTGTGTGTGCTACTAAATAAAGCTCCGTTAGATTAGTAGCACTGGTGTCCAGTTGATTTATTTCAAGACACCACGGAAGAAGCAGGCCTTAAGAAGCCATCCTACCCTGTGCTAACTCTGCTACTGAAGAAGTTTCATGCGTGCAGCTGAGAGAAGCGTGACTGGGCCGCCATTTGATGTTGGAGAGGATCGTAAAACTGATTGATTGCAGCGCCGGGCAGCAGCACTACTTGGGTCAAAGGTTTTATGACCCAATACCACAATAGGTTATGGCTGAGAAGCTACGCTTTGATGGCAAGGTGTCCTGAGGTGATTAATGGCCAGGACAAGAGGTCTGCATGTCTGCTGCAGCCGGCAGCAAAAAGCCCAGCTGGAGGACTCTTTTGTGCCATGCTTTCAGGGATAAAGCAAGGGAACCTCGCTGGTGAAAAGGAGCCATTTTCTGGAGCTGGTAGCTGAGAGGCAAGTGCTGAGTTTTGCATCCACGTGAGTTACCTTAAGCCCCAGGGGGAGATGGCGCAGTCCCAGGAAAATTTTGTGCCACCCTTCCCAAGGCTGGATGGAAGGAACTGGGCAGACTGGTCCAAGAAAATGCAGATTTTATTAACTGCTAAATATCTTTGGACTTGCACTGAGAACCCACCAGTTCAAGCCCCTGCTGCTGCTGAAGCAGCAGCAGCACTCAGGAAAGACCAAAGGGCTACTGCTCACATAGTCATGGGCATAGAGGTGGAGGATGAGGTGACCAAATTATAGTTTTTCTTATTTCAGCATAAGGCATATATTTAGCTGAAGCCTGCTATGGTATAAGTTTATATCTTTTTGTATACTTTTTAATGTATAATTCTTACTGTGAGCTGGTCAGTGTTGCTAAAAGGGGTCTCTTTTCCCTCACAAAGGGGCCTCTCACATTCCATTCTAAATGCAGCTAAGTGAGAGGCCTGGCATTCCAAAGACGCTTTTCCAAAGAGGTTTTTCTCTCCCCCTTCACCTAAAAGCTCTAAAGACTCATTAGTGCTCTTTCTGAGTGTCTTGCTCTGCTAAGCACTTCAGATAATAAGGAAGGCCTAAAGTTATCAAAACACAGGAAGGTAAAGCAGGATAGATAGCCTGCTAGGAAGACAGGCGACCCTGAAAGAGAACCCCTTATCACAGGATGATGTATTACCCAGCTAAAATCCAGCTAAAAGCAAACCCCAAAATATAGGGGTTGGAGAGGCCCTCCTCAAGGATTCTAAAACATCGTACCAGGGTAGGAGGTTACCCGTGTCAGCAAGGTATAGACAATGCGTGTATGATGGGCTGCAGACCAAGGTCTCTAGACAGCGTGTCTCTGATGAACAACAGACCAAGGTTCCCCTCTATTCCTGTATACGATAACCCCTGACCCCACTTGCGTGCACCCACTTTTAGGTTGAGATTCCTAAGGTGGGGAGATGAGTTGGAAAACTGTATAAGAACTGCTGGAGAACTGACTAGCTTTTGTACTTGCTTTGGGTGTCTAAACACCACAAGTGCCTTCTGCTGCAGAATAAATCTTTCTCCCTCTGAAGCCAGAAGCCTCGTGTCTCTTGACTGCTTCCATCATTTCTCGCCGGGCGCAACTCAAGGTACCCTGGGGGAGCAAATAAGGCTCCAGAGGAAAAGCAGATGGTGCACATTGATGCTGCCACTAACACCCACGAGATTGGGGGGGGGGCTCTTCAACGTGTGTTTCAGAGAAATTCTGCTGGTGCCAGAATTCACGCAACTAGGCAGCTGTTTGAGCTACGTTTGCAACCTGGAGGCTGTGTGCGTCAACATGTCTCCAAAATGTTGGCAATTTTCAACCATTTGAGACAGCTGAAAGTTCCTTTCTCAGAGGAACAAAAAGTTTGTATCCTTTTGAGCTCACTAGACCCCAGTTATGAAACTCTTTCTCTTGCGCTGGAGTCCATGCCTGCAGACAAGCTTAATCTGGACTATGTCTCTGGGAGGCTGCAGGATGAACAGGACCGCAGGCAGAGAGAGAAAGGGAAAGCTGTTAAGGGGGGGTTGCTCTTTGCCTAAGCCCAGGAGTGAAGAAGACGCTGTGAGCTCTGTTAAAGCTTTTGCAGCCAAGCGATGTTATGTCTGTAACTCTGATAAGCATCTACAGAGGGACTGTGCTCAGGCAGACTTCAAAGCTGGTTTCCATGGCAACCGGGAGATGAAAGGCAGACCACGTCATGGGAGAAGAGGACCTTCCAGAGGAGGCAGAGGAGCAGAGGCTGGAGCTCACTGCAAAGCGGCTGCATATGCTTTTGTTGGAAGGACAGTTGCTAACCCCAAGCTGTGTTGGATCATTGACAGTGGGGCCAGCAGGCATCTAGCGCCGCCTGGCAGTCAGTTGCGGAACTGCAGGCCGATCCAAGATGTGACTACAGTCACTTTGGCTGATGCAACTACAAGATCTGTTACCAAAGCTGGTGTTTTTTTCATGCCTTGTCTTAATGATGACATTGATGTGTATTTTTTAGATGGTATGAAATATGGCTTACTTTCTGTTTCAGCCTTAGACCATGCAGGTTATCTGGTCAGTTTTGGCAACCAGGTATGCACCATCTCCAAAGGTGGGGAGCAGTTGGTCCAGGTGAAAGGCCATGATGGGGTGTATATACTGGAAACTGACAACAGCGCCTCTGAGAGGGTGCAGGGTGCTGAAACAGGTAATGGCATCTCTGAGGAGGCACAAGCTCAGTATGCCAACATACCCACACATGGTCAGTGTTTGCATTTATGGAATCGAAGGTTCTCGCACGCGAACTGGAAATACGTGCACAAACAGGTAGAGTGCACTGATGGCTGTAAAATGAAGGAGTGCTCCAAGTTTCTGGACTGCAGAGCTTGTAAAAGAGCCAAAGTGCATTCATGTAGTTACCCAAAGTCTGATAGAGTGACCAAGCAAGTTTTTGAGCTTGTACATACGGATCTCTGTGGTCCAATGGCGGTTCCAAGCATGGGTAATTCTCGCTACGTTCTTTGTCTCACTGATGATTTCTCTCGCGCAGGATGGATTTTCATGCTCAAAGACAAGGGGCAAACAGCTAAGGAGATTATAGAATGGGTGGAAGCAGTAGAGCTGGAGTTTGACACCCGGGTGAAAGCTTTTCAGACAGACAGAGGCACAGAATTTACTGCATCTAAACTGCAGGATTTCTTTCGTGCCAAGGGTATCAAGCATAGAAAAACTGCTCCTTATTCTCCTCAGGTGAATGGTGTCTCAGAGCAAAGGAATAGAACCCTACAGGAGGCAGTTGATGCTCTTTTGTTTGATGCAGGCTTGCCAAACTACTATTGGGCTGAAGCTTGGAGAACTGTCTGCCACACTCTTAACAGGACATACAGTTCTGTGATAGGGACCACACCCTGCTTTCTACTCTATGGAAAGAAGCCCAAGGTGCACTACTTTCGTACGTTCGGGGCAGAGGCTTGGGTTCATATCCCCAGGCAGTTGCGTAGAAAGGGCAGTCCAAGGTCACAAAAGATGGCTTTCTGTGGCTATGAGACAGGTTCGAAAGCCTGGAGATTTGCCTTCCCAGATGACAATCGTTCACGTGTGATAATCAGCAGGAGCGCTGAGTTTTGTGAGCAGGAAGGCTGGAAGAGGATTCATGGAAATCCTGAGGTGCTCACAGATCTGTTCAGAGGTCTTGATTCTGAAGATCAGCCAGTTACATCTGCTAGTGGTGCAGAAGGTGGTCAACCTGCTGGTGTTTCGGGCCTCTTAAGATTTAGTGTCAGGAAATAACGTAGTCCTGGACACAGCAGAGTGAACGCAGGTTTTCTGGAAGCTTCTGGCTGTAGAGCATTGACTGGACAGCACAACGCAGGAACTCAGCAACTCACTTGGATAACTATATACAGTATTTATTGAAGCAACAAGTATCCATAAGTTACTATGTACAGACTTTGGAAATAAAAGAAACAAAAGTAAAACCTCTCCTCTCTGTCTCTCTCTCTCTCAACCTTCATTAACCAAAACTACACACACCACACCACGCTCTCACACAGAGCTCATTCTTTAGGAACTCGTTAACCAATCACAAGTTGTTGCTAAGTGTCTGGAGAGAGAGCAGATCTTGGCTTTCAGCCAACAGTTAATTGCTTAAAGGTAGATAGCTGACTTTCTGCACGTAGGCACTTTGAAATCTCTAACAGGGCCAGGTTCCCGAACACGACCAGGGTGCAGTGTCAGAGGGGGCAATCCCAAAAAGACAGGTGAAGGCAGAAACCAGCAGTGCACCCACATCTCCAGAAGTAGCTAGGAGAGGCAAGCGAAGTAGGTCTCCAACAGGCAAGCCCAGTCCAGGTGGGCATAGCAAGCGCAGCAAGTCGCTTGGTGGTTCACCAGACGCCAGGGACTCTCAGGCTGAGTCCAGCACGTCTGGGTCAGGGGGCAAGTCTCCAGTGGTGCCACAGCGTTCCAAGCGCACTACAAAGGGAAAACCTCCTGACAAGTTCCAAGCCACTAATGTATGGGCTGTTTTTGCTAAATGCAAACCGGAAAGCTTTGCTGAGGTGCAGAAATTGCCTCAGGCAGAGTCCAGCAAGTGGCAGCAAGCAATGGAGAAAGAACTTAGTGCCATGAAATCTCTTGGAGTTTTCACACTGACAACTCTACCAGCTGAGCAGCAAGCTGTGAGCTGTCACTGGGTCTATAGGTTGAAAGCCACTGCAAGTGGAGAGCCACAATATAAAGCTAGATTGGTGGCAAGAGGTTTCAGCCAGCGACCAGGAGTGCATTACTCACAAGTCTATGCACCCATGTCCCGTAGTGAAACCATGAGATTGCTTCTGGCTATAGCAGCGCAGAGAGGCGCGGAAGCTGCTCATTTTGATATTGATGTCGCCTACTTAAACGCACCACTGCAGGAGGAAATCTATATGTTACCTCCTCCGGGTTTTGAGGGTGACAGGCCAGGTCTGGTATGGAGACTACATCGCTCCATTTATGGT
This sequence comes from Lacerta agilis, assembly GCF_009819535.1. Classification (NCBI taxonomy): domain Eukaryota; kingdom Metazoa; phylum Chordata; class Lepidosauria; order Squamata; family Lacertidae; genus Lacerta; species Lacerta agilis. Next base: position 1,712,154 of record NC_046330.1, read on the forward strand.
CTTAAACAGTCCGTGAGAAACTGGAATCAATGTCTCGACCAAGCGTTGGAGAAGCTAGATTTTAAGAAATGTCGTGCAGACAATTGTTTGTACATCAAAGGGACAGGTCAGCAACAAGAATTGGCCCTGATCTTTGTCGATGACATTGTGCTAGTGGCCAGTACAAACAAACAGGTGCAGGAGTTTGCAAGTAAGCTGAGGCAGCACTTCAAGCTCAAGGAGTTGGGTCCTGTGAACATGTATCTAGGGGTTCAGATTCACAGAGACCAAGATGGCAGTTTTGTGCTGAACCAGAGCACAAAGATTGATCAGTTGCTCAAAAAATTCAATATGGCAGACTGTAAAGGTGCAAGAACACCAATGGAAATGTGTTTTGTAAACAATAACCAGTCTGCTGAAAAGAGAGAATTTGAGAACAAGGAGGTATATCAATCTGCTCTTGGGAGCCTGCTCTATCTCTCACAATGGAGCAGACCCGATATTGCGTTTGCAGTCAATCTGCTGAGCCGAGAGGCAGCAAAGCCTAGTGTGATGGCCTGGAATGGGATTAAAAGGGTTCTTAGATATTTGCAAGAGACCAGAGAGTTTAGCCTCACACTGACAGCCCAAGGTGATGAACAGCGTCAATATTGGGTTTGTAGAGGTTTGGAGCTTTCAGGGTTAACAAGCTCAACCAGGTCGCCCTGCCCACAAGAGGAAAAGTGTCGCACATCCGGTTTTCCTATCGCCGGAAGACTCTGTGTAATGTGATACTTGTTGTTTTCTGTATCTGTTCCTTTCACTTTTGGCCAGTACGAGGAGAAGGCGACAATGTCGTGCGTCTCTCCAGGAATGTAATTTATGCCTTGTAAATAAAGCTTCTAGATTAGAAACAGAAGCTGGACTCTGTCGTCTATAATTGCTGGCATGCACACACACCGTTGCGCAAGAAGATACTCTGCGGATGGCACAGGAGAAGCAAGTGAGAACGTGCGCAGCAGAAACTTGCTGGACTCCATTTGTGTGCTAAGTTGGTTTGAAGGCTTTCCAACAATCTGAAAGTCTTCAGGGTTGATGCTGATTGGGCTAGCGGCTCAGACAGAAAATCAATTTCTGGAATAGTCATAAAATTTGGAGGTTCTATAATTGGCTGGAGGTCCAAAAAGCAAAGTTTAATTGCTCTATCGTCAACTGAGGCAGAATTCAGTGCTCTTTCAGAAATTTGTCGAGAGCTTGAATTCTACAAGTGTCTAGTGCAGGAAGTGTGTGAGAAGTGTTACCTACCCATCACCATATGGGAGGATAACCAGCCATGCCTGAAGTTGGCTGAATCTGGTCAATTTAACGCACGAACCAAACATTTGGATATTCGGTTCAAAAATGTGCATGAAAATGTTAGGACAAATGTGATCAAGCTGAAATATTGTCCTAGCGAAAAGAATCTTGCCGATGGATTCACAAAGCCCTTAAGTTTTCAGAAACATGAAGTTTTCTGTGATTGGTTAAATGTTGGATAAGTTGTATATATATATATATATATATATACCCAGGATTGCGAACGAGAGGGGGTGTCATGTTCTCTGGGCATCACAGAGTTAACTATGCAGGAGGCGTTCTGATCCTGGGTGCCTTGCCCACAGTTATACGGGCACTTTTCCTTTGTCTGAAAAAGGGGGAGGTTTGGTTTCGCTTTCCCCTTACTGCTGCTGTTTGTTTTCTGATGTCTGAGTGAGAATGCTGCAGACATGCAGCTCAAGTCTGTAGGACGTTTTTGTGTGTGCTACTAAATAAAGCTCCGTTAGATTAGTAGCACTGGTGTCCAGTTGATTTATTTCAAGACACCACGGAAGAAGCAGGCCTTAAGAAGCCATCCTACCCTGTGCTAACTCTGCTACTGAAGAAGTTTCATGCGTGCAGCTGAGAGAAGCGTGACTGGGCGGCCATTTGATGTCGGAGAGGATCGTAAAACTGATTGATTGCAGCGCCGGGCAGCAGCACTACTTGGGTCAAAGGTTTTATGACCCAATACCACAATAGTTTATAATAAAGTAGCATTACACAAATAATTTCTAAATCATGTTATAAGAAAACCATTATATAAAATATGGGGAAAATATAAATGGTTGCTAGAACCTAAAGTACCAAAATGGATGTCACCCATAGAAGCAACAGCTATAAAGAAACAGAATACAGAGATGATATGGCCTACGTACCATGAATTAACAACAGTCGAGGAGAATGAGATCAAAATAAAACCATATGAGGAATTAAAAAATGTATGTACCACTTGGTTACAATATCACCAATTGGTACAAAGATTCAGGCAAGATAAAAAGGAAGGATTTGAATTAGGAACATCTAAATTGCAAAGTGAACTGATCCAGCCCAGAAAAAAGACTATTTCTAGATTATACAATCTCTTGCTGGAATGGGAATTAAAAGAGGAGATAACAAAGGAGGTTATTTTAAAATGGGCAAGAGAACTAGGTCAGGTAATTGAATTGGAGAAATGGGAAAAATTATGGACAATTGAAATGAATTTCACCGTGTGCTCCATGATAAAAGAAAATATGATAAAAATGTTTTATCGCTGGTATATCACACCAGAAAAGTTGTCCAAGATTTATAAGAAACAATCAAATATATGCTGGTACATTTCTTCATGTATAATAATAATAATAATAATAATAATAATTTTTTTATTTATACCCCGCCCTTCCCCGCCAAACCGGGCTCAGGGCGGCTAACACCAATAAAATCACAACAAAAACATAAAACAGTTCATTAAAATACAGATTAAAATACAATTTAAAACTAAAACTAAACTTCAGCCTCATTTTTAAGTAGCCCACCAATCACCCCAAAAGAACGAAACATCAGGGTTAAACTGAAACCAACCGAAAGGCTAGGTGGAACAGCTCCGTCTTGCAGGCCCTGCGGAAAGATGCCAAATCCCGCAGGGCCCTGGTCTCTTGTGCCAGACTGTTCCACCAAGTCGGGGCCAGTACTGAGAAGGCCCTGGCCCTAGTTGAAGCCAACCTAGCATCCTTGTGGCTTGGGACCTCCAACAAATTATTATTTGAGGACCTTAAGGTCCTACCTGGGACATACCAGGAGAGGCGGTCCCTTAGGTATGAGGGTCCTAAGCCGCATAGGGCTTTAAAGGTCAAAACCAGCACCTTAAACCTGACCCTGTACTCCACCGGGAGCCAGTGCAGCTGGTAAAGCACTGGATGAATGTGGTCCTGCGGCAAAGACCCCGTGAGGAGCCTCGCCGCAGCATTCTGCACCCGCTGGAGTTTCTGGGTCAGCTTCAGGGGCAGCCCCGCGTAGAGCGAGTTACAATAATCAAGTCTGGAGGTGACCATCGCATGGATCACTGTGGCCAGATCAGGGCGAGAGAGGTAGGTGGCCAACTGCCTAATACGGCGGAGATGGAAAAATGCCACCTTTGCTGTAGCTGTAACCTGCTCCTCCATAGAAAGTGAGGCGTCAAAGGTTACACCCAAACTCCTGACAGAAGGCGCTGGCACTAATTGCACCCCTGCAAGAGATGGGAGTTGGCCCCCCGATCCAATGTCGTCTCGACTCAGCCAGAGGACCTCTGTCTTCGAAGGGTTTAACTTCAACCAGCTCCCACGCATCCATCCAGCCACAGCCTCCAAGCATCTGGTCAGTGTGTCCGCAACCGAGTCAGGGCGGCCTTCCATCAGTAGATAAAGCTGGGTGTCATCAGCATATTGATGACAACCCATCCCGAAACTCCGGACAATCTGGGCGAGAGGGCGCATAAAGATATTAAAAAGCATCGGGGAAAGGATTGTGCCCTGCGGAACTCCACACACCAAGGAGTGTCGCGGCGACAACTCCCTCCCTAGCACCACTCTCTGTCCCCGACCTGAGATAAAGGAGCGCAGCCATTGTTGGACTGTGCCCTGAATCCCCACGTCGGCAAGGCGGTGGTCCAAAAGATCGTGGTCGACCATATCAAAGGCTGCTGATAAATCTAAAAGGATCAGCAGGCCCGATCCGCCTCGATCCAGCTGTCTACGGAGATCATCCATTAGCGCCACCAAAGCTGTCTCGGTCCCATAACCAGGGCGGAAGCCGGACTGGAATGGGTCCAAAGCCAATGTTTCATCCAGAAATCCGCTAAGCTGTTCAGCAACCGCTCTCTCAATTTCCTTACCCAGGTACGGAAGATTCGAAACTGGGCGGTAATTGGATAGATCTAAAGGATCTAGAGATGTTTTCTTTAAGAGCGGACGCACCACTGCCTCCTTCAGCTCCCGTGGGAAAGTCCCTGTGCCAAGGGACAAGTTGATGATGTCACCCAGGGGGGCCCGCACCTCGTCTGGACACGCTCTAATCAGCCAAGATGGGCACGGGTCAAGGGGGCAAGTGGTGGGCCTTCCAACTCGGAGGAGTCTGTCTACATCGGCAGGGAGTATCCGATCGAAGTGGTCCAATACTGGACCCGAGGACAGTCGAGGGGCCTCCAGTTCTGTTACTGTATCCAAATTGGCAGGGAGGTCACAGCGGAGCAACAGGACTTTCTCCGCAAAGAAGCTCGCAAATGCCTCACAGCTATGGGTCGAATTTGTATTTAAATTTGGTTGTTCCTCTAGGGTTGTTAGAGACCTGATTATTCTAAAGAGTTGCGCTGGGCGAGAGCTAGTGGATGCAATGGAAGTCGAGAAGTAAGACTTCTTCGCGGCTTTCACTGCCATCTCATAGGTTTTCATAAACCTTCTATAAGATGTTCCTGAGGCTCCGTCGCGAGCAGACCGCCATACTCTCTCTAGCCGTCTGAGTTCCCGCTTCATTTTCCGGAGCTCCTCGGTAAACCAAGGGGTCCGGTTTCGGCGGGGTCGCAGAGGGCGCTTAGGTGCAATCTCATCGATGGCCGTCAAAAGTCGATTATTCCAGTCTTCGACAAGGTCATCTAATGAGTCGCCAAGGGGGGGGGGCAGGGTCCCGCAAAGCCTGACGGAATCCATCAGGATCCATCAGCCTTCGCGGGCGAGCCAAAATAGGCTCGCCACCCAAGCAGGGGAGGAGCAGGAAGTCAATCTCGGCTCTCAGAGCGTAGTGATCAGACCATGGCACTTCCACAGAAGGGAGCATGATCACATCTATGCCAGCACCAAAGATCAAATCCAGCGTGTGGCCTGCTTGATGTGTGGGGCCCAAAACAAACTGGGAGAGCCCTAGTGACGCCATGGAAGTCACTAGGTCCAGAGCCTGTGAGGGGGGAGTGTCGTCGGCATGGACGTTGAAGTCTCCCAAGACCAGTAGGTTTGGGAACTCCAAGGCCCAGCCCGCCACCACCTCCAACAGGTCTGACAGGGTGGCTGCTGGTGCGCTGGGTGGTCGGTACACCAGCCAGACAGCCAAGCTCTCCTTGGAGCCCCACACCAGACCAACAGATTCAATGCCGGAGATCACCGGTACTGGTAGAGCTCTGAAAGGGCAACCCTCCTGGATTAACAATGCTACTCCTCCCCCCCCGACCCACAGTCCGCGATTGGTGGAGGACGGAGAAACCTGAGGGTGCTATCTCACGCAGGGAGACTACTTCACCTTCTCGCACCCAGGTCTCCGTCACGCAAGCCAGGTAAACCCCCAGCGAGACAAAAAAGTCCCGCATGGTGGCGCTTTTATTGCCAATAGACCTGGCATTGCACAACACCAATGACGGAGGTGGATAATCCCTGCTCACCCTACCCTCATCCTTTGGGATGGGGCATAGATTGGAAGGGGTTCGAGCATTATTGCATCTCAAAGCCCTTCGCCCGTAGTAATATCTAGCCCCACCACCATACCTCCCTTGCCCTTCAATAATGGGAATCCCAGACTTCATATTAGCCTCCCCAATAGGGGGGTGACACCTCCTCGCTAATGAATCGTCTTTGGGCCAGTGGAGGAGTGAGTATTCAATATGGGAGATGTCTCTAAAAGATAAACCCCAATCCGCCACACCCCAGCTGGGGCAGACGTTCACCTGGTGATTCTCTAGTTGTCAGTCCCTCTCTCCCTCCTGAAAAGGGTGAGGTGCTATTGAATCTATCTGTGATTGTGGGAATATTAATGAAACATGGGCTGTAAAATGAGGGTCGCTAGCCAACAGAGAGCCAACTTCGGGCTCAGAAGGACTGTCCATTCTGTCTCGCCAGAAGTGTAATGGAGAAGGTCGATCCTTCTCACAAGTTGTTAAAGGTCCAGGTTGAATGCTGGATTTCAGCACTTTTCCTGATGCGGACCAAGATTCTTTCAGTGGTTGGGCTGGTTCAGCTGGTTCTGTTGCCGATTCGATGATGTCTATGGATGTATTGAGCCTGCTCACATTTGAAGACAGTGGATAAATATGATTGCAAGGAGACGCATCCATACGGGGCACTTTATATGGAGAGCCTAATTCGAGATCATTAAGCTCTCTCATTTTGTCCCAAGCAGATGTATGGTGGGAATGTAAGAGGATAAAGCCCTTCTGGAATGCAATATATGAACAATTAAAGAAAATACTAAAACTCTCCTTTAATAATAATAAAAAAAACCAGATCTATTTCTGTTGGGACTTTTACCAGAAAGTATTCCAAAAAAACAAGAAAAATATTTTATTATTCTCTACAGCGGTGGCAAGATTGCTGATCGCAAAAACTGGAAAGGTGATAAGATCCCGACACTAGCAGAATGGAGATGTAAATTATGTGAATTTGTTTAAATGGCCAAAATAACAGCTACCCGTATTTTTCGCTCCATAAGATACACTTTTTTCCTCCTAAAAAGTAAGGGGAAATATCTGTGCGTCTTATGGAACGAATGGTGGTCCCTGGAGCTGAATTGCCCAGGGGCCAAAAGAGGATCATGCTTTTTATTTTAACAAAGAGAAAAGGGGGTGTTGAAAGGACCCCGCTCAGCAGCTGATCAGCAAGAGATCGGGAGAGAGATAAGAGTCCCAGCTCCCCTTCAGCCCCGCCCTCCTTTGTTGAATGTGCTGCAGACGGAGGTTGTTTGTTTCCCCAGCAACATGTGACTGGCTGATTAGATTATCTGTCTGGAAACTGTAGGAAAGGCTCCCTTTCCTTTAGAAGCTGCAGAAATGTGAGTTGAACCCCATAAAAACAGAGCTTTTCCTCTTTGCTTTTCCCCCTTTGCAAAAAAACTGCAAAACTTTTAGCTGATCCTTAAAAAACCAGGGCTTTTCCCTTTGCAAAAAAAGCTGCAAAACCTTTAGCTGATCCTCAAAAAACCAGGGCTTTTAGAGGAGGAAAACCAGATTTTTTTTTTCTTGTTTCCTCCTCTAAAAACGAGGTGCGCCCTGTGGTCCGGTGCTCCCTATGGAGCGAAAAATACGGTAACATCAGGGGGTGCTCAAATCAAGATTTAAATAAAGAGTGGGAAGGGCTGAAAGATTACATGGAAAAGTACTGCTCTGAATTAAAATTGTGGTAGAATGAGGTGTGAAAGCGCATGGGAAAAGAAAGACAGAAAGTAATCTGAAGTTAAAAATAGACATACTTAAAAACAATGCAACTGGAAATGTAACAATAACTGGAATTATCAGGTATGAGATCACACATGGGCGAGGGGAAGCAGAGGGGGGAGTAGGAGGGAGGGGGTATGGTATACAAAAAAGATATATCATGATGAAATGTGTATGAATTCGGGAATTCTTATTTGGAATATGTAACACTTTATTTGTTGTTATTTATGTCTGTAAAAATAAAAAAATGCATTCACATTAAAAAAAAATTAAAAAGATATCTGGGAGGGGTTGAGACGTCAGCACGAAAGAACGACAGCTGGAGCGCGCATTCATGCCACGAGACAGCTGTTTGAGTTGTGTTTACAGGCAGGAGCCTGCGTGAAAGAGCATATCATGGAAATTGTTAAATAGTGCATCCAGCCAGCAGTGGTACGAAAGTATCTTTATTCATCTCATCAGGTAAGTAACAGAAGACACTGAAAACCCCAGCTCTCCAGCTATATGTAAGCACCTGGGCTCCAAGCCAACCCAGGTGCAGCTAATTAAAAATAATCACTCCCATTAACCCGTTGCTGACTACTCACTCCTGTGTTGTGCCTACACTTCAATACACAACAGAAATGCTTACAGCTTTCACCCGTTTAAGGCAGCTTGATGTCCCCTTCTCAGTGGAACAGCAGGTGTACATCTTGTTATCGTCCCTGGACAAAAGTTATGAAACTTTATGTATAACGCTCGAATCTGCCCCGCCTGCACAATTGACTATGGATTATGTGTCAGGTCGTTTGATTGATGAGCAGAATAGGAGGCTCAGAGAGAAAGGAAATGTTGCGAAGGGGGGCTGCTCAGCACCCAGGAGTGGGGGTGCAGGCTCAGAAAGCACCGTGGAAGCTTTTTCAGTCAAGCGATGTTTTCACTGTGGGTTGAGTCAACACATTCTCCGGAACTGTTCCCAGGAAGCCTCCAAGGTCATCTCTCATGGCAACCAGATAAGGGCAAGGGGACAGCGCGCAGCCAGAGGTCCTCCTGGGGGGGGGGGCAAAGGAGGCGGCGAGGCCGGAACTCACCACATGGCAGCTGCGTTTGCTGTGGTGGGAAAGACAACAGCCAAAGAGAAACAACGCTGGGTAATCGACTCAGGAGCGAGCCACCAGTGGTCAACTGCAGAACTGCAGGGAAATCCAAGATGGAAAGACTGTGACGATGGCTGATTCAACAAAGAGGACAATAACAACAGCTGGTGTTATGTTTATGTTTTGTTTGAATGCTGAGATTGAAGTGTATTTACTGTATGGTATGACTAATAGGTTACTTTCTGTTTCTGCTCTTGACAAAGCAGGTTTTAAAGTTGGTACCGTGCCAGAATGGGCTGTACGTACTGGAAACAGGTAATGAAGCCTCTGAAGGGGCTCAGGTTCCTGACACAGGGATTGTTGCTGCTGCAGAAGCCCAGGCGCAGTGTGCTAACACTCCCACGCATGACCAGTACCTGCACTTATGGCATCGCAGATTAGCGCATGTGAACTGGAAATACGTGCACAAGCAGGTAGAGTGTGCTGAAGGGTGCAAAATGAAGGAGTGTTCTAAGTTTCTCGACTGTGTTGCTTGTAAGAAAGCTAAGACACATGCTTGCACCTACCCACAGTCAGATCGGGTGTCCACAAGGACGTTTCAGCTGGTTCATGCCGATCTCTGTGGTCCGATGCCAGTCGAAAGCATTGGTGGGAAGAGATGGGTTCTGACTCTGGTTGATGATTTCTCTAGAGCTGGATGGTCAATCATGCTCAAAAACAAGGGGCAGACGGCAGACGGCCTCAAGGAGTGGGTGATTGCAGTTGAAGTGGAGTTTGACACCCGTGTGAAAGCCTTTCAAAGGAGGCCATGCAGGCAGCTATCCGATGTAGATCCTGCCTTCTCCCCTTTCCTCCCTCCAACCCTCCCTAAAAGAAAGCTACGCAGGCAGCTATCCAATGTAGATGTTGCCTTCTTCCCTCCCCCCCACCACCCCAAAGAAAGCCACGCAGGCTGATATCCCATGTAGATACGGGCCTTGTCTCCTTTCTTCAATCCACTCCCCCCAAAGAAAGCAATACAGGCAGCTATCTGATGTAGATCCTGCCTTCTCCCCTTTCCTCCCACCACCCCTCCAAAGAAAGCTATGCAGGTCTTCCAGTTGGTCGGGCCATCATAAGGATGGCGCATTCCTTCAGCGGAGGGAATTCTTGCGCTTTGAAGGCTGGGGGAGCCGCAAAAGTGCTGCAGACCCCCCGAAGAAACTCCAAATAGCACGTTTTGGGGACTTGGAGATCAAGCGGGCGCCTTTTCTGACTCCCCTTCTCTCCGGCAAAGCTCTTACACGCGCGCCGAGAGCGAGAGGGGTTGGAGTCCCGGGCACTGAGGACTTCATCGCTTCCTTCACAGCGTGAAGCTTCGTGTCCTTTGGATGTTAGCGGCCAATTTTCTGCCACAAAGAGCAAACATTAAAATCATGAATAATAAAGATTTGGACTGAATTTGCTAAGAATTAGACACGGGAGAGATTTAAAAACGGAAGTAGGTCTCTTCCACTGGGAAATCGGATGGCAGCCGCCATTAACCCGAAACTCAAAGTCTGTGGGCGCTTTTAAAAAGCTTCCCAAGGCTTTCCTGCAAGCTTCCCCCTTTAGCAGGGAGGGGGATCTTTTCTGGACATTTAAATCCCTGCGAAGAGCTGAAAAGTAAGCTGAAAGCACCTTTCCCCTTTGAGAACACAGCAGCTTTTCAGCAGCGTTGAGACTTCATTGTGATGCAATTGATTGGAAACATTCTATCCCCGTCTCCTGTGTCTGGAGTCAAAAGTTCACAGACTGTTACAACTGGCTGGACTGAAAGAACTACAGCACCTTTTAGATAATTAATTCCCTCTTTTATTCTGTATTTTAAGGGGGGCATACTGAAGAATTTATTTTAAGCAGTTAGAAATATTACCAACAGAGACTTTTTAGCTCCTTCGCCTGCTAATGGAAATCCACTCAGACATATCGGCCAGAGTGAAATTTGGATCTCACGGAGCCCTATCCCGCCCTTTTCCTCTAGCTAGAGGTGTCAAACAAGGCTGCCTTTTGGCTCCCTTTCTCTTCAATTTCTATATAAACGACATAATAACAGCTATTAAAGGCCTCAACCAACCTGCCCCGTCTTTGCATCAGGCTAAAGTCCCTATTCTACTATATGCCGATGACATGGCATCCTCTCGTTGACGAAGCTGGGCCTTAACAATATGATGAAAACCAAAATCATACCTTTTGGCATGCTTAAACCGAATCCATCGTGGTACCTCGAAGGCATATGGGTGTTTTCGATCAACTGGAGGGTAGCAACGACCTCTCCCCGGCACAGCTGAAGATAAGTTGTAAATCTGTCGTCCAGCACGCTTCCCAGTCTTCTCATTCTTCGCACCGACTGGCTAATTTAGCAGAGTGTAAACGCAGCATAAATGATGTCTGAAGTGTGTCTCAATAACGGCTTCTTGAGACAGATGCTTCTAACTAAAGCGTTTATTACAAAAGCATAACTGTACACAAACCGGAAGTTTGCTCCTCCATGTTGCTTCCTCTCCGGACAAAGGAAAAACAGAAAATATATAATACAGACAAGGAAACACCCATTCGTGGGTGGAGCACCCAGTGCAGAACGTAACATCCTGTGGACTGTTAACCCTGTGTTAACCAGAAACCACCACAGGGCAACTCCATCGAACAATGCTCGGTATTTAAATACTTGGGCATTACCTTCCACCATAGACTATCTTGGTCAGCCCATCTAAATACGATCACCTTGGTCGCCCGCCGAACCATGGGGGCCCTGGTAAAATTCTTCTACGTAAAAGGAAGCCAACTGGTGGCGCCAATCAGAAAGGCCTATATCAGCAAAATACCCCCAATGTTGCTATATGGGGTGGAAATATGGGGGTGGAATTTGAAAACACTTCAGCAACTGGGGACTCTTCAAAACCTCCTGGCAAGAAGGATTTTGGGCCTCCCCAACAGGACCATACCTGCCCAACTAAGAATGGAATTGGGACTCCCATCTATAGTTGCAAGAACCCATATTAGGATAATCACCTACTATACCGTATTTTTCGCTCCATAGGACGCTCCGGACCATAGGGCGCACCTCATTTTTAGAGGAGGAAACAAGAGAAAAAAATATTTTTCTGGTTTTCCTCCTCTAAAAGCCCTGTTTTGTTTTGTTTTTGAGGATCAGCTAAAAGTTTTGCAGCTTTTTTTGCAAAGGGAAAAGCCCTGGGGTTTTTTTTTGGGGGGGGGGGGGGGGGTTGGAGGATCAGCTAAAGGTTTTGCTGCTGTTTTTGCAAAGGCAAAAGGCCTTTTTTGAGAATCAGCTAAAAGTTTTGCAGCTTTTTTTGCAAAGGGAAAAGCCCTAGGGTTTTTGTTTTTGTTTTTTTGAGGATCAGCTAAAGGTTTTGCAGCTTTTTTTGCAAAGGGGGAAAAGCAAAGCTCCTTTTGCAAAGGGGGAAAAGCAAAGAGGAAAAGCCCCATTTTTATGGGGTTTAACTCACATTTCTGAAAAATCCTAAGGAGAGGGAGCCATTTCTACTGTTTTCAGACAGATAATCTAATCAGCCAGTCACATGTCCTGGGGAAACAAACAACCTCCCTCTGCAGCACATTCAACAAAGGAGGGCGGGGCTGAAAGGGAGCCGGGGACTCTTATCTCTCTCCCGATCTCTTGCTGATCAGCTGCTGAGCGGGTCCTTTCAACACTCCCTTTTCTCTTTGTAAAATAAAAAGCACAATCTGCTTTTGGCCCCTGGGCAATTCAGCTCCAGTGACCACCATTCGCTCCATAAGACGCACAGGTATTTCCCCTTACTTTTTAGGAGGAAAAAAGTGCGTCTTATGGAGCAAAAAATACGGTAAATCACTTGCAGAAGCCCCAAACTCGTCACTTGTTAAACAAGCCTTCCTAGCCATTACCGGCAGCCGTACTTGGTCAAAAGGCATGGAGACCATCTGCGAACGCTATTCTCTCCCAGACTTTGCCGCTTTGATCTCCTGGGATAAAGACAAAATCCGCAAATGAATTGTTGACAGGGACGAAGCGCTGGATTTGGCTCTATCCAACTCGACCAGCCTATCTACATGGTTTCCTCGCGTGAAGGCAGTAGGATCTCTGGCTCACTATCTGAGTGACCTGACGAATCCTACGCAAAGAAGAGCCTTCACACTCACCCACTTCCACTCCATTCCCACAGCATTCCTACAGGGCAGATTTTCCAACACTCCTCTTGATCTCTGCCTTTGCCCATGCAACAGGGGAAAGATACAGGACTTTATCCACTTTTTCTTTCATTGCCCTCTATATGACTCAATAAGACTGAGGCTCTTCCTATTAATTCCCCCATCCATCATCTTGGAAGATGACTGCATGAAATACTTACTGGTGGATGCCAACCCCATGGTTACTCATGGTGTAGCCATCTATATTTTGCAGGCCCTGAAACTCAGGGCCACCTCGATAGGTTAACTTCTCTTAGCCCTGGATTTTTGTAAATATTCCGAAATACCCATAGTTTACACGATTTGTTACTGCTTTTATCCTACCTTGTTTTATCTACCATGTTTTTATATCTGTTGCTTTGCAAATGTATCTAATATATTCTCTGTATAATTGTGGCAGGATACTGCCTGGATTCTTTTCTATGTGCTATGGCCAAATCGCTAACGCAATAAACTTTGATTTGATTTGATTTAGTAACATTTGTTTCAACAAGGCTTGGCTGTATAGGACTGGTTTATTCTGCAGCTCCTTGTTTGCACTGTTGCTTTCTGCATTACAAAGAGGAGGCACAGCTGTGACCTTGAACTGCTTGCTAACTATGACAGACACAAGAACAACAAGGAGTTTTGATAAAAAGGAAACAGAGGAGAGCCTTGTGAGGTTTTGTGAGCTTTACAGGGTTAAAAGCTCAGCAGTGTCGCCCTGCGTCACAGGGATGTGACGTCTCTACATACAGGGATTTGGATGTGTATTTCTCTGTGTAACATGAGATGTTGTAAATAGTCTGTTGTCTGTCTTCAGCCAATATGGCAGCATTTTTGCCTGGCTGAAGGTATTTTTTACTGCTCTCAATAAATCTTTTGTTTAATGAGCTGGGAGTTGCCGTGACTTATAGCAAGAGCAAAACACAGACGCAAGCTGCTGCTTTCGCTGTACTCTGCTTTAGAGGAGAAAGGAGAAAGACGTTAAGGCACAGCAGAATGTGCCGGACACGTATTCTGACACAGCTAAAATGCTGGTGGTCATCGAAGTTTATTCATCTCATGATTCTGCTGGCTGCGTCATTAACCAGAAAGGGTTAACACCCACAAGCCTCAAAATCTTTTGAGGAGTCTGTTCTGGGATTATTGGCTGAAATTAAGAAAACAGGTGACAGAGAATTCTGAAGGCCTACAGAAAACCAATGCGACTTTGGAAAAAACCAATGCGAATTTTGAAGAATTTCAAAAGGAATTAGGAGCTGTTAAGAAAGAGGCTTTGGAAAATAAAGCTAAAATTAAGGGAGTGGACGCGAGAATTCAAGAATTGGAAAACATCAGAGTATCGGATCTGGAAAAATTACAGGAAGCAACTTCGAATGAAGTTGCCTTCTTACAGATTGTGAGGTTTGGAGCTTTCAGGGTTAAAGAAGCTCAACAGTTCGCCCCTCCCACAGGGAGGAAGATGTGTCATACACCCGGGTATCTGCTGTATGCGAATGCCTATGTGATTTATGTGACACACTGTTTATTTCCTGGTCAGTTTTACTTTCGGTTCTGACCGGAGCGGAGATGTCGTCCGAATCTCCTGGAGAAGCTCCGTGATTTATATGCTTGTAAATAAAGCGTGCTTACTTTGAAACAACCCAGACGTTGTGGAATTTATTGCTGGCACAAGGTACACATACCGTTGCGCAAGAAGAAGTAGTAAGAAGTTTGGAAAAACTCTGCAAAAGCACTGGAGAAGCGGGAAAACGCAGAGGAAGCGTAGCTGGACACCATTTCCAAGTGCTAAACTGTTTTTGAGGCTTTTCCAGTTTAAAACAAAAGCCCAACAGGTTATGGATCCAGTTTCTGGCAGTTCTGGACTGGTTCTGAAGCAGTTCTGAAGGTTCCAGAACGTGTGTGCCAAGCTGAGAGTGGCCTCCCTGGGCTGGGACTCTGTTGGAGTGTCCAGGGAATGTTTCTGTGCCGGCAGAAGCAGTCAGCAGTCTGCTGAAAGGCTAAGCTGTCTGCAACTTGCTGCCAGAGCTACAAGGCAGCAAAACCCAGCAGAAGGCAGTTTTACCTTGCTGGTGGACCCCATCTTCCTTGCCTGGGAGAAGAGCTACAGAATCGTGAGTACGCATCCCCAGGGCATAATGGAGGGAGTCTATGGGAGTTATGCTGCTGTGCAATGCCAGGTCAATGTTGAATAAAACCACTGCCATCCATGACTTGATTGTGGATGGTGGACCTGACCTGGCATGTGTAACAGAGACTTGGTTGGACGAGGCAGATGGGCCTGTCCTTGCCGCTGCTTGTCCACCAGGTTTCTCTTACGCACAGCAACCCAGGCCTTGTGGGCGGGGAGGGGGGGTTGCAGTGATTTTTAGGAAGTCATTAGTTTGCACCAGGCGTCCTATTGGGAAGACCCAGTTCTCTGAGTGCATGTTCTGGAAGTTGGGCAATAGGGGCAGTACAGGATTCCTTTTGGTGTACCGACCTCCCCGCTGCACCAAGGATTCCCTGCCCGAGCTGCTTCAGGTCGTGGCGGATGTTCTCCTGGAGTCACCTAGTTTGGTCGTCCTAGGGGATTTTAACATCCATGCCGACACGACCTTACAAGGGGCCGCTCGGGACTTCGTGGAAAGCATGGCCTCCATGGGGCTGACCCTGAATAAGTCTGGTCCAACTCATAGCCGAGGACATGCCTTAGACCTGGTATTCACCTCTATGGATGTTGGTGATCTGACATTAAAAAAAAGTGAAACTAAAGAAGTGCCATGGTCAGATCACTTCCTGGTGCAACTGGACTTCTCCGCAACCCTTCCCCTCTGCAGGGAGGTGGGACCAATTCGGATGGTCCGCCCCCGCCACTTAATGGATCCAAATGGTTTCCAGAGAGTGGTAGGGGATACTTTATCCCATGTTGATGGCCTTTCAGCCGATTCCCTGGTGGCCCGCTGGAATGTGGAGCTAACCAGGGCTATTGACTGTTTGGCTCCGAAGCGCCCTCTCCGGTTGCATGGAGCCCGGACAGCCCCGTGGTTTTCCCCGGAGCTGAGGGCGATGAAACAATCGTTGAGACGGCTAGAACGCCGGTGGCAGAAAACCCATTCTGAATCCGACCGAACACAGGTTAGAGCTCAACGTCGAGCCTACCAAGTGGCGATAGCGACGGCAAAGAAGACTTTCTTCACCGCCTCTATTGCATCTGCGGAAAATAGCAGCAGGAGACTCTTTCAGGTGGTTCGGAATCTATCGGAGCCACCTTCGTCATCGGGGCCTGGTAGGGACCCCAAGATCTCCTGCAATGCGTTTGCAAAGTTTTTTGCGGATAAAATCGCTCAGATTCGGAAAGAGATAGACTCCACCGTGGGAGCAGGGCCAGGGCGGGAGAGTGCCAGAGTCCTGTCTAGTCCAGTTGCGTGGGATCAATTTCAGTCTGTTACCTCTGAGGATGTGGACAGGCTGCTTGGACGAGTGAAACCAACCACCTGTCTCCTTGATCCTTGCCCATCCTGGCTTATAAAAGCTAGCCGGGAGGGGCTGGGCGATGGGCTGCGCGGGGTGGTGAATGCTTCCCTCTGTGAGGGAGCCTTCCCAGCCCCGCTGAAAGAGGCGGTTATTAAACCGCTTCTTAAAAAAACATCTTTAGACCCGGCCAATATGGCCAACTATCGCCCAGTCTCAAATCTACCATTCTTGGGCAAGGTGATTGAGCGAGTGGTTGCTGAACAACTCCAGGCACGCCTGGAAGAAGCGGACCATTTGGATCCCTTCCAATCGGGATTCAGGCCTCCCCATGGGACTGAAACCGCCTTGGTCGCGCTGGTCGATGATCTCCGGCGGGCTAGGGACAAAGGTGAGAGCTGTTTCCTAGTTCTGCTGGATCTCTCAGCGGCCTTTGACACCATCGACCATAAAATCCTTCTGGACCGGCTAGAGGGGTTGGGAGCTGGAGGCACTGTTATACAGTGGTTCCGCTCCTTCCTCCTGGGCCGTGTTCAGAAAGTGGTGGTGGGGGATGAGTGTTCAGACCCCTGGGCTCTCACTTGTGGGGTGCCTCAGGGTTCTGTCCTCTCCCCCATGCTTTTTAATATCTATATGAAGCCGCTGGGAGAGATCATCAGGGGGTTTGGGCTGGGTGTTCATCAGTATGCAGATGATACCCAGCTCTACCTCTCTTTCAAATCAGAACCAGTGAAGGCCGTGAAGGTCCTGTGTGAGTGCCTGGAGGCGGTTGGAGGATGGATGGCGGCTAACAGATTGAGGTTGAATCCTGACAAGACAGAAGTACTGTTTTTGGGGGACAGGAGAAGGGCAGGTGTGGAGGATTCCCTGGTCCTGAATGGGGTAACTGTGCCCCTGAAGGACCAGGTGCGCAGCCTGGGAGTCATTTTGGACTCACAGCTGTCCATGGAAGCGCAGGTTAATTCTGTATCCAGGGCAGCTGTCTACCAGCTCCACCTGGTACGCAGGCTGAGACCCTACCTGCCCGCGGACTGTCTCACCAAGGTGGTGCATGCTCTGGTTATCTCCCGCTTGGACTACTGCAATGCAGTCTATGTGGGGCTACCTTTGAAGGTGACCCGGAAACTGCAATTAATCCAAAATGCGGCAGCTAGACTGGTGACTGGGAGTGGCCGCCGGGACCACATAACACCGGTCCTGAGAGATCTGCATTGGCTCCCAGTACGTTTCCGAGCACAATTCAAAGTGTTGGTGCTGACCTTTAAAGCCCTAAACGGCCTCGGTCCTGTATACCTGAAGGAGCGTCTCCACCCCCATCATTCAGCCCGGACACTGAGATCCAGCGCCGAGGGCCTTCTGTCGGTTCCCTCACTGCGAGAAGCAAAACTACAGGAAACCAGGCAGAGGGCCTTCTCGGTAGTGGCGCCCGCCCTGTGGAACGCCCTCCCATCACAGGTCAGGGAAATAAACAACTACCTGACATTCAGAAAAAACCTGAAGGCAGCCCTTTTTAGGGAAGTTTTTAATGTTTGATATTTTTGTATTTGATTTCTGTTGGAAGCCGCCCAGAGTGGCTGGGGAAATCCAGCCAGATGGGCGGGGTACAAATAATAAATATTATTATTATTATTATTATTATGCAGCCCCATCCAACAGGAGAGAGGCCTGTGGTCTTGCGTACAAGCACCACCACCCTCACTGTTTCCTGGCTCAGTTCCAGGAGCACAGGAGGTCGCAGCTGCTGCTCAACGCAGAGATGAGGCAGCAGGAGGGTTGTTTGCCCAAAGTGTTGATGCAGCCCAGGGCCACCACATAGAAGGTTTGGCTAGTGCTTGTGAGACATGGAATACCCTAGCCCAGTTTTTGGGGGCAGAGGGAATGGCTGAAGAAGAGGCTTTGGAAAGCCTGCCCCCAGCTCAGCTTATGGCTGTTGAAGAGCAACAGCGCCATGGAAAGCAGGGGGGCCAGATAGCCGTGGGCTATGTTTTCAAGCCTCAAGCCTCCGTGAAGGCAAATGCTGCAAGGCATTGTTTTGGAGGATCTCCTGACAATGTGCTGTTGATGTGCACAGCTGAAGATAAGGCCAAGGTCATTTCTCAGATGACGTGCAGGGCCTGGAACTATGGGAATCCAAACAGTTCTACCAGAGGCTGGAAGGAAGGTAACACCTGCTGTTATTCAGTTGCCGTGGCAACGAAGAAGGCCAAGACTGGTCAGCTGTGATGGGTGATCGACAGTACAGCATCCCACCACATCGTTCCTCCTGGTGGACATGTGAGGAACTGCAGGTCCTTTTCTACAGAGCATTTCATGGAACTGGCTAGTGGAAGCAAGAAAAGGCTTGACATTATAGAGATTGTTTATCCAAGCTTCCTATAGACAGATCTGGAAGTTATTGTGTTTCCTGGCATGGAAATATGTTTGCTGTCTGTACCAACACTTCTGTCTGAAGGTTTTGATGTCTGTTTTGAAACTAACAGCTGTTTTATTTCCAGGAGTGGAAAGTTGCTGGTTCGAGTGGAACGCAGCGAAGACGGGGTGTTTGCTGTTGAGACGCCTCTAGTAGGTACAGGTGGAAGTATCACTGATGCATTACAGGCTCAGTGCACCACTGTGCCCACGCGCCACAGGAGCGCACATCTGTGGCTGGCACATTGCCACTGGGACAGTGTGCTGAAGCAGCCTGAGTTCTCTGAAGGGTGCAAGTTAAGGGCATGTGACGACTTTCTTGATTGCGAAGTGTGCAAAGTCAAAGGGAAGACGTCCAGCTACCCCAGGTCCGAAAGGGTTACCACTCAACCCTTTGCTCTGATTCATGTTCACCTCTCTGAAAGGATGCCAGAGGCCAGCCTGGGGGGTAAATATCATTCTTTGTGTCTGGTTGACTTGTACTCTCACCACACGTGGATTACGTTGCTCAAGGAGCCAAGTGAGTCAACATCGCTGATTGAAAGTTGGTTGTCAGAGGTAGAACAGCAATTTTCTACTAGAGTAGGCTGTGTACAGTTTGACAGATCCGAGGAGTTCCTTAGATCCTCGCTGAAAGCTTTCTTCCGTGAGAGGGGGATTAAGCACAGAGTGACTAACCCACTTTCTTCACAGGTATGTGGTTTGGCTGAATGTCGGAACAGAACGTTGCAGCAAGCCGCTGAGTTCTGTGGGTAGTCACTCCGGACTGCCTGTTTTGCTTTTAACAAGGTCCTTTGTCCTGAAGTTGGGGACACACCCTATTTTCTGTTGCATGGCAAGAAGCCAAAGGTACTGTGCTGGCCCCAGGGGTTTGTCCGTGAAGCGAGATCCAAGTCCAGTCCTCGGTCTAGGGGTCCAAAGGAGGTCAGTCCGGCGGGGAGCGAGGCAGGGAGCAGGTCAAGGTCCAATGCAGGTGCAGGCACGAGGTTGCAGGTTGAGCATATGCTTGCAACTAAGTTGCTCATGCAACTTGGGCTGGGTCTGGCTGGCTTTTATCTGGCCCTATGCTTAGGGCGGCCCCGATCCTCCAGAGACTCGCCTCTCCTCCGGGCCTGGAGGCGAGCACTCCTCCTGAAAGCACTTAGCTCTCTTCGCCTCTCTGTCCTGAGCCTCTGCAGCTCAGGAGAGGCTGGTAGGTTACTGGACCCAGGGGCTGCCTCAGCTTCCTCTGAAGAGGCTGGGAATGGAGCACCTGCAGGCAATGGGTCCTCCCTCCCATCAGGAGCCAGAGCAGACTCTGCTGATGCCTGCACCTGGGGATCCAGCACAGGTGGGGATCCTTCAGGCTCAAGCCCTGGCCCTGGCTCAGCTGGTTCTGGAGGCGGGGAATCCTGTGCAGGCTGGGATCCCTCAGGTTCAGCATCAGAGTCTGACTCCCAGGCCATCACAGGTACACTTCTTTCGCGTTTGTGGTTCTCAAGCAATGGTCTCTGTACCACGTGCTGAGTGCAAAGAAGGTGGTCCCAAGGTGCAGAAAATGATTTTCTATGGGTACGATCCCAGCTTGAGTAGCTGGAGGTTTGCGTACCTAGATGGTGATCAAACGTGGGTTCTAGTCAGCAGGAGTGCTGAATTCTGTGAGCAGAATGGATGGGAATGCATCCCTAGAATTCCTGATGTTCTTCCAGATGTTCTGGATGGTCCTGTCAATGTTGGACAGGCAGATGTGCCACCTGCTGGTGGCGGTGGTCCAGGTGGATCAACCCTGGGTGGGGCTATTGCTGTGGTTTTAGCACCTGCTGGTGGCTCGGGCGAAGTTCCCGGCCATGACCAGGGCGCAGCGCAGCTAGGGGCAACTCCAGGGCAGGAGCCTAGGAGTGCACCCACAACTCCAGTGTCTAGGACTAGGAGGCAGGCCATTTGTGGCAAATCTTCTCCAGGGGAGCCTGACTCAGGTCTCGTCCCAGAGCAAGAGGAGGGTTCTTCTGTAGTGAAACAGAAACCCAAAGGCGTGCCAACGTCATCCTTAGGTAGTTCAGCTAGGGTGCAAAGGCGCAGCAAGTCAGTAGGAGAGATGCCTGGTGTCGAGGACGTACAGGCAGAATCCTGTGTGACTGAGGCAAAGGGGAAACCTATGGTGGTATCACAGCAGTCTGCACGATCCACTGAAGGGATTCTACCTGAAAGGTTCACGGCCACTAGCATGAGTGCTTGTTTGGTTCAGTGTGAACCAAAGAGCCTGGAGAAGGTTCAGCCTCAAGAGGAAGCCCAGAAATGGCATGGTGCCATGGGAGAGCAGGTGAGCTCAATGAGGTCTTTGGGTGTGTACAGACCCAAGACGGCAGCAACTCGAGAGTTGCAGCACAAGGCTAGGTTAGTAGCCACAGGTTTCACTCAGGAGGAGGGGGTCCATTGGACCGAGGTACTGGACGCGCCCTCTCTCAGAAGCGAAACCACACGCATGCTTTTAGTGGTCGCGACTCAAAGAGGTTTTGAGGTAAAACACGTTGGTTTGGATGCCTGTTTGGATTCCGACCTGGATGAGGAGAGGTACAAGGTACCTCTGCCAGGGTTCAAGGGCAACAGGCCAAATCAGGTGGAGAAGTTGCACGAGGCAATCAATGGCTTGAAGGAGTCAGCCAGAGATTGGTCCTCATGCGTGCAAGAAGCTTTGAGAAAGCTAGGTTTCAGCCAGAGTCATGCTGATAGCTACCTGTTTCTGGCAGGAGTAGGCCCAGAGCAGGTGCTAGTTCTGCAGTCCAGTGCAGACATGCTTTACCTGGCAAAGACCAGGAGACAGGTGCAACAGTTCGCAGAGGAGCTTGGCCAGTATTTCCAGCTCAAGAGCTTAAACCCTGTTGGTGCTTACCTAGGTGTACAGGTAGACAGAGCTGAAGACGGTAGTGTCTTGCTCAGTCAGACAGGTAACATAGTGCAGTTGTTGAAGAAGTTCAGGATGTCTGAGTGTGCTAGTGTCAGAACACCCATGGAGACTTGTTCCGTTAAGGACAGACAGACCGGGGAACGCTCTGAGTTTGAGAGCCCCGAGGTGTTCAGGTCAGCTCCAGGGAAGCTGTTGTTTCTTTCCCAGTGGAGCAGAACTGACATAGCAGTTGCTGTGAATCTGCTCAGCAGGGAGGCTACAAAGCCCAGTGTGCATGCCTGGAGTGGCATCCAGAGAGTGCTGAGATGTTTGCAGAAGACAGAGGAGTTTTGCCTGAGGTTGTCGGCTGCCGGTGAGCCCCAGCTCACGTGCTGGTGCGACAGCAGTTCGGCAAATTCTGAGGACAGGAAATCTGTATCTGGAATGGTTGTGAATTTTGGAGGAGCTCTAGTCGGGTTGAAGTCCCGGAACCAGAGCCTCATTACTCTTTCCTCTGCAGAAACCAGGTACAATGCGTTGTCAGAGCTTGCTAGGGAACTGGAGTACTATAGGTGTTTGGTCCAAGAGGTCTGCGGTGAGTGTTGCCTACCCGTCACGGTATGGGAGGACAACCAATTCTGTTTCATGTTGGCAGAGTCTGGACAGGTCAAAGCCAGACCCAAACACCTGGACGTTCTCTTCCGAGACGTGTGTCAAGGTAGTCAGACCAGCTTGGAGAAGCTGAAGTACTGTCCTAGTCAGGTGAACCTGGCGGTTGGGTTCACAAAACCACTTAGCTTCCAACGTCATAGGGAGTTCTGTGAAGGTTTGTGTGTAGGGTAAGCAGTATGCTTATGGTACCCCTGTGGAGAGGCGCGAGAGGGGATGTGAGGTTTGGAGCTTTCAGGGTTAAAGAAGCTCAACAGTACACCCCTCCTACAGGGAGGAAGATGTGTCATACATCCAGGTATCTGCTGTATGTGAATGCCTATGTGATTTATGTGACACACTGTTTATTTCCTGGTCAGTCTTACTTTCGGTTCTGACCGGAGCGGAGTTTTCGTCCGACTCTCCTGGAGAAGCTCCGTGATTTATATGCTTGTAAATAAAGCGTGCTTACTTTGAAACAACCCAGACGTTGTGGAATTTATTGCTGGCACAAGGCACACATACCGTTGTGCAAGAAGTAGTAGTAAGAAGTTTGGAAAAACTGCAAAAGCACTGGAGAAGCAGGAAAATGCAGAGGAAGCGTAGCTGGACACCATTTCCAAGTGCTAAACTGTTTTTGAGGCTTTTCCAGTTTAAAACAAAAGCCCAACACAGATGAAACAGCGGGAGACCCACTTGAGATTGGGATCCGTGCCTTTGATTGAGACTGATAATCTGAAAGAGTGCCTGATCAAAGAATTGGCTGCTATTGGGATCTGGAGGAAGAAGAATTGGACAGTTGGATCATCAGCACTTTTAGATTTGGAATTAAAGGAAAAAAGGACTCTAAATTTGTCAACGATTGCATGGTGATCTTCAGAACAAAGGAACATAGAGATAAAATACTGGGTCTACACTACACAAAGAGTCTCAGAATACAAAACCAACCAATTGTGGTTTTTAAAGAAATTCTCAGACATTTCTTGGAATTAAGGAAACAATTTTCAGATCTCGCAGACTCCCTGAGAAGGAAGGGTATCTTTTTTCGTTGGGAATACCCCCGAGTCCTCTCTTTTAAGTATTAAGGAAAGAAACAAAGAATCAGAACTGTGGAAGAAAAAAGAAAATTCATCAAGAAAAACACAAAGGACTTTGAATTAGGCCCGTCACTGCCAGGCCCAGACCCAGGAGCGCAAGCAGGAGCAGGAGTAGGGGAGTAACTTTACAAATCTTCTTTTCTTGTTACAGACTATACCAAGATCGCACTGAGGCAGCTAGCAGCAAATTTCCTGTTTAAAATAAGTAAAAGAACATGCTACAACCATGAGTAAAAGTTTCGGACTGATTTTGAAAGATTTGGCAACGGGAGAGATTTAAAAAACGGAAGCCGGTCTCTTTTGCTGGGGACTCGAACGACAACCACCATTACCTGAAACCCAAGAGACTGTTTATATTTATTTCCAAGCTTCCCAAGGTTTCTCTGCAGCTTCCCCTCTTAGCAGGGAAGGGGGGGAGGTTTTCTCTTTAAAAAGTCACCCTGCAAAAAGCTGCAAATTAATTTGACAGCCCGTTCTCTCCTGGAGATCGCAGCTGCTTTCCAGTAGCGGCAAGACCGCTTTGAACTGTATTGATTGACTGATGGAATCAGATACATTCTATTTCCATCTGGAGTTAAAAGGTTACAGACTGCCTCAACTGGTGGATTTGAGAGAAACAGCACTTTTAAAGATTAATAATTTCCCTCCTCTATTTGAAACTTTACATTTTACACTTTTTGAGAGGGTTTCTCTAGAGTCCTATTTCACCAACAGAAATTTGGCAACAACAATTGTTCCAGCAATGCTTGGCTGTTAGGTTTGGTGTGTTTCCCAGCTCCTTGCATTACAAAAGACTGCTTGCATTGTAGCTTCCTGTGCCTCAGAAGGAAGCACAGCTGTGACCTTGGAAATGTCAGACACAAAAGAAACAACAACAGTAACAACAACAACAACAACAACAATAATAATAATAATAATAATAATAATAATAATAATTTATTATTTGTACCCCGCCCATCTGGCTGGGTCTCCCCAGCCACTCTGGGCGGCTTCCATCAAACATTAAAATACATTTAAAATATCACAGTTTAAAAACTTCACTAAACAGTGCTGCCTTCAGGTATTTTCTGAATGTCAGGTAGTTGTTTATTCCCTTGACCTCTGATGGGAGGGCATTCCACAGGGTGGGTGCCACTACTGAAAAGGCCCTCTGCCTGGTTCCCTGTAGTTTTGCTTCTTGCAGTGAGGGAACCGACAGAAGGCCCTCGGCGCTGGATCTGAGTGTCCGGGCTGAATGATGGGGGTGGAGACGCTCCTTCAGGTATACAGGACCGAGGCCGTTTAGGGCTTTAAGGGTCAGCACCAACACTTTGAATTATTCCAGTTACAGGTGGGTAGCCGTGTTGGTCTGCCATAGTCAAAACAAAATAAAAAATTCTTTCCAGTAGCACCTTAGAGACCAACTAAGTTTGTTCTTGGTATGAGTTTTTGTGTGCATGCACACTTCTTCAGATACACTGAAACAGAAGTCACCAGATCCTTAAATATAGTGATGGAGTGGGGAGGGGTATTACTCAGAAGGGTGGTGGGAATGGGTGATCAGCTGATAGGTGTGGAAAACCTGTTGACGACTCTTAACAGCTGCAATTAGCCTTGCAGGGAAAAGTAAGGGGTGAGATGGCTAAAGATAGCTTTGTCATGTATAATGAGATAAGAATCCAATGTCTTTGTTCAGACCAGGTTTCTCCATGGTTTTAAGTTTGGTGATTAGTTGCAATTCAGCCACTTCTCTTTCCAGTCTATTTCTGAAATTTCTTTGTATTAAGACAGCTACTTTGAGATCTTTTATAGAATGTCCTGGGAGATTGAAGTGTTCTCCTACTGGTTTCTCTGTCTTGTGATTCCTGATATCAGATTTATGTCCATTTATCCTTTGGCGTAGGGTTTGGCCTGTTTGTCCAATATAGAGAGCTGAAGGGCACTGTTGGCATTTGATTGCATACACAATGTTGGAAGATGAGCAATTAAATAGTCTTGAGATGGTATGTTTGATGTTGTTGGGGCCAGTAATGGTGTTGTCCGGGTTTATGTGGCAGCAAAGTTGGCATCTGGGTTTATTGCAGGCTCTGGTACCAGTGTCCATGTTGAGTCCTGTTGTTGTATTATTGTGGGTGAGGAGCTGTTTGAGATTGGGTGGCTGTCTGTAGGCGATGAAGGGTCTTCCTCCCAGAGCTTGAGAAAGAGAACTGTCATTGTCTAGGAGAGGTTGTAGATCTCTGATGATGCCGCATCTGTTCCAACTCTACAGACAGAGACTCTCACCTAAGAGATCTACAGCAAACCTTTTTAGAACGTAAATATCCACCTGATGAAGTTAAACAACAGATCAACAGAGCCAGACTGATACCCAGAGAGAACTTGCTGCAAGACAGACCCAAAAAAGAAAATAACAGAACACCACTAGTAATCACATACAACTCCCAAATTAAAACAGTACTGGGAGCCAATGTAGATCTCTCAGGACCGGTGTTATGTACAAGGAGTGTAGATAAAAAGGAGACTCAGGGAGGTGACCTTCTAAAGACATTCCGCCCAAAGATTTTGAAGAGTCTGTACTGGGATTATTGGCTGAAATAAAAAGTCAGGTGACGCAGAATTCTGAAGGCCTTCAGAGGAATACTGAGGCCTTGGAAAGAACCAACGCTAATTTTGAAGACCTTAGAAAGGAACTGGGAGCTGTTAAAAAAGACGTTCAAGAAAATAAAATCAAAATTTCTGGAGTGGATCAGAGAATTCAGGAATTGGAAGACAATAGAATTTTGGATTTGGAAAAAATACAGGAAGTCACTTCGGTGGAAGTTGCTTTCCTGCAGATGAGACAAAAAGAGACCTACTTGAGATTGAGATCACTGCCTTTGATTGAAACTGACAATTTGAAAGAGTCCCTGATCAAAAAATTCGCTGCCTATTGGGAACTGGAGGAACAGGAATTAGACGGTTGGATTGCCAGTGCTTTCAGACTGGGAATAAAAGGGAAAAAGGACTCTAAACTTGTTAATGATTGTATGGTGATCTTCAAGACAAAGGAACAGAGATATAAATTTTTAGGTCTACATTACGCCAAAGCTCTTATAATCCAAAACCATCCAGTTGTACTTTTTAAAGAGATTCCCGGGCTCTTTTTGGAATTGAGAAAACAATATTCCGACCTTGCGGACTCCCTGAGAAGAAAGGGTGTTTTCTTTCGTTGGGAATACCCTCAAGGGCTTTCATTCAAATATCAAGGAAAGAAGCAAAGAATTAGAACTGTGGAAGAAAAAAGAAGATTCATCGAGAAAAATGTGAAGGATTTCGAATCAGGCCCCTCTCTGCCAGGATCAGACCCGGGAGCACAAGCAGGTGCAGGAGCAGCGGAATAATTATTTTTATTTTATTTTCTGGCTAAGGACTGCACAAGGATGGCACTGAGGGTGCTTTCCTGGAATGTTAATGGTGTGAATTCTCGCCGGAAAAGGAATGAAATTAGCCATGTCTTGCTGAAGCAGAAATTGGATGTGACCTGCTTACAAGAGACCCATGTGACCAGGACTCTAGAAAAAAATTACAGAATAAAAGATTGGGACAAGAATTCATTTCATCTGATAAAGTCAAGAAAAGAGGTGTGGTGATTTATGTAAAGGAGAATTTGAAGGTGCGGGGGTCGCAGCAGAAAAACCCCTGCACCCACAAGCCATAAATCTTGGATAGTATGGAGTCCAGCAGGCTTCTGTTGCACAGCTAACTTACTTTCGATTTCAGCAGAGTTACATGCAGCCTTCTTGTTCGGAAGCAAACCTGCTGCAAAAGCGTCTGGAAAAAAGTCTGGTGCAAACTCAGAGCAACTCCTGCTTCTTTTCATCAAAGCAGCATTCTTTATTACAGCAGATCATAAATCACATACCGGGAGAGAGAGTGGACATTTTTGCTCTCTGACTGGCGCGTGAAACAGCAACGGACAAAACTGAACAACTGGGAATTACAACAGTTACATTACATACACAGAAAACACAACGTCATTTCCCCTGTGGGCTGGACGCAACTGTTGAGCTGAGTGTAACCCTTTCAGCTCACTCCTCACACCCCCTCTCGCCCAGCACCACAGGGCACAGCGTAGGTCACAACCTACATCAGACACAAACCATCACAGAATTCCCAATGACGTTGGAAACCCAAAGGTTTGGTGAACCCATCTGCTAGGTTCTCTTGGCTTGGACAGTACTTCAGCTTCACCAAGCCTGTCTGGACACTCTGACAAACATTCTGAAACCGGATGTCCAAATGTTTGGTTCTGGACTTGAACTGCCCAGTTTCTGCCAGTTTCAAACAGGGCTGGTTGTCCTCCCAAACTGTGATGGGTAGGTAACACTCTCCGTTGACCTCCTGGACCAAACACTTGTAAAACTCCATCTCCTTACAGACCTCAGATAATGCACTGAATTCAGCTTTTGTGGAGGAGAGAGCAAGGAGACTCTGCTTTCTGGACTTCCACCCGACTAGAGCCTCCCCATACTTGACGACGAGTCCAAACACTGACTTCCTGTCTTCCAGATTGGCCCAGCTACTGTCAGACCAGCAAGTGAGCTGTGCTCCACCTTCTGCTGACAGTTTGAGATGCCAATCTCTGGAACCTTGCAGGTACCTAAGCACTCTCTTGATGCCATTCCAGGCATGCACACTGGGATTTGCAGCTTCCCTGCTGAGCAAATTCACAGCAAAGGCTATATCTGGTCTGCTCCACTGGGAGAGATACAACAGACTTCCTAGAGCTGACTGGAACACCTCGGGGCTCTGGAACGCAGAGTGTTCCCTGGACTGACTGTCCTTTACGAAACAAGTCTCCATGGGAGTTCTGACACTAGCACGCTCAGACATTCTTAACTTCTCAAGCAACTGCTCAATCTTGCCTTCCTGACTCAGCAAGAAACTGCCGTCTTCTGTTATGTCAATCTTGACTCCTAGGTAAACATTCACTGGACTGAGTTCTTTGAGCTTGAAATGCTTACTAAGCTCCTCTGCAAACTCTTGCACTTGACTCTCTGACTTTGCAAGGCAAATGATGTCATCAACATAACAGAGCACTAGAGTCTGCTCCTGGCCGGATCCTGCCAGGTAATTTCTTTTTTTTTTTTATAAGAATTTATTGGCATTTTTCCAAACAACATATACCCTCACCCACACCCACAAATACAAAACAAATATGACAAATACAAACAGTGTCAAGATTCTTATAGTATCTTTCTAAAAAGAAAAATTTCTTTTTCCATATCTTGACCATTGACTTCCCCTGCCTTTTCACCTTCGATTTTATATCCTTAATCTATTTTATAACCATTTCTTCTGAGAAAAAAAAAAAAAAAAAAAAAAAAATTAGTTCAATTATATATTTACATCAAATTATCTTTTCAACACCTTACTAGTAAATACATCACCATAATAATACCTCATCCTAGTTCTTCTTAATTCAATCTTATCAATTTCTTAACTTAATCTAAGTCTTAATCTTGCTCCTCGCATCAAATCTAATTCTTCTATCCTTAAGATTACTGCTAATAACATAAAAACTTGAAATATCTCCTTTCATATACAAACAAAAATATAACAGAGTATTGTTGACAGTATTCACCCTCCACTTTCGATTTGCCGTGTTAGACTACTTTAAATTTTGTTTAAGACTTCACCCCACACCCCCTCTGTCCATTATTCTTCTCCTGGTGGCATCGGCACTGAACATCCGTGTAACTTCTCTCTCCCAACGTCCACAGATCCAGGCACAGTCCATGTCTCTTCTTGCCACGAGTTCAGAGGTGTCCATCTCATCATCTCCCTGCATCTTCGGTTCTTTGTAACGTTCCTTTTCTTCTTGTAAATACCTTAATTCTCTGTCCCTGGCCCCCGAGCTCACACCCCGGGGACTGGATATAACAAATCTTAACGTCGCCTTGGGGCTGCCACCCCCAAAAAGCGAATTTCTTCTCCGAAGTTGCTCACTCAGTTCTCTCCATCTTTCCATCCACTCTCTCAGCTCATTAGCAAGACATTCTTCATAAGTGTCAAAAGTTTTAAAAGCCTCCTCTGTGGGCAATTGGTTCCCTTTCAGATCCCCACACAAGACTTTGACTTTCCTATAAACAAGTTCCACCTTCAAGGCAATGAGTCTCTGTTCATCTGTTAGTCCAGAGTTCAATACCAGTTCAAGGACAAAACCCAGCATACTGGCAGAGGAGGAGGAAGTGGGTGTTGTATTTCTGCTCTCCTCTTTGTTCAACGCCATTTTTCTGTGCTGAAGCGCAAACACCGCAACTTTAAATGGAGATATTTTCCTCTAATTAACTGCCCGAAAAAAGAGTTTGCCAGTCTCATGTGTCAATTTTAGCTACATTGAAACCAGTTCTGTAGCAGTAAACCCTCATTTGGTTACATTCTTCGGCTCGAAGGGAGGGAGGCAGGCTACCTTTCCCCTTCCCCCCGGATCGTTCCAAAAACGCGATTTTTAATCCAAATCTTTACTCACGACCACCGGGTTTTTAGCTCCATTCTTCGCAGGTAGAACTTGGACGCTCACCGCGGGCTTTGTCGCCGCATTTGCATCCCGGTTGGGGCATGTCCCCTGAAGCCCGGCTCCGGTTGTCCCTTCACCCCCACTCCCCCTTTACAGGGGGGGCAGGGGAAGGGTTCGGAGCCTCCGCGGGCACAGCCGGGGAGCCCAGGGTGCGGGACGCTCTTCCCGCACCCCAAACGGAGCCGCGCGCTGCGGTAGCGCGGCTCCTAACCCCCGGGATGGACAAGGCGCCTCGAGACCGAGGCAGCCTTCGACCACCCGGCGATGGCGTCGCCGCCGGAAGTCCTGCCAGGTAATTTCAACTGTCAGCAAGACTCCGTTGGAAACCCATGCTTTCCAAAGCATCATGGAGACACACATTCCAGTTCCTGGCGGACTGTCGCAGGCCATAGATGGATTTGTGTAGCCTCCACATGACATTCGGCTTATTGCCCTCGAACCCTGGTGGATGTAGCATGTACAGAACCTCTTCCAAAGACGAGTTCAGATAAGCAATGTCAACATCGAAGTGATGAACTACAAAGCCTCTCTGGGCAGCTACAGCTAACAAAAAGCGAAGAGTTTCACTCCTAGAAGTCGGCGCATACACCTCCGTGTAATGCAAGCCCTTCCTCTGTGTGAAACCTCTGGCTACTAGCGTAGCCTTGTACTGAGGTTCTCCAGTTGCTGTGGGTTTAAGCCTAAACACCCAGCGACTGCTCACTCCACACTCGCCCTCAGGCAGCGTCACTGTGGAGAACACCTTCAGTGCCTTCATGGAGTCCATCTCCTTCTGCATTGCTTCGTGCCACTTCGTGGCTTCTGACTCTGGCAATTGCTGCACTTCCTCGAAGCTTTCTGGCTCACACTGAGCCATACAAGCCCACACGCTAGTGGCTGTGTACCTGTCAGGAGGGATTCCTTTTGTGGTCCTCTTGGACCTCCTCAGCGTTACCTCAGATTCCCGCTCTGACCCAGACGAGCTGGACTCTGCCTGTGAGTCCCTATTGCCTGGCGACTCTCCTACTGACTTGCTCCGCTTGAATTGTCCCCCTGGACCAGCTTCTGGAGACGTCCTACTGCACTTGAACTGTCTCCCAGTCCTGGCCACTGGGGAGATGGGTGCACTCCTCGGCTCTTGCTTCGGAGTAGCTCCCTGTTGTGGTGCACCCTGGCCATGGCTGGGAACTCGGCCCGAACCACCAGAAGGGCCAGGAGCGGCAGCACCACCACCTCCCGGAGCTGGACCAACAGCCGGGGCTGGTCTGCCAGCTGGGCCCGGTCCACCTGCCAGACCTGGTCCACCAGCCGGACCACCACCCAGACCACCAGCAGCAGCAGGTGGCGCACCTGCTTGTCCCACGTCTGCGGGACCTTCCAGAACGTCCGTGAGAACCTCAGGATTCCCATGAATCCGCTTCCACCCCTCTTGCTCACAGAACTCAGCACTGTTGCTGAGCACCACCCGTGACTGGTCCCTCCCCTCAGGGAAAGTGAACTTCCAGGCCTTCGAGGCTGGCTTGTACCCGACGAAGATCATCTTCTGCGACCTGGGACCACCTTTCTGGCGCTTGGCTTTGGGAATGAGAACATAAGTCTCGCAACCGAAAACTTTCAGAAAATGGACTTTTGGCTTCTTGCCATACAACAGGGCATAGGGCGTGTCCCCTACCACCGAACTGTGTGTTCGGTTCAAGTAGAAAGAGCCACACTTCCATGCTTCCGCCCAGTATTTCTGAGGCAACTGAGCATCGAAAAGCATGGCTGACACCGCCTCTTGCAGCGTCCTGTTCTGCTTCTCTGCAACGCCATTCTGCTGAGGAGAATGTGGAGCTGTCAATCTGTGCTTGATTCCTTTCTGATGGAAAAACCCCTGCAGTGCGGAACTTGTAAATTCCGAACCTCGGTCGGACTGAAAACAGAGGACTTTGTGTTGTGATATTATTACAAGCCGAGCTGCGAAAAGCCTCAGCAGTGAGGTCACTTGACTATGAGTCATATTTTCATCCTGTGGGAAAGCCACTGGTCATACCAACCTTCCCACACACGTGATGTTATTGTAATGTACTGTTGTATCTTTACTTTCAGTTCTGGCTCAGAGATGCTGGATGCAATTATGCACAGCTCTGAGTATCTGAGCTGGCACACAGAGACATACTCTGCACTTTAACTACAATAAAGTAGTTTTAGCCTAAATGGCTCGTGTGTGTTGTTCTTCAAGCTGGGGAACAATCACATATTACTGATGTGCCCCTGGACTCCAGTAGCCAGGAGTGCACAGAGGCTTCGTCCCGCCCTGGGGGTGAGCCTCACAACTTGCCCCCGCAGGGAGTCTCATAACATTGGTAGCAGAGGATGGTTTGGCTGGTTTCCGAAGACATCGGACCTCTGATTGATGACTTCTGCCTGATGTTTGTCTGCCGGCAAGAAAGCAGCCTTAAACTGCATTCTGGAATTCCGGGGGAGTTTCGTGCTGAAGGACGGCCGTCTATCCCGCTGTGAGAAGAAGACGCGTTATCGGGCTGTGAGTACCGGACTGATTTACGAGGCAATAAACCTCTTAATTGCTTTCTGAAACCAGAGAGTGAAAGCCTGTTTTCTCCACAATGGCAAAGGATCACAAGCATAGCAGCAGCTCATTGTGCCCTTTGCTTACTGATGATAATTATCAGACTTGGAGAATTAAAATGGAGGTAGTCCTAACAAGGCAAAATTTGCTTGATGTAGTGACTAATGCACCTCCACCGTTCCCTGCCGCTTGATGGCTCAACAGGGACAATCAGGCGAAAGCAACAATAGTTTTGCATCTTAACCAATCTCAATTAATTCACATAAGAGATTTGGATCACGCTAATGATTTTTGGAATGTTTTGCAAGAGCAAGATCGTTGTGCTGCTCAAAATGAGGCTAATGGAAGGGGGAATGAAGCTGCAGCAGCATTCTCAACCCCACCTAGTGCTTCAACAGAGCATGTGCAAGCTCTTAAAGTCATATGCTGCACAAACTGTGGCCTGAGAGGGCACAGTTTTCAGACCTGCCGAAAGCCCAAGAAAAGATCTCACCAGAGCCAACACGCCAGTGGATCTACAGGCAAGGCGCAAGCCAAAGCCTCCAAAGGGCGCACAGTTGCATTGCTTACACAAGGCATGCAGGAGCAGGGCAGAGACTTAGCTTGGGTTATTGACTCTGCTGCTAGTCACCACATGACGTCAAACAAGCGTTTGTTTAAGACTTTTAAGAAGCTGGAATCCACCGTGTCGCAGGTGAATGGAACACACCTGAAATCGACTGGAGTTGGAACTGTTTTTCTTCAGAGTCGCCAGCTGACTATAAGCAATGTATTTTTTGTGCCAGAAATTGCCTACAATCTTCTCAGTGTATCACAGCTTACCGAGAAGGAATGCGAGCTCAGACTACGCAAAGGACTGTGCACAATTTCTAAGGATGGAGAAGATATCCTTACAGCTCAGAAGAACAAAGATGGACTATTCTTACTGCCTTTTGATTCTACTGACTGTTGTTTTGATGTTGTTGATTCTTATTCTTTTGCAGGTGCTGCTAAGTCCAAGGAGACTACCAAACAGCCACGCAGAGAAAAGGTCACAAAATGTTTCCAGCGGATGTCTGCTGATGTAATAGGGCTTTTGCCACAATCTAGAGGCGGAGCTAAATATATTTGTTGCTGTCTGACCATTTTTCTAAATTCTCTTGGATTTATACTATGAAGAGTCCGCAGCAGGTCTTAGCCAGGTTCACTGAATTTTGTGCTAAGATAGATTTCATGCATGATGGCGAAATTGAATGTTTGTATACTAATCAATTACCAGTGTTTGATTCACAGGAGTTCCAGGACTTCCTAAGTCAACATTGCATTCGGCACAAAGTTGGTGTAAGCCAATCATCGTGGAACAAAGATTTGTGTGTTAAAATTAACACAGAATTACGTGAGGGTATGCAGACGCAATTGCTTAGTGCAAAGCTGTCTGAACAGAATTGGGCTGAAAGCCTATCTGCCTTCACATATGCTTGGGTCAGGAGTGTTCCAAAAGGAATGGAATGGTCACCTTATGAGATACTGTTTCAAAGAAAGCCTTCTGTTCAGCATCTTAAGGTTTTTGGTTCTCAGATGTGGGTGGAATCACTCGAAGGTACACCCATCCAAGGCATCTTTATGGGCTATGAGAAAGGTCAATACAGAGTTCTATTGCCTTCCTCTAACACAGTAATTCTTACCCAGGAGGTAGAACCTACTGTAAAACCGGAGACACAGATTCTCCAAAGCTTTCCCCTTGATGTCAATACATATGAGGATACTGACACCAGCAGTAGCAGTGCAAGCTCAACCATGGCTAGTTCCGACACAGGTGACACTGTCATTGAAAGAGGAGCTCATGCTATGTCCAGGCCATCATCACAAGAAGATGATGCGCTAGAATCTTTAGAGCCACTGTTTACGATTGGTAAAGTTTCTCCAAAAAGTCCTGTTCAGGAGAAACTCAGCAAAGAAGATCTACATCTTATGCGTAGATCTGAGAGAGTGACAAAGGGTCAGGCGCCCAAGAGGTACTCTCAAGAGTTTGCAATCTCAGCCGTTGCAAATGTAGCTGTAGTTTGCACTCAAAACAGAGACACTCAGGCTCTCTTCACAGATGTGAAAAGGCCACAACAACAGGTTGCAAAGTTCAACACTGTTCCTGCCAACACACACAGAGCAAGTGCTCTGGTCCCCT
Organism: Lacerta agilis; assembly: GCF_009819535.1. NCBI lineage: Eukaryota > Metazoa > Chordata > Lepidosauria > Squamata > Lacertidae > Lacerta > Lacerta agilis. Next base: position 1,746,600 of record NC_046330.1, read on the forward strand.
GGAGAGTTGGTTATCAAAGGCTCCAACTGGTAGAACCAGTCTCAGAGAGTTCCAAGGATGGAACAAAGACAACAGGTTCATACTGTGTATATGATAACTGTTTGTTTACTTCTCTTAATGATGCCTTAGCTTTTGCCGCTCTTTCATTGTCTAATATCGGGGGAGGATGTTGTGATATTATTACAAGCCGAGCTGCGAAAAGCCTCAGCAGCGAGGTCACTTGACTATGAGTCATGTTTTCATCCTGTGGGAAAGCCACTGGTCATACCAACCTTCCCACACACTTGAGGAAAACTCAAGTTCAACCGGCAAGACCCACTCCTTGATCATGCTGGCCGCCTCCCCCTTGTGCTTGAGGGGAATGGTCCATCCGGCCCTCTAGTGGTCATCAGTCAGGGTCAAAATGTATTTGGCTCCACCCTTGCTGGCCACCTGCATAGGTCCACAGAGGTCTACATGAACCAGAGCAAAACAGACCCTATCTGACCTGGGGTAATGGCACGTCTTCACTTTGGCCTGTTTGCATGCTGCACAATCGAGAAACCGTGAGCATGGCAAAAACTCGCACCCCTCAGTGTTACTTGATGCCTTCTTGACGTACTGCCAATTCCCGTGAGAAAATCTCCTGTGCCACAGATGCAAACAATCGTGATGCATCGGCGTGTTCGCACACAGCGCCTGGGCTGTGTCAGAGGTACTGTTACCTGTTTCCAAGACAAAAACCACATCATCATTGCATGGAGCACTGAGCAACAGTTTACCCCCCTTAGAGATGGTACAGACATCATTTTCAAAGTGAACCTTATACCCATCCCTTAAAAGAGAAGACACAGACAATAAACACAACTCCATGCCTGGAAGAACAAAGCATTGAAGATCGGCCTGTAAGAAATCAACAAAGACAGATGCTTCAGTCTGTAGCTTTTTCTTGGTACCATCAGCAAGGGAAACCTGTTTGCCTCCAGCAATGTCCTTGCAGTTCCGGATGTGGCCACCAGGGGTCACTAAATGGTGTGATGCCACACTATCGACGAGAAACCGTAGCCTAGCAACAGGAACATCCTAGACCAGGGGTGTCAAACTCAAATTCATCGGGGGCCGCATCAGCAGTTTGGTCACCCTCAAAGGGCCGGTTGAATCTGTAGGACTATGTGTCCACTCTTTATTATCATAAATTATTGTCACTGCATTTAATTATTACTGTTTTTTGTAATAATGTAAGTAATAACTAGCTCTGAAAGCAGAAACATAGTAAGACCAGCCACCATTGAGGTTCGGCAGCCATCCCTCCAGCGGAGGAGGCTTCCCCCACCCTCAATAAGTTTGGGTCTGCTGGGCTCTCATTCATTAAGATCCTTGCTACACCAGGCCAATAACTCATCTAGCCCAGCATCCTGTTCTGCCAGCAGCCAACCTGGTGTCCATGGGAAGCCTGTGAGCAGGACCTCAGCGCGGTCGCACTTGTGATTCCCAGCACAAGTGACACCTTGCCTGGGACCTTGGGGTGAAGGGCGAGTAATAAATAAAACAAATTATTAAATAAATTATTAAATAATAAAAAGGTCAGGGGTGCCAACTTGAATAAAATAGGGGGGGAGAGACCAGGTAAGCCTCACCCTGTATAAGTGATCACGTGATGATGTGGTGCACGCACATCATTTGAATGGCAATACCCATTCAATGCCCATCAATTGGAGGGAGCGCTGGCCCCCTCAAATATTTCAGAGGGGGCTGAAGGGACTTTGGCCCCTAGGCATAGAAGCCAGGTCCTAGGGGTCCAGCTCTGTACATCAAATATTTCAGGGGACTCTCCCTTCCCCCCACCCCCAGTTGAGAATAATTCCCAAATTTTGTGTGCCTGTGCCATGTCATGTGATCGATGATGCGGGGCGGGGCATACCTGCTCCCTTCCCCGCCCTTGATATTTTATTCTAGTTGACACCCCTGCCCCCAGGAGTTAATGGTAAGGGCCTGAAACCGGCCCTGGCATGCCAGACTTGCCCTGGCAGCTTCCTGACGGCTCTCGGGAGCTGTTCCGTGTCCTGCCTCCTCGCCTGTCCTCCTCCTCCCCGTGCGTCACCGAACCCTCTCAGCTCCCTAGCTAGGCAAACAGGTCCCAGGGCCGAGCCTCGGGTGCCCGGAAGGCCGCCTGTGGCGATGCCCCCTTTCTTGCACTCTCTGACCGCGCGTCCCTCCGGCTTGCCCGCTGCCCTCCTTCCTCTCAACAAGTTGGAGAAACTTGCTCGACGGGTGGCGGGGAGGAGGAGGAGGCGGGCCCCTCGGCGCGCGCCTCGTCCGCCCATTGGCCGGTGCTCCGTTGGCCGCTCCAGCTGGAGCCGGGAGCCGTCGGATGGCTGAGAAGCGTCTCGCGCCTGCCCCTCTCGGAGCGCCGGCCAAGGTTGCGCGTCTTAAAGGGAGCCCCGCGTGCGCAGCTGCCTCTTCACATCCACCCCCCTCCGAGTGACCGGCAAGAAGGGGAGCTAAGCGCCCGCCCCGCCTTGCCTCTCCCCTGAGCGGACTGTACAATCCTCGGCAGTGTCCTGAGACGGAGCAGGAAGGCGCCCCGACCCCTGTGGGATGGCCGGGGCCGGGCTCCGTGGGGAAGCGCCTGCAGGGACAGCAGGACCCAAGGGGCATCTTCTGGGGGTGGGGGTGTGAGGGGGACGGGGTGCCGGGAAGGAAACCCCGAGGCCGGGAAGGAGAGGAGGCGCCTGAGGGGGGGAAGTGGCTCCGTGCCTCGGGTGAGGAAAGCCCGCCTTCCTCCTCGGAAGGAGGCAGGCGGGACCCGGAGACCCCCTAGGATACAAGCGCGCGGGAAGAAACGGCAGGCGCGCCCCCGCTCCGCAACCCCTGAGGGGAGGCCGGCCCTCCCGCCCGGCCGCCCTCCCGCCACTTACCTGCTGCTGCTGCGGCTGCTGCGCTCCAAGGTGGGGGCCTCGCTTTTTCTCTCTCTCTCTCTCGCCCGCCTCGTATTCCCGGGCGGTGGGCTTCCCCTCGGCTCCTTTTTTCGTGGCCGCCCCCTCTCCCCCGAGCAAGCGAGAGAGCGAACGGGCCACCGACACACCGACCGAGCGTCCCCTTTGGTCTCCGCCTCCTCCTCAAGCCGCCTCCTGCGCCTCCACCCCCCCAGCCCAAAACCAGCGCGAAAAATGCGGCGCTCTGATTGGCCGGCGCCGCAACTCCCAAAGTGGTTCATTCAAACCAGCCACGCAGCCGGAGGGGAGGGTGGACCCGATTCGGAGGCAGGACGCGAGAGAGGGAGGGGGGAGAGGCGCACGCTGCCTGCCCACCTCGCGATTCGGAGGCGGCCGGCGGGCCGCATGACGAGGTCTGGTGGGCCGGATCAGGCCCGCGTGTTAGGGCGCCAACAAGTTGGCGTGCTGTAGCGCAGCAGTCAGTCAAATAAGCCAAGGTCGAACAGTCCGGGTCAGAAGCCAGCCGAAGTCAGGAATCAGTATGGGGTCAGGAGAAGCCGAAGTCAGAACAGTCCAAGTCAGGAACCAGCCAAGTCAGTCAGGGAAAAGCCAGGAACCAGGAACAAGCCAAGGGTCAGGAACAAGCCGAGGGTCAGGAACAAGCCAGGAGCCAGGAACAAGCCGAGGACCAGGAACAAGCCAGGAGTCAGGAACAAGCCAAGGACCAGGAACAAGCCAGGAGTCAGGAACAGAACGAGCAAGAGCAACCACGCACTCAGCATGTCAGTTGCAGGTGCTAGTGAAGGGAGGAGCTAGCCGTTGTTAAGTAGCTGGCCTGCAACCACGTTTCTTACGAGATGCAGCTGCCTCTAATTGTTCCCTGCGTCTCTCAGCTCTACACTCTACAGCTGAGAAGGGAGGAGGGGAAGGGCTGTTTCTCTCCTCACAAGGGCCTGATTCTGGCTCGACTTCCTCCTCCTCCTGTTCTGGTCTTTCCCCCTCTCCATCTGACTTTCCTCTTCCGAGGAGTGCCGCCACCAGTCTTCTCCAGGTATGAACTCCTCCAATTCCCCAGGTTCTTCCGTGGGTGCAGCCTCACCAGGGGGGGCTTGCCACCACTCCTCCTCATCTGGCTCAACCCTGACATCACCCCCCTCTCCAGCGTAGTTCCCCTCCTCCCAATCCGGAGGTTTGGGCCGTTCTGGGTACTGAGCGTGGAAGGCTTTCTGTAAGGTTGGGGCATGGACATGTTCTGCATTTTCCCAGGAATTCCCCTCTGGCCCATACCCCTTCCAGGCAATAAGATACTGTAGTTTCCGCCGTCGCCACCAGGAGTCCAGTATCTGCTCCACTTCATACTCCACTTCCCCATCCACCATAATGGGCAGTGGTGTCTCCCTGACCGGTTGATATCGGTGTTCCGGTACTGCTGGCGATAAAAGTGAACAGTGGAACACCGGATGAATCCGCATCGAAGCTGGTAGGCGGAGCCGGAAGGCCACGGGGTTAATCTGCTGCACTATCTCAAAGGGTCCGACTCTTTGCGGAGCCAATTTCTTGCACCGGCCCTTCTGTGGCAGGTCACGTGTAGATAGCCATACCTTGTCCCCCACCCTGAGTTCTGCGCCCGGTTGGCGGTGCACGTCTGCCACTTTCTTATAGTTCTCTGATCACGTAGCAGCCCTTGTATTGCTGATAACTCTTGCACGAATTCCTCAGCGGCTGGTAGCGGCAATAATGTCTCCGGAGACGGGAAGGCACGCGGGTGGAACCCATAGTTAGCAAAGAACGGGGTCTGTTGTGAGGAGGCGTGCAAGGCATTGTTATACGCAAATTCTGCCAAGGGTAGTAAGGCCACCCAGTCATCCTGTCGATAGTTTACGTAGCAACGCAGGTACGGTTGCAGAATAGCATTGGTCCTTTCTGCCTCTCCATTGCTCTCGGGGTGTCGTGCAGAAGTCAGGCATACCTCTACCTTTAGCAACTGCATGACTGTCTTCCAAAACTGGGAAGTGAACTGGGCCCCCCTGTCCGACACAATCCGACGAGGCAGCCCATGCAACCGGAAAATATGATCAACAAACAGCCGGGCTGTTTCTTGGGCTGTCGGCAGTGCTTTGCAAGGCACGAAATGGGCCATTTTGGTGAAGAGGTCTACGACCACCCAGACCACCGTCTGTTGTTGTGATGCCGGAAGGTCAGTGACGAAGTCCATGGCTATCATCTCCCACGGTCCCTCTGGAGTAGGTAGTGGTTGGAGTAGGCCTGCCGGCGCTTCTCGTGGCCTCTTGGCCCGCTGGCAGGTCTCACAGGCTCTGACGTACTCCCAGACGTCTCTTCGCACTTGCGGCCACCAAAATTGGCGCGTTACATGATACAGTGTCTTGTATCGCCCGAAATGCCCTGCCGTCGGACAGTCATGACAATGGCGTAATACCTTCGCCCGTAGTTCTCCGTCCGGCACATACAGCGCTTCTCCGCAGTAGAGTAGTCCATTTTTTTCAGCAAACAGTTCCGCCCCGGGGTCACCTTTTCTCAGTGCTGCGAGTTTATCCCTGGCGAATGGGTCGGCCGCTGTTTGGTGTTGGAATTCAGGGATGGCCACAGTCGACCCCGTGGCTAACTGCAGCTGGTGGGGTTGTAATATGTGCCTCAATACCGGGTCAGGACTGACGTTCCCGTATTCTGGCTTCCGGGACAGGGCGTCAGCTCCTCTATTTTGATTGCTTGGCACGTATACCACCCTAAAGTTGAATCTCGAAAAGAATTGAGACCACCGGATCTGTCTCTGATTGAGGTGGCGAGCTGTCTGCCAGTATTCCAGGTTACGATGGTCGGTACGGACCTCTACCAGGTGCTGGGCGCCCTCCAGGAAATGCCTCCAGGCTGCGAAGGCGTCCTTGATGGCTAACAACTCTTTGTCCCAGATCGTGTAGTTCTTCTCGGAATCGTTCAGCTTCCGGGAGTGCAACGCACAAGGCCACAAGAACCCTTCCTTGTCGGCTTGCAGCAACACTGCTCCAATGGCTCTGTCAGAGGCATCAGTCTCTACCACGAAAGGCCCCCGGGGGTCTGCATGGGCCAGGTACGCCTCGGCCGAGAATAGTACCTTGAGGCGTTCAAACGCCTGTTGCGCCTCCTCAGTCCACCGGAACGGCTGCTTACCCCTCAAGCAATCGGTGAGGGGCGTGGTGAGCTGGGAGTAATCGGGTAGGAACTTCCTATAATAATTCGCGAAACCTAGGAACCGTTGCAGGTCCTTCTTTGTTCGTGGGGCCTGCCAAGATCGCACAATCTGCACCTTGGCTGGGTCCATTCTTACCCCCTCAGGAGTCAGGCGATAACCCAGGAAGTCTACCGTGGAGACGTGAAATTTGCACTTCTCCAACTTCGCGTACAAGCGATGCTCCCGCAACCTCTGCAGCACGGTCCGCACATGCTGTACATGTTGCGCCAGACTCTCCGAATAGATTAGAATGTCATCTAAATAGACCACTGCGAACCGGTCCACAAAGTCCGCCAACACGTGGTTTATGAAGGCCTGGAATGTCGCCGTCCCCGACTGTATTCTAAAAGGCATCACCAGGTGCTCGAAGCTGCCGTATCGGGTGTTGAACGTGGTTTTCCATTCATCCCCTTCCCGTATACGGATTAGATTATAGGCACCCCTTAAGTCCAATTTTGTGTAAATTCTTGCATCTCGTAGCCTCTCTAGTAACTCGCCGATAAGCGGCAATGAGTAACGGACGGGGGCAATAATGCGATTCAATTTCCTGTAGTCCATGCAAGCACTCAACTCGGACGAGCCCTTCTTCTTCACGAACAGCTCAGGTGCGCCCCCAGGCGCTTTTGAGGGCTGGATGAACCCTCTCGCCAGATTTTTGTCCAAGAAATCCCTCAACACGGCCAGCTCCGTTTCAGACATTGGGTAGAGCCGGCTCGTAGGAAGTTGCGCGCCCGGAAGGAGGTCAATTTTACAATCATACGGCCGATGGGGCGGCAACTGGTCTGCCTCCCTTTCACAAAACACGTCTCGGAAGGAGTGATACTCTGTTGGTAACTGACTCTCTTCTCCTGTGAGGGTTCCCCCTTGCGTTCCCTGTGCAGCTGTCCCCTGCACGACTTCTCACTCTTCCAGACAATGATTCCGACAATACGCCGAGCCGAAGACAAGGGAGCGCTGCCCCCATGCGATGACAGGGTCATGTCGCATCAGCCATGGCATTCCCAGTACCAGCGGGATTGTAGACAGCTTGGCTAGATACAGGACTGCCTGCTCTCGGTGTCCCGGTAGCTCTAGCGACAACGGTGCAGTTACATGGGTAACGGCACCAGAGAGCAGAGGTCGGCCATCAATGGTGTGGATGGCTAATGGGACCTCCAGCTTTTGGGTTTCCAGCCCTAGCTGCTGGGCTAAGTCTTCATCCAGAAAATCGTTCGAAGCACCGGAGTCCACTAAGGCATGCAATCGCAGCTGACGTCCATCCGGGAGTCTCAATATTGCATTCAAGACCAGGCTTGGGACAGCTAACGGGGGAGGAGAAGTGGTAGGCCATTGCGGTTTCAAGATCTCAGCCTTTCCCAGCCCTGTGGCCTTTACCAGAGCTGGGAGCTGGGGTTTTCCTGCGGCTGAAGGCCAGTACCAGACCCTTCCCCTGCCATGGTTACCGGGCAAGATCTGGCAGCACCTTTGGCCGGACAGCTACGAGCAAAGTGGTCTCCCTTGCCGCAGTACAAACAAAGTCTCTTTCGGGGGCGGCGCTCCTTCTCAGCCTGGGTTAGTGGCCCCCGCACGCCTCCCAGTTGCATGGGTTCACCCGCCGGTTGGTCTGCGGGCGCTGCCCCAGCTGGAGGGGGGAGCGCGAGAGGTAGAGTAACCCGTCTTCCCGTCGGTTTATCCACTGCCCATCTCTCTCTCCTCCTCTCCTGCAAGCGTTTGTCGATCTGGGCACTGAGTTGGATGGCGGCATCCAGCGATTGAGGAGGTCCCACCCTGGCCATCTCATCCAGGATGCGGTCATGAAGTCCCGCCTTGAAGTGCGCCTCCTCATTCCAACCCAGTTCCTGGGAGAGCAGGCAAAACTCTGTGACATAGTCCATCAAGGTCCCGTTGCCCTGTTGGAGCTGCAAGAGCTTCCGGGTGTTGGCCACTTTCCTCTGCCCATCCTCAAACATGTTTGTCAGGTCCTCCAGGAACCCGTCATACTCCTTTAAGTGAGGGTGGTTCCCCACCAACATAGGCGTCACCCAACGCCTGGCAGTTCCTTCCAGCAAACTAATCAGGAATGCCACTTTGGCCTCGGGGGACCCAAACTCCGCTTCCCTCACTCGTATGTACATCATAGCCTGCGCCTTGAAAGCAGGGAACTCTTGCCTGTCCCCACGGAACTTTGCCGGCGGTAACACAGGGGGTGGCCGAGGAGGTAGGGTTCCTGCCACACCATGCTGCGCTTGCTGGCTGTAACGGCAAGAGTTAACTGCTGGATACGCCCTTGAAGCACTAGGTTGGCTTGCAGCAATTGCTGTACAGTCCCCTGCAGCTCATCTATCTGTGCTTGAGCAGAGGTAGGAGAGGTTGCCAGAATCCCCTCAATGGCCCCTTGTTCCGTCATACTCACAGCGCAAGGGGTTGGAAGAGCACCTGCAATCTGTTAGGGCGCCAACAAGTTGGCGTGCTGTAGCGCAGCAGTCAGTCAGATAAGCCAAGGTCGAACAGTCCGGGTCAGAAGCCAGCCGAAGTCAGGAATCAGTATGGGGTCAGGAGAAGCCGAAGTCAGAACAGTCCAAGTCAGGAACCAGCCAAGTCAGTCAGGGAAAAGCCAGGAACCAGGAACAAGCCAAGGGTCAGGAACAAACCGAGGGTTGGGAACAAGCCAGGAGCCAGGAACAAGCTGAGGAAATAAGCCTATGCTGCCAATACTCCTGGTAAATCAGTATACAATCAGCAGCGTGCGCCGTTTCTGTGCTGCTGATTGTATACTGATTTACCAGGAGCCAGGAACAAGCCGAGGACCAGGAACAAGCCAGGAGTCAGGAACAAGCCAGGAGCCAGGAGCAAGCCGAGGACCAGGAACAAGCCAGGAGTCAGGAACAAGCCGAGGACCAGGAACAAGCCAGGAGTCAGGAACAGAACGAGCAAGAGCAACTACGCACTCAGCATGTCAGTTGCAGGTGCTAGTAAAGGGAGGAGCTAGCCTTTTTTAAGTAGCTGGCCTGCAACCACGTTTCTTACGAGATGCAGTTGCCTCTAATTGTTTCCTGCGTCTCTCAGCTCTACGCTCTACAGCTGAGAAGGGAGGAGGGGAAGGGCTGTTTCTCTCCTCACAAGGGCCTGATTCTGGCTCGACTTCCTCCTCCTCCTGTTCTGGTCTTTCCCCCTCTCCATCTGACTCTTCCTCTTCCGAGGAGTGCCGCCACCAGTCTTCTCCAGGTATGAACTCCTCCAATTCCCCAGGTTCTTCTGTGGGTGCAGCCTCACCAGGGGGGGCTTGCCACCACTCCTCCTCATCTGGCTCAACCCTGACACCGCGGGCCTTGTGTTTGACACCTGTGTCCTAGACTGTAGCCATAGCAGCAGCAAGATGACGTGGACCTCCTCCACCGGTGCCCCCACACAGAAAGCAACGACGTGTGGTAGCATAGGCTTGCACAGTAGACTCATCCAGGGCTTTGCTTCTAGCCGCCCCCCCCCCCCCCACTCCTGGGAACAGGGCAGCCTCCAGCAGGATGGTGGCCCCCGTCTCTGCGTCACCTATTTTCCTCTTTGGCTAAGCATCCAGAGACAAACTGCAGATTAAGATCTCTGGCTGGCATAGCTTCCAGAGTAAGGCAAAGGCTCTCATACTCATGAAAAACAGAACTGAGTAGAACGTAGACCTTCTGCTCCTCAGTATAGGCAATGCCCAAAAGCCTCAGCTTTTCCAACGTGGCGATCACCTCTGTGACGTGCTCTTGGACACTTTGTTCAGGCTGCAACTTTAAATCATACAGTTGCCTTGTCACATGGATTCTGGCACCAGCTTATTGCCCCATGTAAGTGTTCTGCAAAGCGTTCCAAATTGCATGGGCATTGTCCAAACCCACCACCAAAGGCAAGTGGGAACCTTCCAGGGACATGATGAGCATTCCTCTGGCTCTCTCATCTCTGCGCTGGGCAACCTGCATGGCATCAACAGCAGCAGCACCAGTACCAGGCCCAGCAACGACTGGAGCAGCTTGTACGCAATCCCAAAGGCCCCTGGCAACTAGCCAAGCCCGAGTTTTCACTTGCCACTCCAGGAAATTGTGCCCATTCAGCGGGGCATAGGGACAGGAAAAGGACTCTGCACCCTCAGCAGCAGCCATCTCTCCCCCCGGGGCTCCTCAGTACTGATGACTCTTCCCAGCTCCAGAGATAGGCCTCTTCCCCAGCGAGCGCTCAGCCTGCTTTGGCAGCACTCCCAGCTGGATTTACTGCTTTTGGCCAGCAGCCCTTCCGTGCACCGACGCTTGCAGGCAGGCTAATTAATAGTCCCATAACCTTTGAAGTTGCGGGGGGTCGTAGCAGAAAACCCCCCGCGTCCACAAGCCATAAATCTCGGATAGTATGGCGTACAGCAGGCTTCTGTTGTGCAGCTAACTTACTTTCGATATCAGCAGAGTTACACGCAGCCCTTCTTCTTCGGAAGCAAACCTGCTGCAAAAGCATCTAGAGAAAACAGTCTGGCACAAACTCAGAGCCACTCCTGCTCTTTCAGCAAAGCAGCATTCTTTATTACAGCAGATCATAAATCACATACCGGGAGAGAGAGCAGACATTCTTGCTCTCTGACCGGCGCGTGAAACAGCAACGGACAAAAACTGAAAACACTGGGAATTACACCAGTTACATTACATACACAGAAAACACAACGTCATTTCCCCTGTGGGCTGGACGCAACTGTTGAGCTGAGTGTAACCCTTTCAGCTCACTCCTCACAAAGCGCTCTGTACCGCCAGCAGTCGCAGCTTCGCGCAGCCAGGATAGTGCTGGATCCACAGTGCCCACGCCTGCAACCCCGCTCGCTCTCAGCAGCCCTTACTAGGGCTTACCGGAGAGTAGGGGAGGCGCGATGGGCACCCGCCGGATCACCACGTCTTCAGGACACTCTTCCTGAAGTTTTTCTGGGGGTCCGTAGCGCGGTTACGGCACCCCCGTTCCTGACAGTGCGGGAGTCTCTCGGAGCCGAGAGATCTCCCGACTGGTTGGAATGGCACTTCACTGGAGGTAAAAGATATTGTGGTAGGGTCGAAACAGTAGAAGTTAAAAGCCTTCGCAGATGATTTGGTGCTGATACTCCAAGAACCAGAATCCAGTGCAAGTAAAGCACTGGACTTGATACAAGAATTTGGCCAGTTTGCAGGTCTGAAATTGAATAAGAGTAAAACCAAAGTTTTGTCTAAAAAAAACTTACAACAGAGGAAATAGCCAAATTGGAGGTGACTACTGGTTTGAGTTTTGCTAAGAAGGTGAAGTACCTGGGTGTGAACATAACATCAAAAAAATTGAATTTGTACAAAGATAATTATGAAAAGTTATGGAATGAAATTAAGAGAGATTTGGAAATATGGTCAAATTTGAAATTATCTTTGTTGGGCCGAATTTCTGCAGTGAAGATGAATGTATTGCCCAAGATGCTATTTATGTTTCAAGTATTGCCTGTTATTGACAACGTGAAGTGTTTTCAGGAATGGCAAAAGGTATTGTCTAGGTTTACCTCGCAGGGGGGGAAACCGAGGATTAAGTTTAAATTACTAACGAATGTTAAAGAAAGAGGCGGTTTCTCCTTGCCAGATTTAAAGTTATACTTTGAGGCAGCAACATTTTGCTGGCTCAGAGATTGGTTATGTTGGAAAATACCAACTTGCTAGACCTGGAAGGCTTTGACAATGTTTTCGGTTGGCATGCTTATTTATGGTATGATAAGATAAAGGCCCACAGAGGTTTTAAGAATCACAAAATTAGAAAAGCATTGTTTAAAGTTTGGATTAGATACAAAGATTTGTTAGCAAACAAAACACCTAGGTGGATTTCTCCTATGGAAGCTAAGGCTTTGAAAAAGCTGAATATGGAGACTAATTGGCTGAAAAATCCAGACTGGAGACAGAATTACTGGACTCAAAGAGTAAGAATCCTTCCAGAATGTATAATTTATTCTTGGAGTGGCATACGAAAGATGAACAAGTGAAATCAGTAATGATTGATTGGCCGAAGGATCATCAGATCAAGTGTCCTTTTTCAAAAAATTACAGAGAAAATTGGCAGAGTATAGTGAAGATGAAATGGTTATGATGGGAGATTGGAATGGGGTAACCTCTTTGGAATGGGATAGATCACAAAGGGCTGTCAAATCTAGATCGGGGAGATTACCAACAAGTTTTTTTCAGATAGTGGAGGACTATAATCTGAAGGATGTTTGGAGGGAGAAAAATGAGAAAATACACATTTTACTCTGACGCAAAAAAAACTTTTAGTAGAATTGACATGATATGGGTCTCAGGTAATTTAATTTCCAAAATAAGCAAATCAGAGATCATGCCAAAATCAATTACGGATCATAATCCAGTTATGATAGAAATAAGAGATAATAACAAGAGAAAGATAAGATGGAGAATGAATGAGAGGTTGCTAAACGATGAAAAGATTGTAAGAGAGGCACAAAATGTGATGAAAGAATTTTTTGAAATAAATATGACAAAGGACGTGGATCTAAAAGTAGTATGGGACGCAAGCAAAGCCTTCATAAGGGGCTTTTATATAAAACAGAACATAATTCAGAAACGTATAAAAGAATCTAAGCTAAGGCAAATACAACAAGAAATATGAGAAATTATTGGTTAAAACACCTAAGGATGCAACATTAAGCCAAAATATCAAAGTATTACAATCCCAACTCTCCACATTATTATCCAATGAAATTGAAAGTAAACTGAAATGGATGAAGCAAAAATCTTTTGAATTAGGGAATAGACCAGGCAAGTTATTTGCATGGCAGATAAAGAAAAGACAGGAGGAAAGACAAATAAACAAAATAATATATCAAGGGAGTACATTAGATACAGAGGAAAAAATCAAAAAAGGTTTTTTGGATTTTTTTACAAATTTATATAGTAAAGGTCAGGAATCAGAGGAGGAGATACAGGATTATTTAAAAAAAAGGAAAATACCAAAAATAAGTGAAGAAAAAATGAAAATCTTAAATGAGCTGATAACAGAGACGGAAATACACCAAGCAATAGGTAAACTTAAATTAGGAAAGTCACCAGGTCCAGACGGATTGGCTGCAGTACACTACAAAAAATTAGAGGATCCCATAATAGCACCACTAAAAATAATAATGAATAAGAGCATGAAGGAAGGGAAAATACCAACTTCTTGGCAGGAAGCGAACATTGTGTTAATACACAAACAAGGAACAGATGGAGAATCTGTAAATAATTATAGGCCAATTTCTCTATTAAATAACAACTATACATTGTTTGCGGGCATCCTGGCTAATAGGTTGAAAATGGTTTTAAAGGATGTGATACATGAGGACCAAGCTGGTTTTTTACCAAACGGACATATAAAATCAAATATGAGGATTGTGATAGATCTAATAGAATACTTAGAATTGAGACCAAGTAAGAGAGCGGGCTTTATAATGATTGATGCTGAGAAAGCATTCGACAACCTGTCAAGATGCTTCCTAATGAAAGTAATGGAAATGTCATTATTGGGAGAAGATTTTTGTAGGGGAATAAAATCTATTTATGAGAAGCAATCGGCCAATCTGATAATAAACGGAGACAGAACGGAAAGTTTTTTGGTAGAGAGGGGCACCAGGCAAGGTTGCCCCCTCTCACCACTGCTGTTTATTTTGCCATTGGAAATATTATTAATAAACATAAGAGAGGAAGATGAAGTAACAGGAATAACATTAGGTAAAGAGAAATTTAAAGTTAGGGCCTTCACAGACGACATCCTAGTTACAACGGAAGACCCGGAGACAAGTATTGCCAAAGTAATCGAATTAGTAGAGGATTTTGGGGGTGTATCTGGATTTAAATTAAATATGGAAAAAACGAAACTCCTGACAAAAAATATGCAAGTAAATGAACAAAAGGCGTTAGAAAAACAAATAGGATTACAAATTGTCAAAAAAAGCCAAATATTTAGGAATAGATATAACCATGAAAAACATAAATTTGTTTAAAAATAATTATGAACAAACATGGAAAGAGGTAAAGAAGGAATTTGAAAGATGGAATAGATTAAATTTATCTTTATGGGGGAGAGTTTCGATTGTAAAAATGAATGTGCTGCCAAAAATGCTTTACTTATTTCAAACCATACCAATTATTATTAAAGAAAATTGTTTTGATGAATGGAGAAGAGACATTACAAAATTTGTTTGGCAGGGGAAGAAACCCCGGATAAAATATAAGCTGTTGACAGAAAGGAAAGAAAAAGGAGGAATGGCGCTTCCAAACCTGCAATTATATTACGAAGCGGAATGCTTAATATGGGTGTGTGAATGGATTAGATTGGAAAGAAATAGGATTTTGGATCTAGAAGGATTTAATTGTAGCTTTGGCTGGCATGCATATCTTAATTATGAGAAAGCAAAAATAAATAAGGAATTTACCAATCACATCTTAAGGGGAGCATTATACAAAGTATGGAAAAAATATGGAAGATATGCAGAAATGCAAACACCTTGGTGGATCTCACCATTAGAAGCCATTGCTAGGAAACGATTAAATATAACAAAAATTTGGCCGATATACAGACAATTAATTGAAAATCATGAAGGCAAATATAAATTAAAAACATTTGAGGAATTAAGGAGATATGAAATTGATAAATGGCAGTACATACAGCTTTACAGTATGTTTAATGCAGATATAAAGAAAGGTTTCTCAAAAGAAATTTCCAAATTTGAAAGAGTGGTGATACAAAATAATAAAAAAGTATTATCGGGAGCATATAATCTGTTATTAGAGTGGGATCTGATGGGGGAGGAAGTAAAAGAGACAATGTTAAGATGGTCCAAGGATCTTGGGCATACAATATATCTGGAGCAATGGGACAAATTTTGGGGAAAGGACATTAAATTCACGGCTTCATATAATATTAAGGAAAAATTTTTAAGATGCATTATAGGTGGTACTTAACTCCCGTGAAACTTGCGAGCATGTATAAATTGAAGTCTAACCTTTGTTGGAGATGCAAGAAAGAAGTGGGGACGCTATTGCACATGTGGTGGCTATGCGAGGATATAAAAAAAATTTGGTCAATGGTACATACAGAAATGACAAAAATGATGAAAAAATCAATAGTAAAGAAACCGGAGGCATATTTGCTAGGTTTATTAGATGAGCAAATACCAAGTGGAAAGAAAAGTGTATTTTTGTATGCTAGCACGGCCGCCAGAATGGTGATATCAGCTAAATGGAAAACACAACAGGTCCCAACAAAGGATGAGTGGATAGGCAAGTTAAATGAGTATTTGTTAATGGCAAAACTGACAGCAGCAATAAGAAACCAAACAAATCAAAATTTGAAGGAACAATGGAAATGTTATGAAGAGTATATGGAGAAACATTGCTCAAAGAAAGAAGTGCTAATATGCTTGGAGTAAGAGGTATGAAGGAATTGTAGAATAATAAACTAATATAAAGAATTAAAGATGATTATAGAAATATATAGTAACTACGATTGTACAAATAGTGAACAAATAGCTTATAATGGAAGTCGAAAGAGTGACGGAGGGAAGTCAGAGGGGGTGGTGGTGGGTGGGAGGATGGAAAAAGGAGAAATGTATGGTCAAAAATGATATTGTATGTTATTGTGAGAATGTATTGGATGTATTGTGTTTTAATCAATAAAGTTTTTTGATAAAAAAAGAAATGTTTAAAGCAGACAGTAAGATAGGTTTTCAGTTAGAAAAATCCAGATTGGAGATGGAATTACTGGACTCTAAGAGTAAGAATCTTTCCAGAATGTATAATTTATTGTTGGAGTGGCATATGAAAGATGAACAAGTGAAATCAGTAATGATTGATTGGGCTAAGGATGTGGGGCACAATATTATGCTTAAAGACTGGGAGAGGTTGTGGAATAAAGGTGTGAAATTTACTGCGTGTACTGATGATAATTATGTATAGATGGTATTTAACTCCGGTAAAACTTGCTAAAATGTGTCATACATCAGACAATAAATGTTGGAAATGTAAAGAGAAGGAAGGAACCTTCTTCCATATGTGGTGGACATGCCCCAAAATAAAGGACTTCTGGGAAAGGATTTATAATGAAATGAAAAAGGTGTTAAAAGACACCTTCTTAAAGAAACCAGTTGCCTTTCTTTTGGGAATCATAGGGGAGGAAATCCCCCAAAAGGACAATACTTTCTTTCTGTATGCCACGAAAGCTGCAAGAACATTAATTGCAAAGAACTGGAAGAACCAAGAGATACCAACAGTAGAAGAATGGCAAATGAAGATGATTAACTTTATGGAACTTGCCGAGCTGACAGTGAGACTGTGTGACCAGAAAGAGGGAACGGTGCAGGAAAATAGGGGGGGAAATTAAAATTTATTTGAAAAAATATTGTAATGTTTAAATTTCAAAAGTCCTAGGGAAGTAAATATAGGTTTTGGGTATAAATTTGGGTATAGATGACTTTAACAAATGTATTAGGTAAATAATGATGGATAATGAAGTAATAAGTGAATGAATAAGTTAATTGGATACTAGGTTAATTTAGGAAACTGTCAAAGAAGAACAGAAATGAAACCCAGAAAGGAGAGGTCAGGGGAAGTCGCCCCAAGATGTTTGAGGGAAAATGTATGAATTCTACAACAGTTGTTTGTGTTGTTTGTTTTTGTATGTGATTTATATGTATTTTGTTTCTTATAAAATGAAGAAAAATATTATTTTTAAAAAAGAAAGCTATGCAGGCAGCTATCCGATGAAGATGCCACCTTATCCCCTTTCCTCTCTGCGCCCCTACCCCCAAAGAAAACAGTTCAGGCTGCTATCTGATGTGGATCCCGCCTTCTCTCCTTTCCTCCAACCACCCCCCCAAAGAAAACTATTCAGGCAGCAATCCGATGTAGATCCTGCCTTCTTTCCTCCCCCCCCTCTACCCCTCCGTAAAAGAAAGCTACACAGGCTGCTGTCCGATATTGATCCCACCTTCTCCCCATTCCTCCCTCCAGCCCACCCCCATAGAAAGCCGTGCAGGCTGCTAAGTAATGTAGATCCCGCCTTCTCCACTTTCTTCCCTCCTCCCCTCCCTGAAAGAAAGCGTTTGTTGTGGGGGAGGAAGGGAAAGGAGAATGTTAGCCGCTTTGAGACTCCTTCGGGTAGTGATAAAGCGGGATATCAAATCCAAAACCTCTCACTTCCTTTTGAATGCTTGGTCATCTGTTCCAGGAAGGCATCATCTGTGTTCTCAGTTTGGTTTGGGGATCTATAGTAAACTCCCACAATGAGATCACTGTTATTTTTCTCTCCCTTAATTTTGACCCAGATACTCTCAGTTTGGCTTTGAAGTTTTAAATCCTGGATCTCTTCACAGGTATACACATCCCTGACATATAACCAGGGCCATCTTAGGGAGATCGGCCGCCGTGGCGCGGCGATCCCTTTGGCGCCCCTGGCGTGCCGCCTCTCCGCCACCTCCCTCCTGCACTTGCCCCTCGGAGGGGGGGTGGGCGAGCGGGGGATGAGGGGCATGGTGCTGGAGCGGCGCAGAGCTCTGCGCGCCCTTCCAGTGTTCCCGGGACAGGAGGCGAGGGCGGCCGGCTCGCAGCCAAAGCCCGGGACCGGCATGGGCGGCAACGGCTGTGCCCGGCCAACAGCCCGCCCATGGGGGCGGGGGCGGTTTGGGGAGGGGAGCGCCCGGTATGGATGAGATGGCCCTGACCAGGAGGCAGGGCCGTCTTAGGGAGATCAGCTGCCGTGGCGCGGCGATCCCTCCGGCGCCCCCGGCGTGCCGCCTCTCCGCTGCCTCCCTCCCGCGCTTGCCGCCCCTCGGGGGGGGTGAGTGGGGAATGAGGGGCGTGGTGCTAGAGCGGCGCGCAGTGCTCCCGGGACGGGAGGCGAGGGCGGCCGGCTCGCAGCCAAAGCCCGGGACTGGCATGGGCGGCAGCGGCTGCGTCGCCGGCGCGCAAGTGCCCGGCCGACAGCTCACCCGTGGGGGCGGGGGTGGGGGCAGGTTGGAGAGGGGGCGCCCGGTATGCCGGTGGGCTCACAGGGGGGCCCCTGGGGGGCCCGGCGCCCTGGCGCAGCGCGCCACTAGCCCCTATGGATGAGACGGCCCTGCATATAACACCACTCCTCCTCCTTTCCTGTTTGGTCTATTTCTCTGAAATAGATTGTATCCCTCTATTACTACATTCCTTTTTTTTAAATAAGATTTTTATTATTTTCTACAATAAACAACAGATACAACAAACAAAAAACAAGAACAATTAACAAAAAACACAACAAACACATTAAAGCAACATGAGAAATAACAAAAGAAAAACTTATACATACCTAAACAGGAACATTGAATAAATCATTGTTTAGTTCTAATTTCAAATCTTCTTTGAGGGGACTTCCCCCGTTCTCTCGACTGCGTTCAATACTAATATACTTTGGTAACTTTGTAACTATTTTCTTAACATTCACCATTATTCTTAATATACTTTTTTTTTGCACATGATTTTTATTAAATTTTCTCGTAATTCTTCTTTAAACAAAATTTGTACATTTCAGAATTACATATATATACAAAAATTATATCTCACACACATAAAAAATACTCTTATGCTAATATCCTGTAGAAAACCTGTACAGTTTGTTATAAAAAACAGAAAAAGAAAAGAAAACCCACTTCCCCCCTTCTGCTTCCCCCTGTTCTTCTTCTGTTTTCCTTTGCCACCTGTATCCACGGATATATGCTTCTTTATTATAATTATCATCTGTCACATATTTTCAATCTGTTCCCATATTGTGGAGACACTCCTTCAAATTTATCTTATATTATTAATAAAACATTAACTTATATTGTCCAGAAAAACAACAACTTTGTTATAAATATAACAGAACTAAATAATATATTCATATTCCATTTGTGTCTTTTCCCTCTTAATATTGTTTTATAACTTCTTTGATTTCCCAATAAAGAATTTTTTTGAATAACTATGAGACTTGCTTTTTCCTTTCATTTTCTATATTCCATATAACTTATTCAAATACACCCTAAATTTGTCCCATTCTTTTCCAAAAGTTTCACTTCCTTGTTGCCTAATCTTTGATGTTAGTTTTGCTATATCCATATATTCGACCATCTTTTGCCTCCATTCCTCTATGGTAGGAATTTGTTGCTGTCTCCAAACTTGGGCCAGTAAAATTCTCGCTCCTGTTGCATAAAGAAATGTTCTCACGTCATTTTTCTCGATGTCTTCTCCTACCATTCCTAACAGGAATGCTTCAGGTATTTTTTTAAAGTTGTATCTGTAGACCTTTTTTAGTTCATTGTATACTTTTTCCCAGTATTGTTTTATTTTGTCGCAGAGCCACCACATATGTATAAAATTACCTTCTTTGGCTCCACATTTCCAACATTTCTTATCCCCAGACTTATACATTTTAAACAGTTTTGTTGGTGTGAGGTACCACCTGTACATCATTTTGTATAGGTTTTCCTTGATTGTAACATTCCATAGCTTATACCACTTTTCATAATCGATATTGTACCCTAGGTCCATTGCCCACTTAATCATAGAGCTCTTAATTTCCTCGTCTTTAGTATGCCATTCTAGTAGAAAATTGTAAATATTCGATAGATTTTTAGTATTATCACCTATGACTGTTTTCTCCAGTATTGTTTTTGTTTGTTCAAACCCTTGCTCTTTTTTATGTTTCAAGAACAAACTATGAATCTGTCGATATTCTAGCCATCCTTGCAATCTATCTTTTATGTCCTCATAAGGTTTCATTACATATTCATTGTCTTTCTCTACTAGAATGTCTCTATAGGAAAGCCACTGTTGTTCCGAGTTTTGTTTTTTGACAGAGTGCTTCTTGAGCCTGGAGTTTTCCTTTCAAACCATTCTTTGTATTTAGCCCACACCAAATATAATGATTTCCTTATTGAATGGTTCAAAAAGGCCTTGTTGACTTTGACCTTGTCGTACCACAGGTACGCATGCCAGCCATATCTGTTTGTAAATCCTTCTAAGTCCAGGAGTTCTACATTTTCTAATTTAAACCACTCTCTTAACCATACTATACAGGCCGACTCATAATAAATCTGCAGGTCAGGTACACCAAAACCCCCTCTTTCTTTCTTGTCTGTTAAGATCTTAAATTTAATTCTAGGCTTCTTTCTTTGCCATATAAACCTAGATATTGTCCTCTGCCATTCTTTAAATTGGCTTTGTCCCATCACAGTTGGAATCGTTTGGAAAAGAAAGAGCATCTTAGGTAACACCATCATTTTTACCGTGGCTATTCTCCCCCACCAAGACAACTTTAATTTATCCCATATGTCTAAACATTGTTTGACCTCCTTCCACATAGGTATATAGTTTTTTTGTATAAGTCGGAGTTTTTAGATGTTTCCTGCTCTAACTGTTTCCTGCTCTAACTGTTGTTTCTGCTCCACACTCAAGTTTTTTACCATCATTTTTGTCTTGGTCCTATTTAATTTTAGACCTGCCAGTTCTCCAAATTCTTCAATCACCTTTAAAGCTTCTGTCATTGATTTATGCGGGTCTTGCAATGTGAGGACTATGTCGTCCACAAAAGCTTTTACCTTGTGTTCTCTGAGCCCCTGTTTATTCCTATGATGTTTTCTGATCTTCTTATCTCTTGTAGTAGCACTTCTAATGTTATTATAAATAACAGAGGCGAGAGTGGACAGCCCTGTCTTGTTCCTTTTGAAATACTTAAACTCTGTGTAAGATCATTGTTTATAATAATTCTTGCCTTTTGATGTTTATATATTGCGTCCACACATTTCATAAAGTTTTTCCCAATTCCCAACATTTCTAAATTCCTCCTCATGAAGTGCCATGATACATTATCGAAAGCTTTTTCAGCATCAATAAAAATTAGGGCTGCTTGCTTATTTATTTTAATATCCAAGAATTCTATCACATTTAATATATTTCGCATATTCTCTCTTAATTGTCGTCCTGGTAAAAAACATTTCTGGTCAAGATGTATTTGTGATGGTAAAACCAACTTAAGTCTATTTGCCAATATATTTGTAAAATTTTTATAATTGTTATTTAATAACGATATTGGCCTATAGTTTTTAAGATTTGTTGCGTCAGAACCTTGTTTATGGATCACAGTGATGTATGCATCCTCCCAAGTTTTAGGTATTTGGCCTGTTTTCATTATGTTGTTATTTACTTCTTTAAACGGAACCATCAGTTGTTGATATAACAATTTGTAGTATTTTATTGGTAGCCCATCTGGGCCTGGAGCTTTCCCGTTTTTCCCTTTTTTGATTACACTTATAATTTCCTCCTCTGTTATCTGTTTTTCTAATAACTCTGTTTGATCTTTTGTAATACCTTCCAGTGTATGTTTTTCGAGATAGTTCCTGGTCTTCAGGTTTTGCTACCAATTGTTTTTCTGCATCTTTTATTTTCCTCAATATGTCTTCTTTTAACTTCTCTCTCTCTCTTTTTCTTATTGAGCTCTGTTGGATTAGGAACCCCCTCATAACCGCCTTCCCAGCGTCCCATACCATATTTATATCTGTACCTTTGTTTAGGTTAGTTTCAAAATAGATATTTAATTGATCTTTTGCCTTTTCTAAAATATTACGGTCATCCAGTATGGTTTCGTTCATCCTCCATCTGAACACTTTACGTTCTTTTATTTTCAATTCCATCAGAATTGCCCTGTGATCTGATAGAGTTTTTGGTAAAAATTCAGATTTAGACACCTTAGTGGTTAATTCTTTTGTTATCCATATTTGGTCTATCCTGCTCCAACTTTTATTTGGCTCAGAATAGAAAGAAAATTCTCTCACTGTTGGGTTTTTCCATCTCCATATATCTATTAGCTCATTGTTCTCTATTAATGAATCAAATGAGATTGGTAGTTTCCCCTGATTTGTTCTTTTCCCCCCTTTCCGATCTGTCTTTTTCTAAAGATGTTACTCCATTGAAGTCACCCATCAAAATAACTTTATATTCCATATAGTCACTGAGAATTTCTCCTAATTTTTTAAAGAATTCGCCTTTGTTGTCATTTGGCGCGTAAATTCCCACTGCAATTATTTTTTCTCCCTCTAATTGGACCTGCAGTCCCAGGATTCTACCTTCTTTGTCTTTAAATATTTGTTTTGCATCATATTTATTTTTAACATAAATAACCACCCCTCTCTTCTTTTGTATATCTGAGGAGGTAAACTCATTTCCCAGTTTCTTATTTTTTAATCGTTTACCGACACCCATCTTTTCTAAGTTTTTCTTCACAAAAGTCCAAGAGATATTATCAAAAGCCTTTTCTGCATCAATAAACATCAATGCTGCATCCGTATTTATATTTTTTTCCAACTTCTCTAAGATATCCACAATAATCCTTGTGTTGTTATTTATCTGTCTTCCAGGTAAAAAACCTGCTTGGTCTTTGTGGATATAGTCCTTCAGTGCTCTTCTTAATCTCATGGCCATGACATTAGCAAATATTTTGTAATCCACATTTAAAAGCGAAATTGGTCGGTAGTTTTTCATCAAAGTCTTATCAGAATCTGGTTTCAAGATCAGTGTGATATAGGCCTCCTTCCATGTCTCTGGTGCCCTGCCTCCCTCCAGCAAATCGTTGCAAACTTCCTTCAAAGGCTGCGACAGCCAGTCTTTTAAAGATTTATAGTACTTTGCAGTTAGTCCATCTGGTCCTGGGGCCTTTCCCATCTGCATATTATTAATCACTTCTTCTATCTCTTGAATAGAAATCGGGTGGTTGAGCATAGTTATTTTATCTTCTGGGACTTTATGTAATCCATTTTTTCCAGAAATTGGTCTATCTCCAATTCTTCTATTTTATCTTCCTTGTACAATTGTTTATAAAATCTTTGAAAACACCATCTAATTTCCTCTGGATTCTCCACACTTCTTCCATTAACTACCAAATTGGTGATGATGTTCGCTTTTTGTCTTTTTTTCAACTGCCAAGCTAGCAATCTTCCACATTTGTTAGCTGAATCAAAGGTTCTCTGTTTCATAAATTTTATCTTCCATTCTATTTCTTGATTCAAAATTTTTGCATATTGCGACTGCAAGTATTTGATTTCTTTCTGTATTTTTTGACTTTTGGGGTGTCCTCTTAATTCTTTTTCTTTTCCTTTCATTAATCTCAACAGTCTTTCCATTGCTGCATTTTGCTGCTTCTTCTTTTTTGTTTTTTCACTTATGAGGAACCCTCTCATCACAGCTTTACTTGCGTCCCATACTATTATTTTCTCCATATCAGTATTCAAATTAATTTGGAAATATTCCTTCATCTTTTTTGCAGCTCTTTCTATCAACTTGGCATCTCTCATCAATGCATCATCCATTCTCCATCTAAAGGAATCTCTGGAAATAACTTTCAAATTCAATTGTACAGGGTTGTGATCAGAACAAGTCTTAGGACCAATTTCTGCTTTTTGTATTTTTGGTGCCAATTCATTTGAAATCCAGATGTAATCTATTCTCGACCATGACTCTTGAGGTTCTGAAAAATAAGTTGCCTCTGTTTCAGTTGGATTTCTCAGTCTCCAAGCATCCACCAGGTTCAAATTGTCCACCATTTCAAAGAAGGTTTTGGGCAGTTTCCCATCATTTGTAATTTTTGTCCTTTGAGATCTGTCCATTAATGTGGAAACTGCTCCATTAAAATCACCGAGGCAAACTATTTTGTAATCCAGATAGTCCATTAACAAGCCATGGATCTTTTTATAAAAAATTGACTTTCCATCATTTGGTGCATAAAGTCCCAGAATCAAAAAATTTTCGCCTTGTACCTTAATTTCAATAGCAATGTATCTCCCTTCTTCATCTTTAAATAGCTGTCTTGGACTGTATTTTTCTCTTGCATAAATTACAACACCTCTCTTCTTGACTTTATCAGACAAAATAAATTCCTGGCCTAACTTTTTGTTTTGTAAAATCCTTCTGTGTTGTCGGACTACATGGGTCTCCTGTAAGCAAACTATGTCCAATTTCTTCTTCTCCAAACTGTGAAATACTCTGTGTCTCTTCGGCCTCTGGTTCAGTCCCCGAACATTCCATGTCATCAGTTTTAAAGCCATCTTCTAGTCTTCTCCACCAGTCGCCTCTCCTTTCTTGTCCTCTTCTGCAACTTCTGGTCTTGGTCCCCCTAGTCCTGGGAGTCCTGGGAATCGAAATAAATTTGCTGGATCTAATGAAGAGCCTTTGAAATCTTCCAGGTGTTTGTCCAGAAATTTTTGCTTATCAGCCAAAGATTTTATCTTTATCCTTTTCTCTTTAAACCTAAATGTTAGGCCTTCTGGGAACTCCCAGCTATAGGGGATTTTCCTTGCCCTTAATTCAGATGCCAAATCGTTATAATCTACTCTCTTGGAAAGGAAATATTTGGGGATGTCTTTATAAATGATGACTTTCTTCTGTTGTACCACCAGGTTTTTCTTGTAGTGTAAATCCAAAATATGATCTCTCTGATATCTGTTCTGGAACACTATCAGACAATCGTTGACCACTTTAGAGCTTTTCTTTCCTTTGGTTCCAAATCTGAAGGCCTTCACTATGAATGCTGATACATCAATCTCCTCCAGCTCCCAGAATGTTGAAAATTCATTAACTATATAGTCCTTCAGACTGTCCTTTTCCAGTTCTGGAAGTCCCCTCAATCTGAGGTTCACCTCCCTTTCTCGGAGCTGCAAAAAGGCGAGAGATTCTTCAACATCTTTTTGTTGTGATCCAATTTTTTCATTTTTTTCTACATCAATATTGTCCAATTTTGTCTCCACCACTTTAATTTTCTCTTTAACTTCTTTAAGTTCTTCTGTCTCCTTTTTTAGGACTTTAACCTCTTTGCATATCTTATCAATTTCCTCTCTGTTTTGCCTTACACCTTCCTCAATTGCACTGATAGATTTTTCCAATCTCTGAGTGGAGTCCTTAATTTCTGCTTGTAGTTTTTCTGTTGATGTATTCACTGAAGCCTGTTTCTTTTACATCTTCTCCCACTTTCCCCAGCCTTTCTGTCAGATCCAAAATACTAGCATTCAGTTTCTCAATAGCAGACGTCATTTGGTCCTGAAAACTTACTGAAATCGAAGCTTTGCGTCTTTCTTCTTCTTTTTTCACTTTGGACCTTGTACTATCTTGCATCTCCTGTGCACTCTGCAGCTGGTATTTCAAGGTCACCTCAGTAACCGTTACTGTCTCAGACATTCACAGGAAGTCAAAATCCAAACATTCCCTGAAGTAAACACCAGGTGGCAAACATACTAGTCCAGAGAACAAAGAGAAATCAGAGCCAAGAGTCCCAAGCAGTCCCAACACAACAGTTCAAATTCCAGGCTTTAAAAGTTTCAAAAAAATTCCAAAAGTTCATCAAAGTCAAGAAAAGTTAATCCTTAAAACAGTCCAAGGCAGTTCTCTGTTAATCTCCTTGCAGTGTAACCACAAAGTCCCAAAAGTAACTGTAGCAAGCAAAAAAGTTAAAATGTCTCCGCTGGTAAACAGTAGCAAAAGGAACGGCAACAAAGTATCGCAGCCCGCTGACTGACCCGGAATCCTATCCAGAGGGCGAGTGGTGTCTTCCTCTGCCAAATTCCTTGTTATTAAGTCTTAAATAGCAATCAAAACAACTTTATACAACTTTTAAAAAGTTCTGCAAAACCAGCAACTTTTTCTCGCTAGTCTGCGGCTCATCTCCTTTGTTATTACCTTGATCTGTAAAGCAGTCCAGGAGAACGGGCTTCCTTTTTAACGTTCTCTCTGCAAGTCCGAATTTTCTTAAAATTTAGAATCAATAGAAGAGTATTACTTACAGAGCTTCTAATTTGTAATCCAATTAAGAAAGAGCCGGGCGCTCAAATCCGCCAAAATCGCTGCTTCGTACCTCGGGTGCAATGGCTTCTTCAGCTCCGTACCGGAGCCTTGCTCGCCCGATTTTCCCCCTTATGAGGGTCGATCGGGAGCGGGGACGGCATGTCTTGGAGCCCGCTAGAATGCCCGCCCGCGGGACGCTCTTCCCGCGGCTTTAGGGGGCCCGTAGCGTGGGTACGGTAACCCCGTTTCCCCCGAAAGTACCGGAGCTTTTCGCTCCCGACTGGCTGGAATGGCGCCCAAACCGGAAGTTACTACATTTCAATCATGAGACTCATCCCACCAGGTTTCAGTGATGCCTATTATGTCGTATTTAGTTTGCTGTACCAAGAGCTCAAGTTCATCGCGTTTATTTCCCATGCTCTGTGCATTAGTATACAGACATTGAAGACCATTGATCATTCCCCCCTAGTCTCTTATTTAAGGATTTTTTCTTCCCACCACTAGGTCTGCGTGCTGTTTGCTCCATTTGGTTCTTGACATTTGGATGATCATCTTCAGCACTTGATAGACTCCTACCTTCAAGGTCACTTGCACATTCCTGGAGGACTGACTGTGATGCTCGTCTTCATATTCCTCATCAGCTGCAATGAGGGAGAGATCTTCAAATGGAGTCTGTTCTTTGTCTTCCATGTTAAAGGAGAGCACTTCAAATTGTATTTGTATTTGTAACATTGTTACAATTTTAGGCATTAGAAACCAAAAACGGATACATTTAATACACTTAGTCCATTGTCTGAACAGCGGGAGGGCACTCAGTCAACCATGCAAAGGCCAAGCTGAGCTGAGTGCTTGCAGTTTGCAGGCGGCTTGCAGCAGGCTGTAGATTGCATCCTATAGAGCACGCTGTTCGGTAACCTCCATTACCTAGCTGTCAGAATCTAGCATTTCTGATTGGTAGGTTACCGGCAGTTCACAAATACATAGTTCATTAATAAGTTCCATTCATAAAATACAGAGTCCGTTTACATGGAGACACAGAGACAGTGTTTTCTCGTATTTACAAAGGGGTGTGTGTGTTGCACGTGTGCGACTGATGGGGAGATGGGAAAGGGAAAACCGATCTTAAAGATGTGCCCCCCGCTGTCATTTCCATAACAAAGGTTTTTGGGAATTGTGAGTGGCTACTATGCCAGGAAGCCAGTTTTTGCAAATGGCAGAGTTCCCCTCAAAGGGATGCCAAACCCCAAGAAGGCAACAAACCAACATTTGCCATCTGCAGGAGACAGTGTTGTTGCAGAGAACTGTTTCCAAATCTTTTTCTTCAACACCAAGGTTGGAAAAGAGGAGACGAGCCTATGTCTCACCAGCTTTCTGTATATGCTAAGGAGAATGTTGCCTTCCAAACTGCACACAGTAGTTTGTGTTCAGCTGAGGGAAATTCATTTCCCCCTCAACTTAAACTATTTCCAAGGCTTGAGGATATGTTTAAAGTACAAGCAGTTTCTTGAAACACCCCCAACTTTGAAGTCTCTATTCTAGAGATTGAAAGGGCAGTGAACACCAATGGTATGGGAGGTTTTTTCATAAGAGGCTCTCAGCAAAGGCTTTTGAACAAGAAATGGACGTTTCTTATGTCTGCTTTGGTTGACATTCCCTGCATTGCAGAGGGTTGGACTGGATGACCCTCAGTCCCTTTTCCTGCTCTACAGTTCTGAGTTTATGATGCCAGACATATGTTTGAATAAAGAGCCATGGTAAAACAGCTGTGTGAGTTTTTTGAAACTGATAGTCAAAATCCAGATGTGGCAACAAAAAGAGCTACTGTATCGTATTCTTAGGTTTCTCTCCATGAGAAGCATCAAGAAGGGGGAGAATCATTTTGTGTAGGGTTTTGGAGCCATGGACTGTGTTTAAAAGGCTCATGAGGTACCTTAAGGCAGAAATGGGGACTCCCACTGAAAGCATCCCCTGAAGACATTTGAGCTGTAACTGTGTGTGTGTGTGTGAAAAGGGCAGACAACTGTAGTTCTGACCCAGAAACTGAAAAGGTTGGATCCTATACCTGGCCACAAGGCTTGAGAGCAACAGTTAATGCTCTCTTTATTAAAGACACTGCATAGTTTATGCAAGGGCAAGAAATAAATGGTTTGGATTTTCATGGAGTTTTTAACTCCATTGTATTTCAAGAGCAAGTAATTTTTTGGGCTTACCAGTAGAAGCCTGATATTTGTTAAGTGACAACCTAGAAGATTTGTTAAGTGGAAAATTCACAGGTGCAAGGTGAAAATAGAAGCCACATCTTCAAAATCTTGACTGGGAAAATTTCACTAATGCAAGTATTTTTGTTTTGTTTTGTTTTTGGAACAGCAAGTGCAAATTTAATGAACTGAACTCTTGAGACAAAAGTTGTGCCAGGAAACCCACCTGACATGGACAAAGGGGAAATATAATTTAATTTTTTTGAGATAATGTATAGGCGTCCTCCCCCCTTTCAAATTCATTGTTCAGGAAACTGTGGAGGGAAATGTGATTGAACAAGTGCAGCCCTCTCTCGTGTATGTGTTTCTTCTCTTCACAGGAGGATGGCCTGATAGAACCAGATTGACCTGATTTATTAGCTTCTTGGTGGACGAATCCTCACCTGGTATTGCTTCCACTACCTGTAGCAACACCAAGTGGATTCATCATACCTGAGTGAAGAAGCATCAGCTTGAGAGGCAAGATTATGCTGCATCCCAGGGGGCTGTCACTCCAGATGCTGATGCCACCTCGGAGCAACAAGCCTTCGTCTACTAGACAACAGAGCCTCTGGACGGTTTAAAACTATTGTTTAAAAAGAACTGAGTTATGTTCTGGTTTCCGGCACGAACGGGAATGGCCGAGATACCATCACTCCTGACCCCCATGGGGAACTCCGAGGCTGTAATGGGAGTATGCAGCCTCCCTAACCTTCCCAGGAGTGTGGGAAGGACTGCCTTGCCCGCGGATGCCCCTAAACCTGCTCTGACCCTTCGGGAAAATGAGCAGGGGGGCCTGGGCAGAGAGCACCCAGGGGGGAGGCACTCCTGCGGCCGGCCCGATCGTCCAAGATTCCCAATGCTTTAAGATATAAATTAGTGAGAAGCCTTGGGCATGCTTCAAATGAAAGAGGAAAAGGTATTTTGTTAAAAACCTCAGCCACTGATGGATAAGAAGAAGAGAAGATTCTATCACTGTATTGGTATGTGAAGCGGGATGGAAGGGGGGGGGGAGCCCCGGACTCTGTGATTGTATTTTGCTTTAATATTTTAAATAATGGGCAAATACCCCCCCAAAGACCCAACTTTATTATATATAACAAGTGAGATCTGAAAGATAGATAATTTGAATTCGGTGGAGAATATCTGAAAGTATAAACTACAACTGTGCGGGACTTAATGAAAAGTAAACACGCTGTCCTAATGAGTGGAGAAAATGATCATTAACATCTGGAAAAAGATAAAAGGTGTTTTTTGCATGTTGATTTTGGCAAAAGAGAGAACCCCTTGGACACTGACTGACTTTAATTGGAAGAATTTGGTCGACTGCCCAGAAATGACGCAGTTGGAATGGCTGCCCGGACTGCATAAACTTGATCGGAAGGGAGAAGGACGCCAAATTTTCTTTAATATATGAATCTTCAATTACGACTGGCTAATTCTCCTAAAAGATGTAAGTGGGTGCAGACGGGTGTATAATAAATTTGGAAGAATATTTGGAATATAAAAAAGAAGATGGCGATTGTTCATATGTGGCTTTTGGACTCAGTTCGACAAGGGGGAAGGAACTGTTGGAAGAAATACAGACTTAAATCCACACAGAGACACTGTTTGCTTTGATTTATCTTGTCTGTTGGAATATATCAGAGGCTGTGAAAATATTGGAATGTGAAAACAAAGGACAATAGTTAAGATAAAAAAACCTCTGGAATTTGAAGCATGGGAAGCCTTAAACAAAATCAAAATAATAATTCGGTTGATTTGGAACTTTTCTTGTTTTATTGATAATTGTGCCTACCCTCATTGTTCCTCTTTTCCGTGATAGGAAATTGGGTTCTGCCTATCCAGGGAAAGAACAAAGAGCATATTTTTTGCAACACACCTCCCCTCTTGCTCCCCAGATGCACATTCACACCACTGCCAGGCTCCAGCCAACTGTTCTACTTGCCAGATGGGTGGGGTATAAATAATACATTATTATTTGTTATGTACTGAGTTGAATAGGATCCAAAATGCAGCAGTCTGATTGGTCCTAGAACAATAGGATCCAGAATGCAGCAGTCTGATTGATCCGCAGGAGCCACCCAATCCAGCTCCAGGTGGAAGTGAATCCGCAACCCAATTGACATACAGGAGTATCCCGGAATTAGCCAATCATGTGGGGCCCATTGTGTAAATAGTGTATATAAAGCAGACGTTTTGGGGAAACTGCACTCCTCACTTCTATGAGCTAAATAAAGAGCATGAAATTCACGCTTGACTCCAAGTATATTTCACTGGCGATGAAGGTGGGATCCCGCTGAGCTGACCGCCACACACAGCACCGCAGCACCGCCACCTGCTGCACTGCTGCCTCGCACCGTGTATCCAGGCTTCAGCTCCGGGTCCCAAGGAACTCAAGATGGCAACTGACAGCAGCTTCTCGCCGTTCAACCCAGCATCAGGAGACTGGGGAGGGTACGCCACCCGTTTCACCTTCCTTCTAGAAGCTAAAGGGGTCACCAACGATGCCAAGAATAGCGCAATATTCTTCAGTGTCTGCGGAGAGGAGACGTTCAAAATCGCCCGGGCTCTCCTTGCGCCTGATGATGTCGCTACCGTTCCTTACAAAACAATAGTGGAACGGCTGAAGGGGCACTTCTCACCGCAGCACTCAGTGGTGGCTCATCGAAATGCCTTCTACGCAAAGCGGCAAGCCCCTGGGGAAACCATAACTGGGTTTGTGACCTCCCTCCGCCAAGCCGCTCGGTTTTGCAACTTCTCAGAGTTGGAGAACATACTGCGCGACCGCCTCATCAGTGGCCTGAGGGACGAGAAGCTGCAACGACGCCTCTACGCCAAGAAGGACCTAACATTCCAGGTCGCTCTGGAGGAGGCCCTGGCAACAGAAGCCGCCGAGAGGTCAACGCAAGAGGCACAGCGGAGCCTACCGTCCCAACCAAGGGTCCACCACGAGGACCTCATCGACAACTCAGGATCCGACAGGGAGGATGAAGACTTTTGGATTGTTGGAAAGCCTTCAAACCAACTTAACACACAAATGGAGTCCAGCAAGTTTCTGCTGCACACGTACCTGCTGTAGGTTCTCACTTGCTTCTCCTGTGCCATCCACAGAGTATCTTCTTGCGCAACGGTGTGTGTGCATGCCAGCAATTACAGACGACAGAGTCCAGCTTCTTTTCCTAATCTAGAAGCTTTATTTACAAGGCATAAATTACATTCCTGGAGAGACGCAAGACATTTTCGCCTTTCTCCTTCTCCGGTCAAAAACAAAAGGGAAAGATATAGAAACAACAAGTATCACATTACACATTACACAGAGTCTTCCGGTGACGCTTTTCCTCTTGTGGGCGGGGCGAACTGGTTGAGCTTGTTAACTCTGAAAGCTCCAAACCTCTACACCCCCTCTCGTCCCGCACCACAGGGGCATTGTAAGCATGCTGCTTACCCTACACACAAACCCTCACAGAACTCCCCATGACATTGGAAGTTCAGGGGCTTCGTGAACCCAACCTTCAGGTTCACCTGACCAGGACAGTACTTCAGCTTCTCCAAGCTGGTCTGAACGCCCATGTCTCGAAAGAGAACGTCTAGGTGTTTGGGTCTGGCTTTGACTTGTCCTCCCAAACCATCACGGGTAGGCAACTCTGATCGCAGATCTCTTGGACCAAACACCTATAGAACTCCAGTTCCCTGCAAAGCACTGACAATGCACTGTACCTGGCTTCTGCATGAGAACGAGCAATGAGGCTCCAGCCCGCCTAGAGCTCCTCCACACTGTACAACCATTTCAGACACAGATTTCCTGTCCTCGGAATTTGCCCAACCGCTGTTGCACCAGCGTGTGAGCTCTGGAGCACTCTCTCGATGCCATTCCAGGCATGCATACTGGGCTATGTAGCCTCCTTGCTGAACAGATCCACAGCAACTGCTATGTCAGTTTTCCTCAACTGGGAAGGAAACAACAGCCTCCCAGGAGCTGACCTAAACACCTCGGGGTTCTCGAACACTGAGCATTCCCCGGTCTGACTGTCTTTCCCTAGACACGTCTCCATGGGTGTTCTGACACTAGCACATTCAGACACTCTGAACTTCTTCAACAACTGCACTACCTCACCAGTCTGATTTAGCAAGACACTACCGTCTTCGGCTCTGTCTACCTGTACACCTAGGTAAACACCAACAGGGCTTATGTTCCTGAGCTGGAAAGACTGACCAAGCTCCTCTGCGAACTGTTGCACCTGTCTCCTGGTCTTTGCCAGGTAAAGCATGTCCGCACTGGACTGCAGAACTAGCACCTGCTCTGGGCCTACTCCTGCCAGAAACAGGTAGCTATCAGCATGACTCTGGCTGAAACCTAGCTTTCTCAAAGCTTCTTGCATGCCTGAGGACCAATCACTGACTGACTCCTTCAAGCCATTGATTGCCTTGTGCAACCTCCACACTTGATTTGGCCTGTTGCCCTTGAACCCTGGCGGAGGTACCTCGTACCTCTCCTCATCCAGGTCGGAATCCAAACAAGCATCCAAACCAAAGTGGCTTACCTCAAAACCTCTTTGAGTTGCGACCGCTAACAGCATGCGCGTGGTTTCGCTTCTGGGAGTGGGCACGTCCACTACCTCGGAGCACTGGACCTCCTCTTCCTGAGTGAAACCTCTGGCTAATGACCTAGCCTTGCACTGCAACTCTCCAGTTGCTGCCGTCATGAGTCCGTAAACCCAACGACCTTCTGACAGCGTCGTGGTTGTGCACACACCCAAAGACCTCATTGAGCTTACCTGCTCTACCATGGCATTATGCCATTTCTGGGCTTCTCCTTGAGATACCCATTGAACCTCCACAAGGCTCTCTGGTTCACACTGAGCCAGACAAGCACTCATGCTAGTGGCAGTGAACCTTTTGGGTAGAATCCCTTCAGTGGATCGTGCAAACTGCTGTGATACCACTTCAGGTTCTCCTTCTGCTCCAGTTACACTGGATTCCACCTGTACGTCCTTGACGGCAGGCATCTCACCTACAGACTTGCTGCGCCTGTGCACCCTTGCTGAACTACCTAAGGATGACGTTGGCGTGCCTTTGGGCTCCTGCTTCACTGCCGAAGAACCCCCCCTCTTGCTCCGGGACGAGACCTGTGCCAGGCTCTCCTGGAGAAGAGTTGCCACACAAAGAGTCGCCATGCGTGGCCTGCCTCCTAGTCCGTGACATAGGAGTTGCGGGTGCACTCCCAGGCTGCTGCCTTGGAGTCGCCCCTAGCTGCGCTGCACCCTGGTGATGGCCGGGAACTCGGCCCGAGCCACCAGCAGGTGCTAAAGCCACAGCGATACCCCCTCTTGGGGCTGGTCCACCTGGACCACTGCCACCAGCAGGTGGCGTGTCTGCCTGTCCATCACTGACAGGACCATCCAGAACATCAGGGCTTCTAGGGATGCTATCCAATCCATTCTGCTCACAGAATTCAGCACTCCTGCTGACTAGATGAGGAGGAGGAGGAGTTTGGATTTGATATCCCACTTTATCACTACCCGAAGGAGTCTCAAAGCGGCTAACAATCTCCTTTTCCCTTCCTCCCCCACAACAAACACTCTGTGAGGTGAGTGGGGCTGAGAGACTTCAGAGAAGTGTGACTAGCCCAAGGTCACCCAGCAGCTGCATGTGGAGGAGCGGAGAAGCGAACCCGGTTCACCAGATTACAAGTCTACCGCTCTTAACCACTACACCACACTGGCTGACTAGAACCTGGCTTTGGTCACTATCTGGGCTTACAAACCTCCAGCTACGCATGCTGGGCTCGTACCCACAGAAAAACACCTTCTGAACCTTGGAATCACCCAGTTCCACCCAGAACTCTTGCGGAAGCTCTGCATCCAACAGCATGGTCTCAGCGGCAGCATGGAGCTTCCTTTGCTGCCTCTCTGCAAGACCACATACCTGTGAAGAAAGCAGGTTAGTCACACTGTGCTTACTCCCCCTCTCACGGATGACCTGGGAACAGCCTACTCCAGTAGAAAACCGCTGTTCCACTTCTGCAACCAGTGGTGCTTCCTCAATTGGCTCCTTGAGCAACGCAGACCACGTGTGGTGGGAAAAAGCATCAACCAAACACACGGAACAAAACGCTCCCCCCCCCAGGCTAGCTTCTGGCATCCATTCAGAGACAGCCACATGAAACAGGGAAAAGGGATGAGTGGTAACCCTTTCAGACGTGGGCTCCTTGACTTTGCAAACCCTGCAATCAAGAAAACCGTTACATGCCCTTAAGTTGCACCCTTCAGAGAACTCAGGCTGCTTCAGCACACTGTCCCCATGGCGATTTGCCAGCCTTTTGTACCACAGACGTAAACACAAGTGGTGCGTGGGCACAATGGTGCACTGAGCATACACTGCATCAGCGCCACCTCCCCCTGTTCTTGCTTGAGGCATCTTGACAGCAAACAGCCCGTCTTGGCTGCATTC
Source organism: Lacerta agilis (assembly GCF_009819535.1). Classification (NCBI taxonomy): domain Eukaryota; kingdom Metazoa; phylum Chordata; class Lepidosauria; order Squamata; family Lacertidae; genus Lacerta; species Lacerta agilis. Next base: position 1,781,242 of record NC_046330.1, read on the forward strand.
CATGCATAGAAGTAACTTCCGGCCCCTGGAAACAGAACAGGTTTTAGTCTCAAAACAGACATCAAAACCATTGGACAGAAGGTTTGACACAAACAACAGACACACAGCCATGTCAGGAACCACAGAAAACTCCAGTTCTGTACCTTGAAAAATTGCAGAGACTGTCCCAAAAACGACAAACTGTCTCTTGCTTCCACCAGTCAGTTCTTTGAACTGCTCTGTAGAAAAAGACTTGCAGTTCCTCATATGTCCACCAGGAGGAACAATGACGATCACCCATCTCAACTGACAAGTCTTGGCTTCACTTAGCGTTGCCACGGTAACTGCATCACAACAGTAGGGCTTATCTCACTTCCGTTGAACTTCGGTGGCATCAAGCTTCTCACACTCAGCTGTGCACGTGACCTGATGGCTGCTGTGAGAAACGACCTTGGCCTTATCTCTTGGCCTCAGCACGTGACCAGGTGCAGGCGACGAGCCAAAACAAAACTCCGCAGTCAAGGCCTTGACGGTGGCTTCAGACTTGGAAACAGCCCCTCCCCTTCTGGGAGCATAGCTCACGGCTATCTGGCCCCCCTGCTTTCCCTGTTGATGTGGCTCTTCTTCAGCAGCCATACAACCTGACAGGAAATTAAGCTGAGCTGGGGGCAGGCTCTCCAAAGCCTCTTCAGCCAGTCCCTCAGCCCCAGGAAACTGGGCTAGGGTCTTCCAGGTCTCACAAGCGCTGGCCAAACCTTCTATGTGGTGGCACTGGGCTACATCAACACTGTGGGCAAACAATGACCCTCTTGCTGCCTCATCTCATCTTTGGCCCAAGCCTACCAACAGCTGCCGGTAGATGAGGCCACAGCAGAGGCACAGACGATTGTGACGCACAGGGGAGCGTTCAAGGTAAAGCGGCTGCAATTCAGTGTCAGCGTGGCACCAGGCATATTCCAGAATCTAATGGATTCTCTCCTTAAAGGGATTCCTGGCGTCACCCCCTTCTTCGATGATGTGTTGATTGCCGGGCCCACAGCAGAGGAGTTTGAGGACCGCCTCTGCACCGTTCTGCACCGTTTCCAGACGGCGAGTCTCAAGGTGAAGCGGGAAAAGTGTCTACTAGGAGTGCCTCAGGTGGACTTTCTGGGATTTATGGTGGATGCAGAAGGGGTCCACCCGACTGGGGACAAGGTACGGGCCTTTTGTGATGCCCCAGCGCCCAAGGGCAAGACTGAACTTCAGGCCTTCTTGGGACTATTGAACTTTTACCATGGCTTCCTTCCCCATAAGGCGGCGGTAGCAGAGCCCCTACACAGACTCCTGGACAAGCGGGCCCCTTGGGTGTGGGGCCAGGGCCAGGAGGCCGCATTCCAGGCAGTTAAGGACTTGCTCGTCTCAAACTTGGTCTTGGCACACTTCGACGAGAGGCTGCCGGAGGTGCTAGCATGCGACGCCTCACCCTACGGCATCGGCGCTGTCCTTGGACACCAACTCCCAGATGGAAGAGAGGTGCCAGTGGCATACTTTTCCCAGACACTCGCCGCAGCCGAGCGGAACTACTCGCAAATCGACAAGGAGGGTCTGGCAATCGTGAAGGGAGAAAAAAAATTCCATGATTTCTTGTACGGACGGCCCTTTACCGTGGTGACTGACCACAAGCCGTTGCTTGGCTTGTTTGCCCCCGAAAAGCAGACCCCCCAAGTGCTGTCTCCTCACATCCTCAAGTGGTCAATTTTCCTTGCCGGCTACCAGTATGCACTGATTCACCGCCCTGGGAAGGTGATGGGCCACGCGGACGCCCTCAGCAGGCTACCACTACCAGAAACAGGCCCCGACCCAGCACCCGCACAAGAGGTTATGAGCCTGGAGCTGCTTACCAACCGCCCCATTCAGGCACAAGAAGTTGCACACCATTCCAAGAAAGATAGGGTCATCTCCCGGGTCCTAGACTGGGTGTGGAGGGGATGGCCCAGCAGCAGCCCCGGGCCAGAATTCGCTGGCTACACAACCCGTAAACATGAACTGTCGGCCCACAAGGGGTGCCTGTTATGGGGAAGCAGGGTCGTCGTTCCTGAGCCCCTTCGCAAAAGGGTCCTTGCAGCCCTACACGAGACACACCCAGGGGTAGTGAGAATGAAGGCCCTCGCCAGGAGTTATGTATGGTGGCCAGGGATTGATGGAGAGATAGAGACCTGGGTCAAACACTGCCAGGCCTGCCAAGAATCCCGCCCAGATCCCCCAAGGTCCCCAGTGCAGTCCTGGGAGTCCGCCCGAGCACCATGGTCACGCCTGCACATGGACTTCGCGGGCCCCTTCCAGGGGAAAACATTCTTCATAGTGGTGGACTCCTACACCAAATGGCTGGAAGTCGCACTGGTACCATCCACTTCTACGTCCACAGCCATCCGGGTACTACGCAGGCTGTTTGCAACCCATGGACTCCCTGACACTCTCGTCTCAGACAACGGAACCACATTTACGTCAGAAGAATTCCAGACCTTCACAGCGCAGAATGCCATCCGCCACATCCGCTCAGCACCATTCCACCCTGCCACCAATGGCCAAGCAGAGCGCATGGTGCGGACCACCAAGGACACCCTACGCCGCATGACGCAAGGGGACTGGGAGTACCGCCTTGCCACATTCCTTCTAGCACAGCACAGCACCCCCAGCTCAACGACTGGCCGGAGCCCCGCTGAACTACTAATGGGCCGGCGCCTTGCAATCAGACTGGACCGCCTCCACCCTGACAGAGCTCAGGATGAGGTAGTGGTGGGTGAAGGCAGGAACCCCCAGACCTTTGTGGCCCAGGATCCAGTGTACGCAAAGAATTTTGGGGCTGGCCCGGCATGGGTACCCGCCACAGTCACCAGGGTGACTGGCCCCGTGTCATACGAGGTGCTAACAGAGGGGGACAATGCTGGCGCCGCCACTGCGACCAGCTACGGTGACGATTCCCAGGAGAAAACCAGGAGGAGGACAGGTCAGAGGAGTCCCAAGGGAACAGTGGGGCATTGAGACCCGTAGAGTAGGAGGGGCCGGCAGGGGAGGCAGAATCAGTAAATACTGAGAGGACCCACGAAGCCGAAAGGGCACCGGAACCAGAGCCACGACAGAGCGAGCTGGTTGCGCCAGACCAAACAGCCCCATCACAACCAGCAGCCTTGGAACACGAACCAGAACCAGAACCCCTGACCAGGGAACAGCCCAGGCCGCAACGCACACGTAGGCGGCCAGCGTACCTTGAGGACTATGGATGCAACCTCCCAGGCAGGACTGGAACTTAGAGGGGAGGGGTGTTATGTACTGAGTTGAATAGGATCCAAACTGCAGCAGTCTGATTGGTCCTAGAACAATAGGATTGAGATTGCAGCAGTCTGACTGGTCCCAGAACAATAGGATTGAGATTGCAGCAGTCTGATTGGTCCCAGAACAATAGGATTGAGATTGCAGCAGTCTGATTGGTCTGCAGGAGCCACCCACTCCAGCTCCAGGTGGAAGTGTATCCGCACTCTGATTGGCATACAGGAGTATCCCGGAATTAGCCAATCACGTGGGGCCCATTGTGTAAATAGTGTATATAAAGCAAACGTTTTGAGGGAACTACATTCCTCACTACTATGAGCTGAATAAAGAGCATGAAATTCACACTCAACTCCGAGTATCTTTCATATATTTTGTTATTATTATTATCATCATCATTATTATTATATCACCAGTCCAGCAACGCCTATTTCACCCCTTCTCCTGACGCACCCGCTCCCCAGGCACACATTCACCCCAGCCAATCCCACCTGCCTGCCGCCCCTCTCTCCTGCAACGGTTGTTCACTGCTCCCCTGAGCCTTTGCGTCTGAAATGGGCGTGGGAATATCATTTTCTGTGACGATGTTTCTAGCTCCCGCCCCTTCACCGGCCAAAGTGACTGCTCGGCGCTTTCGTTTCCAGGGCACAACGGCTACGTCCTGAGCTCAGCGGTGTGTGACTGCCAGGGGCGATTCAGTGTTGGTACGCTGCAAGTGGTAGCCCAGGGTTTCAACTCAATCCTGTTTGCTATTCCCAGTGGTGTGAGGGTGTTTGGACTGAGTCCTTCTTTTAAGTCCATTGCCCCTTTTTTAGTCGTGGTGAGTGTGAGTGAGTCAGCTGTGTAGGGGAAGTCGTTTCGTTTGTTTTTCTTGATTACCTGAGTGAGTGTGCTGGCAGCCTCGTCGTTGGGGTATAATTTAACCCAATGGTTCCCAACATTTTTTTGGCCATGCCCCACCTAAGCATCTCTGAAATCCTGATCCCACCCCACCCCACCCCACCCCGCTGACATATAACTCTTATTGTTGAAAAAGTGAACTCCTATTCACATGGAGGAAGCCTAAGAGGCCATTAACTGCTAATAACTCATTCTCGAATTGCCCCCCTTGAAAATCAAATTGCCTCCCTGTGGGGCGTGTGCCCCACGTTGGCAACCACAGATTTAACCCCTTTGCGGTAAAGGTCGTGTTAAATTTGTTCCAGCCACGTGGTTCATTGCCCTCCGGTCCCTTGTTATCGTGCCGCAAATAACCAGAAGTGAAGGAAGCAGCCACTTTCTTTAATGCTCTTTGGCTCCTGTAGCAATTTTAACTTAAGTGTTCGAAAAAATTGTTTTCCCTTTTTCTCTTTAGACAAACAATTGAAGTACATCGTTGCAATAAATACGGTACAAATAGAGGATAGTTAATTAAAGCAATAAGTAAATAAATAACTGAATATTATTATTTTGTTGTTGAAAGTTAACATAGCAATACTGTATCCTCTATTTTACCCAATATGTGACATTCCCTTTAATAGGCGCAGTGGAGAAAGTTCACGTGCTTAGCCCCGCCCAATCGCCGGATGTGGGGAAGGGCCGGAAGGATGCAGCGAGTGTGTGTGGGGAGAGAGAGACTTCCCCCAAGTGCGATATCCGCCATCGGTCGCCGCCCCCGGGCACGTGATGTGCCGTCAAGGATGCACCCATGGGCGGCTATTAATGGCGCATGGTCGCGGCTCGCTCGCTGATTAGCGGGCCGCGGCTAAAGTGTTGAAGGAGGAGGAGAAGAGAGGTGGAGGTAGCGGCGGTAGCGGCAGCGAAAAGCAGCTGCGTGCGCTGCCCCTCCCCCTCCCCCGCGCCCCATCTTATTCCTCGAGGCATGCGCGAGGCGGCGGCGCGTGGCATCGGCGTCCCCCTCCCACCTGCGCCCTTTTCTCCCCTCCTCCTTCCTTTTCCTCGCTTCCCCCTCTTCTGTTCCCTGCTAGACCAAGGCCATGACCGACTTCAAGCTGGGCATCGTGCGGCTCGGCCGGGTGGCTGGCAAGGTGCGCTTGGGGCCCATATGGGGTGACGAAGTGGGAGAAATGGACATGCGTGTCTGTATGCGGTGTGTGTGCCTGTTACGTATTGGAAACCCGCACCCTCTTCTCTATCACATCACCGCCCCTCTCGCGCGCCTGACTAGCTCCGTTACGTCACATAGGGCGCAGTGTGACGCCACTGGGTTCATTGCGGCTCCATGGTCCCTTTATTTTTACTTAAAAAAAAAAAAAAGGATGCAGGAGGCTGGTTTTAGTTCGGAGGTCCCTTCTCTTTCCGTCCCTCCCTGTAGCGGGATAATGAGGTGTTCTGTGGAGCAAGTCCCTCTGGTTGACCTCAGATAATTTCCTTGTTTTTATATCCCTCATTTGGGCGCGAGGGTTACTCCTCCCTCGTTTCAGTCCACAATTGCAGGAAAGGGGCCCATAGCTCATTGGCAAAGCATATAGAGGTGGCACCTGCAGTTTCAAAGTGTTACATAGCAAGTGATCTGAACATCTTTCTGCTTTGGAGTGTGGCTGCTGGTCAGACTAGGTGATACTAATGGACTTATAGTCTGACCTGATCCTAAGTAGCTTCCTACTTTGTTATGCATATTTGATACATATTTTTTTGCTGCATATTTGTTGTAACTTTCTTTTATTAGTGTTGGGGTTTTTTGTTTTTGGAATAATCAACATGGACCACAAAGAATGTGTTCCAATATATTTGGTGCAAAGTCCTGCTTTACAGATACTTTGGGTTAAGTTGTGTATGTCAATCTGTTATAGCAAAAACTGAAACACAAAACTGCCCTTTAAAGGCTAACTGATTTGTGTGGAGTAAGCTTATCTTGGGCCACAGCTGCTCCTCTCAGTTGCATATTTTAGTCTCTGAGCAAGGGCTTACATTTTAAAGTTCTTTCTTCCTCTCCTACTCTACAATTCGGTCTGCGCATGCACAGACTGAAAAAACCCGAAAAACCGCATAAGCAAATCACGCACGCGTTGGGTTGCGCTTCCGGGTTAGCGGAGTTCGTAACCCGAAAAGTACGTAACCTGAGGTACGACTGTACTTCCAAAGGCAAGAGAAGGGTAATACATCCCTTTCTGGCATTTGGACTTCTCAGAAGCCTTCTGGACACTTTGGTAGGTAGAGTTCCCAGAATGCTAAAGGCTAATGCTGGAGCAGCTTTCCTCTGGTTTAGACAAATGTGTAAAATCAGCCTGGTCAGAAAAAATGACTTGTTTAAGTTGTAAAACTTCCCTTTTCAATGTAAGACGTGCCCTGGAATAGCTTGAGATGGTGTTGTACTGAAATGAATGAAAAGTGCCCTGCTAGGTATTGGAAGGTATTATCAATACAAAGTATTTAATTACCTTTACTTTTTGATTCTAGACAAAGTACACACTGATAGATGAGCAAGACATTCCACTTGTGGAGAGTTACTCTTTTGAGGTAAGAATCATGTTTTTCTTAAAAATTCTAAGGTCTCAAATATAGAATAAATATTCATAAATGCACACATATCTAAATATATAAACCATGTGTCTGAAATAGTACAGGAAAACAATCCTGAAGCCATTTTGACTTCCAATGACCTCAAATATTCCTCTGCAGTAAGGGAGGCAAATGGGGAAAGGCTTCCCATTACAAATCCTGTCTTAAGGGTGTATTTTTGTATGAATAGTGTGAACCTATGACATGCATTCAGGAACTAACTATTAACCATCACAAAAGAATGGCCAGGCTGCCCAGGTCATGCAACCAGCGACCATTATCAGGTATCCTGGCAGACAGGATTTTTGCTGTAGACCGCCTCCTATGATGTGTGTATATATGATGATTTTGGGGTGGTCTTTGGCTAAGGGGGTTGGGCAATGTCAAAAGTCTTTAAAGGTTCCTGCACACTTTTTTCAGGGTCTCTCCCTCCTTGGATGGAGGGGAGGGAACTCTGAACTCTGTTGCAACAGAAAAATAAATATCTGCCTTGCTTTCCACTGGATCCTGCCTCCATCCATTCTTCTCTGACTGATTGTGGACTTAGGGGACTCAAAGTCCCATGGGGAGTTGGGCAGCAAAAGCCAAACCCCAATTTTTACATTCTTATCTACCTTATTTCCACATTAACTGTGTCTTTCCAGGTAGTGTTGTACTCAAACTCCGAGCAGGCCCAGTCAGCATGTCCATTGGCCAGGGAGCATTGGGAGGACCACATGTTAGTCACTATTGCTCTGGATCTGGGATGGGGAACCTGTGGCTCTCCATATGAACCCTAACCTGGCACAGCCAGTAATTAAGGTAGAGCAAAAACAGGCAGATTGGCTGAGGAGCCTGCGTAAATCAGGCTCCTGAAAGCTGCAGGTCTCATATGACTATCTGAATAGGGTGGCAGGGAGAGAAGAGGAGGGATTTTCCCTTGAAGCAGCATATGGGGTATAAAAGGACTGTTTGAGGCTGAATCCAGACATCTGGGTTTTGGCAAGGACTTGTATGAAAACTACCAAACTCTCCAAAGTCTCAAACTGTTCTCTGAAGTAGGATAATTAGGCAGTTGTCCTACACTTATGGAATTCATAGTTGCTATACTTTAGAATGAGATTTATTTTATTTGGGCTTCATGTATTTTTAGATTGGGGTTTGGAGAGTTTAATAGAAAATGTATTGTTCTTGGAAAATGAGCAGATTTGAAATATACTGCCACCACACTTGCATCTGTTCATTTACCTGACATCAACAGGTTCTGCACGGGCTTTTGAGGTATGGGGGGCGGGGAAGGAAAGACTTGTCATACTTTATACATATATATCCTCAGGCTCCCTAAACAAGATGGCTCTGATCTTATATAGAGTGCCTGATAACTCATCACAGAGTAACTCAAACACAGAAACTGGGTTCCTGAGGCAAAACATGCATCTTGTCATCCGACATTTCCCATGTCCATTATTGACCCACTTTCTCTCATTGTCTGATTTTGAACTTAGGAGGCTCTACTCAGAGTACCTCTACATTCAGATGTTAAGAGAGTGGTGACTGGGAACAGAGCCCCCACCCTCAGTGGCATCCTCTTTCTGCATAACACCATCATTTAATATATTTTACGTGACAAGAGAAAACTTTTATAAGCCCAAGTATTTAATATGTTGTCATTTCTTTGCTTATTAACATTTATGCTGCTTGAGTTTCAGTTTTACTGGCCATTATGTTTCTGTCCATTAATAGTTTTACTTACATATTACTATGTTTTGTATTTGAAGCTGCTCTGATGATTAGAAGGGCATACAATATTTAAAACAAAATGCACAAATAGATGTGCTCTCTGTCTTTGGCCAGGTTCGAATGGAGGTTGACGCAGATGGAAATGGCGCTAGAATATTTGCCTTTGCATTTGACAAAAATCGAGGAAGGGGGTTTGGACGCCTGCTGCACGAGTTACTGTGGTAGGTATTGTGCAGGGGATAACACAACTGCAGGTTTCAAAATTGCTGAGGAGTGTGTATGTATAGCCTTTGAAGATGGACACTATAATGGCCACACTCACATATCATGGCAAGCCATAAGCCATGGTTTACTGTTTGTGAACAGATAGTGTCTGCCTTACCTCTCTTCATTCATGGTGGGAAGAAACAAACCACAATCCCTGGCTTAGTGTTGTGTTCAAACCAGGGGTTGTGGTTTGGTTTGCTTCTGAAAGACCACAGAGTGTAGTCAATATTTGTTTTTAGCTTTCTGATTGTGATTTGTTGGAGACGAGACAAACCATAAACCCTGGTTTGTACACATCTCTTTTCCCAAAGGATCATGATTTGTTTTCTTCTAGCAGAGGAGAGACAAATGGCCCAGTTCGAAAGCACGTCAAGTGCAAGTAGATAAATAGGTACCGCACAGGCGGGAAGGTAAACGGCGTTTCCGTGCGCTGCTCTGGTTCTCCAGAAACGGCTTAGTCATGCTGGCCACATCACCTGGAAGCTGTATGCCGGCTCCCTCAGCCTATAGAGCGAGATGAGTGCTGCAACCCCAGAGTCATCCGCGACTGGACCTAATGGTCAGGGGTACCTTTACCTTTACCTATTGTGATGTGCAAACTGAGTCACTATGTAAAGGGAAAGTGGGATCTGTGTTATGTGTTAAAGCATCTTCTCCCCTCTCTATTTAATTTATGATTACCTATTTGAACATACAAAAACTGCCTTATTTTTAGTCAGAAGATCGATCCATCTAGCTCTGTGCTGACTGGCAACAGCTTTGCCTGCTACCTAGAAGATGCCATTCTAAGATGCCATTCTAGATGCTTCTAAGGCATTTCCCCCGATCACCACCCAGTTTATCTCTAATGGCAGGGGTGCCTGCAGAAGGTCCTCAGCAGAAGATCTTAACATCTGGACAGGTTGATGTAGGGGTGGGTGTCTTTCATGTATTGGGTCCTAAGCCATGTAAGGTTTTAAATTGTCAGAACCAGCACCCGGAAGTGGGCTGGGCTTCAAAATAAGCCTGTGAAGCTCTTTTGTATCTATTGAGATGTCTTGTTTCCAATGACCTGTCCTGGTTAGAACCCTGGTAGCACCTCTCTGAGCCTGCTACAGTTTCCATACTGTCTTCAAGGGCAGCCCATGATGTATTATAGGAGTCTAAGCAACTGAATGCTTCCTGTCAGAAATCGCAGGTGGCTCTTCTTCTCTTTTAGGGAGAGACACCGTGGGGGCATTGCCCCAGGTTTTCAGGTCGTGCATTTGAATGCAGTGACAGTGGACAATCGTTTAGACAACCTGCGATTGGTTCCATGGGGATGGAGACCCAAAGCTGAAGAAATCTCTAGTAAACAAAGGTAAACTCTCAATAACAGTATCACAGACAAGAGGGACAAAGTGGGCCGGAAGTCAAACAGCCCCAGAACTTGTTTCTTGCCATAGTTCCTTGATGATTTTTTATGTGTGTTTCTTTGCACCTGAAAAAACTGTGGGCTAGGCTGTCTCTGGCCTGACCCTAGAGGGGAGGATATGTCTCCCCTCCTCTCCTAGGTTATTTATTCCCCTCACAGAGCAACAATTCTCAAGAGTTCCCTTGGATGAGGAATCAGTTATTAAACTACTCTGGTAATTGTGTCTCTGTGAAGGAGAACAGAGGCCTCATAACAACTTTCAGCACCCTTAACAAGCTACAGTTTTTGGAATTCTTTAGGGGAAGCCATAACTGTCTAAGGCAGGTGTGGTCAAACTTGGCCCTCCAGATGTTTTGGGACTACAATTCCCATCATCCCTGACCACTGGTCCTGTTAGCTCGGCATGATGGGAGTTGTAGTCCCAAAGAGGGCCAAGTTTGGCCATGCCTGGTCTAAGGTGATATCAGTGTGTGTTAAAGGTATGTTGCGATTGTGATTACTGTCAACTCTCTACTTTAAGAGGGATGGAGTTTTAACATGTTGCAATGGTGCAGCACAAGCTTGCCGCTTAAATATTGAATTTGCCGTTTTTTTTTGAAGAGAGCAAAGCTTATACTGGCTGGCGATCCAGCAGCTTCCCACAGACCCCATAGAGGAACAGTTTCCGGTGCTGAATATGACGCGCTATTATAACGCTAATGGGGATGTTGTGGAAGAAGAGGAGAGTTCATGCACATACTACGAATGTCACTATGCTCCCTGCACAGTGATTGAGAAACAGGTGCGTTCAAAACCAGAACCAAGTCATGGATAAGACCGTTCCTGTTCTAGGCTGGCTGCTTCAAGTTCACCCTCTTCAATGCTTTGCCAGAGTGTGGTTGCTTCTTTTAAAAAAAACTAAAAGTCCTTAGGCACAGCTAGTGTGTTCTTTGTACCCCCCGCAAGGAATTTCTCTCCAGTGTTATTAACCTAAATAGTTACAGTATATTGGCCAGTGGCTGCCAAGCTTCAGACACATCTCTCATTGGTGTTTCTGTTCTGTGAAGTGACTTTGTGCTACCATTCTGCTTGGATAATCCTTCATCCTACCTCTCGGTGTGGTCTACTTGGTGTTGCCCATAGGCCCAACCCCTGCTTTTCCTAACCCACTTTTTCTTAAGACGGGGTTGTGGGGAAACAAGGTCAGAATGAACAGCTCTGGTTTTAAACCTCACTGCCTGTTGTATAGAAGGATGGATAGAAGTCACCCAAAAAGATAACCTAAGCAGAGGGAATTTGTTCCTCTGAGGACAGTTCTGAATGCTTTTGTGGAGGAAAATATATAAATAGGTCTGTGGATATGGAAGGGTCTCCAGCTCAGCAGGAGAGCACCTGCTTTGAATGCAGAGAGTTCCAGATTCAGTATCTTGGTAGATAAGACCTGTAACACGGGCCACACTGAACTGGGCCACACTGGTCTGATTTGGTGTAAGGCAGCGTCCTGTGTTACGAAGCCATAGCTATAAACCAGGGGTGTGGAACAGTAGCTCAAACTCCCGCAGCCCCAGCCAGCCTGGCCAATGCTTAGGGATGATGAGAGCTGCAGTCCCAACAACATGGTCTATCCCTGCTATAGACCATGAGGGAAAGAAATTGACAGAGCAGTCCTGTATGTTTACTCAGAAGTAAGTCCCATTGAATTTAGAATGTGTAAGATTGGCCATTGAATCTTGGTTGGGGGTTAAAGAAAAAGAAGCAGATAGTTATGAGACTTGCAGGTTCATAAACAAGAGAAACGCACCAGTGGGGATCAGATAATATTTTATCCACAGTGAAAATCAAGGCAGTGTTTTGTAGGGTTCCCAGGCTGCTCTGCCTTGATTCTGACCAGGCGTGCTTTAGTTCCTACAAGGTTTATCCCAGGACTTGCCACCTTAGGACCCTTTTAGTTGGCTTGCTTTTGGGGGGGAGGGGGGATGTTTCTCTCTTTCTCTCTCAGGGCCCTGTAAACAGATACTGATTTTTGTTTCATACGCCTCTCTCCAGTTACGAGAATTTAACATCTGTGGGCGGTGCCAGGTTGCACGGTACTGTGGTTCTCAGTGCCAGCAGAAAGACTGGCCGGCCCACAAGAAGCACTGTCGGGAGAAGAAGCGAGTCTTCCAGCAAGAGCTTGGACCAGAGCGATGACCAGCTGATCGAGGCCTTAGCCTCCACAGGCCACCTTCCCAGAAGGTCAAGGAAGAGGTGCCCACTTTGCACGGACTGCTTACTTGAAGCCAGAGGCACTGACAAAGAGGAGAAGGAGAGAGAAGTGGGTTTTTTTTTTAAAAAAGGACATAGCAATCCCTGTGATGCTTGAGGAAAGGGACTGACTCTCCCATACCAACGTTTAAAAAAAAAGTCTGAAGAAAAAAAATGAAGAAAAAAAAGACTACTGTGGAAGGTCTCCTGCTTGGAACCTTCCTGTTATTTATATGTTAATATGTTTATAAAGTTGTGTACAGAGGGGCTTTTTTGTTAGCAGTTCTCTTATATAGGGCTTGTGTACTGTAACGTTCAAGTGAGAACACATTGTTGGTTGAAATAACTGTCCTGTAGCGCAAAAAGAAACAAAAGAAGAAGAAGCTTTTCCTCACCCTGTGGCTAGGAGAAGACCTGGGGAGCTAACTCAGGACATCAGCAGTTAAACTTTGTATGGAAAGTTGTGTTTTCAAGTAAAGGATTGGAATGGCTTGGCTGCCTCCCCCCCCCCTTTTAAAAACTTTTGAGCTGCTGTGGATGACTGTCCACCACTACCCACAACTTGTTGCTGTTCTGTTTTTCTTTCCCCACTTTTGAGTGACACCTCCCTCTGAAGATTGCAGAAGCCTCTGAGCTTCTTAGCTGCCCCCCATCACCGTTCTTCCACATCTCTGTAGTGGTGACCTTTTCCCCATCCTAGTTGTCATATTTCCTAATGATAATTACAGCACTCCACAAGGAACCATGGGCAACAGGGTGAAAGTGTGGGGAGGCTTTCATGAGCAGAGGTTCAGGATTGGTGGCAGGTGACCTTGTTGCTCATTCAAGGGCATACAGTCCTGGCAAAGTCCATATTGGCATGTCACTGTTGAATTTAGGCTGGTTCAGCATTATTGTGAGATCTCCCCTGCCCTTTTGTCCTGCTGTAATCTTTTAAGATGGACAGGGAATAGTTCCTTATTGCAGCATCTATGTGCCAAACTATGACTCTGCCATACTATTGCAGATCTACCGGTACTTGATGACTGCCACTAAACATTGGAAATCTCTCCTCTGCCCCCCAGAGCCTAGGGATAAGCAATCTGTGGCCCTCCAGATGTAGTTGGAGTCTTATCAGCTTCAACCAGCATGGTTGGGAATGATGGGAGTTGTAGTTCAACAATGTCTGAAAGGCAACAGTTTCCTCCTTCCTGCCTCTGGAGACATGAGCCTTTTGGAAGTAGTGCAAGACGTTTTTTAAAAAGGCAAACTTGCTTTGAGTAGTTGGAGTACATAGACTAATTAGTTGTGTGTTCTCTGAGACAGACCAGTGGTCCAATGAAGGGATGCCACTACATTTCTCAAAGCAAGGTATTTTAAAGTTGCAAAAATGGAGAAATTTTAAAGGAGGTTCCTAGACTGAAAGTTACCCATAGAGAAAACCCAAAAGAAAAGGATGCAGGCTCCAAGTGAAAAGATAGACCTTTATTGAAATACAAATGCTCTTAGAGACAGCCTCAAAAATAAAGAGGAGGCTGCAAGGAGCCACACCCAAAGCAATGTTTTAATACACTTCTAGATCACACGTCATTTCTTTTTTTTTTTTTAAAGAGTTTTATTATTTTCCAATAAGACAAAGCAAAAACACTACATATACACAATAAAAAACAATAAACAGCAAACAAATTCAGCAACAATAACAATAACAATAAACATAAGAAAAAACATATACCTACCTAAACATACACTTATCTTTATACCCTTCTTGTTTTAACCTTCTATATGTGGGGACTTCCCCCGTTCCCTCCACTGCATTCAAAAACCATATATATTTTGGGTAACTTTATATCTTTTTCCATCAGCATTTACCAAATCTCTTAATAATCTTAGATTTAGTTAATCATATACAAATCATCACTTAAACTCAATATCTTAAGATGTTCTTAAACAATTGGATCATTTGCAACAAAACTTCTTCTAAACAATTTTATCTAACATTAACAAGCTAAAGCCAATTCTACTAACTAATTCTGCTCAAATATTCAATTTTACACAACTAACTAAATAATCCTTAAATTTCTTCCAATCCTGTGACACCTTCTCCTCCCTCTGGTCTCGGATTCTCGCGGTCAGCTCGGCGAGTTCCATATAGTCCATTAACTTCATCTGCCACTCTTCCACTGACGGAGTCTCTTCGCCTTTCCAGTTTCTTGCAAGTAGAATTCTAGCAGCTGTTGTGGCATACATAAAAAACACTCTATCCTGACTGGGTATCTCTTCGTTGGTCATGCTCAAGAGAAATGCCTCTGGTTTCTTACTAAAGGTAATTTTCATTACCTTCTTAAGTTCATTATAAATCTTGTCCCAGAAAGCATTTACCCCTGGACATGACCACCACATATGATAAAAGGTACCTTCCAAAGATTTACATTTCCAACACACATTTGTCGTTTTAGAATTCATTTTAGCTATCTTAACTGGTGTCAGATACCATCTATAAATCATTTTCATAATGTTTTCTCTTAAACTATTACAGGCCGTAAATTTGATACCTTCTTTCCACAATCTCTCCCAGTCATCCAACATAATATTATGACCCACATCTTTCGCCCAGTCTATCATTGTCGATTTAACCAATTCATCTTTCGTATGCCACTCTAGCAACAAGTTATACATCCTGGAAAGGTTTTTAGAGTTCACTTCGATCAATTCTGTTTCCAGTTTTGATTTATCCGTTTGAAAACCAATCTTCTTGTCTGCTTTAAAAATCTCATAAATTTGATGATATTGCAGCCAGTCGGCGACTTCGCCTTTCACTTGATCATAACTTTTCAACTTAAACGATTCACCTTCTTGCTGCAATATATCAGCATATCTTAACCATCTTGTAGGCATATTAGGTCTCTTATAGGCCTTGGCCTCCACAGGTGAGATCCATCTAGGAGTCTTTCTCTCTAACAAGTCTTTATACCTCATCCAAACCTGATACAGGGCTTTTCTCACTATATGATTCTTAAAAGTCTTGTGGACTTTCACCTTGTCATACCAAAGATAAGCATGCCACCCAAACATATTATCGAAGCCTTCCAGGTCCAATACATCAGTATTTTCTAGTTTAAACCAATCTTTTAACCAGCAAAAGGCTGATGCTTCAAAATAAATCTTTAAATCTGGCAGGGCAAAGCCTCCTCTCTCTTTAGAGTCTGTTAAAATCTTAAATTTAATTCTCGGCTTTTTTCCCTGCCATATAAATTTCGAAAGATCCTTTTGCCATATCCTAAAACAGTCCAATTTATCCAAAATTGGAATGGCTTTAAATAAAAACAACATCCTTGGTAAGACATTCATCTTAATGGCAGCTATTCTGCCCATCAATGAAAGTTTCAATCTTGTCCATATTTCCAAATCTTTCTTTATCTCCATCCACAATTTTTCGTAATTGTCCTTGTATAGGTTCAGATTTTTTGCAGTAAGATTGATACCTAGATATTTTACTTTCTTGACAAAGTTGAGGCTAGTGCACTCTTGTAACTTTTGTATTTGCTCTGGTTTCATATTTTTAGTCAATACTTTGGTCTTCTGTTTGTTCAATTTGAAGCCGGCTACATGTCCAAACGATTCAATTAATTCCAATGCTTTGGGGACACTGCTTTCGGGTTCTTGTAGGGATAGCATCAAATCATCTGCGAAGGCGCGTAGTTTATACTCCTTCTCCCCCACCCTTATTCCTTTGATCTGCCTCTCCGTTCGTATCATATTTAGGAGAACCTCCAGGACCATGATAAATAATAAAGGGGAGATAGGGCACCCTTGTCTAGTTCCTTTCTCAACTCTAATTTCCTCCGATATCACACTGTTTATTATAATTTTTGCTTTTTGTTCAGTATAAATGGCATTAATGCCATTTAAGAATCTTTGTCCAACTGCCATCTTTTCCAAATTCTTCTTCATAAATGTCCAAGAGATATTGTCAAAGGCTTTTTCCGCATCTATAAACATTAGTGCTGCATCTGTATTTGTTTTTTTCCAGTTTTTCTAAAATATCCACTATGATTCTTGTATTGTTGTTTATTTGTCTTCCTGGTAAAAAACCTGCTTGGTCTTTATGGATATAATCTTTCAGCACTCTTTTTAATCTTGTAGCCATGACATTCGCAAAAATTTTATAATCCACATTTAGAAGTGAAATTGGACGATAATTTTTCATTAAAGTCTTGTCTGTCTCTGGTTTTGGAATCAGTGTGATAAAGGCTTCTTTCCACGTCTCTGGTGCCCTATCTCCTTCTAGTATTTTATTGCAGACTTCTTTCAGGGGCTGTGATAGCCAGTCTTTCAATGTCTTATAGTACTTTGCAGTCAATCCATCTGGTCCTGGGGCCTTCCCTATCTGCATGTTATTAATTGCCTCCTCTATCTCTTGTGTCGATATCGGGTGGTTGAGCATAGTTAGTTTATCCTCTGGGACTTTTTGCAATCCATTTTTTTCCAGAAATCGGTCTATCTCTGATTCTTCTATCTTCTCCTCCTTGTACAATTGTTTATAAAATCCTTGAAAACACCATCTAATTTCCTCTGGGTTCTCCACATTTCTTCCATTTACTACTAAATTATTGATGATGTTTGCTTTCTGTCTTTTCTTCAACTGCCAAGCTAGTAATTTTCCACATTTATTTGCAGATTCGAAAGTCTTCTGTTTCATCATTTTGATTTTCCATTCAATATCTTGGTTCATAATTTTAGCATATTGGGATTGCAAGTATTTAATTTCTTTTTGGATTTTTAAACATTTAGGGTGTCCTCTTAGTTCTTTCTCTTTAACTTTAATCAATTTCAACAGTCTTTCCATTTCTGCATTTTGTTGTTTCTTCTTTTTTGCTTTTTCACTTATGAGGAACCCTCTCATTACCGCCTTACTTGCATCCCAGACAATCCTCCTTTCCACTTCTGAATTTAAATTGATTTGATAATACTCTTTCATCTTTTTTACCGCTCTTTCTACCAGCTTGGTGTCTCTCATCAAAGCATCATCCATTCTCCATCTGAAGGAGTCCTTGGAAACTGTTTTTAAATTCACTTGTACAGGATTATGGTCCGAATATGTCTTTGGGCCGATTTCTGCTTTTTGTATTTTCGGTGCCAATTCATTCGAGATCCAGATGTAGTCTATTCTCGACCATGACTGCTGGGGTTCGCTGAAATAAGTTGCCTCTGTTTCAGTGGGGTTTCTTAACCTCCAAGCATCCACTAAGTTCAAATTGTCCACCATTTCAAAGAAAGTCTTTGGGAGTTTCCCATCATTTGTTAATTTAGCTCTTTGCGATCTATCCATTAATGTGGAAACTGCACCATTAAAATCTCCGAGGCAAACTATTTTGTAATCCATATAGTCCAACAGCAGGTCATGTATGTTCTTATAAAAAATTGACTTCCCATCATTTGGTGCATAAAGTCCCAGAATCAAAAATTTTTCGCCTTGTACTTTAATTTCGACAGCGATGTATCTCCCTTCTTCATCTTTAAATAACTGTCTTGGGCTGTATTTCTCCTTTACGTAGATTGTGACTCCTCTCTTCTTGACTTTATCCGATGATATGAATTCTTGGCCTAGTTTTTTGTTTTGTAATAATCTTCTGTGTCGTCGAACTATATGGGTCTCCTGTAAACATATTATGTCCAAATTCTTTTTTTCCAAACTATAAAAAACTCTGCGTCTCTTCGGTCTCTGGTTCAATCCCCGAACATTCCACGTCATTAGTTTAAGCACCATTTTCCTTACTTTTTTACTCTCCTCCTCCAGATGCCTCCGCTTTCTTATCTTCTTCCGGGTCTTTTTCACTTGGTCCTGGTACCCCTGGCGGCGGAAATGTTCCTGGAAGCCGATAGAGAAAAGCTGGATCAAGTGCTGAGCCTTTAAAGTCTTCCAGGTATTTGTCCAAAATTTTTTGCTTTTCAGCCGGGGATTTTATCCTTATCTTCTTTTCTTTAAACGTAAATGCAAGGCCTTCTGGAAATTCCCAACTGAAGGGGATATTTCTTCTTCTTAGCTCTGTTGTTAAGTCGTTGTACGACACTCTTTTGTCCAGGAAAAATTTGGGGATATCTTTATAAAGTATGACTTTGTTCTGCTGCACCACCAGGTTATTCTTATAATGTAGGTCCAGAAAATAGTCCCTGTCGTATCTGTTGTGCAGCACAATCAGACAGTCACTGACTCTTGGTGCTTTTCTTTCCTCTGGATCCTCTGGGTCCAAACCTGAAGGCCTTCACTATGAGGGCTGAGACGTCGTCCTCTTCCAAATGCCAAAATGTTGAAAATTGACTCACTATAAAAGCTTTTAAGCTGTCACCTTCCAATTCTGGCAGACCTCTTAGGCGGACGTTCTCCTCTCTCTGACGGAGTTGAAGGAAGGCAAGAGATTCTTCTACACTTCTCTGCTGTGTTCCAATCCTTTCTATTTTCTCCAAATCGATATTGTCCAATTTCTCCTCCACCGTTTTTATTTTTTCCCTCACTACTTTGAATTCCTCTGAGTCCTTCTTTAGTACTGTCACCTCCTGACCAATTTTATTGATTTCTTCTCTGTTTTTCCTTACGTTTTCCTCAATTGCTCCAATGGATCTCTCCAATCTTTGGGTGGAGTCCTTAATTTCAGCTTGAAGTTTGTCTGTTGCAGAGTTTACTGTTGTGTGCGTTTGCTTCACCTCCTCAGATACTTTTTTCAGGCCTTCTGTCACTTCCGCAATGCTAGCAGTTAGTTTTTCAATGGCTGCAGCCATTTGCTCCTGTGTTGTTATAGATAAAGAACCTTTCCTTTGCGTTGTTTTAGCTCTGGTGCTATCTTGCATTTCTTGGGCACCCTGCAGCTGGAGTCTCAAGGTCACCCCAGTGGTAGTAATTGTCTCAGACATTCACAGCAGAAAGCCAACAGTCCCAAATGTCAACACCAGGTGGCCAGCAGTTCAATCCCGAGAACAAAGAAACTGCTGAGCCAGGAGTCCCAAGTAGTTCCAACCATCCATAATATAGGCAAAGAAATCACAAATCTTAAAAGTTTCAGTTCCTTCCACAGTCAAAAGTCAAGAACAGTTATTTTTTTAAACAGTCCAAGGCAGTATTTGTATCCTTTCTTGCAATGTAGCCACCAAATCCTCCAAACCAAACTGGCTGCAGCCGGCTACAAACAAGTTAAAATGTCTCCTCTGGTAAACAGTTACTAAAGTAAATGGCAACAAAGTAACGCAGCCCGCTTCCGACCCGGAATCCTAATCCAGAGGGCGAGCGGTGTCTTCTTTTATCATAATTCTCAATAATAAGTCTTTAACAACAGTCCAAGCAACTTTTAAACAACTTTTAAAAAGTTCGGCAGAACTTGTAAAACTTTTTCCGTTATTCGCGGCTTAGCTCCTTTGCCGATACCCTGCTCTGTTAAGCAGTTCAAAGAGAGCGGGCTTCCTTTAAAATCTTTCACTGTAAGTCTAAAGTCTTCAAAAATTTCCAGTCCCAGAAGATAAAATTAACTTACAGAGTTCTTTTGAAGTTTCTAGGAAGGAAGTGCTGGGTGCTCGAATCTGACGGGATCGCTGCTTTGTTCTCCAGGGGCAGCCGTCTCTTCAGCTCTGTGCCGTTGCCCCGCTCGCTCGATTTTCCCCCTTACGAGGGTCTACCGAGAGCGGGGGCGACATGTCTGGAGCCCACAAGTCCACGGGACGCTCTTCCGGTGGCTTTAAGGGGCCCACGGCGCAGGCACGGTAACCCCTAAAACCCCTGGAGAACCGGAGCTCTTCAGCTCCCGTCCGCCATTGACCGGCACCAAACCGGAAGTCCCTAGATCACACGTCATTTCATTTCACCAATCAAAGGATCACAGCAGTCTTAATAGTTGCAACCCAGTGTCATCATCCTGAACAAATCAAAATCATTTGGCTCCTCAGATCAGCCTATATTGTGATATGTGATAACATAAAAACATTTTTAATGTCTTTCTTATTAAGACTGACTAATTTTCCTATTCATTAAAAGTTTTCCAATGTCCTCTTTCATCTGTCTACAAAACAATTCAAGACTAATCACAAATGCCATGCCTAGCTGATTCTCTTTTCGTGCATACAACGGCCACGATAGATTCTAACAGTTTTCTTTTCTTTTCAGTGTTCTATAAAAATAATAATTTAATGAATCTTCCCCTCAATACCGCCGAGTCAAGAACGTTCAGCCTGGCTGCAGTGAGATATTGGACATCTGCAAGATAACAGGCTGGTGCAGCCCGATACACCTGCTCCCCCAGAAACATCCCAGGTTTCACACGGGCTATGTCCTCATGTCTGGCGATATCCCCCAATCTCTGCACGATCACCGCTTTAGCAAGGCTATATGTCATGGACTCTATGTAAAGGGAGGACAGTCCACACTTCTGCACTTCCTCTAACACCTCCCCTTCCCATGCTGATTTAAAATTATCCCTCAATATCAGGGGGGCCAAACCCACCGGTCTGAAGCATAGCTTGAGCCATAACCATAATTTCGCTTTCAGGGCCACATACCTAAAGGCTTGGCAGCCGGTCTCTATTCTCATGACTGCACCAGCAACGGAAGGGGGGATCCTGAGAATGGCCTTGAGGAATTGCGATTGGATAGATTCCAATCTTACAAAATCCCTGCGTGAACCCAAGGCAATGCCCACCAGTAGTAGTGGGAGGACTTTCATTTGGAAGAGTCTCAGGGCCACTTCCACTGTTTGTGCCTGTTTCTTGGCATATAGGGATCTAATCAGCAAAGCTGCATTAGATGCATTTGTGGCTATATATTCTCTGTGTGCCAAAAAGGACCCGTTTGATCATACTACCTGGCCCAGGTATTTGAAGCAACTAACCTGTTCCAGAGGAATACCATTAATCGACCACAAATGGAGTTTCGGTCGAGCAGCAAAGACCATTATTTTTGTCTTGGCATAATTAAGTTGGAGCTTGTGTTGGGTCTCGTATTCGTGGAATGCTCGAAACATCCTCCTCAGCCCAATGGGGGAACTCGCTAAAAGGGTGGCATCGTCCGCATACAAAAGGACATTCAGGGCTCGACCTGCTAATTTTGGCGGATGGAAAGCAGCATTGGCCATATGAGCCACTAGCGAGTTAATATAGAAATTGAACAGGGCAGGGGCAAGAAAACAGCCCTGTCTTACCCCCCTAGTGGTGGCAACCGGATTGGAAACTAGCCCATTATTATCTAACCTAATTCTCAAGGAGGTATTTGTATGCAGGTTGATAATCAGGAGAAGAAGACAGCGGTCAACAGATGTCGCTGCCAGTTTTGTCCATAGCTGGTTCCTGGGAATTTGGTCAAAGGCTTGCTTAAAGTCGATAAAGGCAACATGGAGAGCTTTGGGGCCTTTGCCTGCATACTTGTCAACCAAATGATTCAATATTAGAATCTGGTCTGTTGATGATCTTCCAGGGCGAAAACCCGCCTGTTCCTGCTCCTAAGACCTTCCCTCACCTAATTTCCCAATATTTGGGTAGACAGTTGACAAGGATAGAACCCCAAATCTCAGCCGACACCTGCGAAAGTTTTTTCCCCGATCTGTATGCAGCCCACGCCGCTGGCGGAGGAAGGATAGAATTGGCCCCCTTGCCTGAGTGGGACCCAGTTACCTGCTCTGAAGTGGAAACACTTATAGACCAATTCAAGGCGGGCAAGGCACCTGGAGATGACCTTATATCCATTGATGCCTTCAAAGCCAACAAGGATTGGTGGTGCCCACTCCTAGCAGCACTCTATACTTATATAAATAAAACAGCAAAATTTTCCCCAAGCTGGAATACCACGCTGATTGTATTAATACACAAGAAAGGGCTGCGCACTGACCCGGCCAATTTTAGTCCAATCAGCCTGCTGAATGTCATTGGGAAGATTTACTCAAGGTATTGGTCACCAAACTAACGAACTGGATATAGAGCAACAATATCAGCCACAGACTCAATCTTAAGATCTTGTTCACGGAAGACAATCTTACTAGGCTATGAGTGATTGCCAAAGAAGAAAGGCGTAAATAGACACACACACAGAGGAGAGAGAGAGAGAGCGCGCGCTTAGTTTGGAGTGAGGGGAAGGGAGAGGCAGGCAGGTCTCGCTTTGTTTTTGTTTTTTTATAAAGATTTTATTATTTTCCATATATGAACAAAAGAAAATACAAAAATACATGATAAACAACATACAATAAACAATAACAATAACAATAAACATAAAAACACAAATACCTCACTAAACATACACCTATCTCTATCTTCTTATTAATTCTTCTTTACACACTTTTAGACTTCCCTCGTTCCCCCTCCTGCATTCAAAACTAATATATTTAAATTGGGTAGCTTTGTATCTTTTTCCATTAATCTTAATCTTGTCTCTCACTAAACTTAAAATTATTTAAACAAATATAATTTCTCACTTTAACTCTTTATCTTTATATACTCTTACACATTCTTAACATTCACATCTAAACTTCTTCTGCGTTATTTTATCTAACATAATCATGCTAAAGCCAATTCTGCTAGCTAATTCTGCTCAAATATTCAATTTTACACATTTAACTAAATATTCCTTGAATTTCTTCCAATCTTGCGACACCTTCTCCTCCCTCTGGTCTCGGATTCTCGCGGTCAGTTCGGCGAGTTCCATATAGTCCATTAGCTTCATCTGCCATTCTTCTACTGTTGGAATCTCTTCACCTTTCCAGTTTCTTGCCAATAAAATTCTAGCAGCTGTTGTGGCATACATAAAGAACACTCTGTCCTGACTGGGTATCTCTTCATTGGTCATGCTCAAGAGAAATGCCTCTGGTTTCTTACTAAAGGTAATCTTCATTACCTTCTTTAACTCGTTATAAATCTTATCCCAGAAAGCATTTACCCCTGGGCACGACCACCACATATGATAAAAGGTACCTTTCGTAGATTTACATTTCCAACACACATCAGACATTGTAGGGTTCATCTTAGCTATCTTAACTGGTGTTAAATACCATATATAAAGCATTTTCATTATATTTTCTCTTAAACTATTACAAGCTGTAAATTGGATACCTTTCTTCCACAATTTCTCCCAGTCATCCATCATGATATTATGGCCCACATCTTTTGCCCAATCTATCATTGTCGATTTAACCAATTCATCTTTCGTATGCCACTCTAGCAACAAATTATACATCTTGGAAAGGTTTTTAGAGTTCGATTCTATCAGTTCTGTTTCCAGTTTTGATTTTTCCATTTGAAAACCAATTTTCTTGTCTGCTTTAAATATCTCATAAATCGGATGATATTGCAGCCAGTCGGCGACTTCGCTTTTTACTTGATCATAGCTTTTCAGCTTAATCGACTCGCCTTCTTGCTGCAATATATCTGCATATTTTAACCATCTTGCAGACATGTTAGGTCTCTTGTATGCCTTGGCCTCCACGGGTGAGAGCCATCTAGGAGTCTTTCTCTCTAACAAGTCTTTATATCTCATCCAAACCTGATACAGGGCTTTCCTAATTATATGGTTCTTAAAAGTCTTGTGAACTTTTGCCTTTTCGTACCAAAGATAAGCATGCCATCCGAACATGTTATCAAAGCCTTCCAAGTCCAACACATCAACATTTTCCAATTTAAACCAATCTTTTAACCAGCAAAAGGCCGCTGCTTCAAAATAAATCTTTAAATCTGGCAGGGCAAAGCCTCCTCTCTCTTTAGAGTCTGTTAAGATCTTGAATTTAATTCTAGGCTTTTTCCCCTGCCATATAAATTTCGATAGGTCCCTTTGCCATATTTTGAAACAATCCAATTTATCCACTATTGGAATGGCTTGAAATAAAAACAGCATCCTTGGCAATACATTCATTTTAATGGCAGCTATTCTGCCCATCAATGAGAGTTTCAATCTTGTCCAAATCTCTAAATCTTTATCTCTGTCCACAATTTTTCATAATTGTCCTTGTACAGGTTCAGATTTTTTGCTGTAAGGTTAATACCTAGATATTTTACATTCTTAACAAAGTTGAGGCCAGTATGGTCTTGTAATTTTTGTATCTGTTCTGAGTTCATGTTTTTTGTCAATACTTTGGTTTTCTGTTTATTAAGTTTGAAGCCAGCTACACGTCCAAACGATTCAATTAATTCCAAGGCTTTGGGGACACTGCTATCCGGTTCTTGTAGGGATAACATCAAATCGTCCGCAAAGGCGCGTAGTTTGTATTCCTTCTCCCCCACCCTTATTCCTTTTATCTGTTTCTCCATTCTTATCATATTTAGGAGGACCTCCAGGACCGTAATAAATAATAAAGGGGAGATAGGGCACCCTTGTCTTGTTCCTTTCTCAACTTCGATTTCCTCCGATATCACACTGTTTACTATAATTTTTGCTTTTTGTTCTGTATAAATGGCATTGATGCCATTTAAGAATCTTGGTCCAACTGCCATCTTTTCCAAATTCTTCTTCATAAATGTCCATGAGATGTTGTCAAAGGCTTTCTCCGCATCTATAAATATTAGTGCTGCATCTGTGTTTATGTTTTTTTCCAGTTTTTCTAAAATATTCACAATAATTCTTGTGTTGTTATTTATTTGTCTTCCTGGTAAAAAACCTGCTTGGTCTTTATGAATGTAATCTTTCAGCACTCTTTTTAATCTTGTAGCCATGACATTCGCAAAAATTTTATAATCCACATTCAAAAGAGAAATTGGACGATAATTTTTCATTAAAGTCTTGTCTGTCTATGGTTTTGGAATCAGTGTGATAAAGGCTTCTTTCCAAGTCTCTGGCGCCCTATCTCCTTCTAGTATTTTGTTGCAAACTTCTTTCAAGGGCTGTGATAGCCAATCTTTCAAAGTCTTATAGTACTTTGCAGTCAATCCATCTGGTCCTGGGGCCTTCCCTAGCTGCATGTTGTTAATTGCCTCCTCTATTTCTTGAGTCGATATCAGGTGGTTGAGCGTTGTTAGTTTATCCTCTGGGACTTTTTGCAATCCATTTTTTTCCAGAAATCGGTCTATCTCTGATTCTTCTATCTTCTCCTCCTTGTACAATTGTTTGTAGAATCTTTGAAAACACCATCTGATTTCCTCTGGATTCTCCACATTTTTTCCATTTACTACTAAATTGCTGATGATATTTGCTTTCTGTCTTTTCTTTAACTGCCAGGCTAGTAGCTTTCCACATTTATTTGCTGATTCAAATGTCCTCTGTTTCATCATTTTAATTTTCCATTCAATGTCTTGATTCATAATTTTGGCATACTGGGATTTTAAGTATTTGATTTCTTTTTGTGTTTTTTGACATTTAGGGTGTCCTCTTAATTCTTTTTCTTTAACTTTGATCAATTTCAGCAATCTTTCCATTTCCGCATTTTGTTGCTTCTTCTTTTTTGCTTTTTCACTTATGAGGAACCCTCTCATTACCGCTTTGCTTGCATCCCACACTGTTCTTTTTTCCACTTCTGAATTTAGATTGATTTGAAAATACTCTTTTATCTTTTTTACTGCTCTTTCTACCAGCTTGG
Organism: Lacerta agilis; assembly: GCF_009819535.1. Classification (NCBI taxonomy): domain Eukaryota; kingdom Metazoa; phylum Chordata; class Lepidosauria; order Squamata; family Lacertidae; genus Lacerta; species Lacerta agilis. Next base: position 1,807,138 of record NC_046330.1, read on the forward strand.
TGTCTCTCATCAAAGCATCATCCATTCTCCATCTGAAAGAATCCTTGGAAACCATTTTCAGTTTTACTTGTACAGGGTTATGGTCCGAATATGTCTTTGGGCCGATTTCTGCTTTTTGTATTTTCGGTGCCAATTCATTCGAAATCCAGATGTAATCTATTCTCGACCATGACTGCTGCAGTTCACTGAAATAAGTTGCCTCTGTTTCGGTGGGGTTTCTTAACCTCCAGGCATCCACCAAATTCAAATTGTCCACCATTTCGAAAAAAGTCTTTGGAAGTTTCCCATCATTTGTTAGTTTAGTTCTTTGTGATCTGTCCATTAATGTGGAAACTGCACCATTAAAATCTCCAAGGCAAACTATTTTGTAATCCAAATAGTCCAACAGCAGATCATGTATGTTTTTGTAAAAAATTGACTTTCCATCGTTTGGTGCATAAAGTCCCAGAATCAAAATTTTTTTGCCTTGTACTTTAATTTCAACAGCGATGTATCTCCCTTCTTCATCTTTAAATAACTGTCTTGGGCTATATTTTTCTTTAACATAAATTACAACTCCTCTCTTCTTGACTTTGTCCGATGATAGGAACTCTTGGCCTAATTTTTTATTTTGTAGTAGTCTTCTATGCCGTCGAACTATGTGGGTCTCCTGTAGGCATATTATATCCAAATTCTTCTTCTCCAAACTATAAAAAACTCTGCGTCTCTTCGGTCTCTGGTTCAATCCCCGAACATTCCATGTCATCAATTTGAGCGCCATTTTCCTCTACTTATTTACTCTCCTCCTCCAGATGCCTCTGCTTTCTTGCCTTATTCTGGGTCTTTTTCACTTGGTGCTGGTACCCCTGGCGGTGGAAATGCTCCTGGAAGTCGATAGAGAAAAGCTGGATCAAGTGCTGAGCCTTTAAAATCTTCCAGGTATTTGTCCAAATTTTTTTGCTTTTCAGCCGGGGATTTTATCCTTATCTTCTTTTCTTTGAACGTAAATGCAAGGCCTTCCGGAAATTCCCAACTGAAGGGGATATTCCTTCTTCTTAGCTCAGTTGTTAAGTCGTTATACGACACTCTTTTGTCCAGGAAAAATCTGGGGATATCCTTATAAAAAATGACTTTATTCTGCTGGACCACCAGATTGTTCTTATAATGAAGATCCAGAAAATAGTCTCTGTCGTATCTGTTGTTCAACACAATCAGACAGTCACTGACTGTCTTGCTGCTTTTCTTTCCTCTGGATCCTCTAGGTCCAAACCTGAAGGCCTTCACTATGAGAGCTGAGACGTCTTCCTGTTCCAAATGCCAGAATGTTGAGAATTGTTCCACTATATAGGCTTTTAGGCTGTCACCTTCCAATTCTGGGAGACCTCTTAGGCGAATGTTCCCCTCTCTTTGGCGGAGTTGAAGAAAAGCAAGAGATTCTTCCACACTTCTCTGCTGAGTTCCGATCCTTTCAATTTTCTCCAAATCGATATTGTCCAATTTTTCCTCCACCTTTTTTATTTTTTCCTTGACTACTTTAAATTCCTCTGAATCCTTCTTTAAAACTGTGACCTCTTGACCAATTTTATTAATTTCTTCTCTGTTTTTCCTTACGTTTTCCTCAATTTGTCCAATAGACTTTTCCAATGTTTGGGTGGAATCTTTGATTTCAGCTTGGAGCTTGTCTGTTGCAGAGTTTACTGTTGTATTTATTGTATTTACTGAAGCTTGCGTTTGCTTCACCTCCTCAGAAACTTTTTTAAGTCCTGCTATTTCTGCAATGCTAGCAGCAAGTTTCTCCATTTGCTCCTGTATAGATAGGGAAAAAGAGCCTTTTCTTTGTGTTGTTTTAGATCTGGTACTATCTTGCATTTCCTGTGAGCTCTGTAACTGGAGTCTCAAGGTCACCCCAGTTGTAGTAACTGTCTCAGACATTCACAGCAGAAGACCAACAGTCCCAAAAGTAAACACCAGGTGGCCAGCAAATCAATCCAGAGAACAAAGAGGCTGCTGAGCCAGGAGTCCCAAACAGTTCCAACCATCCAAATATAGGCAAAGATTTCAGTCGAGTTTCAGACTTTTCACAAGTCAAGAAAAGTTAGTTTCATTAGTCCAAGTCAGTAACTATTTTTTCCTCTTGCAGTGTAACCACCAAATCCACCCTGTTAACTGTAGCTAGCAACAAAAAAGTTAAAATATCTCTTCTGGTAAACAGTTGCTAAAACAAATGGCAACAAAGTAACGCAGCCCGCTTCTGACCCGGAATCCTAATCCAGAGGGTGAAGCAGTGTCTTCTTATGCCTTAAATCAAGCTATTAAGTCTTTAGAAACCGTCCAAACAACTTTTAATCCACTTTTAAAAAGTTCGGCCGAGTTAGCAAAACTTTTTCCCGTTAGTCGCGGCTTAGCTCTTTTGCCGCTGCCCTGCTCTGTCAAGCAGTTCAAAGGGAGCGGGCTTCCTTTTGATGCTTTCTCTGCAAGTTAACCAGTTCCAAAAATTCTTAATCCGGTAAATGAATTTACTTACAGAGCTTCTTTTTTCAGTCTCTAGGTAGGAAGTGCTGGGTGCTCGAGTCTGGCGGGATCGCTGCTTTGTCCTCCGGGGGCAGCTGTCTCTTCAGTCCCGTGCCGGAGCCTCGCTCGCCCGATTTTCCCCCTTACGAGGGTCAATCGGGAGCGGGGACGACACGTCTGGGACCCACGAGACCACGGTCCACGGGACGCTCTTCCCGTGGCTTTAAGGGGCCTGCGGCGCAGGCACGGTAACCCCTAAAGCCCCTCGGAGGACCGGAGCTCTTCAGCTCCCGTCCGCCATTGACCGGCACCTAACCGGAAGTCGGAAGGCAGGTCTCGCTTTGGGAACGTAGTGCCAGGGCTGCATCAGCATCACAAGAGCCCTTGCACCGTCTTCTCAGAACCAGGCGACTTTGGGAAGGTGCTCCTAGTCCACGGGAAAGGTGTTTGCAGAGAAGGGGCCCAGAGCAAGGCTTGGATGGCTTAAGGTGGTTCTGGGGATTCAAAAAAGACATAAGTATCTACAATATATCCTTTCCTGGGCATGCTAACTCATGAAATAGAGAGAGAGTTACCCCTGTTACATCATATTTTAGACTTGGGGTGGGGCGAAGGTGGTTATCTTTATTTGTACAGATCAGCACTTTAAGTATTAATGGTGGATTACAATTTTTAATCTGGTGTTGTGAATAAGTGTCTTAAGCTTTTTAATTAACCCCTTTTGTGGGATGTTTCTTTTTTAAAAAAAACAATATTGATTTATAAATGACACAAACACACACAAAAAACCACAACACCTAACTCACAAATAAAAGAAAAGAATTCAGCCATCAACTTCCGACCTCCTTGGTGTGGGTTCTTTGTTTCCTTATTATTTGCCTATGTTTTCAATAAACTTAGCCTGTACTAAATCTTATTTGTGTTCTTTTTGCCATATGTAATTCCGAGAGTTATTCAAAGCATTCTAAAGTTTTAATGTGGGGACAATGTCTTTTTTAAATATTGCCTATAAATCTCCTATTTCTTTTTAAAATTTTGGGTTGATCGATCCCTGATCTTTTCTGTCATATTTGCTAGTTTCATATATTCTAGCAATTTAACTTGCCACTCCTCTTTTGATGGAATTTTATCTCCTTTCCATCCCTTGGCAATCAGCATCCTGGCTGCCATTGTTGCATACAAAAAATTCTCCTTTTCTCTCTTGGGATGTCTGATGCCATAATGCCCAAGAGGAAGGCTTCAGGTTTTTTGATGAACGTTATTTTGAACAGTTTTTTAAAAATAATTGTATATAAGTTCCCAAAAACTCTTAATTTTTTTACAACCCCACCACAAGCGGTACATTGTTTCCTCTAGTTCTTTATACCTCCAGCATAAATTTGAGTTGGTTTTGTACGTTTTAGCCAATTTGCTGGGGGTGATGTACCATCTGTATACAGTAGCATCTTCATAAAGTTTTCTTTTATAGTAAAACATGCCGTGAATTTCAGTTCATTTCTCCATAAATTTTCCCATTCTGCCATCTGTATGTTGTATCCATCATCCACTGTACCATAACCGATTTTACCTCCTCTTCTTTTACTTTCCAATCTAACATTAACCTGTACATTTTGGAAAGTAATTTGTCATTATTTTTAAATAGACCTGTCTCTAATTCTGATGTTTCCCTCGCAAAGCCATTTTTTTTGTCTACCTTAAGATGTTGTTGTTCAGTCGTTCAGTCGTGTCCGACTCTTCGTGACCTCATGGACCAGAGCACGCCAGGCACCCCTATCCTCCACTGCCTCCTGCAGTTTGAGCAAACTCATGCTAGTCGCTTCGAGAACACTGTCCAACCATCTCATCCTCTGTCGTCCCCTTCTCCTTGTGCCCTCCATCTTTCCCAACATCAGGGTCTTTTCCAGGGAGTCTTCTCTTCTCATGAGGTGGTCAAAGTACTGGAGCCTCAACTTCAGGATCTGCCCTTCCAGTGAGCACTCAGGGCCGATTTCTTTAAGGATGGATAAGTTTGATCTTTTTGCAGTCCATGGGACTCTCAACAGTCTCCTCCAGCACCAAAATTCGAAAGCATCAATTCTTCGGCGATCAGCCTTCTTTATGTTCCAGCTCTCACGTCCATACATTACTACTGGGAAAACCATAGCTTTAACTATACGGACCTTTGTCGGCAAGGTGATGTCTCTGCTTTTTAAGATGCTGTCTAGGTTTGTCATTGCTTTCCTCCCAAGAAGCAGGCATCTTTTAATTTCGTGACTGCTGTCACCATCTGCAGTGATCATGGAGCCCAAGAAAGTAAAATCTCTCACTGCCTCCATTTCTTCCCCTTCTATTTGCCAGGAGGTGAGGGGACCAGTGGCCATGATCTTAGTTTTTTGGATGTTGAGCTTCAGACCATATTTTTCACTCTCCTCTTTCACCCTCATTAAAAGGTTCTTTAATTCCCCCTCACTTTCTGCCATCAAGGTTGTGTCATCAGCATATCTGAGGTTGTTGATATTTCTTCCAGCAATCTTAATTCCGGCTTGGGATTCATCCAGTCCAGCCTTTTGCATGATGAATTCTGCATATAAGTTAAATAAGCAGGGAGACAATATACAGCTTTGTTGTACTCCTTTCCCAATTTTGAACCAATCAGTTGTTCCATATCCAGTTCTAACTGTAGCTTCTTGTCCCACATAGAGATTTCTCAGGAGACGGATGAGGTGATCCAGTACTCCCATTTCTTTAAGAACTTGCCATAGTTTGCTGTGGTCGACACAGTCAAATGCTTTTGCGTAGTCAATGAAGCAGAAGTAGATGTTTTTCTGGAACTCTCTAGCTTTCTCCATAATCCAGCGCATGTTTGCAATTTGGTCTCTGGTTCCTCTGCCCATTCGAAATCCAGCTTGCACTTCTGGGAGTTCTTGCTCCACATACTGCTTAAGCCTGCCTTGTAGAATTTTAAGCATAACCTTGCTAGTGTGTGAAATGAGCGCAATTGTGCGGTAGTTGCAGCATTCTTTGGCACTGCCCTTCTTTGGGATTGGGATGTAGACTGATCTTCTCCAGTCCTCTGGCCACTGCTGGGTTTTCCAAACTTGCTGGCATATTGAGTGTAGCACCTTAACAGCACCATCCTTTAAAATTTTAAATAATTCAGCTGGAATATCATCACTTCCACTGGCCTTGTTATTAGCAGTGCTTTCTAAGGCCCATTTGACTTCACTCTCAAGGATGTCTGGCTCAAGGTTGGCAAGCACACTACCTGGGGTGTACGAGACCTCCATATCTTTCTGTTATATTTCTTCTGTGTATTCTTGCCACCTCTTCTTGATGTCTTCTGCTTCTGTTAGGTCCTTCCCACTTTTGTCCTTTATTATAGAAATCTTTGGACGAAATGTTCCTTTCATATCTCCAATTTTCTTGAACAGATCTCTGATTTTTCCCATTCTGTTGTTTTCCTCTATTTCTTTGCATTGCTCATTTAAGAAGGCCTTCTTGTCTCTCCTTGCTATTTTTTGGAAATCTGCATTCAGTTTCCTGTATCTTTCACGATCTCCCTCGCATTTTGCTTGCCTTCTCTCCCCTGCTATTTGTAAGGCCTCATTGGACAGCCACTTTGCTTTCTTGCATTTCCTTTTCATTGGGATGGTTTTCATTGCTGCCTCCTGTATAATGTTATGAGCCTCCATCCACAGTTCTTCAGGCACTCTATCCACCAAATCTAAATCCTTAAACCTGCTCTTCACTTCCACTGTGTATTCATAAGGGAGAGCCAGTGTGGTGTAGTGGTTAAGAGCGGTAGACTCGTTATCTGGGGAACCGGGTTCGTGTCTCCACTCCTCCACATGCAGCTGCTGGGTGACCTTGGGCTAGTCACACTTCTCTGAAGTCTCTCAGCCCCACTCACCTCACAGAGTGTTTGTTGTGGGGGAGGAAGGGAAAGGAGAATGTTAGCCGCTTTGAGACTCCTTCGGGTAGTGAAAAGCGGGATATCAAATCCAAACTCTTCTTCTTCTTCTTCTTGATTTAGATTGTATCTTACTGGCCCAGTGGTTTTTCCTACTTTCTTCAGTTTAAGCTGGAATTTTGCTATAAGAAGCTGATGGTCTGAGCCAAAGTCAGCTCCAGGTCTTGTTTTTGCTGAGTGTATAGAGCTTCTCCATCTTTGGCTGCAGAAAATATAATCAATCTGATTTCGATGCTGCCCATCTGGTGATGTCCATGTGTAGAGTCGTCTCTTGTGTTGCTGGAAAAGAGTGTTTGTGATGACCAGCTTGTTCTCTTGACAGAACTCTATTAGCCTTTGCTCTGCTTCATTTTGAACTCCAAGGCCAAACTTGCCAGTTGTTCCTTTTATCTCTTGACTCCCTACTTTAGCATTCCAATCCCCTATAATGAGAAGAACATCCTTCTTTGGTGTCATTTCTATAAGGTGTTGTAAGTCTTCATAGAATTGGTAAATTTCAGTTTCTTCAGCACTGGTAGTTGGTGCATAAACTTGGATTACTGTGATGTTAAAAGGTCTGCCTTGGATTCGTATCAATATCATTGTATCATTTTTGAGATTGCATCCCAGTACAGCTTTCACCACTCTTTTGTTGACTATGAGGGCCACTCCATTTCTTTTACAGGATTCCTGCCCACAGTAGTAGATATGATAGTCATCCGAACTGAATTCGCCCATTCCCGTCCATTTTAGTTCACTGATGCCCAGGATGTCAATGTTTGTTCTCGCCATCTCATTTTTGACCACATCCAGCTTACCAAGGTTCATGGTTCTTACATTCCAGGTCCCTATGCAATGTTTTTCTTTACAGCATTGGACTTTCCTTTCGCTTCCAGGCATATCCGCAACTGAGCGACCTTTCGGCTTTGGCCCAGCCGCTTCATCAGCTCTGAATCTACTTGTACTTGTCCTCCACTCTTTCTCAGTAGCATGTTGTCTTGGCAGGGATACTGGAGTGGCTTGCCAGTTCCTTCTCCAGGTGGATCACATTTAGTCTAAACTCTCCGCTATGACCTGTCCATCTTGGGTGGCCCTGCATGGCATCGCTCATAGCTTCCCATAGTTATTCAAGCCCCTTCGCCACGACAAGGCAGTGATCCATGAAGGAGCTACCTTAAGGTCGACATCTTTAAAGATGTCGTTCAATTGATGGTACTGTAACCAGTCTGTGAGATGGTGTCTCATATCCTCAAACTTTCTCAGTTTTAATTGGTTTTTGTCCTCCTCTAGCAGTTCCTTATATGTTGCCCAATTTTTAATCATACTTTTTTTCTTTACTGAGAAGGCTTCAAGTGGGGATATCCACCAGGGGGTTTTCTGTTCTAATAAATTCCTATATTTATCCCATATGCCATACAATGCTTTTCTTATTGCACGATTTAAGAACTCCTTGTGAACCTTTACTTTCCCATAGCACAAATAAGCATGCCACCCATATCGGTTATCAAATCCCCCAAGATCTAATAGATCTGTATTCTGTAAATTCATCCAATCTTTCAACCAGCAGAGACACGCCGCTTCGTAGTACAATTGTAAGTCTGGTAATGCAACCCCCCCCCCTCTGTTATCAATCAACAATTTGTGTTTTATTCTAGGTTTTCCTTGCCAAATAAATCTTGATAAATCCTTTTGCCAACCCTTAAATCATCCTGCTCCTCTTACCACTGGAATTGATTGGGAAAGATGTAACATGTTAGGTAGTACCATCATTTTGATTGTGGATATCCTCCCCCCAGTGAGAGGTTCAACCTGCTCCATATATCTAGGTCTTTTTTAATCTCTAGCCACATTTTATAAAGTAATTGTCTTTAAACAGGTTTATATTTTTCGTTGTAAGCCAAATTCCAAGATATTTTATTATTTTTCATTTGTCTGCCTGGTAAAAACAACCCTGCCTGGTCTTCATTTATTATATCCTTTAATAGCCTTTTTAATCTGGTTGCTAAAATGTCTGCAAATAATTTGTAATCATTGTTCAGGAGCGATATTGGTCTATAATTTTGTACCGACTTTGGGTCCAGACCTTGCTTAGGTATTAGAGTTATGGATGCTTCTTGCCATGTTTCTGGTAGTTTCTTGCCATGTTTCTGGTAGTTTTCCTTTACATAGACTCTCATACATAACATTTTTAAGTGGTTGAGAAAGAACCTGTCAGGAATATGCCTTCCCAAAGTGACAGTGAAGACTCAGGGGAAGAAGAGGGGCAGGCTTTTTCCCACATTGAGAGTGATGAAAGCCCCTCCCGCTCAGGAATTCTGGCTGCAGATTCCCGAGATAGCACAAGGCAGACTGAGCCTGCTTTAAAGTCGGCTCAAGAAGAGGAGGAGGAAGAGGAGGGTCAAGCCACCCCCCCCGAGTCTCCTCGTATTCAGCGTATGAGCAGAATACAGGCTCAACGTCAGCCCCGCAGGAGGTGGGGTCACGGATGGAGGATTTCCTACTGACGTAGGCGGCCTCTTCCGGGGAGGATTGAGCCACGAGGGCTCGGACTGTAACTATTGTGTAATTACTTAAATAAATCCAAGAGTAATAAACCTGCCAGCTTACCATGTCTTGGTGTGAGAGATATTGTAAATCCTGACAGAACCTCTTCTAATTTTTTTATAATAGGTAGCTGGTAAGCCATCTGGTCCAGGAAATTTCCCAGGTTTTGCCTTGGAGATCGCCTGTTGAATTTCCATCATAGATATTCACGCATTCAAATGTATCATTTTTTCACTGGGTATCTTTGGGAGTTCATTTTGGTTTATATATTCTTCCGTTTTATCTTCATCTTCTTCTCCCACTTGGTATAATTCTGCAAAATATTTTGTAAATGTTTTATTTATTTCCTTTGGGTCATCAATAATCTTCCCTTGTTCTTCTAATTTGTCTATCAACTTTTCTTTCTGTCTCTTCTTTAGTTGCCATGTTAACATTCTCCCCAGTTTGTTTGCCCTACATTATTTGGTCCATCGTGTTGCCTTTTTTCATATCCTGCTTGAAGTTTGCAACACAGGGGTATTTTTTTCGTATCCAAATGAAAGAAAAGCAGAATTTTACAAGACACTAGAGGATAAAATACTAGATTACAATAATGAAAAAATTATGCTGGGAGACACTAATGGAGTAGTGTCAGTGGAGTTGGACAGAACGTCGAAAAAGTCAGACACAAAGGAAGGAAGATTACCTGTAACTTTCTTCCAAATGGTAGAGGATTCAGATTTAACAGACGTATGGAGATATAAAAATCCAAATGAAAAAGCACTCACACACTATTCAGAGCCTAGCCAATCAGCTGGAGGACTAGATGCCATTTGGATTTCAATGGATTTATTCCTAAGGATCAAGAAAACGGAAATCCAACCAAGAATGATATTGGACCACAACCCAGTTACTTTGATACTGAGAGGAGAGAGGAAATTAACACAAAGATGGAAAATGAATGAAACCATACTGAATGACAAAAAGATTTTATTAAAAGCAAAGGAATCACAGAGAGAATATTTTCAACATAACTTAGGTCAAGGGACGGACATCAAGACAGTCTGGGAGGCTAGCAAAGTGGTTATGAGGGGCTTCTTCATTCAACAAAACACAAATCAAAGAAAAAGAAGAGTAAAGAAAAAGAGCGAGATTATGGAGGAGATAAGTAAAAATGAGAGCTATTTAAAAACCCAAGAAACGAGACAATAAAACAAAATATTAAGATGTTACAAATACAATTTTCTACACTTCTAAACCAGGAAATTGAATGGAAAATTAAAATGTTAAAATAATTTTGAATTCGCAAACAAACCAGCTCCGATAACAGCGGAATGATCTGCTGCTGGTTCCAAAGCCATGGGCGTGATCCTGCTATCAGTGTCTCCAGAGGAATTAATAGTGCTGGATGGCAAGACGCCAGCAAAAGGAATGTGGGAGGCTCTACAGGATGCTCGCCTGACAGTAGAGACTGGCTCAGTTTTGCTCTACTTCAGGAAATTGCACAGGATGAAGCTGATGCCTGGAGGGGATGTGCATGCTCACATTATGGAGATGCAGTCGCTCAGGCAGTAGCTTGTGCACAGAGGTTTTACAATTCCAGAAGCCTTATTTTCAGTCCTCATACTAAACTCCTTAGACCACAGTTATAGTGCTATAAAGCCAGCTGGCTTGCTCTTCCAGCACAGGATTTAACTGTATCAAAGGTGTCAGCAGTTCTCCAGAAGGAGGCTGATTGGAGGAGTGCCAAGAGTGCCGGTATGTAAGTATGGTGTTTCCCCTTCGCAGTAACACTCCGGCACAACCAGTGTGATGTTTACAGTCTTTATTACATATATACAAGAACAGCTACAGTTCAGAATTACGCGTCCAAACCTGTTGAGTCAGATTCGGGGAGTGGCTTCCTACATTTCCCGCGCCAGACGTCTTTGATCCTTACATTTCATTTTCCTCCTTGTCTGTGCTGATTTGAAAGCCCCTGTCAGGGTTGAGCCGGACAAGGAGGAGTGGTGGCAAGCCCCCCCTGGCAAGGCTGCACCCACGGAAGAATCTGGGGAAATGGAGGAATTCATACCTGGAGAAGACTGGTGGCGGCACTCCTCAGAAGAAGAATCAGATAGGGAAGTGGAAAGACCTGGACAGGAGGAGGAAGAAGTCGAACCAGAATCAGGCCCTTGTGAGGAGAGGAACCGGCTGGCCCCCTCCCCTCCTCCCTTCTCAGCTGTAGAATGTAGAGCTGAGAGACATAGGGAACAATTAGAGGCAGCTGCAGCTCGTAAGAGGCGTGGTCATGAGCCGGCTACTTAAGGAAGGCCGGCTGCTTCATTCACCAGCACCTGCAACTGTTGGGCTGGAGCATGTGGTTGTTCTTGCTCATCCTGTTCCTGGTTCCTGTGTTCGTGACTTCGGCTTCCTGACTTCTGGCTTCCTCCTGACCTCAGCTTTGTGACTTCAGCTTTCTGACTCCTGGCTTAATCCTGACCTCGGCTTCCTGACTTCTGGCTTGAACCGACTTCGGCTACTCCTGACCCCTGTGTGACTGCCTGACTTCGGCTGGCTTCTGACCTGGACTGTTTGACCTCGGCTTTATCCGACTCTGACTGCTGCTCTTCAGCGCGCCAACTTGTTGGCGTCCTAACAGCCCCCTCCCTTCCTGAGTCTGAGCTTCCTTCCCGAGCCTCTGGGTGGTTGCAGGGCTCTTCAGCATCCCTGAGCCCCTGCTCTCCCTGACTGCTCTCCGCCACCTGTTCTGCCTCTTCTGTCCATTGCTCCTCCAAATCCTCCCTGACACAGTAGAAACGTTCAGGGGGAGTTGACTGCCACATCATCTCAGACAGCGATGCAGGCACCAGATGGTGCTAGAGCATTGACAGCTGTGAAATGCTGTGGGAAATAAGAACACTACAAGCAAGACTGTAAACATAACAAACAGAGTTGGTTCTCCTCCCAAACCATCACGGGCAGGCAACTCTGAATGCAGATCTCTTGGACCAAACACCTATAGAACTCCAGTTCCCTGCAAAGCACTGACAACGCACTGTACCTGGCTTCTGCACGAGAACGAGCAATGAGGCTCTGGCACCGGGACTTCAGCCCGCCTAGAGCTCCTCCACACTGCACAACCATTTCAGACACAGATTTCCTGTCCTCGGAATTTGCCCAACCGCTGTCGCACCAGCACGCAAGCTGGAGCTCACCGGTAGCTGACAACTTCAGGCAAAACTCCTTAGTCTCCTGCAAACTCTGGAGCACTCTCTCCATGCCATTCCAAGCATGCATACTGGGATTTGCAGCCTCCTTGCTAAACAGATCCACAGCAACTGCTATGTCAGGTTTGCTCAACCGTGAAGGAAACAACAGCCTCCCAGGAGCTGACCTAAACACCTCGGGGCTCTCGAACTCAGAGCGTTCCCCGGTCTGACTGTCCTCACCTAGACACGTCTCCATGGGTGTTCTGACACTAGCACATTCAGACACTCTGAACTTCTTCAACAACTGCACTACCTCGCCAGTCTGATTGAGCAAGACACTACCGTCTTCGGCTCTGTCTACCTGCACACCTAGGTAAACACCAACAGGGCTTAGGTTCCTGAGCTGGAAAGACTGACCAAGCTCCTCTGCGAACCGTTGCACCTGTCCCCTGGTCTCCGCCAGGTAAAGCATGTCCGCACCGGACTGCAGAACTAGCTCCTGCTCTGGGCTTACTCCTGCCAGAAACAGGCAGCTATCAGCACAACTCTGGCTGACACCTAGCTTGCTCAAAGCTTCTTGCACGCATGAGGACCAATCTCTGGCTGACTCCTTCAAGCCATTGATTGTCTTGTGCGACTTCCACACCTGATTTGGCCCGTTGCCCTCAAACCCTGGCGGAGGTACCTCATACCTCTCCTCATCCAGGTCAGAATCCAAACAGGCATCCAAACCAAAGTTGTTGTTGTTGTTCAGTCGTTCAGTCGTGTCCGACTCTTCGTGACCCCATGGACCAGAGTACGCCAGGCACGCCTATCCTTCACTGCCTCTCGCAGTTTGGCCAAACTCATGTTAGTAGACCAAAAGTGTTTTACCTCAAAACCAAAAGTAGACCAAAAGTGTTTTACCTCAAACCAAAGTGTTTTACCTCAAAACCTCTTTGAGTCGCAACTGCTAAAAGCATGCACGTGGTTTCGCTTCTGAGACAGGACGCGTCCAGTACCTCATAACAATGGACCCCCTCCTCCTGAGTGAAACCTGTGGCTACTGACCTAGCCTTGCACTGCAACTCGCCAGTTGCTGCCGTCTTGAGTCTGTACACCCAACGACCTTCTGACAGTGTCGTGGTTGTGCACACACCCAAAGACCTCACTGAGCTTACCTGCTCTCCCATCATGCCATTTCTGGGCTTCACCTTGAGATACCCATTGAACATCCACAAGGCTCTCCGGTTCACACTGAACCAAACAAGCACTCACGCTAGTGGCTGTGAACCTTTCGGGCAGAATCCCTTCAGTGGATCGTGCAAACTGCTGTGATACCACGTCAGGTTCTCCCTCTGCTCCAGTTGCACTGGATTCCACCTGCATGTCCTTGACGTCAGGCATCTCACCTACAGACTTGCTGCGCCTGTGCATCCTAACTGAACCACCTAAGGATGACGTTGGCGCGCCTTTGGGCTCCTGCTTCACTGCCAAAGAGCCCCCCTCTTGCTCTGGGACAAGACCTGCGCCAGGCTCTCCTGGAGAAGAGTTGCCACACAAAGAGACGCCATGCGTGGCCTGCCTCCTAGTCCTTGACATAGGAGTTGCGGGTGCACTCCCAGGCCGCTGCCTTGGAGTCGCCCCTAGCTGTGCTGCACCATGCTGATGACCAGGAACTCGGCCCGAGCCAGCAGCAGGTGCTACAGCCACAGCACTACCCCCTCTTGGGGCCGACCCACCTGGACCATCACCACCAGCAGGTGGTGTATCAGTCCGTCCAGCACTGACAGGACCATCCAGAACATCAGGGCTTCTAGGGATGTGTTTCAATCCATTCTGCTCACAGAATTCAGCACTCCTGCTGACTAGAACCTGGGTCTGGTCACTATCTGGGCTAACTAACCTCCAGCTACGCAAGCTGGGTTCGTACCCACAGAAAAACACTTTCGGAACCTTGGTACCGCCCAGTTCCACCCAGAACTCCTGACGAAGCTCTGCATCCAAGAGCACGTCTTCAGTGGCAGCCTGGAGCATCCTTTGCTGCCTCACTGCAAGACCACATACCTGTGAAGAAAGCAGGTTAGTCACACTGTGCTTGCTCCCCCTCCCATGGAGGACCTGGGAACAGCCTACTCCAGTAGAAACCCGCTGTTCCACCTCTGCAACCAGTGGTGCTGCCTCAGTTGGCTCCCTGAGCAACGCAGACCACGTGTGGTGGGAGAAAGCATCAACCAAACACTCAGAACAACATGCTCCCCCCAGGCTAGCTTCTGGCTTCCCTTCAGAGATAGCCACATGAACCAGGGAAAAGGGATGAGAGGTAACCCTTTCAGCCTTGGGGTAGCTGGACGTCGACTCCTTGACCTTGCAAACCCTGCAATCAAGAAAACTGTTACATGCCCTCAACTTGCACCCTTCAGAGAATCAAAAGACAGTAAGAATAGTCCGTCTTTGTTCTTCTGAGCTGTAAGGATAACTTCTCCATCCTTAGAAATTGTGCAGTCCTTTGCGTAGTCTGAGCTCGCAGTCCTTCTCGGTAAGCTGCGGTACACTTAGCAGATTGTAGGCAATTTCTGGCACGTATAACACGTTGCTGATAGACAGCTGGAGACTCTGAAGAAAAACAGTTCCAACTCCAGTCGATTTCAGGTGTGTTCCACTCACCTGCGACACGGTGGAGTCCAGCTTCTTAAAAGTCTTAAACAAAAGTTTGTTTGATGTCATGTGGTGAGAACAAGCAGAGTCAATAACAAACGCTAAGCCAATGTCAGTGTCCTGCTGCTGCACGCCTTGTGCAAGCAATGCAACTGTGCGCCCTTTGGAGACTTTGGCTTGCGTCTTGCCCGTAGATCCACCAGCGTGTTCGCTCTGGTGAGATCCTTTCTTGGGCTTTCGGCAGGTCTGAAAACTGTGCCCTCTTAGGCCACAGTTTGTGCAGCGTATGACTTTAAGAGCTTGCACATGCTCTGTTGGAGCACTAGGTGGGGTTAAGGACGCTGCTGCAGCTTCACTCCCCCTTCCATCAGCCTCATTTTGAGCAGCACAACGATCTTGCTCTTGCAAAACATTCCAAAAATCATTAGCGTGATCCAAATCTCTTATGTGTATTAATTGAGATGAATCAAGATGCAAAACAATTGTTGCTTTCGCCTGATTGTCCCTGTTGAACCATCGAGGGCCAGGGATCAATGGAGGGGCATTAGTCACCACATCAAGCAAATTTTGCCTTGTTAGGACCGCCTCCATTTGAATTCGCCATGTCTGATAATTTTCGTCAGTAAGCAAAGGACACAAGGAGCTGCCGCTTTTCTGATCCTTTGCCATTGTGGAGAAAAAAAACAGGCTTTTTACTCTCTGGTTTCAGAAAGCAATTAAGAGGTTTATTGCCTCGTAAATCAGTCCGGTACTCACAGCTCTCTGATAACGCGTCTTCTTCTCACAGCGGGAAACGGCCGTCTTCAGCACGAAAACTCCCCTGGAACGAAGAACGCAGTTTAAAGCTGCTGTCTTAGCCGGCAGATAAATATCAGGCAGAAGTCAATCAATCAGAGGTCCGATGTCTTCGGAAATCTGCCAACCATCCTCTGCTACCAATGTTGTGAGACTTCCCGGGGGGGGGGCAAGCTGTTAGACTGACCCCCAGACAGGAACAAAGCCTCTGTGCCTTCCTGGCTACTCAAGTCCAGGAAGCACATTAGTAATATGCGATTGTTCCCAGCTTGAAAACAACACACACAAGCCAGTGAAGGCTAAAACTACTTTATTGTAGATAAAATGCAGAATATATCTCTCTGCGTAGCAAGCTCATATATTCAGAGCTGTGCATAATACGTCCAGCACCTCTTGATGCAGAACTGAAAGTAAAGTACATCAGTAAATTACAATGACATCACATGTGTGGGAAGACTGGTGGATTTCCCACAGGGTGAAACATGACTCTTAGTCAGGTGACCTCGCTTCTTGCAGCTCGGCTTGTACTAATATCACAACAGGTACATGTCTGATGGTGCAGTTTTACCTTGGTAGGAGGCATTGAAGGAACCCCATAGCCAGAACCAGTCTGCGCAATGGGTATAATTTCCTAACAACCCTGTTTCATGGCGGCGCTTAACATGATGCCAATGTTTCCATTTGGAGTTCCACACTCCATGAGATTTACAACAGAAACATAGACCTGGTGTGGTTCTGGAAAAGCCTCTCCTCCTCAGCGAGGGGAGGGGTTGTGAACGGGAGCCGGCTCCTGCATCTGCGCGGGGGCGTTTAGCCCCCAGCCTTACCTGCCCCGCCGCCGCGCCCCGCCCCTAGCAGTCAGCCAATAGGGCTGGCTTGGGGGCGGGGTTTTGGCTGTACCTTAGCAGCCGCCGCGGCCCCCATCCGCCTTTCCGCTTCGTTCCTGCGCCGGATCACTCTCTTCTTCCTTACCCCCTTTGTTTTTGGTTAGAGTGTTTTTTGCCTTTTTTGCCTTTTTTGCCTTAGTTTCTTTTAGCCCCTTCCGTGGCTGCATTGTGGGCAGCGACCAGGAGCGAAGTAGCGCTGCTGCGCACGTCGCTCAGGTGAGCCCCGCGCCACAGCTGATCGGGTTAGGGAATCCCGGCCGCGCTACAGCTGATTGAGCCAGGGAAACCCCAGCCCGCTCTACAGCTGATTGCAAGCGAAGGCGGAAGCTCCAGCGACGTTTTTTTGAGGGGAAAAAGCAAGTGGACGTCCCCAGCGCCTCGCCGAAGCCACCGATCAGCTGTTCCGACCTTTTAGGTCGGAAGGAGAAGGAGCGACGTCCAGTGAGTAGAAGCAGCGCTCGCGCAAGCGATCTACCAACTTTGGGAGTTAAGGACGCCATTTTGCGAGTTGCTACAGCGCTCGCAGAGGTTTGCTGGGCTCTTTAAAGTGGGAGGCTGCTGTTGCTGTTTGCAGGTTTGCCTGTATTTAGCCTCTTTGGTTTTGCCGGGGCTCTGAAAGTGGGAGGCTGCTGTTTGCTCGTAGTGGCTGTTTGCTGTTTGCTCGTAGTGGCTGTTTGCTGGTTTGCCTGTGTTTAATCTCTCTCTGTACAGGGTTGTCTGTGTTCCCTTTGAGGCTGTGGTTGGCCGTCTCTGTGGGCTCTGTGCCGGTTTGTCCCTGCCCCTTCTGAGTTCGTGGCTAGCCTAGTATTATTACTGGGTGCAGCACAGCACCTTTTTTTCCCCTTTTGTGCAGCACCTTTTCTAGTAGTCAGTATGAGCAGTAGTGTTGTGGGGAGGGAGCTATTTTCACATTAATTATCTGCTGTGATCGCCAGTGCTACTAAAGTTTGGTGTTCCTTTACTTTGTGCCTGCTTTAAATTGCGGTGTTTTTGCCGGCTTTGTTACGTCGCCATTTTAATTGGTCTGAGATAGTACTGTAGTCGGCCATACTGAGCGTGGCCACGTGTGGGTATAGCGGCGGCCATTTTGAGCATGCCTCGTGTACACTTGTGGCGGCCATCTTAGGTGTGTGCTTAGAGGTTCTTTGAGGAGCAGCGGCCATTTTGAGTGTGTCATTCTGGTGGTAATTAATTTCCCCCCCCATAGCCCCTACTTTCAAGAAACAGTCATTTCTTGTCCTTAATACAATAGAGAAATAAATAAATAAAAGGTAAATTTATAAAATAAATATATATGCACACGTAAATAGGAAAAGGGTAATAAAATAAGATTTAGGAGCTGCTTGGGGTAACCCCCCCTCTTAACGTGCGTGGGGTAACCCCCCCCCCTTATCCAGTGCATAGCAGTGATTCCTAGCGTGCTGTGGCTGTGGAATTTTCCTGAGTTGCTTACTTTGGCTCTAAGATAAATAAAGTAGAAATTAATAGATAAATTTTTTTAAAAAAAGGTTCCTTTTATGTGCCGAGTTTAAAACGCGTTGCTGAGGCTGTTTGAGGTATTCAGGTCACTTTCTGGGGCTGAGAGCTTTCTTTCCTCCATTTAACAAAAAAAAAAAATTGTAGGGCACGTTGAATTCGTGGCTGCCATTGTGTATTACAAAGAATTAATTAAGTGGATTGAATAATAAATAATTAATTAATTGGTATAGTGATAATAGGCAGAGTATAAATATTCATACACACACACACATATATACATAATAAAACAAGATAAAATAAGTAATAAATAAATAAATAAATAAATAAACTAAACAACAACACCAACAACAACAATATAAAGCGCTAGGGGGATATAGCATATTATCAATAATAATAATAACAATAAATAAATAAATAAATAAATAGATTAAAAAAACAAACAAACAAACAAACAAATAATAAATAAATAATAAACAAATAAATAAAACAAACAAACAAACAAATAAATAAATAAAGCGAAATAAAGCGATTTGGTGGTTGTCTATATTATTAATTGCTGGTTGTCTATATTGTTATTGGGGGTAACTTTTGGTTCGATTTCATTATGTCTAAAAGGAAGCAAACATCAGGTGGTGGTCCGTCCGGCAGCAAGCGTTCCAAAGCAAGAAATCGTGGATCGTCAAGTGGAGCACGTGAGCTAGATAATGACCCCAAAACTGTAGCTCAATTGTTTACAGCATTTAAATCATGGATGTCTGGTTTTGAGGAGCGCCTAGCGCAGCAAAGTCTAAGCTCTTCTGCTTCCATTACTTCTATTCCAGATACGCAAAACCTAAGCTCTTCTGCTTCCATTACTTGTATTCCAGATACGCAGGATGATGCGATCCCGAGTACATCAGCTGCGCTCTTTCCTGACTCTCGCTTTAGTGGACCAAGTACCCACCCGGAAGCCATTGAGGGCCCACAAACAAGAGCCAGGGTCCAAGTATCCAAGGCAATAGCGGAAGCAGCATGCACCTCGGAGCGTGATGCCTCAGCTGGGGGTGGTAATGCTTCGGCAACAGTGGAAGCAGCACGCACCTTGGAGCGAGATGCCTCAGCTGGGGGTAGTAATGCTTCGGTATCTCACTCCACATCATCTTTTTCACAGCGTGAGCGATCGGGCGCATTGCATTCTGATACTTCATCGGAAGGGGAAGAAGAGCAGCGGCAGGGCGGGGAGAAGCCCTCTGGGAAGAGACGTGCGAAGAAGAAACACGTATGCAAAAAGAGCAAATCCAAACATCAGGACACGGAGGACGATTCAGGTACATCCTCCGATTATGACAGCGATGCCTCCCTGGGTTCTTACTGGGGAAAGGGGGAGGAGATTTCAGGCCTCCCGGACTGGGCGTGGTCCCGTAGGGCCAGCGCCCACCGAAAAAAGTTTGGCGGTACGCAAGAGTGGCGGGACGGTGCATTGGTGAAGGATACTACTGTCTCCACCCATACAACCGCGGATGTGGTGCCAGGTGATCACTTGTCTCCAAAGATCAGGGCTAAGGTCTTGAACGGTGAGTTTGTCGACATGTTTCAATTAGTCCCTCCAGCAGAGGAAATGGGCCGAGGTGAAAAGCGGGTGTCGTATGGAAAAAGGAGGAGTAAGTATCCCAAAGTTCCGAGGACATTCGAGAACTGGTTGGATGGTTTTCAGGCGTATATGGGTACCATAGTGGCTGCTTATCCCAAAAGGGCAGTGCATTTAGTAGCATATTTATCTAACATCAGAACAGCCTATTCTCTTTCGGGTGAAGCAGCCGCCATTGCGTACGATGAGAAATTTCGTAGAAAGGCCTCCAGGATACCGCATGCACGGTGGGACCAGATCGAAAATGGCATCTGGAACGTGGTAGTTGGTCCATACGTTGAGAAAAAACCCCAGGATGCATTTCGCGCAGGAAAGGCGGAGCAAAAGAAAGAAAATAGGCGGAAGTTTTGCTGGGAGTTCAACAGGGGGACCTGCCAGAGACAAGTTTGTAAGTATCCGCATGAGTGCGAGAAATGCGCAGGTGCTCACCCAGCGTCCACGTGCTTTAAAGGGAGACAGCCCTTTCGTGGGGGCCGGGGGTACCACCAGAGTGGCTCCAGGGGTGCCTCCACAGCAGCAGGGAACCGCAGGTAATCTATCGTTGGGCTTGGCTTTCTCACCCATTAAGTTGCCCTCCTTGTATCGTCTACTCTTGGTTTATCCAAACAAAACTGCAGCATCTTATCTTTGGAACGGTTTTTCACAGGGTTTTAGGATACCGGTGTCTGGTTCCCTTGTCTCTAAGGAATCCCCAAATCAAAAATCGGTCATTGAAAGGCCAGAGGTGGCAAAGAGGAAAATTGGCAAGGAATTGGCAGCAGGTAGGGTGGCAGGTCCCTTTCGGACCTCCCCCATACCTAACCTTCAAATATCACCTTTAGGAATTGTTCCAAAAAAGACTCCAGGTGAATTTAGACTCATTCACAATTTGTCATACCCCAAAGGAGGTTCTGTAAATGACGCCATCCCTCCTGAATTGCGCTCGGTAAAATACACTTCATTCGACCAGGCGGTAAAACTCATTCGGAGTCGCGGTCAGGGCGCACTTATGGCAAAATGCGATATCGAGTCAGCCTTCCGTTTGCTTCCAGTACACCCGGAGGATTTTCATTTGTTAGGCTTTAAGTTTGATGGCCAAATTTACATTGACAAGGCTATGCCAATGGGCTGTTCGATTTCTTGCGCGGCATTTGAAACCTTTAGCACATTCCTGGACTGGGCTCTGCGTTTTAGAACCGGTCTTTCTGGGGTCACCCATTATTTGGATGATTTTCTGTTAACGGGTAAACCTAACAGTATGGAATGTGCGTCCCTCCTCGAAGCTTTCTCATCCCTGTCACAGGAATTGGGAGTACCGCTGGCAGCCGAAAAAACGGAAGGACCAGTTACACGCCTCACATTTCTTGGCATCGAGCTGGACACCATCGCTCAGTCGTCACGTCTGCCGCAGGACAAAGTGGACGCCCTTAGGGACATCATAGTTCAAACTCTACCACTCAAGAAGCTTACACTGAGGCAGATACAGTCATTACTTGGTCATTTTAACTTTGCTTGCAGAGTAGTTTCCCCGGGGCGCCCATTTTGCGCCCGTTTGGCAAGGCTATCAGTAGGCCTCAAGCGTGCACACCACAGAGTTCGTCTTCCAAAAGAGGTCAAGGCTGACTTGGAAATGTGGCTTGGTTTTCTGCAGAAGTATAATGGTGTGTCCCTTTGGCAGGACACTTTAACTTTACATTCTGATTTCCAGGTTCATTCTGACGCCGCGGGGTCATTAGGTTTCGGCTTGTTTCTAAGAGGTCGGTGGTGTGCGCAACGATGGCCTGAGGGTTGGCTGAATGGGCCCATTACTCGTGATCTCATTTTCTTGGAATTTTTTCCCATAGTGGTGGCGGTCCATCTATGGTCGGAGGAATTCAAGGATCGTAGAGTTTGCTTCTGGACAGACAATCAATCAGTCGTGAAGGTTCTTGCCAAGCGTTCTTCGCGTTCAGAGAGGGTGTCTTGTCTGCTGCGTTCTTTTGTGCTGGTTTGCCTAGAGCATAACATCACCTTTTCGGCAAAATTCATACCGGGCGTTAACAATGATATAGCTGATGCTCTATCTCGATTTCAGATGGAGCGCTTCCGGTCTCTAGCACCGTGGGCTCAGCAACTACCAGAACCCTTCCCGGAGCACCTCTGGAACCTTGGAAGTGTGATGTGATCAAGGGAGTATTAGCTTCTGTAGCCCCATCAACGCTGCGGTCATACAAAAAAGTGTGGTCCGACTTTTTGGAGTTTAGGTCTAAGGCCAGGAATATCACCTTCTGTGCACCCCCATCAACTGATGAGGTTTTACAATATCTTTCACATTTACACGGGCTGGGCAGGGCAGCAAAGACGTTGCGAATTCACACAGCTGCCATAACCTTTTTCAGCAGGTCCATATTCTCAGTAGACCCTTGCTCAGATTTCATTGTGGGCAGGGCAATCGAGGGTTGGGGTCGGTTGCAACCCTCAAATAGCGTAGCAAGGAAGCCGATAACCTTTGAGCTTCTTTGCCTAATACGGAGGAACCTCAGGTCCATCTGTTGGTCGAAATTTGAAGCTAGGCTGTTCTCGGCAGCATATGCCATCGCTTTTTTCGGGGCCTTGAGAGTAGGTGAGGTGGTTGCAGAGATCCAACAGGACGGTTCGGCCCGTGGCATTCACATAGAAGACATCCAATTGTCTCAGTTAGATTTGTGTTTGCAGATCCGTCAGTCTAAGACTGATCAGCAAGGTAAAGGTGCCCTGGTAAAAATGACGGCCTCTGGGCAGCCCGGCCCATGCCCCGTGAAGGACACGAGACGTTATCTACAGCTCAGGCCGCCTGGCCCCGGGCCGTTGCTAATTCACACTGATGGATCTAGGCTGTTGAGACATCAGTTCACACGAGTGCTACGGATGGCGATAGACGCTAGTGGTTTCTCAGCTGAGGGTTACGCGGCACATTCCTTCAGGATTGGGGCGGCCACAATGGCGCACCGAAGGTCGTGCCATGGCCCCTAGCCACCAACAGGGCATTGGACAGGATCCACGACCTCCGGATTCCTTTACGGAATACCCAAAATTTAGGAGGGTTAGGCGATGGCCCAAACCTTGCCCTCCAACACCACACTAAACCCAATGCCTAACCGCCACCCGAGCCGAAGAGGCTCGCCACCAAATACCCTCACAGCTGCAACCAATCCTGAAGACCTTTGGTAATATCAGACAACCAGATGTCATTTCCCATATCAGAGAAGTGGACGCCATCCTTCCGGAACAGAGCAGAATTGCCGTATTTGATGCTGGCATGCTCAATCACGAGGCCATTTTGATAACGTAACTTGCGCGTGATAACACGGTTCAACAGTTTTCTGGACTTATCCACTGCCACGGGAGAACGACTTCCCCACCAGACTCTTCTCTTTAGAAGTGAGGACCAACAAACAGTAGTATCCGGGAAAGAAAGCGCTAATTCGTCCAAGTCCTTTTTGATGTGTAAGGTTAAGTCCAAACTCTTTCTACAGGTCAAATCGTTTTCACCAAGTTGGATTATCATGATGTCTGGGGGGCCGATTGCAGCCGCTTTTGCTCTGACCAACGGCATAAGTTCCCATCGCATGCCGCGTCTAGAAAACCAGGAGACCTGCACATTGTTAGGGAGGCCCAGATTAGAACCAATGCCAGAAGCTATGGCGCGCAATCTTGCCCAATAGACAATACTGTGCCCGCAAATCCACACTTGCCTCCTGTGTAGCCCTGGCAAATAAAGAAAAGAAGGGAAGGTAAATGATAGGTAATTAACAGTTCTTCCTTATATAACCCTTGTAAGCATTCGATTTCCAACGGCCCATCTCTTTGATTCTGTCAGCTGGGAGGCCCATATGTGCAGCTGACTTCAGGGGGTGGAGCTTCCAGTTGTATCTTGCATCAACAGGCTCCGCCTTCTGGGCGGTAAACCCTTGAGTGACTCCACGCTCTGCGGGGGGAGTCAACTATAGTCTGTTCAACCCAATGCCTAAGCCAATACCACTCACATGCTGTAACCAATAAAGTTGTGGCCTTTTTAATCTCCATTTAACCTAAAATCTATGTGTCGTTGTGTTTTATTCCTGACATGCGGGAGGAGGGTCCTCGAATCACAAAGCCTCTCCTCCTCAGCGAGGGGAGGGGTTGTGAACGGGAGCCGGCTCCTGCATCTGCGCGGGGGTGTTTAGCCCCCAGCCTTACCTGCCCCGCCGCCGCGCCCCGCCCCTAGCAGTCAGCCAATAGGGCTGGCTTGGGGGCGGGGTTTTGGCTGTACCTTAGCAGCCGCGGCGGCCCCCATCCGCCATTCCGCTTCGTTCCTGCGCCGGATCACCCGCCCACCCTCCCTTAGGTTGCTTTTGGTTAGGACATTGCTATGGACTTCGGTTGGTCGCCTTGTATTTTCAAGGGGCCTGGTAGGAGTTTTTGTCCAATGTGGCAAATTAGCACGGCCTCATTGGTTTTTCGCCTACCTCGTAGCAAACTGTCACAACTTTGTTAGATTGGCGGTTAGGCATTGGGTTTAGTGTGGTGTTGGAGGGCAAGGTTCGGGCCATCGCCTAACCCTCCTAAATTTTGGGTATTCCGTAAAGGAATCCGGAGGTCGTGGATCCTGTCCAATGCCCTGTTGGTGGCTAGGGGCCATGGCACGACCTTCGGTGACTTCAGGGGGTGGAGCTTCCAGTTGTATCTTGCATCAACAGGCTCCGCCTTCTGGGCGGTAAACCCTTGAGTGACTCCACGCTCTGCGGGGGGAGTCAACTATAGTCTGTTCAACCCAATGCCTAAGCCAATACCACTCACATGCTGTAACCAATAAAGTTGTGGCCTTTTTAATCTCCATTTAACCTAAAATCTATGTGTCGTTGTGTTTTATTCCTGACATGCGGGAGGAGGGTCCTCAAATCACAAAGCGGAAGGTTTGGTAGGGTATTCCATTCATTTCAATGGGGGGTTTTGCGAAAAGGCCACTTTGGTTGTGACTTAAACCTGCCAGAACAATATCAGGATCCTTAATCAGTCCTGGAATGAGAGACATGTCAGCCACCATGCTAGGGTGCTCATAATAGAGAGTGACATTTTCCCCATGTACCTTAAACATCTCTTTAGCATGGTTTACAAAAACATTTGCCTGGGTTCCCTGTGGAATCATCAGGATGATCAGAATCATTGTCAGAGCCATGTTCATGTTCTAATTCTGGGTCTAAGGCTCCTAGGGCTATTAACAAATCCCTTTGTCTGGTTCTTCCAAAAAGGAAATGTTTATATGCGTAGCAATAAATGAGAAGGCAGACAGTAAGGGTTACTGATAGAAGAATTGGGAACCACCAGGGTACAATCATACCCCTCTGAGCCAGATGAGTTCTCCGTTTAACCGTACCCAATACAATTTGTCCCTATCACTGCCTGGTTGAACTGGGGTGGTCAGCTCACACTGTATACACTCTCCTATTCTCAGCCGGCCAGGGACTGGCAAGGGTAGGAAAGATACTTGTACGGACAGAAACTCAGGATGCTCGCCTCTACGTGGTGGGGTTGAAGTCGCAAAGACTACCTTCCGGGGTTCCCCTGGCATTCACCTCTCGGGTTAGTCTCTCACTGAGTATTTACTGAATGATGGAGCGTGTGTACCCAAATGTATGGAGCCTGCAGACCTTTTGCAGCCCAGAAACAACAACCACAGGGATACCCTTTTTTGTCAGGTATGTAGGGTAAAGATGCAACGTTATACCACTTATGTATTATCTCTCCACTTGACCTTTTCTACTATAAACATATATCACTGACACATGGTATGGATCAGGATCTCGTGGTTTTAAAGCAACCCTTGGTCTAATAATATTGGCAAACCTTCCCATTCACTAGTGATCTATCAGTTAGAACCACGAAAGGTGGAATAGCGTAGAACGTAAGCTCTCCACGCTTCTAACCCTCCTCTGTAGGTGGGTCTAGGTTCAAAGTAACTCACCAAAGGAGGATGCCACAATTTTCTGGGTATGTTCAGCACCCAACGGGGTAGATTTTCATTAAAGAATAAGGGATGAGGGTGCCCACTATCATAAAGCGACTCTGTCCACCTATCTAGTTCCTTTCCCCGCAAACTGGTGTTTCTCACTACTACTTGTACAGGGGGCGAAAACTGAAACTGGTTACAAACTGAGGAGTAGTTATTATTTCAAACGGCGGCTGTCCTCCCATCCAATGATGAAATCTTCCGGCGTGTGCAGGGTAACTGGTTCCTGGACAGTTACAGCAGGCCTGTAGTTCTCGTTGCCCGTGTCCAAGCCCTTTTCCTGGTCAGGCTAGGAGCAAGGGTTCCTGGTGAACTTCAGCTTCAACGGCTCTGAGGGTTTCAGCTCACAGTTCCAATGCCCTTCAGACCTCTTCAGTCGAGAATGATGAATCCAAGGAGTAACCTCAGCGACCTTAACCGATGTTGGAGATGAGAGTAGAACTGTATAGGGACCTCGCCACCTTGGAGCCAGGGGATCCTTCTTCCACTCCTTCACCCACACCTCGTCACCCGGCTGGAAGGGATGTACTGGTTCAGCCAGACTGATGGGCGTGCATTCGAGGATCCACCTATTAAGAGAAATGAAAGTGCGGGAGAGAGACTGTATCTGATCAGAGGTAATCTGGCCCCCCAACTGAGCCAAATCTGCTCTCACTCCTGTGGTTATAGGAGGTGGCCGTCCATATAAAAGTTCAAATGGTGAGAGCTTAAATCTTCTGGTAGGGGCACATCTGATCCTAAACAAGGCTATAGGCAATAAGTCCACCCAATTGCTATGGGTTTCTTGACACAGCTTGGCTAACTGGGTTTTAAGTTTTCACAAAAGAAAGCGTCCTTTAAGTCTAGTACTGTGAATATGGTTGCTTCAGCTGGTATCAGGCCTAGTATATTATAGGGATTAGGAACATTTGCATGTAGGGTCTCCACCCTATTATTAACTTCTCTAAGGTCTTCCACTGGACGAAAATCTTGAGAATTTCCCTTGCGAACTGGGAAAAGGGGCGAATTCCAAACCGATTGGCACCTTTTTAATAGTCCGTATTTCAACAATCTGTCCAAATGTACTTGTATACCCTCAGCTGCTTGTCTGGGTATTGGATACTGTCGAACTGCCACTGGCCAGAAGACACTCTGAACTTCACCCTAGTTAGCTGAGACAAGGAGATTCACTTCTGCTTTCTTGTAATGACCTGTTGGCCCTGTTGGCCCTGTGACCTTTCCTCTAATTCCTTTCACTGGCCATCGGTTTCAGCATGGTAAGCATATAAATCACATTATGTCATTTTGTTCAAACGATATATGTATCTCAAGCACCCAGCACATTTCTGCAGACATTCTGTTTCTCCCGACATCCTGTTTCTTGGGGACACAGAACCCAGTGACTTAATCTGTTTTTCTGCGGTTAAACTGCCTAGCTAAATATTTCTGCTTAGTTCAGCTATAACTCATAACTCTTTGTAAGAGAAGTATTTCTTACAAGGCACAGTCTTATCCATAAACCGTTACTCAATATTGCAAGCATTGATCAGATAAGCATACAGAATAAGAAAGGTGATTATATATCCATTTGAGGTTACTACAGTGGCACCATCAAATTCCACCCCAGCTTATGACCCAACAGGGTAAATTTTGCCACAAAGTCTCTTACTGTTCCTTCTCCTTGTCTCAGCCTTAAAAGTTCCGTTTTGTTACTTCACTTTCGATGTTGCTGGTGTAGTGGGCAGACATCGCTTTGAGGAAGTCCTTGAGACTGTCCAAGGCTGGGTTCCCACTGGCTAGAAGCAGTCTCACCCATTCCTGAGCCCCCCCCCCCTGGAGGTGGGAAATCACGAACGCCACTCTTTCCGAGTCGTTCTGAAACTCCCTTTCTCTCATTTTCAGGGCATAATTTATCTCCGTTCTGAATCCCATATACTCCCTGGGATCCCCATAGAATTTGCTGACTAAGGCAGGTACCTGTTGACGGAGAGTGGAGATTTGGCTCCCCTGCTGCTCTTCCTGCTTTTGTCCAGCCTTATCTTGAGGTGCCGTAAATCTTCCTCCAGCTTGGCATTCCTTTGCTCCAACCATGCCGTCTTTGTCTGTAACTCCTTAATTCTTGTCTCCGCTTCTGCCTGAACCCTTTCCACAGCCTCTTGAGCAGCTCCCTCCAAACGAGCTTTCTACTCCTCTAGCTGCCTTTCCACGTCAGACATTCTCAGCTTACACTCACAAGCAACTTGCAGAGGACTCCGAGAAAGCTGTCAGGGATTTACTCCTTCCCTTGGATGTTGCTCATGAGTAACGACAAGCCTTTAGGTAAGCTAAAACATTTATTGTCCATAATGGAATTGCAGAGTCTCTGCAGGCATGACTGCTCAGTCAGTTTGTTTCTCGGAGTGGCGGGCTTTCGCGCGCCCACCAACACAACCAACGGCTCGGCACCCTAAAATGGCGTCTGCGTCTCCTCCTACTCCACCCTCGGCTCATCTTCCTGTCTGTGACTGACGGTGCTGGGTCTCTGCTCTGTCATCCCCAGGCCTGGCATCTCCCTCTCTTCCGGAGACATTTCCTGACGGGGGCTGGAGGAGGAAGATGAATCTGTGGAGATTATGGGTGGCTGTTCTCTATAGCCCAGTGACCCCCCTTCCCTGGAGGAATCGCTATCTTCCCTCCCAGCTCTAGCTTGCTTCTCTCTCTCTCCCTGCTCCTCCCGAGTAGTCCCTCTTTCCCTGACAACATCCTTTACCTGGCAAAGACCAGGGAACAGGTGCAACGGTTCGCAAAGGAGCTTGGCCAGTATTTCCAGCTCAAGAACCTAGGCCCTGTTAGTGTTTACCTAGGTGATCAGGTAGACAGAGCTGAAGACGGTAGTGTCTTGCTCAGTCAGACAGGTAAGATAGTGCAGTTGTTGAAGAAGTTCAGGAGACTGGTTCTGTTTATTAAACGATCATACAGAGTAAAACACTAAAATGAATGCTTGGGAGGGGAACAGATTACAACTTAAATACCTGTATCCCAGCTAATAGGATTCAGGTGTACACAATGAGATTCCACACTTAAAGACACATACATCACAGCCTCGTCGGTGGCCTGAGGGACAAGAAGCTGCAACGACGCCTCTACGCCAAGAAGGACCTAAAATTCCAGGTCGCTCTGGAGGAGGCCCTGGCAACAGAAGCCGCCGAGAGGTCAACGCAAGAGGCACGGCCGAGCCTGCCGTCCCAACCAAGGGTCCACCACGAGGACCACGAGGACCTCATCGACGACTCAGGATCCAACAGGGAGGAGGTGCACAGAATACAGCGGCGCACTCAAGCAGTGCACACACCACAACTGCCTTGACCAGATGGAGGGAACTGCACAAGCTGTGGGGAGAGTCACGAGATGAGGACCTGCCAACAATGCTGTTTTTATTCCAAGTGATACCGATTATAGATAAGTTAGATTGCTTTAGAAAATGGCAAAAGGACCTATCGAAATTTGTATGGCAGGGAAAGAAACCAAGAATTAAATATAAGATACTGATAAACTCTAAAGAGAGAGGTGGCTTTTCCCTGCCTGACCTACGGATGTACTTTGAAGCAGCAGCCTTTTGCTGGTTAAAGGACTGGTTCAAGTTGGAAAATACAGAGGTGTTGGGCTTGGAAGGGCACGATAATGTTTTTGGGTGGCACGCTTATCTTTGGTATGACAAAGTAAAGGCCCACAAGGCCTTTAAAAATCACATAATTAGAAATGCCTTGTTTCAGGTCTGGACTCGTAACAAAGACTTATTGGAGAGAAAGACCCCTAGATGGATATCCCCAGTGGAGGCAAAGGCATATAAAAGACCAAACATGCCTGCAAAATGGCTAAAATACGCTGATATACTGCAACAAGATGGTCAGGGGTTTAAGCTGAAAACCTATGATCAGGTGAAAGAGGGAGTCTATGATTGGTTGCAGTACCACCAAATTAATGAAGTTTTTTAAATGGACAAAAAGTTAGGCTTTCAAGTGGACAAATCAAAGTTGGAGACAGAACTGTTAGATACGAACTCCAAAAACCTTTCCAGAATGTACAATTTGTTGCTGGAGTGGCATACAAAAGATGAGATGGTTAAATCGGTGATGATTGATTGGGCAAAAGATATAGGACATAACATCATGTTAGAAGAATGGGAGAAGCTGTGGAAGGAGGGTACTAAATTCACTGCGTGTAATGTGTTAAAGGAAAATATGATGAAAATGCTTTACAGATGGTATTTAACACCAGTTAAATTAGCCAAGATGTATCATGGATTGAGTAATGAATGTTGGAAATGTAAGAAAGTAGAAGGTACCTTCTATCACATGTGGTGGACGTGCCCAAAGGTTAAAGACTTCTGGGAGAAAATATATCATGAGCTTAAAAGAGTGTTTAAATACACCTTTTCTAAGAAACCAGAGGCCTTCCTATTGGGCATAACCAACCATGAGATACACAGGAAAGATAAAGTGTTTTTTTATGTATGCCACAACTGCGGCTAGAATTTTGATTGCTAAATGCTGGAAAGGTGAGGAGCTCCCTACGGTGGAAGAATGGCAGATGAAATTAATTGACTATATGGAACTCGCAGAACTGACCGCGAAGATCCGAGACCAGAGGGAGGAGGCGGTGCAAGAAGACTGGCAGAAATTTAAAGATTATTTGAAACAACGTGAAAAATTGGACATTTGAAGTGAAATCAGTGTATATAATAGGCGATAGCTATTACAATGTTAGGTTGAAGTAGGATATAAGAAGTGAAGTTTAAAGGAAATTTTAAGATAGTATAAGATAGAAATATAAGATGTTAAGATTAATGTGATAAGAATAAGATATAGTGATAGAAATATGATGAGTTAAGGTTAAGATGAAAATTATGGTGAATGTTTATTAAAGTAGTCAAGAAGTTACTAAAGTAAATTAGAACTGAACGCAGAAGAGGGAACGGGGGAAGTCCCCGAAATAAGAGTAGAAATGAAGTAAGAGTAAATAGGTGGATATGTTTTTGTGTTTTATTTGGTTGTTTTTGTGTAATTTGTAATGTGTTTGTTGTTTGTTTGTTTTATGTTGTTTGTATGGAAAACCCAATAAAATTATTATATATATAAAAAAAGACATGAGGACCTGCCATTTCCACAACGCAGAGTGCAGGCAGTGCAGAAAATCAGGTCACATCACCCGGGTCTGTTGGGCTCGACCCATCCAACACCAGGCATCAGATGACTGCCCCAGGTCCCAGGGCACCAAGGCAACTCGACGGAGATCACGTACTACCAGGTATACCAGTTGCCCCACCCCAACATAGAGAAAATTTATGTAGAGGTACAGATAGAGGGGGCCCCGTGCCGCATGGAGCTTGACAAGGGTCCTGAGATGGCATGTTTGTTCCAGCTCTACAGACAATCTCAGGACTATTTAATTGCTCATCTTCTAACATTGTGTATGCCATCAAATGCCAACAGTGCCCTTCAGCTCTCTATATTGGACAAACAGGCCAAACCCTATGCCAAAGGATAAATGGACATAAATCTGATATCAGGAATCTCAAGACAGAGAAACCAGTAGGAAAACACTTCAGTCTCCCAGGACATTCTATACAAGATCTCAAAGTAGCTGTCTTGCTACCAAGGAATTTCAGAAATAGACTGGAAAAAGAAGTTGCTGAATTGCAACTCATTACCAAACTTAAAACCATGGAGAGACCTGGTCTGAACAAAGACATTGGATTCTTATCTCATTGTGCACGACAAAGCTATCTTTAGCCATCTCACCCCTTGCTTTTTCCTGCAAGACCATTGCAGTCGTTAACAGTTGTCAACAGGTTTTCCACACCTATCAGCCAATCACCCATTCCCACCACCCTTCTGAGTAATACACCTTCCCACTCTCTCACTATATATAAGGGTCTGGTGACTTCTGTTTCAGTTGGTCTCTAAGGTGCTACTGGAAGGAATTTTTTTATTTTTTATTTTGTTTTGACTATGGCAGACCAACACGGCTACCTACCTGTAACTGGATCTGCTGAGTACTGTGTGCTTTAGCATGCACTGCAGCTTGAGTCGCAGACGCACGTCGGAGGAGGATGACTGATGGATCTCCACAGCGGCAAGGCTGAGAAGGAAGATGCTCTGGCTGGGGCCGAGCCAGCTATCTTTTCATCCCCAATTCCGACATTCCCATCTATACGAGATTGAGTTGTTGTTTTTAAAGCTTCGGCTAGATATTTGTAGTTGTTTCTTTTTTATGAGACGGGCTGGAATCTCTCTTAGTATAATGATATTCTTTTCATCTATTCTAAGCCTTTTTATAAATTTTGTAGAATTTTGTATTTTAGTACTCTTTTTTAAAATAATTAAATCTTCATTATTTAAAAGTAAACAAATTTACACTCACATCGACAAACGTTCTACATGCAAACGTCAAATAATATTTACTTAACATAGTTAGTCTACTCTTTATCTTCTGTACACCTTCTTATAGTGATAATTCTCTAAATTTATAAAAAAGGAATACTAAAAATGACTTCCAATTAGTCTCATCGTATTTTGTCTATTGATGAAATTATATCACACAGTTGTATATTTATTACAAGTCTTCTTTATAGTTCTTTACTCTTCTATATTTACACAGTTTCAGACTCAGTCTAATTCTGCCATAAGATTGCCTTTTATACCGTTATCCTTTAGGTGTTCTTTGAAAATTCTCCACTCCTTATGGACTACTTGTCTCATTTGTCCTTTTATCCTTCCTGTCGTCTTTGCTAGCTGTAGGTATTCTACCATTAAAGTTTGCCAGTCTGATGTGCTGGGTACTATTTTATTCTTCCAATTTCTGGCTATCAAGATTCTCGTTGCTACTATCCCATACATGAACAATGTTCCTTTTGATTTTTCCTATTTCATTTGGCAGTATACTTAATAAGAATATTTCTGGTCTTTTTTTGAATGTGCATTTAAATAATTTCTTAAGTTCTTCATATATATTATTCCAAAATACACCAAAGTCTGCATAGGTCCACCACATATGCATATAAGACCCATTTTCTCTATTACAGGGGTCGCCAACTCCCAAGAGACTGCGATCTACTCACAGAGTTAAAAACTGGCAGTGATCTACCCCCTTTTTGGGGGTTCAGGTCAAAGTTGTTGAGTTTTTTTAGGAAGGAGGAAGGCCCATTTTGGGGGAGTTTGGGTCACGTTTGTTGAATTTTTTCAGGGAGAAGGTAAAATGTTGAGCTTTTTTAAGGGGAGCCACAGTTGTTCAGCTTCTTTGGGGGGGAGCCAATGATCTACCAGTGATCTGCAGACATCCAGTGATCTACCAGTAGATCACGATCTACCTGTTGGACATGCCTGCTCTATTACATCTCCAACATATAGGAGATCTGTTCTTATACATTTTGGCCAGTTTTTCCGGCATCTGATGCCATCTATACATCATCTTTGATATATTTTCTTTAATATTTTTTTTAATAAACTCTTTATTTCTTATCAAATTATACAGCGTAAACAAAAAACAGTAACAAAAAATACATGTTGCAAGAAATTGCCAAATCATTACATCTTATACAATTCCCCATCACTCCCCCCTCCCTCCTTGGTTCCCTCCCCTCCCCTCCCCCCTTTACTTCACAGTCTACCTTACATATTGTCTTTAGTATCCTTTAGTCCATTCGCACGTCCTTATATCTATCCAATTTTCCTTTTATCTTATTCGTTTGGATCTTTACCATTCTGCCAAGAGGTTGGCTCTCCCCACATATAATTTAAAATAATCTTTAAGTGATTTCCAATTCTTTTCTCTCTCCGATTCACTTTTTCCTTGTAATTCCTCATATTTTACTGCCCAATTACAATAAGTCAACAATTTTAACTGCCATTCCTCTTTTTCCGGTACTCTTTGAGTCTTCCATTTTTTTGCTATCAATAGTCTCGCCAAGACCGTGGCATATAACAATAGATGTCTGTCTTTTGCCTGAACTTCACTATCCATCATTCCTAAAAGAAATAACTCCACACTTTTCTTGAAAGAATATTTAACCATTTTCTTTATCTCCTTATATACCATTTCCCAAAACACTTTTATTTCTTTACAGGACCACCACATGTGCATGAATATACCTACTTCTCTTCTACACCGCCAACATTGGTTATTTACATTCTTGTACATTTTTGCCAGCTTAACAGGTGTAAGATACCATCTATATTGCATCTTCAGTAAATTTTCCTTAATATCATAATTTGGAGTTAAATGGTTATCCCTCCTCCACAATTTTTCCCACTTCTCCAGCATTATTGGTCGGCCTACGTTTTGACCCCATCTTATCATGACTTCTTTAACTTGTTCCTCCTCTGTCTCCCATTGCAATAATATCTTATATAAATTTTTTGTATAGCCTTTTTGCATGTCCAATAATATTTCTTCTAATTTTGATTTCCCTTTTTCAAATCCAATTTTTTTATCTTGTTGAAATTTTTGATTTATTTGGAAATATTGGAGCCAGCTAGTTAAGTAGTTTTTCAGTTCGTCATATGTTTTTAATTTTAGTTCTCCTTCCTTTTCCTCCAATAGATCTCTATAGGTAGGCCAATTTGAGTCCATATTTCTTTTTTTAACTGCCACCATCTCCAGGGGGATAACCACCAAGGTACCTTTGTCTCAAAGTACCTTTTATATTTTAACCAAACTCTGTATAATGATTTCCTGATGATATTATTCATAAAGATATTTTGTTTGTTTATTTTTTCTTTCATGAGGTACCAATGCCAGCCAAAACCTAGCCCTTCTCCCTCCAAATCTAATAAATCATTATTCTTCAGTTCTATCCAGTCCTTGATCCAATATAGTGCTGCCGCATCGTGGTACAATTTTAAATCGGGTAATCCAAACCCCCCTCCTATTGTCTATTAAATTTTTATATTTTATTCGGGGGTTTTTCCCGTTCCAGATAAATTTGGCGATGTCTTTTTTCCATTCTTTAAAGTGGTCTGTCCCCCCTAGTAATGGTAGGTTCTGAAACAGATAATTCATCTTAGATAGTACCCCCATTTTCACCAATGAGATTTTACCAAGTAATGATATTCTTAATTTAGACCATATTTCCAATTTTTCTTTGATTTGTCTCCATTTCCCCCCGTAATTTTCTTTTATCAGGTCCAAGCTATTCGTTGTTATTAGGATGCCTAAATACTTTATCTTTTTTGATATTTTTAACCCTGTGAGTTCTTGTAATTTTTCCTTTTCTTTATTTTCCAAATTTTTTACCATCATCTTTGTTTTTTCATAGTTTATTTTTAAGCCCGCTAAGTTGCCATATTCTTTTATAACTTGCAAAGCATTTGGAATGCTATTTAAGGGGTCTTCCGATGTTATGAGTATATCATCTGCGAAGGCCTTGATCTTATGTTTCGTTTTTCCTATCACCACCCCCTTTATTTTCTCATCCTCTCTTATCGTTCTTAATAGAATCTCCAAAACAATTATAAATAGGGGTGGTGATAGGGGACAACCTTGTCACGTTCCTCTTGTAATATTTATGTTTTCTGTTAATTTATTATTGATTAATAACCTCGCATTTTGCTTCCCATAAATAGCTCCAATTGCCTTTTCAAATTTTTCTCCTATATTTATTTCTTTTAATATTCTTTTCATAAATTGCCAAGAGACCCTGTCGAAGGCCTTTTCTGCGTCTAGGGATATTATTGCCGCTTGTTTTCCTCTATTATTTTCTAAGCATTCCATTATGTTTATAATATTTCTTATATTTTCTTTGCCCTGTCTGCCTCTCACAAAACCTACTTGGTCTTTGTGTATTATGTCAACCAATATATTGTTTAATCTGTTAGATAGTACTTTGGTGAAAATTTTATAATCACAATTTAGCAATGATATGGGTCTATAATTTTGGGGGGATTCTAAGTCTGTTTTCTGTTTTGGGATTAATGATATCACTGCCTCCTCCCATGACGTTGGTACTGTCCCATTTCTCAGAGTGTTGTTCATTAACTCTTTCAGCGGTGGTATTATCACCTCCTCTAGATGTTTGTAGTACTCCATTGGTAGCCCATCTGGGCCCGGTGTTTTCCCTTTTTTCATGCCTTTGATTGCTTCCTTTATTTCTAATATTGTAATTTCTTTATTTAATATATCAGTTTTTTCTTGGGATAGTCTCGGAAGTTTATGTTTTGTTATATATTCCTCAATATCTTCATTCTGTAATTCTTCCTTTTGATATAAAGTTTTATAATAATTTTCAAAAACTTTCATAATCTCATTAATATTATTTATAATCTTTCCCTCTGATTTAATTTTATTTATTAGTCTTTCGTTCTTTCTCTTATTTATTTTCCAACTCAATAATTTACTGGGTTTATTAGCCCACTCAAAGTTTCTATATTTCCATAGTTGGATTTGATATTCCATTTCTTGTTCTATAATTTTTTGATATTGTGATCTCAAAAATTTTAATTCGTTTTCTATTTCCTTTTTTCCTGATTTATATAGATTTTTTTCTTTGATTTTTATTTCTTCTAATAGTGTCTCTTTATGTTTTTCCCTTTTCTTTCTGATTATGGCATTTTGTTGGATAAAATACCCTCTTACCACCGCTTTCCCAGCATCCCATACTATTTTCGAATCTACCTCTCCATTGTTGTTGAGCACGAAAAATTCCTTCATAAGTTCTTGGGCTCCTTTTTTAATCTCGTCATTATTCAGTAAGAACACATTTAACCTCCATTTTCTATTTATCTCTTGTTTTCCTTCTTCTAATACTATTGTTACCGGATTATGGTCAGAAAATGTCTGAGGCCCAATCTCTACTTTTTGTATGTGTAGTGTCAATTCTTTGGGTATCCAAATACCGTCTATTCTACTTGCGGTTTGGTGTCTATTTGAGAAGAAAGTAAATTCTTTTTTTATGGGGAATTTGTACCTCCAAGCATCTACCATGTCAAAGTTTCTCATCATTTCCGTAAATAATTTCGGTAATTTATTCTCTTTCTTTTTCCCTAAATTTATTGTTCTATCCAACTCAGGGTCGGTGACTCCATTTAAGTCTCCCATAATTATTATCCTCTCTCCTACATAGTTCATTAACTGTTTTTCCAAATTTTTGAAGAAAGTCACTTTGCTACCGTTGGGTGCATACACACCAACCCAAAACCATCTTTTACCTTCTATTAGTGTCTTAACTATTATGATTCTTCCCTCTTTATCCTTCCACACTAACTCTGGTTCCCATTGATTTTTTACGTATATTACTACTCCTCTTTTTTTTCCTTTGATGCGAGGATATGAATTCTGATCCTAGTTTTTCATTTTTTAAAACTCTTTCATGTTTTTTATTTACATGTGTTTCCTGGAGGCAGATGATATCCCAACCTTGCTTTTTTAGTGTGTGAGTTATCCTGTTCCTCTTCTTTTTATTGTTCAGGCCGTTTACGTTCCAACAAATTGATTTTATCTTCATCTTTATTAATTATATTATAAGAATTGGACGTATAAGAGTTCGCTCAAATAGGAAATAGAACAGCTGAAAGAAAAAAAACACAACAGCAACAGCTAAACAAAGAACAGCCTTAATTAAAAGGGATATAATTATGTGTATATTTCTTTTACTCTTCCCCCTTCTCCTCTTCTACTTCTGCCTCTTCTCCCTCTGCTTCAGCCTCTTCTCCCTCTGCGTCAGTCTCTGCGGCGTCTTCTTCTTCCTCCTCTTCCTGGTTGTGTCGTTGTTCTTTTGTCAACTTTGTTTTGCCTCCTCCCAGTTCCTGTGTATACGTTCTTTCGAATCTTTTAGCCTCCAACACAGTCTCAAATCTTCTCCTTTTTCCCTTAAATGAAAATGATAGTCCCTCTGGGTATTCCCAGCGAAAACGGATTCTTTTAGCTTTTAGGGCTCTTGTTAGAAACTGATAGTTCTTCCTCTTTTGAATCAACCTGGGAGGAATTTCTTTTAGAATTACTATTTCTTCTCCATCTATTTTCAATTTCTTCCTTCCTTTTGTTTGTAGAATTTTGTTTCTCATCCACAAAGTTGTAAAAGTCACTAAGCAATCCCCAGGCCAGTTGTTCATTTTTGCTTTTTTTGAATTAACCCTGAAGGCTTTTTCTATCCGTATTTCCACTTCTTGTTCCTCTAAGTCCAGCCACTTCGCCAATTCACTAATTATTTTTGCCTCTATTTCTTCATTTGGATTTTCTGGTATATTTCTGAACCTGAGAGTCTTTTCACGCAATTGCATCTGTATCATAGATAATGCATCTTGTGTTGCCTCCTGTATCATTCTCTGTTCTTCCATTTCTTTCTTTATTTTTTCCAATTCCTTTTTCCCTTCTTTTTTTTCTTTGGAGAATTTTTTCACAGCATTCTCAGTTGTCTGACTTTTTGTTTGTATATCTTGTATTGCTTTTTCCGATTGATTTGCTTTTTCTTCCACTCTTTTCAGGTGTTCTTTAATTTCTGATTTCTCTTTTTCATTTGCTTCCAATTTCCCTTCCATCTTTTCTATTTTCCCTTCTAATCCTTTAAACCTGTCATTCATCGCATTCATTTCTTTTTTAATTTCCATGATGTCCTGTTTAATTTCTCCAATATCGCCTTTCAGACTCAGAATTAATTCTCGGAGGTCTGGTTCTTGAGCTTGCTCTGCCATTGAATTTCTCCTTTGCGTTGTTATTCCTGCTGTTGTCTTTTTTAGATGTTTATCCATTTTATTTTATTTTATTTTATTTTTTCAGCAAGGATGCAATGTGCTTTCCCTCCTCACGGTGGTGCTTGGCTCTAGTTAATTTAATCGTATGCAGTTTGCGGTTTGCAGTCTTTCGTTCAGCCACTGGGTGTCGCTGGTATCTTCACTTAACTATCGCTTCTTAGATCTTCTATTTCCACTTCCTGGGTCTCTCTGCTTCCACTTGCTTAGTCATTTCCAGCTATACGATCCCCGCCATTTTTTTCCTCTCTCCAACTCCTTTTACAGTTTTTTTTTCTTCCCTCCTTCCCTTCTTTGTAATAACCTTCACCACGTCTCGTTACTCTCTCAATTTCCGCTCACTCCAACCAGTTCTAGCTTCTCCACGCAGCTACCCTTGGTTTTTTTCCACGTTTCTGATCCAATTCTATACACATGCGTATGGGTTCTGACACACAGTAAGGTAACTCCTCAAAAAACTTTCCTTTTGCAGCTTCTTATAAGTTGTTTTATAAGTTTCTTTCTCGTGCGCTATTGTTTCACCTCTTCATTTAAAGTCTTCTCTCCCTTCCGCTGCGCCCCTCTCCTTTCAACTGCACTCGCCTCCTCCCTCTGCTTATCTCTCCTTTGTGCAGCGCACGGGAGCTCTTAATGGCAAACTCAGCTCTTTTTCCTTCGGTTCATTAATTAACCGCACGAGGAAAAGGTACAGTCAGTATAATAAAAGGAATTTTACCGTCACGGCCGCTCCAGGGGTAAGCTCCGAGCTGGTAAGTACGATCGCCCTTGTCTTAGCGCTCAGGAAACCTCCTCTCCTCAGCCGAGCCCAGCGTCTCCGCGTTTCAGCTTTTAAGATTATAACAGGCTGTAAATTTTATATCTACTTGCCACAATCTTTCCCATTGTTCCATGAGGATATTATGACCTAGGTCCTGCGCCCATCTCACCATTACTTACTTTATTTGTTCTTCCTTCACCTCCCATTCTAGTAAAAGGTCGTAAACCCGTGAGATGTATCTTCCTCTACTTTGTATTAATTCTTTTTCGAATTTTGATGTTTCTTTAGCAAGACCCAATGTTTTGTCCGTATTTAATCTTTGGTGTATTTGAAAATATTGTAGCCAATCTGTTAGATACCCTTTTATTTCTTCATATTTCTTCAACTGTAATTCTTGTTTTTCTTCTAGTAACAATTGGTATGTGGCCCACTACCCTTCCATATTTAATTTTTTAACTGCTATTACTTCTGCTGGTGAGGTCCACAAGGGGATCTTTGGTTCTAAAATTCCTTTATACTTCAACCATATCTTATATAGTCATTTTCTTATTATATGGTTCAAAAAACCCCTGTGGACCTTTACCTTTTCATATAATAAATAGGAGTGCCACCCATACCGATTGTCATATCCCTCTAAATCCAGCACATCAGAGTTCTTTAGTGTTACCCACTCTTTTAACCATAGTAGTCCTGCAGCCGCATGATACAGTTCAAAATCAGGAAGTGCAAATCCTCCTCTCTCTCTTTTGTCTTTTAATACTTGATGTTTCATCCTTGGTCTTTTTCCATTCCAAATAAACTTTGCCATGTGAAGTGAAGACAACGCTTAGGAGTTGATGCATGTGAGCATTGCCGGAAGCAAGCTGAGGGCCAGCTTGGCAGAGCCTCTTTTTATTGGCAGAAAATGCAGAACCAGTCAGATACATTTTGGACTGTGCCCTTTGCAAATCTTCCACCCACGAGGTCGTAGGGTGGTACAAAGTTATTTCGGTACCTGTTTCCACGGCATCATTTCCCCCTTGAACAAGGTTTAATCAAAGCAGACAAAGGTCACAGACAGGGCACAGCAGGCTGCTAAGGAAGCGAAAGGTGAAACCGAGGGCACGACATGCAGACCGCTGCAGCTTGCCTGGGGGCGGAAGTATGCCTCACGCCTGAAGGTCAGAATGTGGCCTGCCGGGGGGGAAGTGTGCCTCACCCCCGGTGATCAAGCCACGGCCTATCTGCAGGCGGAGATGGGCCTCACACCGGTGGTCGTTTACTACACCCCCCTTTCCTTCCTATATGAGCATAAGGCTCGGCAGCGTCCGTGCGCAGTGCATGAAGACGGGCATATCCTGAGGAGTCAATGGTGCTGGGTGCTGAGAAGAATCCGTGCAGAAGTGCAATAAGTTGGGCAAGTAGGGCAGCAAATAGTGGTCCAATAATTTGGGCAAATGTGGCGTCAGTCAGTCAATCAGAAACAATGAGCCTAGAGTTTCTAGTTATGGCAGGAAATAAGAAACCTAATGTCTCTAGTTGTGGTAGCAAATAATGAGACCAATGTCTCTGGGATGCGGTTCCTTCTTGGTCTGCATTTGGTGACGCTTGGTCCTTGTTGGGTGGCCTGGTCCCAGCGTCTTTTGTAGGGTCAGCTGGAAGTCTGGAATGGGGTCAGGTGTTGAATGGGGTCAGGTGTTGGTGCCACGCCATGCTGGAGAACTGGAGTATGGAATGCTGGCTTCACTGAGCTGGAGCCTCTCGCTGGACCCTGTAGGGCTAGAAAGAACAACAGAGCCTTGCCCCCTGAGTGAGCTGGGGCACTGGTCCATGCTACTGCGTGTCAGGTAGCTGGCAATAAGACCTATGGAAGCTCAATGGTCTGGAACCTACAAAAGAGCTCTGCTTCTGGTGCTTGCTGCTCAGAATTAAAAGTGATATAAGTAAGGGAGAACAATAAATTGAGAGAATTTGAGAGAATTTAGGGAGAACAGCAAGGTATTCAAGGTATACTGGATGTTGCTCAGGGTCCAGAATCTTTCCCACTGTCTTAATTGAATGTGCAAAAATGTTCAGTACGCAATGACCATGCTTCATAATTGTAATTCTACGTGTTAGGGAAATATTCCCCTGCTGGCAAAACTGCTGAAACAGATTGGAGCAAGAGGAAGGGGCACTTTCTGTATGGAAAGCTTGGGGCAGGCCCATAATAGTGATGCAAGCATGCACGGGTTGCATTACTTTAGCAGCTGTGTCTCCACATTGTGATGAGGCCCATAGAAACCCTGAGAAGGCATCTACGGTATAGGGACCGCTGCATAAGAACAAAATTGGGGAACGCGGGTCACATTCATATGCCTTACTGGCATGATTTTGTGCCTTTAAGATTAAGAGCATGAGAAAATGGGCAAGGGTACTCTTAGAGCACTGAGGCCAAGCTCTAGCAATTCTTTTGCTGAAGTCAGCAGGCAGGTGAATTTGTTTTTGTGGCTCTTGCACTCTGATAGAAAACCAAAACCTCAAATGAGTCTGAGAACTGTATCGAAAGTCAGCCCACGCGAGGCTACATCCGTTTAAGCTATGTCTCCTGCTGCTAGTCAGAGGCAGGGTAAAAAATGGCTCCAGAATCTATGCCACACATGGAACAAAACATGTATTGGTGTTGCACGTAAGCAGGTGTTGCAAAGAGAGAGGCAAACTCAACAGATTTTTCAACTTTGATGAGAAAAGACAGCTATGGGCTGAAACACACAATGACTGCTCACAAATTAGACAGAACAACTGAAAAAGCTGAAAAACTAAATCTACTTTTCTCTGAGAGGAAGGGGCGCATTTTACATCCAAAACCACAAGCTCAGGAAGTTGAAACCACCACTTTGCTGCAAAGAGTTATTGTTCTTTGCTGCTGAGTACTGAGCAGTTGGTCCTGACTGACACCCTATGGATTTAAAAGAGGGACACACTGGGATACAACCAAACAGAGGGTCTGGGGGTGAGTTATAAACCAAATTTTTAACAACTACAACTTGCTAAGTTTGCAGTAAGGTCAAAAACCTTGCATTGTTAAAGGCGATACAAATGTCAGAGGACCTAAGCTGCAATGCATGAGACCATTTTCTACTGAGGTTTGTCATGGCCTGGGGGTTTTCCGTTGGTGTGCATGGTCTGTGCGATTGCTAAGCGCCAGGGTCTTGCTGATCCAGGGCGATCCACAAGTGCTGGGCTAAAGAGTTGTTGGAACCAAGGCCAGAGGCTTGTGTTGTTACTTTTAGCAACCTAAGCAGGGCTGCACTGGTGCTGTACAGCCTCAAGCGCGTCAGCCCTTTAAAGGCAACGCTGTGAAACAGACATGGATTTCAGGGTTTTTTCATTTCCTGTAATAAATCTCTACCCCAAATATTCAAATGCATAGAAAGCACCAATGGACGGGTGATGGCAGCTGTGTAACCACCATGAATATGCCCCAGGAGCCAATGCCACTTTGGTGTCTAGGCTGAAGCCCTTTAATGTTCCAAAGCTCCTTGAGAGCAATTGTGACCAGGTGAAAGGCTGTTCCATTTGGCGTATCACAATGACACTGCACCAGCAAAAACAAGACTATGTAGGGGCAATATTAACTGTGTGAGCACTATTAATGGAGAATCAGGGAGGGTAGAGTCTAACCCACCCCCTCCGCGGCAAGCTTCCTGTGGCAGGCACAGGAAAAGAAGGTCAGATTAGCAGTGCCTCAGACTGGCTTTCTTGCCAAGACTGGGTCCAAAAAGTGGGCATTTTAAGAACGCCATTACAGTCAGCGTCAACCACACCAGGGATTTGTCCAGTGTGGGACCTAGGGAGAAGCAGACCCTCTGTTCCAGTAGGAAGAGGTCTTTTGTCTGGAGTGGGAATAAGTTGAACTTCTCCTGGCAGATGGAAGGTGGCATCTAGGTGCAGAATTAAATCCAGCATCCCACTGCCTTGGGCAGCAGCCTTTAAGGACATTACTGGCAGCTGCTGCCTGTACAGAGGAAACATCCTCTTTTGACCCTGGGCTAGAGGGGGCCCCAATGAGGGATCTCCTGCATTGATTGGCCTTATCTGGCTGGCACAAAGCAGCTGCTAGGACATTTGCTTTGTAAATTTGTGAACCTATATTCTGGTAAGCACCCAAAGTCTGTGGTTGATTTAAGATCTCAGAGGTTTGTGCTGTTGGGAAAACTTGCTTACAGTCTGCAGTTGCATCTTCCATAGACATTTTCAATGGGATTGCATCAGGGGTGCCAATCTGCTGTGTTACCATTGCTTGCAAGCATTTAGTGAACTCAAGAAAGCGCTTAGGGGTTCTTTGTCTGATAATGGCAGAGTTTTCAATGGATTTTCCAGATTCAGTGACTTTCTTGGACACTTGCACGGCACATGCAGAAATTATGGGGAAGCACCCTTGGGGCAGCTGACATGGCATGTTCACAGTACTGGACTGCCCTTGCCTATAAGTGCTGGACAAGCCAAATTCATCAGCAGCCTTCATTACTTCACTGACAACAGAATAAGGCAGATGGTCCCAATGGCTAACTTGATTTTCCTGGCCATCTGGTGTCCTTGTCACCGGGCAGACCATGGTCAGGTCTGCAAACTCTTCTGCAGTTAGGCAAGAAGATGCTTTAGCCTCCTTACCCATTTGCTGGGCAGCAGAGAGGGTTTCCTTCTGAGCCTTTACCAGCTCCGAAGGTTCTTCTATGCCTGCCAGGTCAGGCAGACATGAGGACTTGAAAGGATTGTTACAGGAAATGTTGGACTGGGGTAAGGGAAGAAGTTGCGGAGAAACCTGAGGAGCCTCTGCAGTTGGCTTTTTAAACACTGGTTTCTCAGCAGCCGTTTTCATCAGCGCTATCACCGACAAACCTGGTGGGGGGAATGGAACAGATGGAGGATTGACAAGTGGA
The DNA here is from genome assembly GCF_009819535.1 of Lacerta agilis. Lineage (NCBI taxonomy): Eukaryota > Metazoa > Chordata > Lepidosauria > Squamata > Lacertidae > Lacerta > Lacerta agilis. The sequence continues at coordinate 1,851,040 of NC_046330.1, forward strand.
GGTACAGGCTGGACCTGTGCAGGGGTGAAACACTGAACAGCATCTCGGCAGAAGTACCATGCCTGGAGGACCTGTATCGGAGCCCTAGGCTCCAAATGCAGGGACTGTCCTATCGCCTCCCAGTCCCTTGGCCGGAGAGACCGGCTCTCGCAATACGAGGAACATTGGGCATGGATTTCTTGCAGGAGGGCATTAAGTGCCTTGCAAGAAAAAGGATGCTGTGCTTTTAAAAGCAGGTACTGGAGGTCTTTATGATGTTGCAATTGCTGGACAGTTAGGGAACACCCCATACTCACGTTTCTTCCTTCGTATATTCACCAGAATCCTGTAAAGGATGGAGGACGTGTCTGTAGCTCTTGCCGAGCGTAGTGAGTAAAACTGGCCCCACGGGGTGCCCCATGTTGGGCGCCAGATGAAGAGAAAGACGACGCTTAGGAGTTGATGCATGTGAGCGTTGCCAGAAGCAAGCTGAGGGCCATCTCGGCAGAGCCTCTTTTTATTGGCAGAAAATGCAGAACCAGTCAGATACATTTTGGACTGTGCCCTTTGCAAATCTTCCACCCACAAGGTTATAGGGTGGTTATTTCGGTACCTGTTTCGACTGTATCATTTCCCCCTTGAACAAGGTTTAATCAAAGCAGACAAAGGTCACAGACAGGGCACAGCAGGCTGCTAAGGAAGCGAAAGGTTAAACCGAGGGCGAGGGCACGACGTGCAGACCACTGCGGCTTGCCTGGGGGCGGAAGTGTGCCGGTGGTTGTTTACTACAGCCATGTCTTTTCTCCATTCTTGTAAACATTTCATACCCCCTAATATCGGTATGGTTTGAAATAAAAAAAATATTTTGGGGAGTATGTTCATTTTGATCACTGAGATTCTACCCCAGAGAGAGAGGTGTAACCTATTCCACATTTCCATGTTTTTCTTAACTTCCCTCCATGTTTTCACATAGTTATCTTCATATAAATAAATGCATTTTGTTGTAATCCAGATCCCTAAGTATTTTACTTTTTTCTTAACCTCTATACCTGTCATTTGCTGGAGTTCTTTACTTTCCTCTGCATTTAAATTTTTAGTTAACAGCGTTGTTTTTTTGGTATTTATCTTTAAGCCCGCCACTTTCCCATATGTCTTGATTATTTCTAGCGCCACTGGAATACTTTCTTTTCGATCCTGTGTTATTATTAGGTCATCTGCGAAAGCTCTAACCTTGTAGGATTTCCCCCCAATTATAATTCCTTTAATTTTATTTTCATTTCTAATATTTTGTAAGAGGATTTCCAAAACTACAATGAATAGCAGAGGTGAAAGGGAGCGTCCCTGTCTTGTTCCCTTTGTAATTTGAAAACTTTCTGTTAAGTTCCCATTTATTATTAACCTTGCTCTTTGCTGTTCATAAATCACTTCTATAGCTTTTCCCATTCTTCCTCTTATTCCCATTTCTCCATCTGCTTCTTCATAAAATACCAAGACACATTAACGAATGCCTTTTCCACATCCAAAAGTAAGAGAGCTGCTTTTTTATCTGTCTTAAATTCTGAATATTCTAGTATGTCCACTATATTTCTTGTATTGCTCGATATTTGCCTCCTTGGTAAAAAGAAAACCTGCTTGGTTAGGGTGTATAGTTTCTTTAATCACCTCTTTTAGTCTATTCACAATAATTCCAGCAAAGACCTTGTAATCACTATTCAAAAGGGATATTGGTCTAATTAGGCATTAGTTCTAAATCTGTATCTTGTTTGGGTAGTAATGTAACATATGCCTTTTTCCAGGAGTCCGGGACTTTCCCTTTTTCTAAAGTTTGGTTAATTATTTCTTGTAGAGGAGCAATCAATATTTTTATTATATTTTCCAATTAAACAAATTAAACAAATCATAAACATACAAACACATAAAAATCCTCGCTCTGCCGAGCTTCGACTTCCCTCCCTCACGTCAGCAGTTTTTCTAGTCCAATGTTTTTTATAGTGTTCTAATGGCAGTCCATCTGGGCCTGGTGTTTTTCCTGTTTTTGATTTTTTCATTAAATTTTTAATTTCTTGTAATGTTATTGGAGTGTCTAATTCTTTTACTTTTCCAGTTATATTAATTGCCAATTGATGTTTTTCTAAGTATTGTTCTATTTCGTCTTTATTTTCTTCTCTTTTCTTATACAGTTCTTCATAATATTTTACAAAATTTTTCATTATTATCTTTGGGTTATCTATAATTTTTTCTCCAACTCTTAATCATTTTATCATTTTTCCTTTTCTTTAATTGCCTTACCAGATATTTGCTGGGTCTAATAGTAAATTCAAAATTATTCTGTTTCCAATTCCTCAACTTCCACTCTATTTCCTATTCAATTTTTGTTTTATACTCTGCTTTTAATATATTGATTTCATTTCCTAAGCTAACATTTTTTGGTTTTTTATTCAATTCTTTTTTTCTTTTCAATTCTTCTAATATTTTGTTTTTTCTTTTTCTTTTTCTCTTTTCTGTATGGCATTTTGTTTTATAAAATACCCTCTAATAACTGCTTTACTGGTGTCCCATATTATTCTGCTATCGGTGTCTTTTTTGTTATTAAATTTAAAAAACTCCTTTAATGTCTTTTTTGCCCCTTCTAATATTTTTTCATCATACAGTAATGAGTCATTAAGCTTACATCTTCTTATTCCTGTTTTCCATTCCGGTTTCAATTGTAATAAAATTGGATTATGATGCGATATTGTCCTTGGTAATATTTGAATCTCAAAAATTCTTCCCACTAATTCTATTGAAAGCCAGATTGCATCAATCCTACGTGCCATTTTTTGGAATCTGAAAAATACGTATAGTCTCATTCAGTCTCATTTTTAAATCTCCAGGCATCTTTCAAATCTAAAATTTCCACCATTTTTTTAAAAAATGGGGGGAGGGGTAATTTCCCTTGTTTTCCTTCCTCTCCTTTTCCTGTTCTATCCATTTGTGGATTGATGACTCCATTAAGATCTCCCATTAATATCATTTTTCCTTCCACATATTCCATCATCTTTTTTTTCAATTTCAAAAGAATTCTGCCTTTTTCCCATTTGGCGCATAAACTCCTATTATATGAATTGTTTCCCCTTGAAGTTTTATTTTAAGTATTACCACTCTGCCTTCTGAATCTGTGAATAATAATTGTGGTTCTAGGTGGGACTTAACGTAAATCACCACTCCTCTTTTTTTAACTTCATCCACTGCAATGAATTCTGTCCCTAATTTTGGGTTTATTTTTAAGTTTATTTTGCAAATTACAAAAGAAAACAATAAAAAAACAGAAGTACACAGAAAAAAATGAAAGAAAAAGCCACTTCCCTCCACACACACACCCCACCACACTGTGATGACTTCCAGCCTTTTCTGTATTGCTTTTTGTGATTCTTGCTTCGTCAACAATTTCGCTGTTTTACTCCTTCATCTATTTTCTGTTGCACAATGAAAGGGGGGGGGGGAGAGACAACAATAGTGGCAGTAACTTAAAAGGTTCTTTCCCCACTTAGTCAATGAGCCTTATGGCTATTTTCTGTGCTAGGTCCCATACAATTAGATTGATTGATTGATTAATTAATGTATGTATGTATGTATGTATGTACTGTTGTGAGACTTCCCGGGGGGGCAAGTTGTTAGACTGACCCCCAGGCAGGAACGAAGCCTCTGTGCCTTCCTGGCTACTCGAGTCCAGGAAGCATTAGTAATATGTGATTGTTTCCAGCTTGAAAACAACACACACAAGCCTTTAAGGCTAAAACCTACTTTATTGTAGATAAAGTGCAGAGTATGTCTCTGCGTGCCAGCTCAGATAGTCAGAGCTGTGCATAATACGTCCAGCACCTCTTGATGCAGAACTGAAAGTAAAGTACATCAGTAAATTACAATGACATCACATGTGTGGGAAGACTGGTGTATTTCCCACAGGGTGAAACATGACTCTTAGTCAGGTGACCTCGCTTCTTGCAGCTCGGCTTGTACTAATATCACCAACAAGTTAGGGCACCAACAAGTTGGTGTGCTGAAGCGCAGCAGTCAGGGTGAGATAAGCCAAGGTCAAACAGTCCAGGTCAGAAGCCAGCCGAACTCAGGTATCAGTACTGGGGTCAGGAGAAGCCGAAGTCAGAGACAGTCAAAGTCAGGAACAAGCCAAGTCAGTCAGGAACAAGCCAGGAGTCAGGAACAAGCCAGGAACACAGGAACAAGACGAGCAAAAGCAACCATGCGCCCAGCACAATAGTTGCAGACGCTGTAGAATAGGGCAGCCGGCTTCCCTAAGAAGCCAGTTCACTCCCACGCTTCTTTTGAGCTACAGCTGTCTCTAATTGCCGCCTTCGCTTCTCAGCTCAGCGTTCTACAGCTGAGAAGGGAGGAGGAGAGGGGATCGGCTGATTCCCCTCCTGACTGGGACCTGCTTCTGGCCCCACTTCTTCCTCTAGTTCTGGTCTTCCCTCCTCCTCCCTGTCAGATTCCTCCTCTTCTGAGGAATGCCGCCACCAGTCTTCCCCAGATACGAATTCCTCTGTGGGTGCTGCCTTGTCAGGGGGGGCTTGCCACCACTCCTCCTCATCTGCCACGACTGTTAGGGCGCCAACAAGTTGGCGTGCTGTAGCGCAGCAGTCAGTCAGATAAGCCAAGGTTGAACAGTCCGGGTCAGAAGCCAGCCGAAGTCAGGAATCAGTATGGGGTCAGGAGAAGCCGAAGTCAGAACAGTCCAAGTCAGGAACCAGCCAAGTCAGTCAGGGAAAAGCCAGGAACCAGGAACAAGCCAAGGGTCAGGAACAAACCAAAGGTCAGGAGCAAGCCAGGAGTCAGGAACAAGCCAAGGGTCAGGAACAAGCCAGGAGTCAGGAACAAGCCAGGAGTCAGGAACAAGCCAGGAGTCAGGAACAAGCCGAGGACCAGGAACACGCCAGGAGTCAGGAGCAGAACGAGCAAGAGCAACCACACACTCAGCATGTCAGTTGCAGGTGCTAGTGAAGGGAGCATTCAGCCTTTGTTAAGTAGCTGGCCTGCAACCACGTCTCTTATGAGCTACAGCTGCCTCTAATTGTTCCCTGCGTCTCTCAGCTCTACGCTCTACAGCTGAGAAGGGAGGAGGGGAAGGGCTGTTTCTCTCTTCACAAGGGCCTGATTCTGGCTCGACTTCCTCTTCCTCCTGTTCTGGTCTTTCCCCCTCTCCATCTGACTCTTCCTCTTCCGAGGAGTACCGCCACCAGTCCTCTCCAGGTACGAACTCCTCCATTTCCCCAGGTTCTTCCGTGGGTGCAGCCTCACCAGGGGGGGCTTGCCACCACTCCTCCTCATCTGGCTCAACCCTGACAAGGACCCTGACATCACCCCCCTCTCCAGAGCAGCTCCCCTCCTCCCAATCTGGTGGTGTAGGCCGAGTTGGGTGCTGCACGTGGAAGGTTTTCTGTAGTGCTGGGGCATGGACAAGCTCTGCATCTTCCCAGGAATTTGCCTCCGGCCCATGCCCCTTCCAGGCAATGAGATATTGCAGCTTCTGTCGTCGCCACTGGGAGTCCAGGATATGTTCCACTTCGTACTCCACTGTGACGGGCGGTGGTATCTCTCTGACAGGTTGATAGCGGTGTGCCGGTATCGCTGGCGATAACTGTTAGGGCGCCAACAAGTTGGCGTGCTGTAGCGCAGCAGTCAGTCAGATAAGCCAAGGTCGAACAGTCCGGGTCAGGAACCAGCCAAGTCAGTCAGGGAAAAGCGAGGAACCAGGAACAAGCCAAGGGTCAGGAGCAAGCCAGGAGTCAGGAACAAGCCGAGGACCAGGAACAAGCCGAGGACCAGGAACAAGCCAGGAGTCAGGAACAGAACGAGCAAGAGCAACCACACACTCAGCATGTCAGTTGCAGGTGCTAGTGAAGGGAGCATTCAGCCTTTGTTAAGTAGCTGGCCTGCAACCACGTCTCTTACGAGCTACAGCTGCCTCTAATTGTTCCCTGCGTCTTTCAGCTCTACGCTCTACAGCTGAGAAGGGAGGAGGGGAAGGGCTGTTTCTCTCTTCACAAGGGCCTGATTCTGGCTAGACTTCCTCCTCCTCCTGTTCTGGTCTTTCCCCCTCTCCATCTGACTCTTCCTCTTCCGAGGAGTGCCGCCACCAGTCCTCTCCAGGTACGAACTCCTCCATTTCCCCAGGTTCTTCCGTGGGTGCAGCCTCACCAGGGGGGGCTTGCCACCACTCCTCCTCATCCGGCTCAACCCTGACATCACCCCCCTCTCCAGCGTAGTTCCCCTCCTCCCAATCTGGAGGTTTGGGCCGTTCTGGGTACTGAGCGTGGAAGGCTTTCTGTAAGGTTGGGGCATGGACATGTTCTGCATTTCCCCAGGAATTCCCCTCCGGCCCATACCCCTTCCAAGCAATAAGATACTGTAGTTTCCGCCGTCGCCACCGGGAGTCCAGTATCTGCTCCACTTCATACTCCACTTCCCCATCCACCATGATGGGCGGTGGTGTCTCCCTGACCAGTTGATATCTGTGTGCCGGTACTGCTGGCGATAAAAGTGAATGGTGGAGCACCGGATGAATCAGCATCGAAGCTGGTAGGCGGAGCCGGAAGGCCACGGGGTTAATCTGCTGCACTATCTTGAAGGGTCCGACTCTTTGCGGAGCCAATTTCTTGCACCGGCCCTTCTGTGGCAGGTCACGTGTAGATAGCCATACCTTGCCCCCACCTTGAGTTCTGCGCCCGGTTGGCGGCGCACGTCTGCCGCTTTCTTATAGTTCTCTTTGGCTCGCTCCAGCTGATCACGTAGCAGCCCTTGTATTGCTGATAACTCTTGCACGAATTCCTCAGCAGCTGGTAGCGGCAATAATGTCTCCGGAGACGGGAAGGCACGCGGGTGGAACCCATAGTTAGCAAAGAACAGGGTCTGTTGTGAGGAGGCGTGCAAGGCATTGTTATACGCAAATTCTGCCAAGGGTAGTAAGGCCACCCAGTCATCCTGTCGATAGTTTACGTAGCAAGGTAGGTACTGTTGCAGCGTAGCATTGGTCCTTTCTGCCTCTCCATTGCTCTCGGGGTGTCATGCAGAGGTCAGACATACCTCTACCTTTAGCAACTGCATGACTGTCTTCCAAACTGGGAAGTGAACTGGGCCCCCCTGTCTGACACAATCTGACGGGGCAGCCCATGCAGCCGGAAAATGTGATCGACAAACAGCTGGGCTGTTTCTTGGGCTGTCGGCAGTGCCTTGCAAGGCACGAAATGGGCCATTTTGGTGAAGAGGTGTACGACCACCCAGACCACCATCTGTTGTTGTGATGCCGGAAGGTCAGTGATGAAGTCCATGGCTATCATCTCCCACGGTCCCTCTGGAGTAGGTAGTGGTTGCAGTAGGCCTGCCGGCACTTCTCGTGGCCTCTTGGCCCGCTGGCAGGTCTCACAGGTTCTGACGTACTCCCAGACGTCTCTTCGCACTTGCGGCCACCAAAATTGGCGTGTTACATGATACAGTGTCTTGTATCGCCCGAAATGCCCTGCCGTCGGACAGTCATGACACTGGCGTAATACCTTCGCCCGCAGTTCTCCGTCCGGCACATACAGCGCTTCTCCGCGGTAGAGTAGTCCATTTTTTTCAGCAAACAGTTCCGCCCCGGGGTCACCTTTTCTCAGTGCCGCGAGTTTATCCCTGGCGAATGGGTCGGCCGCTGTTTGGTGTTGGAATTCAGGGATGGCCACAGTCGACCCTGCGGCTAACTGCAGCTGGTGGGGTTGTAATATGTGCCTCAATACCGGGTCGGGACTGGCATTCCCGTATTCTGGCTTCCGGGACAGGGCGTCAGCTCCTCTATTTTGATTGCTTGGCACGTATACCACCCTAAAGTTGAATCTCAAAAAGAATTGAGACCACTGTATCTGTCTCTGATTGAGGTGGCGAGCCGTCTGCCAGTATTCCAGATTACGATGGTCGGTACGGACCTCTACCAGGTGCTGGGCGCCCTCCAGGAAATGCCTCCAGGCTGCGAAGGCATCCTTGATGGCTAACAACTCTTTGTCCCAGATTGTGTAGTTCTTCTCTGAATCGTTCAGCTTCCGGGAGTGGAACGCACAAGGCCGCAAGAACCCTTCCTTGTCGGCTTGCAGCAACACTGCTCCAATGGCTCTGTCAGAGGCATCAGTCTCTACCACAAAAGGCCGCTGGGGGTCTGCATGGGCCAGGTACGCCTCCGCCGAGAATAGTACCTTGAGGCGTTCAAACGACTGTTGCGCCTCCTCAGTCCACCGGAACGGCTGCTTACCTCTCAAGCAATCGGTGAGGGGCATGGTGAGCCGGGAGTAATCGGGTAGGAACTTCCTATAATAATTCGTGAAACCTAGGAACAGTTGCAGGTCTTTCTTTGTTCGCGGGGCCTGCCAGGATCGCACTCTGCACCTTGGCTGGGTCCATTCTTACCCCCTCAGGAGTCAGGCGATAACCCAGGAAGTCTACCGTGGAGACGTGAAATTTGCACTTCTCCAACTTCGCGTACAAGCGATGCTCCCGCAACCTCTGCAGCACAGTCCGCACATGCTGTACATGTTGCGCCAGACTCTCCGAATAGATTAGAATGTCATCTAAATAGACGACTACGAACTGGTCCACAAGGTCCGCCAACACGTGGTTTATGAAGGCCTGGAAAGTCACCGTCCCCGACTGTATTCCAAAAGGCATCACCAGGTGCTCGAAGCTGCCGTATCGGGTGTTGAATGTGGTTTTCCATTCATCCCCTTCCTGTATACGGATTAGATTATAGGCATCTCTTAAGTCCAATTTTGTGTAAATTCTTGCATCTCGTAGCCTCTCTAGTAACTCGCCGATAAGCGGCAATGGGTAACGGACAGGGGCAATAATGCGATTCAATTTCCTGTAGTCCATGGAAGGCCTCAACTCGGACGAGCCCTTCTTCTTCACGAACAGCTCAGGTGCGCCCCCAGGCGCTTTTGAGGGCCGGATGAACCCTCTCGCCAGATTTTTGTCCAAGAAATCCCTCAACGCGGCCAGCTCCGTTTCAGACATTGGGTAGAGCCGGCTCGTAGGAAGTTGTGTGCCCAGAAGGAGGTCAATTTTACAATCATACAGCCGATGGGGCGGTAACTGGTCTGCCTCCCTTTCACAAAACACGTCTCGGAAGGAGCGATACTCTGTTGGTAACTGACTCTCTTCTCCTGTGAGGGTTCCCCCTTGCGTGCCCTGTGCAGCTGTCCCCTGCACGACGTCTCTCTCTTCCAGACAATGATTCCGACAATACGCCGAGCCGAAGACAAGGGAGCGCTGCCCCCATGCGATGACAGGGTCATGTCGCGTCAGCCATGGCATTCCCAGTACCAGCGGGATTGTAGACAGCTTGGCTAGATACAGGACTGCCTGCTCTCGGTGTCCCGGTAGATCTAGCGACAACGGTGCAGTTACATGGGTAACGGCACCAGAGAGCAGAGGTCGGCCATCAATGGTGTGGACGGCTAATGGGACCTCCAGCTTTTGGGTTCCCAGCCCTAGCTGCTGGGCTAAGTCTTCGTCCAGAAAATCGTTCAAAGCACCGGAGTCCACTAAGGCATGCAATCGCAGCTGACGTCCATCCGGGAGTTTCAATATTGCATTCAAGACCAGGCTTGGGACAGCTAACGGGGGAGGAGAAGTGGTAGGCCATTGCGGTTTCAAGATCCCTGCCTTTCCCAGCCCTGTGGCCTCTACCAGAGCTGGGAGTTGGGGTTTTCCTGCGGCTGAGGGCCAGTACCAGACCCTTCCCCTGCCATGGCTACCGGGCGAGAGCTGGCAGCACCTTTGGCTGGACAGCTACGAGCAAAGTGGTCTCCCTTGCCACAGTAGAAACAAAGTCTCTTTCGGCGGCGGCGCTCCTTCTCAGCCTGGGTTAGTGGCCCCCGCACTCCTCCCAGTTGCATGGGTTCACCCGCCGGTTGGCCTGCGGGCCCTGCCCCAGCTGGAGGGGGGAGCGCGAGAGGTAGAGGAACCCGCCTTCCCGTCGGTTTATCCACTGCCCGTCTCTCTCCTCCTCTCCTGCAAGCGTTCGTCAATCTGGGCACTGAGTTGGATGGCGGCATCCAGCGATTGAGGAGGTCCCACCCTGGCCATCTCATCTACGATGCTGTCATGTAGTCCCGCCTTGAAGCGCGCTAACAGGGCCTCCTCGTTCCAACCCAGTTCCTGGGAGAGCAGGCGAAACTCTGTGACATAGTCCATCAAGGTCCCGTTGCCCTGTTGGAGCTGCAAGAGCTTCCGGGTGTTGGCCGCTTTCCTCTGCCCATCCTCAAACATGTTTGTCAGGTCCTCCAGGAACCGGTCATAGTCCTTTAAGTGAGGGTGGTTCCCCACCAACATAGGCGTCACCCAACGCCTGGCAGTTCCTTCCAGCAAACTAATCAGGAATGCTACTTTGGCCTCGGGGTACCCAAACGCCGCTTCCCTCACTCGTATGTGCATCATAGCCTGCGCCTTGAAAGCAGGGAACTCTTGCCTGTCCCCATGGAACTTTGCCGGTGGTAACACAGGGGGTGGCCGAGGAGGTGGGGTTCCTGCCGCACCATGCTGCGCTTGCTGGCTGTTAACGGCAAGAGTTAACTGCTGGATACGCCCTTGAAGCACTAGGTTGGCTTGCAGCAGTTGCTGTACAGTCCCCTGCAGCTCATCTATCTGTGCTTGAGCAGAGGTAGGAGGGGTTGCCGGAATCCTCTTAATGGCCCCTTGTTCCGTCATACTCACAGTGCAAGGGGTTGGAAGAGCACCTGCAATCTGTTAGGGCGCCAACAAGTTGGCGTGCTGTAGCGCAGCAGTCAGTCAGAGAAGCCAAGGTCGAACAGTCCGGGTCAGAAGCCAGCCAAAGTCAGGAATCAGTACGGGGTCAGGAGAAGCCGAAGTCGGAACAGTCCAAGTCAGGAACCAGCCAAGTCAGTCAGGGAAAAGCCAGGAACCAGGAACAAGCCGAGGGTCAGGAGCAAGCCAGGAGTCAGGAACAAGCTGAGGATCAGGAACAAGCCGAGGACCAGGAACAAGCCAGGAGTCAGGAACAAGCCGAGGACCAGGAACAAGCCAGGAGTCAGGAACAAGCCGAGGACCAGGAACAAGCCAGGAGTCAGGAACAGAACGAGCAAGAGCAACCACGCACTCAGCATGTCAGTTGCAGGTGCTAGTGAAGGGAGCATTCAGCCTTTGTTAAGTAGCTGGCCTGCAACCACGTCTCTTACGAGCTACAGCTGCCTCTAATTGTTCCCTGCGTCTTTCAGCTCTATGCTCTACAGCTGAGAAGGGAGGAGGGGAAGGGCTGTTTCTCTCTTCACAAGGGCCTGATTCTGGCTCGACTTCCTCCTCCTCCTGTTCTGGTCTTTCCCCCTCTCCATCTGACTCTTCCTCTTCCGAGGAGTGCCGCCACCAGTCCTCTCCAGGTACGAACTCCTCCATTTCCCCAGGTTCTTCCGTGGGTGCAGCCTCACCAGGGGGAGGCTTGCCACCACTCCTCCTGACTTGGACCTGCTTCTGGCCCCACTTCTTCCTCTAGTTCTGGTCTTCCCTCCTCCTCCCTGTCAGATTCCTCCTCTTCTGAGGAATGCCGCCACAAGTCTTCCCCAGGTATGAATTCCTCAGATTCCTCTGTGGGTGCTGCCCTGTCGGGTGGGGGGGGGGCTTGCCACCACTCCTCCTCATCTGACTCGACCCTGACAGTATGATTAATTTCTGCTTTTCTACTGTTGACCCCCTTTAGTTATTATTCTCTTTTCTTTTCTTTTCGACAATGTTTTAATCTTTGTTGTTGTTGTTCAGTCGTTCAGTCGCGTCCGAATCTTCGTGACCCCATGGACCAGAGCACGCCAGGCACACCTATCCTTCACTGCCTCCCGCAGTTTGGCCAAACTCATGTTAGTAGCCTCGAGAACACTGTCCAACCATCTCATCCTCTGTCGTCCCCTTCTCCTTGTGCCCTCCATCTTTCCCAACATCAGGGTCTTTTCTAGGGAGTCTTCTCTTCTCATGAGGTGGCCAAAGTACTGGAGCCTCAACTTCAGGATCTGTCCTTCTAGTGAGCACTCAGGGCTGATTTCTTTGAGAATGGATAGGTTTGATCTTCTTGCAGTCCATGGGACTCTCAAGAGTCTCCTCCAGCACCATAATTCAAAAGCATCCATTCTTTGGCAATCAGTCTTCTTTATGTTCCAGCTCTCACTTCCATACATTACTACTGGGAAAACCATAGCTTTAACTATACGGACCTTTGTCGGCAAGGTGATGTCTTTGCTTTTTAAGATGTTGTCTAGGTTTGTCATTGCTTTTCTCCCAAGAAGCAGGCGTCTTCTAATTTCGTGACTGCTGTCACCATCTGCAGTGATCATGGAACCCAAGAAAGTGAAATCTCTCACTGCCTCCATTTCTTCCCCTTCTTTTTGCCAGGAGGTGATGGGACCAGTGGCCATGACCTTAGTTTTTTTGATGTTGAGCTTCAGACCATATTTAGCGCTCTCCTCTTTCACCCCCATTAAAAGGTTCTTTAATTCCTCCTCACTTTCTGCCATCAGGGTAGTATCATCAGCATATCTGAGGTTGTTGATATTTTTTTCCGGCAATCTTAATTCCGGTTTGGGATTCATCCAGTCCAGCCTTTCGCATGATGAATTCTGCATATAAGTTAAATAAGCAGGGAGACAATATACAGCCTTGTCGTACTCCTTTCCCAATTTTGAACCAATCAGTTGTTCCATATCCAGTTCTAACTGTAGCTTCTTGTCCCACATAGAGATTTCTCAGGAGACAAATGAGGTGATCCGGCACTCCCATTTCTTTAAGAACTTGCCATAGTTTGCTGTGGTCGACACAGTCAAATGCTTTTGCGTAGTCAATGAAGCAGAAGTAGATGTTTTTCTGGAACTCTCTAGCTTTCTCCATAATCCAGCGCATGTTTGCAATTTGGTCTCTGGTTCCTCTGCCCATTCGAAATCCAGCTTGCACTTCTGGGAGTTCTCGGTCCACATACTGCTTAAGCCTGCCTTGTAGAATTTTAAGCATAACCTTGCTAGCGTGTGAAATGAGTGCAATTGTGCGGTAGTTGGAGCATTCTTTGGCACTGCCCTTCTTTGGGATTGGGATGTAGACTGATCTTCTCCAATCCTCTGGCCACTGCTGAGTTTTCCAAACTTGCTGGCATATTGAGTGTAGCACCTTAACAGCATCATCTTTTAAAATTTTAAATAGTTCAGCTGGAATATCATCACTTCCACTGGCCTTGTTGTTAGCAAGGCTTTCTAAGGCCCATTTGACTTCACTCTCCAGGATGTCTGGCTCAAGGTCAGCAACCACATTACCTGGGGTGTATGAGACCTCCATATCTTTCTGGTATAATTCCTCTGTGTATTCTTGCCACCTCTTCTTGATGTCTTCTGCTTCTGTTAGGTCCTTTCCACTTTTATCCTTAATTGTGGTAATCTTTGTACGAAATGTTCCTTTCATATCTCCAATTTTCTTGAACAAATCTCTGGTTTTTCCCATTCTGTTATTTTTCTCTATTTCTTTGCATTGCTCGTTTAGAAAGGCCCTCTTATCTCTCCTTGCTATTCTTTGGAAATCTGCATTCAATTTCCTGTATCTTTCACGATCTCCCTCGCATTTTGCTTGCCTTCTCTCCCCCGCTATTTGTAAGGCCTCATTGGACAGCCACTTTGCTTTCTTGCATTTCTTTTTCATTGGGATGGTTTTCGTTGCTGTCTCTGTAGAGGTTTGGAGCTTATAGAGTTAACAAGCTCAACCGGTTGTCCCACCCACAGGAGGAAGAGCGTCACCGGATGCTCTGTGTACTGTTGTACTTTGTAATGTGATACTTGTTTTTCTGAGTCCGGAGAACGGAGAGAAAGGAGAAGCCACCAACATGGCTTGCGTCTCTCCAGGAATGTAGATTTATACCTTGTAAAATAAATGCTTCTAGATTAGAAAGAAGCCGGACTCTGTTGTCTGTAATATGCTGGCATGCACACACCCCGCTGCGTGAGAGAAGATAAGAGAAGATAACTCTGCTGAATAGCACAGGAGACGGCAGCAAGGAAAAGCGCTTCAGTCAGGTACTCGCAGGGGAAGCGTGCCGGGCTCCAAGGTGTGCTAAAGTTGGTTTGAAGCATTTCCAACAATCAAAAACTCTTCAGTCTCCTGTATAATGTTACGAGCCTCCATCCACAGTTCTTCAGGCACTCTATCCACCAAATCTAAATCCTTAAACCTGTTCTTCACTTCAACTGTGTATTCATAAGGAATTTGATTTAGATTGTATCTTACTGGCCCAATGGTTTTTCCTACTTTCTTCAGTTTAAGCTGGAATTTTGCTATAAGAAGCTGATGATCTGAGCCACAGTCAGCTCCAGGTCTTGTTTTTGCTGAGTGTATAGAGCTTCTCCATCTTTGGCTGCAGAGTTTTAATCTTTAGTTCTCCCTTAATTAATTTTTTTATAAGAATTTATTAATTTTAAAAAATTCAAAAAAGATAAACATACAAAATACAAAATACAAAACAAAACACTACCACAATACTCTACAATACAACCAAAATACAAAAACAAAACCTAACAAACAAACATTTATTTAACTGTACTTATCTTATTTATAACCTTATTTCGGGACTTCCTCACGTCCTCTCTTCTGCGTTCATTTCCAATATACTATAGTAACTTTATAACATTTTTAAATTCTTCTTTCTCAACTATTCTTAATCCTTATCTATCATCATATATCTATAATCTTATTCCTAACAAAAATAAACATAACACAATTCTAACTTCTTCTATCCTATTTTAACCTAACATTTTATTACTGTCGCCTAAAATGTCCTCTGATTTCAATTTCAAATGTCTAACTTTTCACGACGTTTCAAATATTCTTTAAATTTCTTCCAATCTTCTTGCACCTTCTCCTACTTCTGGTCTCGGAGTTTCGCAGTCAGTTCTGCGAGTTCCATATACTCAATCAACTTCATCTGCCATTCTTCGACTGTTGGTAGCTCTTCAGTTTTCCATCTTTTAGCAATTAAAATCCTAATGGCTGTTGTGGCATACATGAAAAATATTCTGTCTTTGTTGGGAATTTCATGGTTGGTCATGCCCAGCAGAAAGGCCTCTGGTTTCTTAGTAAATGTGTTTTTCAACACCTTTTTAAGCTCATTATAAATCTTCTCCCAGAAGTCCTTTACCTTTGGGCACGCCCACCACATATGAAAGAAGGTACCTTCTACTTGTTTACATTTCCAACATTCATTACTCAAACCATGATACACCTTAGCTAATTTTACTGGAGTTAAGTACCATCTATAAATCATTTTCATCATGTTTTCCTTCAACACATTACATGCAGTAAACTTGGTACCCCCCCTCCACAATCTCTCCCAATCCTCCAACATTATATTATGTCCAACATCCTTAGCCCAATCAATCATTACTGATTTAACCATTTCATCGTTTGTATGCTACTCTAGCAACAGATTATACATTCTGGAAAGGTTCTTATTATTCGGTTCTATTGACTCCGTTTCCAACTTGGATTTCTCTGACTGAAAGCCTTGTTTTTTGGCCAACTTAAACACTTCATTTATCTGATAATATTGCAACCAGTCAGATACTTTCTCTTTCAATTGATCATAACTTTTCAATTTACAGCTCTGACCTTCTTGTTCTAATATGTCAGCATATTTCGGCCAATTTGCAGGCATACTGGGTCTCTTGTAGGCCTTAGCCTCAACTGGTGACAGCCATCTGGGGGTTTTCCTCTCTAGCAAGTCTTTATTCCGGATCCAAACCTGATACAAGGCATTCCTAATAATGTGAGTTTTAAAAGCTTTGTGGGCCTTAACTTTGTCATACCAAAGATAAGCATGCCAACCAAATACATTATCATGTCCTTCCAAGTCCAACACATCTACTTAAACCAATCTTTCAACCAGCAAAAGGCTGCAGCTTCAAAGTAAATTCTTAAATCTGGCAGTGAGAATCCACCTCTTTCTTTAGAGTCTGTCAAAATCTTATATTTTATCCTAGGTTTCTTTCCCTGCCAGATAAATTTAGATAAGTCCTTTTGCCACCTTCTGAAACAGTCCAACTTATCAATAATCGGAAGTACTTGGAATAAAAACAGCATCTTTGGTAATACATTCATCTTGATAACTGCTATTCTGCCCATCAAAGACAATTTCAGTCTAGTCCATATGTCCAAGTCTCTTTTTATCTCACTCCACAGTTTCTCATAGTTATCCTTGAACAGGTTCAGATTCTTAGGTGTCATATTCACCCCCAGATACTTTACCTTGTTGACAAAGCTAAGTCCTGTTTGATCTTGTAATTTCTGTACCTGCATAGGTGTTATATTTTTTGTCAAAACTTTGGTCTTTGCTTCATTCAACTTAAATCCTGCTACTTGTCCAAATGATTGAATTATCTCTTATGCTTTAAGCACACTGGTTTCCGGATCTTGTAGGGATAAAACTAAATCATCGGCAAAGGCTCTCAATTTATATTCTTTCTCTCCCACCCTTATTCCTTTTATCTGCTTTTCTGTTCTAATCATATTCAAAAGGACCTCCATGACCGTTATAAAAAGTAGAGGGGAGATAGGGCACCCTTGTTTCGTTCCTTTTTCAATTCTAATTTCTTCAGATATCACATTATTTATTATATTTTTTTGCTTTTTGTTCATTGTATATGGCATTTATGCCATTCATAAATCTTTGACCGACCTCCATCTTTTCCAAATTCTTCTTCATAAAACTCCAAGAAATGTTGTCAAAGGCCTTCTCCGTGTCTATAAACATCAATGCTGCTTCTGTATTTATCTTCTTTTCCAATCTTTCCAATATATCCACAATATTACTTGTGTAACTGTTCATATGTCTTCCAGGTAAAAAACCTGCTTGGCTGCAAGGACGAGTTCAAGAAGTGCTCGTTAAATCCGGTTGTTTACCTTTTCGCCGCCGATGAAATGATAAGGCTCTTGGAATGCTGAGACTGTTGAAATGCTGCCCAGAAGCTGCTGTTTTGAATGCTGCTTGGATATCGGCTTACAGTGGCTGGCTTGAGAAGCTGAGGGGAAGGAGCCAGTGTGGTGTAGTGGTTAAGAGCGGTAGACTCGTAATCTGGGTAACCGGGTTCGTGTCTCCGCTCCTCCACATGCAGCTGCTGGGTGACCTTGGGCTAGTCACACTTCTTTGAAGTCTCTCAGCCCCACTCACCTCACAGAGTGTTTGTTGTGGGGGAGGAAGGGAAAGGAGAATGTTAGCCGCTTTGAGATTCCTTCGGGTAGTGAAAAGCGGGATATCAAATCCAAACTCTTCTTCTTCTTCTTCTTCTTTGGCTGACTCCTCCAAAAGACGCATAGACACTGCTGGTGTTTTCTTTTTGCCTTGCTTGAATACTGAGATTGATGTATATGTTTTACCTAATATTCCTCATGCTTTACTTTCTGTTTCAGCCTTAAATGCAGCAGGTTTCAGAGTCGTGTTTGAGAACCAAGTCTTGGTTCTCAAACACGACTCTGAAACCTGCTGCATTTAAGGCTGAAACAGAAAGTATCCATCTCCAGAGATGGGAAGCTGCTGGTTAAAGTGCCTTGCAAGAATGCGCTGTATGTCTTGGAGACAGGTAATGAGACCTCGGCTGAGGCTCAGGTTGATGGCGCTGGGGAGGGGGCAACTGCTGATGTTCAGGCGCAGTGTGCTAACGCTCCCACGCACAACAATTGCGCACACTTGTGGCATCGCCGCTTCACACACATGAATTTTGGGTACGTACGCAAACAGGTAGACTATGCTGAAGGCTGCAAAATGCAGGAATGTTCAAAATACCTGGACAAAATACCTGGACTGTAATGCTTGTAACCGTGCTAAGACCCACACATGTAATTACCCAAAGTCTGATAGGGTTACCACTCAGGCTTTTGCTCTGGTTCATGCAGACCTCTGTGAACCTTTTCCTACAGAGAGTCTTGGCAAGAAGAAATATGTTCTATCGATCATTGACGATTTTTCGAGGACCACTTGGTCTATAATGGTCAGAGACAAAGGTGAGACTGCCAATGCAGTCATAGAGTGGGTGAATGCAGTGGAATTGCAATTTGACACCAGTGTTAAAGCTTTTCAATCTGATAGAGGCTCTGAATTTTTGGTGTCTACTTTGCAGGCGTTCTTTCGTGCAAAGGGCATCAAACACCGTCTGAGTGCTGCGTATTCGCCTCAATGTAATTCTGTTGCTGAGAGAAGGAACCGCATGATGCAGGAGGCAGTAGAAGCCATTCTTTTTGATGCTAATTTACCCCACTGCTAGTGGCGCACACTGCTAGTGGCGCACCACAGTACAAGGCTAGGCTTGTCACAAGAGGTTTCGTGCAGAGACCTGGGGTGCATTACACACAGGTGTATTCACCCACTGCCAGGTGTGAAACCTTGCACATGTTGTTAGCTGTTGCTGCACAGCGAGGGTACATAGTGAATCACTT
Source organism: Lacerta agilis (assembly GCF_009819535.1). NCBI lineage: Eukaryota > Metazoa > Chordata > Lepidosauria > Squamata > Lacertidae > Lacerta > Lacerta agilis. Next base: position 1,869,499 of record NC_046330.1, read on the forward strand.
CGATGTTGATGTTGCATACCTCAATGCTCCATTGCAGGAAGAGATTTACATGATACCTCCACCAGGTTTTGAGGGTGAGTGGCCAGGACAAGTGTGGAGATTGCAGAAGTCCATCTACGGTTTGAGACAGTCTGCAAGAAACTGGAATTCGATTCTTCATGCAGCTTTAGTGAAGCTAGGCTTTAGAAAGAGTTGTGCTGATAGCTGCCTGTACCTGAAAGGGGCAGGTATGCACCAGATCTTGGCTCTAATTTATGTTGATGATGTCATTCTGACTTGCCAGTCAGATGCACAGGTACAGGAGTTTGCTCAAGAGCTAGGTCGGAGTTTCAAGTTAAAGGACCTAGGCCCAGTGAGCATGTACCTTGGTTTTGAGATCTCCAGATCTCAGGATGGAAGTTTTCTTTTGAGCCAGCAAGGTAAGATTGAACAGTTGCTATACAAGTTCAACATGTCTGAATGTGCAGGTGCAAAGACACCTATGGAGACTTGTTTTGTAAAAGACAGTCAGGTTGAAGGGACACCCAAGTTTCATAGGCCGGAAATTTATCAGTCCACACTTGGCATGTTGGTGTTTTTGTCCCAGTGGTCAAGACCAGATATTGCGTGTGCAGTAAACCTACTCAGTAGAGAGACTGCAGAACACAGTGTAGTTGCCTGGAATGGTGTCAAGAGGGTTCTGGGGTATTTGCAGGATACCAGAACTTTCAAGCTCAAGCTGTCAGCGCAGGGTGACACTACACTTCAGTGTTCCACTGATGCTGACTGGGCCAATTTGGCAGACAAGGTGATAGGGGGCACCCCTGTCTCATTCCCTTGGTAATTTCCAGATTATCCGTCAATATGTTATTCACTAACAGTTTCGCTTTTTGATCCTTATATATTGCTTCTATACCCTTCAGGAAGCCCCCTTTCAGACCAATTTGTTCCAAGGTTTCCTTCATAAAAAGCCAAGAAACATTATCAAATGCCTTTTGGGCATCGATAAAGATCAAGGCCTCTTGTTTATCATTCCTATTTTCCAAATATTCAGTAATGTTAATAATGGATTGCACATTGTCTGTTAATTGTCGGCTGGGTAGGAATCCTGCCTGGTCTTCGTGAATATATTTATTTAATTTTTTTTTAACAAAAAATTATTGGTTTTCCACATCAAAAAGAACAACAAATACAGCAACAGCAAATACTAACACTCAATCTAAGAAAAAGGGGAAAAAACAAATATTAGAAACTACAACAACAAAATAAAAAGGAAACAAATACATACCTCACACACAGGAACACCAACACTCCAATTATTAATTATAATCTTGTTTCAAATCTAATTTGGGGGACTTCCCCCGTTCTCTCTTCTGCGTTCAATACTAATTTACTTTAGTAACTTTTCTAACTATTTTAACAATTCTTTCACCAAAATTCATACTCTTCATCTCAACATCTTATGTCTTTTAACTTCTAAGTATAACAATACAACATCACATTACAAATCTAAACTTCTTATAACCTTATCTAACTCTTATTTCCATAACACTGCTGCTCTTAACTTTCTAACTTCAAAATAATAAATCAGCACAATATCATAAAAACAATCCAAGTATTTCTTCTCTTTCAAATCGGTTTTTACTCTCTGGCATCGGGGTACCGTGGTAAGCCTTCCTAATTAATCATATATATTCTTTCACCCTACCCCCTTTCTTGCCATTTTCTCTTCTCCCTCCACAATCCGCCACCAGACTTCCCCCCAGTCTTTTTCCAAATCATAGTCCAGAATGTCATCTTTTCCTTGATATCCAAAAGCCGAAACAGTGTCCCAAAGTATCTTTACTGAACTCTTCAGAAGAGATAATACATCACCATCGAGCATCTCCACTTCAGTCTTCAAATCAAGTTGCAATTGTAATTCCCAAAATTGTTGTTCCTGCTTTCCTGGGCTCCCACCCCAGGAAGCCGATATAACGTCACAAAATCCAACCCTGGACCTCTCACGTCGACCGGGTTTTCCTTCTTTTTGGACTTGCATCTTTTCTTCTTCAAATAAAATTCCTGAGGATCGCTCTGTAGTTATTCCTTTAAATTCTTTGAGTTCCTTGGTAATATTTCCCAAAGCAGTCCCAATCTCAGAAAATCTTTCAGTGACATTCTGATTCAGGAGTTCTAGTTTCAAAAGAATTGTCCTTTGTCCAAGAGTCAATGCTAAGTCTGGAGACGTTATCAAAGCGAAACCAAAAAAAGGGCATAAGTAGGCAGGGAATAACAAAGTTCAGTACTTTTCCATCTTCAGATCTCAAATTACAGTCGCCATTTCCCCCTGATCAGAGTGTAAAAATTCTTCACTTTATAATCCAGTCTCTGAGAGGAAATACCTCAATATTCTCAGTCCTCCCCTAACAGGGGTTTCTTCACAAATCCATCGCAAATTCAGCCAAAACAATAGTAACATTAGTAACAGCCAAAAGTAGCAACAGCCAGATACAATGTTACTTTCTTCTTGTCGCAAGGGAGAGAAACGGGCTTCCTTTTGACATTTCTCCCCAAAAGCCAATTCGGTCAATTTTTACAGTCAATTAAAACACCGTACTTACAGCTTACGGGTTTCTTCTTATTTTAAGTCCAATCGGGTAAGAACGAGGCGCTCAAGTATCGGCGGTGGCCGCCGCTTAGTTTCCCTGGATGGGGACAACCTCCACAGCCCCGCGCCGTTGCCCATTCACTCGATCCCCCCTTTTACAAGGGAGGATCGAGAATGGGGCAGCGCAAAGGGGCCCGCTGGAGAGCCCAAACCGCGGGACGCTCTTCCCGCAGCTTGCCGGAGCCCACTGCACGGTAGCGGAGCTCTAAGCCCCTAGGGAAACCGGGGCCGTCTCTCAGCCGAGATGACCCCCAGCCGCCGATAATGGCGTCCTTGCCGGAAGTCGTGAATATATTGATTTAATACCACCTTCAACCTATTTGCAAGTACATTTGTGAAAAGTTTATAGTTGTTTAACAACGAGATTGGCCTATAATTTTTCATATTTAGAGGGTCCATTCCTTCTTTTGGTATTAGTGTAATATAGGTTTCGTATTGTTCATCACTTCTGTCAATGGTGTTACCAATTGCTCGCCTAATATTTTATAATACTTTATGGACATGCTGTCAGGCCCTGGGGCCTTACCTAATTTCCCTTGTTTGATGGCCTCTTGAACTTCCTCTTTAGTAATAGACAAATTCAGTTGGTCTATTTTGTCTTGTGGAATCTTCTTTACTTTATTTTCATTCAAATACTTCTCTAGCTTTCCTTTATTCTCCCTGGGAGCCATATATAATTCCTTATAGAATTTGTGGAAGTTTTTCCTGATTTTTTTGGGTTCTCTATTAATTCCTTGTCAATTTTAATTCTGTTTATACTATTTTGACTTTGTCTATTTTTAAAAAAAATTCCATGCCAGCCATTTCCCAGTTTTGTTGGCATATTCGAAGTTTTTTTGTTTCGCCTTTTTTATTTTCCATTCTACTTCTTGGTTGAGTAGCATCAAAAATTGTGTTTGTAAGATCTTAATTGTTTGTTTCAGTTGGACATCTTCTGGTTTATCTATTAGTTTATTTTCTGTTTGCATTAGTTCTTTCATAATCTCCACTTTTTTGATTTCTCTGTTTTTCTTCTTATAGCTATTTTGTTGAATAAAGAAACCTCTTAACACCGCCTTACTGGCATCGCACACTACTCCCATCTCTGTCTCTTTGTTCCAATTCAACTCAAAAAATTCCTCAATATTACTTTGTGCTTTACCCAGTATTTCTTTGTTGTCCAATAAGCTTTCATTTAATCTCCATCGATATGAAAATTGATCCTTCATTCTTAATTCCATGGTTGTAGGATTATGGTCTGATAAAGTCCTTGGTAAAATCTCCACCTTGCTTGCCTTTGTAACTCAGTTCCTAGATATCCAGATTTGGTCTATTCTGCTAAAGCTTTGATTTGAGTCAGAAAAGAATGTATATTGTTTAGTTAGTGGGTTTTCAAATCTCCAAATATCTATTAAGTCATGGTTTTTTTTACCAGAGAGAAAAATGACTTTGGAAGTTTTCCTTGGTTAATGTCTCTCTGTCTAGCTGTCCTATCTAACTCATTCAACATTACTCCATTTAAATCCCCCAGCAAAATTACTTTCTGGTCTAGGTTAACAAGTGTCTTATATCTTCATATATATATTTTTTACTTTCAATTGATTTTCCTCTTCCTCAATTAACAATTCTCTGTATGTTGCCCATTCTTTTCCCATATTAGTTTTTTTTTAAACTGACAATGCTTCTAATGGTGATAACCACCATGGGGGTTGTTCTCTAATAGGTTTCTGTATTTCCCCCATACAGCATAAATTGACTTTCTGATAATATGATTTAAAAATCCCCTGTGGACTTTCATTTTTCCGTACCAGAGATATGCATGCCACCCATATCTGTTATCGTGGAAGATACAAGAGGAAGATATCTCTGGGTCCATAGAGAAAGCATTCAGACCAACAAATGGCCAGGTGATTGTCTTGTAACATTTAACTCAAGAGTACTAAAATCCAGGATGGCTGCCGAGTGCTTGGAGCATGGTTTAGAGCTCTAAGGTCAACTCTAAGTTAAAAAGACAAAAATACAAAAGCCACAACTTCTGGTTTTACTGCTCCCCGAGACGGACACGCTCCACGAATGCTCTGAGCAGGAACACTTGTTGGAGGGAATTAGGGGGCAACGCAGAGGCTACGCGACCCAAAAAAAAGACTCAGGGAGTGACCCTGAGCCGAAAGAGCGGAGAGACCCAGACGCAAGGCATCAAACATCCCTTCACAAGAAGCCTCGAGTTCCGGGACAGTGTATAGCGGTAAAATTTCCAGCTAATTATACCCCGAAACAACAGCTTTTCGGCTCTTAATTAAGGGAGGGACTTCCGATGAAGCGCCATTCCGTTCAGTCGGGAGCTCTCTCAGCTCCGAGGGGGCTCCGGTGTTTTCGGGCTTGGAGTTACCGCAACTGCACTGCGGGCTCCGTTAAAACTTCAGGTGGAGCGTCTTGAAGACCTGGGATCCAGCAGGTGCCAAGAAGTGCCGACCTTGCTCTTGAGGAGACCTAATAAGGGCTGCTCAAGTGAGCAGGGCTCCGGTGCGGTACTGAGGATCTACCACTTTCCTGACGACACGAAGCAGTGGCCGCTGACGGATTTCGAGTGCTTTGCTTTCCCTCAATTTGGATTCAAAATAAGGACTCTGTAAGTACTGAGAATAATTTGAGCTTAAAGTTTGGAGAAATTTGGCTTACGGAGAGAGATTGAAAGAAGAAGTCCGTCTCTCTCTGACAGCGGCAAGATCAAAGTAACGCAAAAGAGCTGAAGCCGCGAAAGACTTGCCTTTAAATTTAGCGCTGATTTTGTAGACTGTAGAAGTCCCCGTTAGGGGCAAAGACTGAGGAATATTACTGTTTTCTTCTTGTGGATTATAAATTTATAAGAAGACACCGCTCACCCTCTGGATTAAGGAGTCCGGGTCAGTTAGCGGGCGGCGGATACATTGTATTAAATTGTTTCCGACTTTCATTTCTGACTGGATACTTTGGATTTCTGCTACTGTTCAGCTTGAAACTTTTTATTGTTGCACTGGAATTTGGATAACAAGTAACAACTGACTTGGATTGACTTATATTAGACACTTTTCTTGGCTTTTGAGAACTTTTGAGAACTTTTAATGCCTTAGACTGAACTTTAACTGTGGAGCTGGAATTGCAGGGGGACTCTTGCTGTGAAGGAAGTTGCTGGGGACTGTTCTGCCCTTTGTTCTCTGGCTCTGCTTTACATATATTTAAAATATCTCTTTATTGATTAAAGTCATAACAAATAAAACATCATCAAACAATATCAAACAAATTTACATACATACCTATCATGTATACATCAAACATCTTGCATATACCTTACGCACCATCTTTCATCACTTGAGATCATTCACTCTCAACACTTCCAATTATCCTCTTTGTATTTCTTGTCTTATTTTCTTTAACATAACGTACGCTTGTATTTCCCTTTTGTTTCTCATGTTCATATCTCAAATTTTCCATTTACTTACTAAGGTTCAATCTAAGTCTGCTTCCAGGATTCCATTTAAGCCACTTTCCGTTAGGTATTCTTTAAATATCCTCCATTCCCCCCAAACCTCTTGGTTGGTCTGTCCTCTTATTTTACCCATTATTTTGGCTAACTGTAAATATTCTATCATTAGATTTTGCCATTCAGCTATAGTTGGTACAGCTTTACTTTTCCAATTCCTGGCCACTAGCATTCTCGCTGCAGTAGTGCCATACATACATAGTACTCTTTTTTCCTTTTTGATTTCCTCTGGCAAAATACTGATCATGAACATTTCCGGTCTTTTTTTGAATGTACTTTTTGTCAATTTTTTAAGTTCTTCATAAATCTGGCTCCAATAATTATTTATTTCAGAACAGGTCCACCACATATGTTTATATGACCCAATTTCTTTTTCACACCTCCAACACAAAGGGGATCCATTTCTATACATTTTTGCTATTGTCTGGCTCTGCTTTACAGCCACCTGGTGTTATTTGGAGGATTGTTTGGGTTCTGGCTCACTGTATTCCCAGCTGCAGAGTGTTTTGGAAATGCAAGATACAACACCATTAGGATCTACAAGAGCTAAAACAAGGGAAGAAAAACAAAAGGAAGAAATAAGAAGAAAAGCCTCTGTAACAAAATCTATTGAAGAGCAAATGCTTGCAGCTATTGAAAAAGTGAATGCCAACCTGCAGGCAGTTGCAGAAAAATTGGAAGGTGATATTAAACAATCATCAGAGAAATTAAAAATTGATATTAAGGAATTTTCAGACAGATTGGACAGTTCGATTAAAGCCGTTGATAAGATGGTGAAGAAGAACACTGTGGCAATTGATCGGATTGGAAAGGAGGTTAAAGTTTTAAAGAAAGAATCAGAAGAATTTAAAGAAAAAATTAAGACTGTGAAATACAAACTTGAAAGTTTTGATGCAGAAAAAATTCAGAGGCTTGAAAATCAACAAAGAGACATGCAGGAATCTCTCGCCTTCCTTCAATTGAGGGAGAGGGAGACAAACCTAAGACTGAGACATCTTCCTGAGTTGGAGCAAGAAAGTTTGAAGGATTATATAATCAAAGAATTTTCTACATTCTAGGAGCTGGAAGAAAGAGATTTGGCAGCATTCATTGTGAAGGCCTACAGATTTGGAGCCAAGGGAAAGAAGAATTCAAAGACAGTAAATGACTGTATGGTGGTGTTCCAGAATAGACATCAGAGAGACCAGATCCTGGATTGTCATTATAAGAATAACCTGGTGGTCCAACAGAAATCTGTCATCATTTACAAGGACATCCCACATTACTTCCTGAACATGAGATTTGGTTACAATGATTTATCGACTGAATTGCGAGCAAGAAGGATCCCTTTCAGCTGGGAATTCCCACAAGGCCTAACCTTCAAGTACAAAGAAAGGAGAGTGAGAATAAGATCAATTGAAGACAAGAGAAAATTTCTGGAGAAATACGCAGCAGACTTTAAAGGATCTTCTTTGGATTTGACAAGACTGTACCCAGCTGTCCCAGGAGGATCAGGAACAGGAGAAGAAGAGGAAGAAGAATTAGAAGGAGCAACAGGAGGTAACACAAAATAAAATGACGCTGAAAGTGTTGACGTGGAATGTTCACGGTTTGAACCAGAGGCCGAAGAGACACAGAGTTATACTATGCATTAGAAAAGAAGAATTTGGACTTAATCTGTTTACAGGAGACCAGCATCACAGAAGGATTTTACAAAATAAAAAACTAGGCCAAGAATTTATTTCATCTGATAAAGTCAAGAAGAGAGGAGTTGTAATCTATGCAAAAGAGAAATACAACCCAAGACAATTGTTCAAGGATGAAGAAGGGAGATATATTGCAATTGAAATTAAGGTACAAGGCGACAAATATTTGATACTGGGAATTTATGCACCAAATGATGGAAAATCAATTTTCTTTAAAAAGATCCATGACATTCTTTTGGGCTATTTGGATTACAACCTTATTTGCCTCATAGACTTTAATGGGGCAGTTTCCACTTTGATGGATAGATCACAAAGGACAAAAATTACAAATGAAGGGAAACTGCCCAAAACCTTTTTTGAGTTGGTGGACAATTTGGACTTGATAGACTCATGGAGAATGAAGAACCCAACCGAAACAGAGGCAACTTATTTTTCTGAACCACAGAGTCATGGTCACGTCTAGATTATATATGGATTTCTAGATCATTGACACCTAAAATTCAGAAGGCAGAAATCTGCCCCAAGACATGTTCAGACCATAATGCAGTACAATTGGACCTAAAAATTTTCTCCAATGATTCTTTTAGATGGAGAATGGACAATTCATTGCTGAGAGATCCTAAGGTATTAGAAGAAGCCGTAAAGAAGATGAAAGAGTATTTTCAGATAAATTTGAATACACAAGTGGAAAAAAGGGTTGTTTGGGATGCAAGCAAGGCGGTGATGAGAGGGTACCTGAAAAAATTGAGAGGGTACCCGAAAAATCAACAACTTCAGAAAGAAATAAAGATATTGCAGTCCCAATACGCTAAAATACTCAATCAAGAGATTGAATGGAAAATTAGACTGATGAAGCAGAAAACTTTTGAATCGGCAAATAAATGTGGAAAATTACTCGCTTAGCAGCTGAAGAAAAGGCAGAAATTGAATACCATCACCAATATAAAGGTAAAAGATAAGAATGTGGAGAATCCAGAGGAGATTAGAAAATGTTTTCAGAAATTTTACAAACAATTGTACAAGGAAGAGAAAATAGAGGAGAGGGTTATTGAACAATTCTTGGAAAAGAATGGTCTGCATAAAAACCCAGAAGACAAAACAATAATACTCAACCACCCTATCACAAATCAAGAAATGGAAGAAGCAATTAACAAAATGCAAATTGGAAAGGCCCCAGGACCAGATGGATTGACTGCAAAATATTACAAGTCCTTGAAAGATTGGCTAATTCAACTCTTAATGGAAGTATGTAATGGACTGTTAGAAGGAGGTAGGGCACCAGACTCATGGAAAGAAGCATATATCACATTGATTTTGAAGCCAGATTCAGATAAAACACAAATGAAGAATTATCGACCAATATCTCTTTTAAATATGGATTACAAAATTTTTGCAAATGTCATGGCCACGAGGCTAAAAAGAGGGTTGAAGGAATATATTGTTCTTTATGAATGGCATTTATGCCATTCAGAAATCTTTGACCGACCTCCATCTTTTCCAAATTCTTCTTCATAAAACTCCAAGAAATATTGTCAAAGGCCGTCTCCGCATCTATAAACAGCAGCGCAGCTTCTGTATTTATCTTCTTTTCCAATCTTTCCAATATATCCACAATATTCCTTGTGTTACTGTTCATGTGTCTACCAGGTAAAAAACCTGCTTGATCTTTGTGGATATAGTCCTTCAAAACTCTTTTTAGCCTCGTGGCCATGACATTTGCAAAAATACATTTCTCCTATCTTCCGGGATATTCTCAGGGATCAAGCTTAAAAGGAAGGCTTCTGGCTTTTTCTCAAACGTCACCTTCAACATTTTTTTCATTTTGTCATACACCTCGCTCCAGAATTTAGCAACCTTAATACATTTCCACCAACAGTGGAAATAACTACCTACCTTCTCCTGACATTTCCAACATTTATCTGAATTGTTTTTATAGATTTTTGCTAGTTTTTCTGGTGTCAGATGCCACCTGTATACTAGCTTCATCATATTTTCTCTAATTCCCATGCAAGCAGTGAATTTCATGTTTACCTTCCACAACCTATCCCACTGGATTCTATAAATTGTTCTTCCAAAATCCTGTGCCCATTTTATCCAAACACTTTTAACCTCTTCCTCTTTTAAATCCCATTCTAATAAAAATTTATAGATTTTTCCTAATATCTTATTAGAATTCTCAATCAATAACTCTTGTAATTTTGACTTCTCTTCTCTAATTCCTAGTTCCTTGTGCTTCCGAAATAGACTTTGAATTTGATAATATTGCAACCAGCTATCACAATGGCATTTAATTAGATGGTATGGTTTTAATACAAATTGATCATTCTCTTTCATTAGCAAATCTCTGTATGTTAGCCATCTTCCTTCCTTACTCCTGCTGTTAATTGATGTCATTTCTATTGGCGATGCCCACCATGGAAATTTGGTCTCCAATAAATTTTTATACTCCACCCAAATATTAAATAATGATTTTTTAAATATATGATCTCTAAAATTCTTACTATTTCCTTTCTTTTCCTCTGGGTGCGCTAAAGAGCAGGTCGCTAAAAGCAAAGCTTCACAGTCAGTGAGGCAGCTTGCAGACGGTTGTAAATTACGGGGAGGAGAGGCGTCTAACACCCCCCTGGAAAGGTGAAAGTACGAGGCTTTTGCTGAAAAGGAGAAAAGCAGCGGGAAAAGGCAGAACTCTGAGCTGGCACCTTTTATGGTGGAGGCAACAGAGAGGAGCCAGACGCAAAACTAAGCAATTTACACACCGGCAAGACGCCCAAGAGCCTGCACTGGCAAGCACCTGAGACCCTTCGACAAAAAGAGACTGAGAAACCTGTTACCGACCTGTGAGTGAGTAGAAAGAATCTGTTTTAATTTGAAAACTTGGAAGGTGAAACTTTGTATAGAGCTGGAAACTGCAGACTCCAGGCGGGAAGTTAAGTCGAAGAGTTATTTGTTATCGTGGGAAGGAACTGCTTAATAGCGAGTCCCTGTGAAACAGAGAGACTGAGACGAAAGATCACATAGAGATTGATAGTTGGAAGAGGTCGGAGGGGACGGAGGAGAGGAGAGGAGAGTGGAGGAGGAGAGATAAGAGAAACCGACGTCTCCAGAGCAAAAGCAAAGACATTTTCACTCAAAGTGAAGGAAATAAGGGAAAGGAAAGTTAAAGGAGAGAACGTTTTAGGAGAAAAGGGGAAGAAAAGATAATAACAGTAGGAAGCTCAGAGGAATTAAGAAAGAGGGGGAATTAAGATGGAGGATTCTGGTTAAGCTGTGTCATACAGAGGTACTCTCTTCCTGCTTCTTCACGGAAGTTAGGATAAGCATAACGACACCCAGAAGAGTCTCCTGAACTGTTTTGCTGTGACACCTACTGGACGAAGGGGGATTCACCTCATAGGAAGATCTAACGCATACTTTGGAAATAGAGGCTTTAATACCCTGTCTGTAGCAAGTATCCCCAGATTGTGACTTTTCTCCAAAGCATTTATAAATCAAGGCTGATGCTCCAGTGAATATACACAGAAGGGAGCTCCCACAAATAAGAGAAAGGTGCAGTGGAAGGTTGAAATCCCAGCAACGGTCTGATTAATCAGATTTGGACTGTGTTAAATAATATAAGATGGCTAAAAGAGCACAAACACAAGCAACAGCAGCAAGAAGACAATCAATATGTAATGACGCCTTAGCTGATATCAAAGAATTAATAACTGAAATGAATAAATCTTTAAATGAGAAGCTGGACTCGGTGGAGGCCAAGATTGAAAGTAATTTGAAAGTAATTCGAAAGTAATTTTGGAAATAACGGGACAGATAAAGGAGCTGTATGGCAAGAACAAAGAGCTTAAACAAGAAGACCATATTAAAAGATTATCGATGGATAACAAGGAGGCAAAAAGAATACAAGAAAAGGAAGAGGAGGAGAGACAGGACATTAGGAGAATGCAAGAAGAGCTGGCGGACCAACTAGCTTTGCTGGAGATGAAACAGAAATCGCTGACGCTGTGCTTGCGAGGCGTTCCAGAAGCGGTAAATGAGCATTTGGAGACAAAGATATCGAAGGAGTTGGCCAGCTGGCTAAAGGTCAATGAGGACGAATTGCTGCTGGATATTGATAAGATATACAGAATAAGGACTGAGAGAACAAAGAATTTCAAAGGACCAGGAGACTGTATGATCTTTCTAAATTCAAGATTGCTCAGAGACAAGATCTTGCAGAGGAAAAAGCAGGAAAATTTGATGATAGAAGGAAGAACTATTGCCATTTTTAAAGAGGTCCCGAAAAGGTTGTTGCTGAAGAGACGGAATTATATGATGTTAGTGGATGCACTGAGAAAGAAAGGGATTTGGTTTACTTGGGAGTTCCCAGAAGGACTTTCATTTATTTTTAAAGGGAAGAATAAGACCATAAGATCTACAGAAGAGGCGGAAAAATTCAGCAAAAGATTTAAGAAAGAACTGTTTGGGGAAGAGGAAGAAACCAAGGGAGACCGGGGACAACTGGTAGAGTAAAAGGTGGACAAATGCATAAGAAGTTGACATACTAGAGATTCTTGTACCCTTTTTCTAGCTTCTCTTTTACGTTGTGTTCGTTCTCCCTTTTTGTTTATTATTGGCTTGATTTTGATCGGGACAAACCCGGGGGTGATTTTGAGAGATTAAAGATAAAGTAATAAAATAAAGTAATGGATCTTAAGACCATTTCGTGGAACATTAATGGGTTAAATAATAAAATTAAAAGAAATAAGATTGAACATATATTGAAAAAAGATGCCTGGGATATAATCTGCCTCCAGGAGACGCATGTTCCACATAAACATGAAAGAGTATTAATCAATAAAAGATTGGGCAATGAATTCATATCAGCAGATAAGAGAAAGAAGAGGGGAGTAGTTACATATGTTAAACCTAATATTAAAGCAGATAAAATATTTCAAGATGAAGAAGGGAGGGTAGTAGGAGTATGAATATCTCTACCAAGAGGCGATATAGTGGTGATAAATGTTTACGCCCCAAATGGATGTAAGGTAAAAAAATTTAAGAAGTTGGGGGAATTAATTGGTGAACATGTGAATGAGGAAGAAATTATTTTATTAGGGGATTTCAACGGGGTAACGAAACCAGAACTAGATCGGTCAAGCGAAGGGAAAAAGGGTAGAGGGAAGTTACCAGAAACTTCCTTCCAGATAGTCAAAAATTATGAATTAAAGGATGTTTGACTCAGGCCGGCCCGGGGGTAGGAGCCCCGCTACCGCAAAGCGGGGCTCCGCTAAACCGCGGGTCGAGCGTCCCGTGGCATGGGCTCTCCAGCGAGCCCGCTATGGCACCGAACCCTTCCCCCGTTCCCCCTGTAAAGGGGGAGTGGGGGTGAAGGGACCACGGCGCCGGGCTGTGGAGGCATGCCCCAACCGGACCGGCGAAGCGGCGGCCGCCGCTCGCGATGAGCGAGATCGTTCTACCTGTCAGAAGGAAAACAGAAGAAACCCGTTGGCCGTGAGTACGGTAATAATTGGATTAAATTTGGACATTTGGCGCTCCGGGAGCTAAAATGGAAAGGAAGCCCGTTTTTGTCCCTTTGTGTGGAGAGAAAGTAACTGTTTTCAATGGAGACTGCTGTTGCGGTGGTGGATACAATGTTTTGAATTTGACAAGTGAGACTGATTAAACCCCTTTTAGGGGACCTAAGTTGGTCGAAATATCTCTTTTTTTGTAGTGGTTAGAAAGTAATCTCTTCACCCTGACTCCAGGGGAAATGGCTGCGGAGACCTATGACTAAGATGGAAAACTACTGTGACTAAGATGGAAAAATACTGAAACCTGATACCCTATGCCCATTTCTACCATGTTGGGCTTTGCTTTCAAGCTGGCTTTAGACTCTGGACTGACTCACGAACAAAGGTTTATTCTTTTGAACTTAGAATTGCTAAACCAGAAATTAACTTTGCTGAACCAGGATGTCGCAGGACAGTTATATCCCACAAAACAGACTCTGGAGAATTCGGCTAACATGGAAGAAAACCTTGGCAGGGAGCTTAAGGGAATTATTGAAGTACAAAGTACAATGATTATGCAACTCCGAGAAGATGAAAAATCCTGTGGGGGTGAGAGACCCAGGATCAGAAGACAATTTATATCCAATTTCTGGGGTGAGAGCCCAGGAATGATGGGGAAAAGATTGTATATCTACGATTAGAAGAGGAACGGAATTTTGAAGCGGAGATGCTGGAAGCTGATGATTTCTGTACCCGGATGCTCCCTGTAAGGACTGTTATAAACTCTGTCTGGAACTGTGGACTTACAAAAAAAGAGGACATTCTGAAAAATGGTTTTGATGTAAGATGGAGGAACATCTGGGGGGAGGCCCCGAGATGGCGAAAGGAAATGGTCAGAAAGGGGATAGGTTGAAATATCTATAATATAATTAGGATGGTTTATTATGGTACCCTGAAGCCGGTGTGTTAAGATTTTAAGTTTTTGAATTAGAGAAGAGATATTTGATTTTTATTATTAACAAGCAGTTTAAGTGAAATAAGATGTAAGATGTAAGTTAAGAAGTAATAGGTTATTTTGAACTAGATTTAAATATTGAGAAGTATGTTTATCATCATCATCAACCTTTTATTGGCATCAAGCAAAGAAACATACATACATATAGAACAGTAGCGAAATAATACATTCACAGTGGGGCAAACTGTATTAGAAGAGGAAAGAGACAAGACTCCACTGTCCACGATCACATCTCTGGGACTCCTGATAACTCAGACGACTGCAGAGCATTACGACGAAAAAAGAGCAGATGTAGGTATTTAGCTACCAGTTTGGTAAGCTCCTGGTCAGTTCCCTTTAGTAGGAAATGCAATACTTCCCGCTCTGGTCTCCTTTTAGGGATACAGAGCTGGTCCAGGAATTGGTGGCGGAGATCGACGTAAAGTTTCTTTTAACTTCATCTCAACATTTTTTAAGAGCCTTAACGGCATTTTAGAATTGTCTAGAAGTGTTTTATTGTTTTATGGTTTTACCACTCCTATAAATCAGCAAGTCATCGTTACAGATAAAGGAGTGAGTTGTTAAAGGGAACTACGCTCATTAATTAATGCGGCTTGCCTTGATCTGACTCTGTGGTTTGAGGAATCCTCCCCCCCTCTTCGTTTGTGCTGATATGAGGGGGAAGAAGCGCATTAGGCAGCATTCCAGTGAGGCCGTGGACAATGCCAAGAAACAGATGAAAATCAGTGATTATTTGTCCAACAATGACCTGGCAGAGATTTGTAGCAACTTTCCTACTGCAAACAGTTTTGCTGCCCTAGCCTCTAGTGCTACTCAGGAGGAGTCCGGCTGTACGGCGGGCGAGACACAGTCAGCCCCGAGTTCAAGAGTGGAGGCATACTCCTCTGTGCCAGTTCAAACAACTCCACCTGAAATACCACAACCATCCGCCCAGTTTACTGCGGACCAAGGGATGATGGAACTGTTAACCTGCCAGTCCGGACTGATAACGCATACAATTACCAACCTGTACATAAGGCTGGATGGCATTGAAAAAAAGCTTGAAGAAGTGCTTAGTTTGGCCAAACGCCCCTCCTCGCTTCCCCAGTTCGACATGGCTTCTAACCCTGCTCCCCCTCGTTCAAGTTTGCAGGTCGATTCCATACAACAAGAATGGTACCCAGACGAACAACCTCAAAATTTGAATTTACAACTTCAGCCTTGTAAACTTGCTGTACTAGTGGGTAACCATCCCCTGAATTATAACAAATGGGTGGATAAACACTCAGTTGCCAACTCCTTGTCCCAATTGTTAGGGCATGTTCTTCGTACATCTGAGATTGTGGATATTCTATGGCTGCCCACCGGGCCCTACCTGAGGCGCATGGTTATCAACTTTAGATCTAATCACCTACCTGCAAGAATTTTAAAATTAAACAATTGCACAAGGAAATGGCATATTTCCTTTACAAGGGTGTTTACTAACCTGATCCGTAAACCGTTATCCATCAGGACAAGGGCCACCAGCACTGACACTAGGCCAGACTGTCGTAGGAATCCGGTGCATGGGGAGCCGGAGCCGAGGCCCTCCCGCACGGACAAAGCTATCTCCCAGCAGGATTCGGACCGCCCTGCAGTGGATCCAAGTATGCTTACAACTGATTTAATTGACTTTTTACACCCTCCCCTTAACTCTTTGGCCAACTCACGGGATACGCCCACCACCGGTCCATCTAAGCAATTTCGAAGCGAATTGCTCTCATCTTCATATGCCTCGATGCCAGAACTGGAGGCTTCAAGCCCATTCCGAGGCCATGAGCCGCAACACCTGTTAAACTCTAAACCTCTAAAAACTCCATCTCAAGATACAGTTGCTGATCTTCTATCTCTTCTACCTCTACAATCTATACTGTCCGGTGAAGTGCCACCTATTAAAGCAAATGCTGTATACCCTGACACCTGCATCAGTGGCATAGAGGACCCTCTCGGCCATATCAACTTGGTGGCCCTCCAATCCAAATTACCACAGCTTTTCAGTGCCCAGCAACCCAAGGCCAGTCGGATCCCTTATACGGGGCAGAGCGAGGAAGACCCCCTGATAATGCTAACAAAGGACTCCAGGGTCCACCAACTAACAACCAATGCCCCAGAGGTAGTGGAAGAAATACACCTGGAACCGTCCGGGGCTCCAGGTGACAGCCATCCTCCCGATATGCACCAAGATTGACTTGATGCCACGGCCGAAAACCGGGTGCAAGTATGTTTAGATTTATTTTCTTTTTTGGATGATTTAATTTCAGTGATAAGAAGTTACTAAAGTAAATGGGAATTGGAACCAAAGGAGAGAAAACGGGGGAAGTCACCCAGTAATGATTCGAACAAGAATTTTTTTTTTTTTTTTTGCTTTAAACAAGAAGAAGAATTATTGGTGTTTTAGTTATATCTGTTTTTTCTTTGTTGTGTTTTGGTTGTTGTGTTTGTCTGGTGTATGTGTTTTGTTATTCTTTGTTTTGAAAAAAGCCAATAAAATTATTTGGGGAAAAAAGAAGAAAAGATTAAAAAAGAAATAGAGGAGAAGGAGAGAGATTTAGCAAAAAATCTAAAGGACACAAAATTAGCAATGCAACTAAAATTTTTGCAAAAGGAATTAAATATTCTGGTGAGTCAGGAAATGGAAAACAAAATTAAATGGGCAAAACAAAGGACCTTTGAATCTGGAAGTAAGGTAGGGAAATATTTGGCATGGCAATTAAGGAAAAGACAAATTGAAATGACAATTATGAGTATTAAAGAGGGGGGGAAAGTTGGACAAACCTGGAAGATATACAAAAATGTTTTGTTAAATTCTATAAGAAATTATATAAAGGTAGGAAATTAAATGAGGTTAACTTAGAGAATTATTTCAAAAATCATAAAATAAGCCAGATCAATGATGAGGAAAGAGAATTATTAAATAAACCAGTGTCTAAACAAGAAATATATACAGCCATAGCCAAATTGAAACTAGGGAAGTCCCCAGGTACAGATGGCCTGTCAAGCCAGCATTATAAATTATTCAAGGAGGAACTAGTAGGAGTGTACCAACAACTGGTGAATAAAATTATGGAGGAAGGAATATACCCCAAAACATGGCAGGAGGCATTTATAATTTTAATCCCAAAAGGGAAAGCAGAGAATGATCAAGTGGAAAATTTCAGACCAATTTCCCTGCTGAATGTAGATTATAAAATCTTCGCTGAAATATTAGCTAATAGATTAAAAGGGGTCTTGAATAGGATTATAGGACAAGACCAACAGGGATTCTTGCCAAAAAGGAAAATGTCCAGGAATATAAGAATCCTCTTAGATTTGTTTGAATATTTGGATTGGCACCCGAGTGAAAAGGCGGTATTCATCTTTGTAGACGCCGAGAAGGCATTTGACAATCTACTTTGGGGGTTTATGAAAAAAGCTCTGGAAAAAATAGGAGCAGTGGGGAAATTTCTGAAGGGAGTGAATGCAATCTATAGTAAACAAACAGCCAAATTAATTATAAATGGAGAAATAACAGAGGGATTTGAAATATCAAAAGGAACCCGACAAGGATGCCCGCTATCCCCTTTATTATTCATCTTATCGATAGAGTTCCTATTGAGAGAGATTAAGGAGGATGGAAATATTAAAGGAATAAGAGTAGGAAAAAATATTTATAAATATAAGGCCTTTGCAGATGATATTATCTTAATGTTATAGGAACCAAGGGTATCAATAGATAATTTGAAAACTAAATTACAAGAGTATGGTGAATTGGCGGGATTTAAAGTAAATGGGAAGAAAACCAAAATACTTATTAAAAATATAAGGAAAAATGAATTGGAAAAACTTAAGTTAGATTTGGAATGGGAGATAGTTAATAAGATTAAATATTTGGGGATTTGGGTTACCCCAAGTAATATAAATTTGTTTGAAAACAATTATTCTAAATTATGGAAGGAAATTAAGGAAGAATTGGAAAGATGGAAGAGGTTAAATCTGACTTTATCAGGGAGAATAGCGGCATTAAAAATGGCTGTATTACCGAGAATCCTGTTTCTATTTCAAATGTTGCCAATTATGGTGAAAAAAGAAACATTTGAGTTGTGGAGAAGGGATTTTAGTAATTTCATTTGGATGGGAGAAAAGCCGAGAATCCAATATAAAGTGTTAATGGATGTAAAGGAAAGGGGCGGTTGGGGAGTTCCAAACCTTAAATTATATCATGCAGCTGCCTGTCTATGCTGGCTGAAAGACTGGATCCTATTAGAAGATCAAGAATTACTAGAAGTAGAAGGTTTTAGGAATGTAGGAGGATGGCATTCATATCTATTAGAGGAAAAGAATGGGACTGCAAGATTTTTATTTCTTTCTGTATTTGTTGGTTTTTTGGGTATCCTCTTAGTTTTTTCTCTTTGAGTTTTATTTCCTCCAAAAGTCTTTCTTTTTCCAAATTTTGTTCCTTCTTCTTCTTTGCTTTTTCTCTTATGAGGAACCCTCTCATCACTGCCTTACTCGCATCCCATACAATTCTTTTTTTCCACTTGTGTATTCAAATTTATCTGAAAATATTCTTTAATCCTCTTTTGGGCCTCTTCTATCACCTTGGGATCTCTCAGCAGGGAATCATCCATTCTCCATCTAACAGAATCCTTGGGGGGGGGGGGGGGATTAAGTCCAATTGTACCGCATTATGATCTGAACAAGTCTTGGGGCAAATTTCTGCCTTCTGAATTTTTGGTGTCAATGATCTAGAAATCCATATATAATCTAGGCGTGCCCATGACACTGTGGTTCAGAAAAATAAGTTGCCTCTGTCTTGGTGGGATTCTTCAGTCTCCATGAGTCTATCAAGTCCAAATTATCCACCAACTCAAAAAAGGTTTTGGGCAGTTTCCCTTCATTTGTAATTTTTGTCCTTTGCGATCTGTCCATCAAAGTGGAAACTGCCCCATTGAAGTCTCCAAGGCAAATAAGATTGTAATCCAAATAGTCTAGCAGGATGTCATGGATTTTCTTAAAGAAAATTGATTTTCCATCATTCGGTGCATAAATTCCCAGTATCATGTATTTTTCGCCTTGCACATTTATTTCAATTGCGATATATCTCCCTTCTTCATCTTTGAACAATTGTCTTGGGTTGTATTTCTCTTTTGCATAGATTACAACTCCTCTCTTGTTGACTTTATCAGATGAAATAAATTCTTGTCCTAATTTTTTATTTTGTAGAATCCTTCTGTGTTGCCGGATTACATGGGTCTCCTGTAAACAAATTATATCCAAATTCTTCTTTTCTAATGCATGGTACACTCTGTGTCTCTTGGGCCTCTGGTTCAAACCGTGAACATTCCATGTCAATACTTTCAGCGTCATTTTGTTAAGCATTGCCTCCTGTTGCTCCTTGTAGTTCTTCTTCCTCTTCTCCTCCTGTCCCTGATCCTCCTGGTACAGCTGGGTACAGTCTTGTCAAACCCAATGAAGATCCGTTAAAGTCTGCTGCGTATTTCTCCAAAAATTTATTCTTGTCTTCAATTGATCTTATTCTCACTCTTCTTTCTTTGTACTTAAAAGTCAGGCCTTGTGGAAATTCCCAGCTGAAGAGAATCTTCCTACTTCTCAATTCAGATGCCAAATCAGCAAATCCAAATCTTAGGTTCAGGAAGTAACGTGGGATATCCTTATAGATGATGACAGGTTGCTGTTGGACCACCACGTTATTCTTATAGTGAAGGTCAAGGATCTGGTCTCATGGATATCTATTCTGGAACACTACCATACAGTCATTTACTGTCTTTGAGTTCTTCTTGCCCTTAGCTCCAAATCTGTAGGCCTTCACAATGAATGCAGCCAAATCACTTTCTTCCAGCTCCCAGAATGTAGAAAATTCTTTAATTATGTAGTCCTTCAAGCTTTCTTGTTCCAACTCAGGAAGATGTCTCAATCTCAGATTTATCTCCCTCTCCCTCATTTGAATGAAGGCGAGAGATTCCTGTACATCTCTTTGTTGACTTTCAAGTCTCTGAATTTTTTCTGCGTCAAAGTCTTCATGTTTGTGTTCCACAGCCTTGATTTTTTCTTTAAATTCTTCTGATTCTTTCTTTAAGACTTTAACCTCCTTTCCAATCCGATCAGTTGCAACAGTGTTCTCCTTCACCGTCTTATCAATGGCTTTAATCAATTTGTCCAATCTTTCTGAAGATTCTCGAATATCAGCTTCTAATTTCTCTGATGATTGTTGAATATTAGCTTCTAATTTTTCTGAAACTGCCTGGAGATTGGCATTAACTTTTTCTATGGCTGCAAGCATTTGTTCTTCCATAGACTTTGTAGCAGAAGCTACACTCTCAGCAGGCTATAACCCAAACAGTCTTTCAAATAACTCCAGGAGGCTGTTGGCTGTAAGGCAGAGCCAGAGAGCAAAAGACAAAGAGGTCCAAAGCAAATCCCTTCACAACAATTGTCCCCTGCAGTTCCAGCTTCACTGATAGGATTCAGTTTCTTTTAAACCCTTCTTAGAATTCTTAAAACTTCTCAAAAGTCAAGAAAAGTAGCTAAAGACAGTCAATCCAAGATCAATTGATACTTTTAAGCCAAACTCCAGCATGATAAAAAGTTTCA
Organism: Lacerta agilis; assembly: GCF_009819535.1. Taxonomy (NCBI): domain Eukaryota; kingdom Metazoa; phylum Chordata; class Lepidosauria; order Squamata; family Lacertidae; genus Lacerta; species Lacerta agilis. The sequence continues at coordinate 1,890,422 of NC_046330.1, forward strand.
AGTGAACAGTAGCAGTGAAATTCCACAGTATCAAGTTGGAAACGAATGTCGGAAACAATCTAATACAAAGTATCCGCCGCCCACTAACTGACCCGGACTCCTTAATCCAGAGGGTGAGCGGTGTCTTCTTTTTATAAATTGTAATCCACAAGAAGAAATCAATAATATTCCTCAGTCTTTCCCCTAATGGGGTTTTCTACAGTCTAAAAAAACAGCAATAAACACACAAGCAAGTCTTTCGTGGCTTCAGCTCTTTCGTGTTACTTTGATCTTGCCGCTGTCAGAGAGAGATGGACTTCCTCTTTTAATCTCTCTCCGTAAGCCAAATTTCACGAAACTTTGGTATCAAATTCTGCTCAGTACTTACAGAGTCCTTCTTTAGAGTCCAATTCGAGGAAAAGCAAAGTGCTCAAAGTCCGTCAGCGGCCGCTGCTTCATGTCGTCGGGAAATGGTAGATCCTCAGTACCGCACCGGAGCCCCGCTCGCTTGAACAGACCTTATTAGGTCTACTCAAGAGCAAGGACAGCACGTCTGGTACCCGCTGGGTCCCAGGTCTTCAGGACGCTCCTCCTGAAGTTTTAATGGAGTCCGCAGCATGTTTGCGGTAACTCCAAGCCCGAAAAAACCGGAGCCCCCTCGGAGCTGAGAGAGCTCCCGACTGAGCGGAATGGCGCTTCACCGGAAGTCCCCTAAAAGGTTATTTCTGTTCCAGACAATCCCAGTGATTACTGGGGTAAGACAGTTTAAAGGTTGGCAGAAGGTATTGTCAACTTTTATCTGGCAGGGGAAGAAGCCCAGGATAAAATTCAAAACTAACTTAGGCCATAGAAATTCTTAAGATGTATTAAATAGTATTAGCTTTTGTTGAGATAAGCTCCAAATTTAGGCCATAGAAACTCTCAAGGTGTGTATGCTTCCAAGGGTAGCAAAGACTGCTGAAGGGTGTTCTTAATCACGGGTTTAAATACAGAAGGGTTGTAAAAAAATTTAAGGGGCAGATCACACTACCAAACCAAACCAAAGGGCGTGGCAGATAGAAATAAAGAAGAAAAAGAAGTAAACTCTTTGAGGAGCGATGCAAGCATGGAATTGCTTAAAGATGGGAATTCCCTGAGGGAATTACGTTTACTTATAAAAGAAGAAGAAAAAGTTTAAGATCAGTAGCAGAGGCAGGGATATTCTGGAGGAAGTACTAAAAAGATCTAGGTGGCGAAAACGTTTTGGAGGTAGAAGAAGGTTTAGAATAGTAGAGTAACTATAAAGGTAGGAGCAAATGCTATAAGTAATAATTAAGAAATAAAATACTTGTAATAAATTGTATGGAACTTAAATGCGTATCATGGAATGTAAATGGTTTAAATAATAAGCTTAAAAGGAACAAAATAGAACAATCATTGAAGAGAAAGAAATGGGACATCATTTGCCTCCAGGAAACTCATGTAATTAGGCAACACAGGAGAGTTCTGAACAATAAAAGACTAGGTACAGAATTTATATCCTCAGATCTATAAAAAGGGGGAGTTGTGATTTATGTTAAACCTGATCTAGAGCCTAAGATGCTATTTAAAGATGAAAAGGGCAGAGTTATTGGGGTAGAAATAAAACATGGAAGAGAAAAACCACTAATCATTGGAATCTATGCACCAAATGATAAAAAGTCAGAATTTTACAGAAAATTAGAGGCGATGATGTGGGAATACAGCAACGAGAATATTATACTCATGGGAGATTTTAATGGGGTAACATGTATAGAATTGGACAGAACTGCAAGGGAAAATCTCTTCAATGATGGGAAACTACCCCTAACCTTCTTTCAATTGGTAGACAATTTTGAATTATATGACTCATAGAGGTAATCATCCAAACGTTAAAGACCTCATGTATTTTTCAGAAGCAAAAAAAAAATCAGGTGGCAGAATTAATGCAATCTGGGTATCAAAAAAATTAACATTAACTTCCGGTTTGGGCACCATTCCAGCCAGGCGGGAGCTGAAGAGCTCCAGTACCCTCGGGGTTTTGGGGTTACCGTACCCGCGCTACGGGCCCCCTAAAGCCACGGGAAGAGCGTTCCGTGGACAGGCATTCTAGCGGGCTCCAAGACGTGCCGTCCCCGCTCTCGATTGACCCTCATAAGGGGGAAAATCGGGCGAGCGAGGCTCCGGCACGGAGCTGAAGAAGCCATTGCTCACGAGGTACGAAGCTGCGTTGCTGGCGGATTTGAGCGCCCGGCTCTTTCTTGATTGTATTATTAATTAGAAGCTCTGTAAGTATTACCTCCAATTGACTTTAAATTTTTAAAATTTGGACTTGCAGAGAGAACGTAAAAAAGGAAGTCTGTTCTCTTTGACAGCGCTAAAGATCAAAGTAACAACAAAGGAAGCTGAGCCGCGAGACTAGCGGTAAAAGACTGCTGGTTTTGCTGAACTTTTAAAGTTGTATAAAGTTTTCTAGAACTGTTATTTAAGTGTTGGTAAGAAGAATTTTGGCAGAGGAAGACACCGCTCGCCCTCTGGATTAGAAGACCGGGTCAGTTAGCGGGCTGGGTTACTTTGTTGCTGTGTTTTTGTTACTGTTTTCAAGCGGAGACATTATTAACTCTTTTGCCTGCTACAGTTACTTTTAAGACTTTGTGGTTACACTGCGGAGAGGATTAAAAGTGAGACTGCCTTGGACTGTTTTGAGGATTACTTTTCTTTACTTTTGATGGACTTTTGGAACTTTTATGGAACTTTTTAATTGGAATTTGGATTGCTGTGGCTGGAGCTGCATGGGATTCTTGGCTCTGTTTTCTCTTGGTTCTCTGGACTTGCTTGCTGGCCACCTGGTGTTTACTCAGGGGAATGTTTGGGATTTGATTTCCTGTGAATGTCTGAGACTGTAACGGTTACGGAGGTGACCTTGAAATACCAGCTGCAGAGTGTGCAGGAGATGCAAGAGCCGTCCTCGGTTACAAGGTCTAAAACAAAAAGGGAGGAGGAGAAGCGTAAAGCTTCGGTTTCCAAAAGTTTTGAGGATCAAATGACTTCTGCCATTGAGAAACTGAATGCTAGTATTTTGGAGCTGTCAGAAAGACTGGGAAAAGTGGGAGAAGATGTAAAAGAGACAAAGGTCTGTGTAAATACATCAACAGAAAAATTGCAAGCAGAGATTAAGGACTCCACTCAGAAACTGGAAAAATCTATAAGTGTCATTGAGGAAAGTGTAAGACAAAATAGAGAGGAGATTGATAAGATTGGCAAAGAGGTTAAAATATTAAAGAAAGAAACAGAAGAACTTAAAGAAGTTAAAGAAAAAATTAAGGTGGTGGAGACTAAATTGGAGAATGTTGATGTAGAAAAAATTGAAAGAATTGGATCCCAACAAAAAGATGTACAAGAATCTCTCGCGTTTCTGCAACTCCGAGAAAGGGAGACTAACCTAAGATTGAGGGGTCTTCCAGAATTGGAACAGGACAGCTTGAAGGACTATATAATTAAGGAATTTTCAACATTCTGGGAGCTGGAGGAGTCAGATTTGACAGCATTTATAGTCAAGGCCTACAGATTTGGAACCAAAGGGGGAAAACGTTCCAAAGTGGTAAATGACTGTATGATAGTGTTCCAGAACAGATATCAGAGAGATCAGATCCTGGATTTACATTACAAGAACAACCTAGTGGTACAGCAGAAGAAAGTCATCATTTATAAAGACATCCCCCATTACTTCCTGTCCAAAAGATTGGATTATAACGATTTGGCTTTGGAATTGAGGGCAAGAAGGATCCCCTACAGCTGGGAGTTTCCGGAAGGCCTAACGTTTAAGTTTAAAGAGAGGAGAATTAGGATTAGATCTTTAACTGATAAACAAAAATTATTGGACAAATACGTTGAAGATTTTAAAGGCTCATCATTGGATCCAGCAAGACTGTTTCAACTCCCAGGGTTAGGTGGACCAAGACCAGGAGAAGCAGAAGAGGATAAGAAAGGAGAGGCGACGGGTGGAGAAGATTAGAAATGGCGTTAAAATTGATGACATGGAATGTTCGGGGACTGAACCAGAGGCCGAAGAGACACAGAGTATTTCATAGTTTGGAGAAAAAGAAATTGGATGTAATTTGTTTGCAGGAGACTCATGTGGTCCGACACCACAGAAGGATTTTACAAAATAAAAAGTTAGGCCAAGAATTTATTTCGTCCGATAAAGTAAAGAAAAGAGATGTTGTAATTTATATAAAAGAAAAATACAGTCCAAGACAGCTATTTAAAGATGAAGAAGGGAGATACATTGCTGTTGAAATAAAGGTACAAGGCGAAAAAAATTGATTCTGGGACTTTACGCACCTAATGAAGGAAAGTCAATTTTTTATAAGAAGATCCATGACTTGCTAATGGACTATTTGGATTACAAAGTAGTTTGCCTCGGGGATTTCAATGGGGCAGTTTCCACATTAATGGACAGGTCTCAAAGAACAAAAATTACAAATGATGGGAAACTGCCTAAAACTTTCTTTGAAATGGTGGACAATTTGGATTTGGTGGATTCATGGAGACTGAGAAACCCAACTGAAACCGAGGCAACTTATTTTTCTGAATCACAGAGTCATGGTCGAGAATGGATTACATTTGGATCTCAAAAGAATTGGCTCCGAAAATACAAAAGGCAGAAATTGGCCCTAAGACTTGTTCCGATCATAATCCGGTACAATTGAATTTGAAAGTTCTCTCCAAGGATTCTTTTAGATGGAGAATGGATGATGCATTGATGAGTGATGCCAAGCTTGTTGAAAGAGCAGCAAAAAAGGTGAAAGAATGCTTCCAGATTAATTTGAATACAGCAGTAGAGAGAAGAATGATTTGGGATGCAAGTAAAGCCGTGATGAGGGGATTCCTCATAAGTGAAAAAACTAAAAAGAAGAAGCAGCAAAATGCAGAAAAAGATTGTTAGGAATAATAAAAGTAAAAGAAAAGGAATTAAGAGGACACCCCAAAAACCCAAAAATTCAGAAAGAAATTAAATTCTTGCAATCACAATATGCAAAAATTTTAAATCAGGAAATAGAATGGAAGATTAAATTTATGAGGCAGAGATCTTTTGATTCAGCTAATAAATGTGGAAGATTGTTAGCTTGGCAGTTAAAAAAGAGGCAAAAAGCGAATACCATCACCAATTTGAGAGTTAATGATAGAAGTGTGGAGAATCTGGAGAAAATTAGATGGTGTTTTCAGAAATTCTATAAGCAATTGTACAAGGAAGAGAAAGTAGAAGAGACGGAGATTGACCAATTTCTGGAGAAAAATGGATTGCAAAAAGTCCCAGAAGATAAAGTAACTATGCTCAACCACCCAATTTCTACTCAAGAGATAGAAGAAGCGATTAACAATATGCAGGTGGGAAAGGCCCCAGGACCAGATGGACTGACTGCAAAGTACTATAAATCTTTAAAAGATTGGCTGGTACAGCCGCTGAAGGAAGTGTGCAACAGATTGCTGGAGGGAGACAGGGCACCTGACACTTGGAAGGAGGCCTATATCACACTGATTTTGAAACCAGATTCAGATAAAACGATGATGAAAAACTACCGACCAATTTCGTTGCTGAATGTGGACTATAATTTTTTTTGCTAATGTCATGGCCATGAGATTAAGAAGAGTGCTGAAGGACTATATTCACAAAGATCAAGCAGGTTTTTTACCTGGAAGACAAATAAACAGTAATACAAGGATTATTGTGGATATATTGGAGAGGTTAGAAAAGAACATAAATACAGATGCAGCTTTGATGTTTATTGATGCGGAAAAGGCCTTTGACAATATTTCTTGGACTTTTATGAAGAAAAATGTAGAAAAGATGGGGGTCGGTCAACGATTTTTAAATGGCATTAATGCCATTTATACAGAGCAGAAAGCAAAAATTATAGTAAACAGTGTGATATCAGAGGAAATTAGAGTCGAGAAAGGAACGAGACAAGGGTGCCCTATCTCCCCATTACTTTTTATTACGGTCCTGGAGGTCCTTCTGAACATGATTAGATCAGAGAAGCAGATAAAAGGTATAAAGGTGGGAGAGAAAGAATATAAGCTGAGAGCCTATGCAGACGATTTGATGTTATCCCTACAAAAACCAGAAAGCAGTGTCCCCAAAGTATTAGAGACAATAGAACTATTTGGGCGTGTAGCTGGTTTTAAATTAAATAAAGCCAAAACCAAAGTATTGACAAAAAATATGAATCCATTGCAGATACAGAAATTGCAGGAACGTACAGGACTTAACTTTGTAAAAAAAGTAAAATATCTAGGAGTCAATTTAACTCAGAAGAATCTAAACCTGTTTGTGATGGCCTGGGAGTCAGACTCTGATGCTGAACCTGAGGGATCCCAGCCTGCACAGGATTCCCCGCCTCCAGAACCAGCTGAGCCGGGGCCAGGGCTTGAGCCTGAAGGATCCCCACCTGTGCTGGATCCCCAGGTGCAGGCATCAGCAGAGTCTGCTCTGGCTCCTGATGGGAGGAAGGACCCATTGCCTGCAGGTGCTCCACTCCCAGCCTCTTCAGAGGAAGCTGAGGCAGCCCCTGGGTCCAGTAACCCACCAGCCTCTCCTGAGCTACAGAGGCTCAGGGCAGAGAGGCGAAGGGAGTTAAGTGCCTACAGGAAGAGTGCTCGCCTCCAGGCCTGGAGGAGAGGTGAGTCTCCGGAGGATCGGGGCCGCCCTAAGCATAGGGCCAGATAAAAGCCAGCCAGACCCAGCCCAAGTTGCATGAGCAACTTAGTTGCAAGCGTGTGCTCAACCTGCAACCTTGTGCCTGAACCTGCCTTGGACCTCGACCTGCTCCCTGCCTCGCTCCCCGCCGGACTGACCTCCTTTGGACCCCTAGACCCAGGACTGGACTTGGACCTCGCTTCACGGACAAACCCTTGGGGCCAGCACACTGTTCAAGGACAATTATGAAAAACTTTGGGCAGAGATAAAAAGGGATTTGGAGACTTGGTCAAGATTGAAGCTTTCTTTGATGGGCAGAATTGCTGCTATAAAGATGAACTGATTGAACCGAACTCTAAAAACCTTTCCAGGGTGTATAATTTGTTGCTAGAGTGGCATACGAAAGATGAAATGGTTAAATCTGCAATGATAGATTGGGCGAAAGATGTTGGGCATAATATCATGATGGATTTAGTGAATGTTTATGTTTATGTTTTTAATGTAGTAAGATATATGAGATAAGTTAGTTATTTGAATTTGTATTAAGAATAATGTTGAATGAAAATAGTTACAAAGTTACTAAAGTAAATTAGTACTGAACGCAGTAGAGAGAACGGGGGAAGTCCCCATATAAGATTTAAAATTAGAATTAATCAATAAGCATATATTGTTCCAGTGTTCGTGTGTTAGGTATGTATAAGTTTTCTTTTTCTTTAATGTTTATTTTCTTTTTTCTTTTTAATGTATGTGTTGTGTTTTTTAATTGTATTTGTATTATGTATTTGTGTAATTGTTGTTTATTGTGTATTGTATTATGTATTTGTGTAATTGTTGTTTATTGTGGAAAATCAATAAAAAATTATATAAAAAATTAACATTAAAAATTAAAAAAAAACCCAAAATACTACCCAGAATAATATCGGATCACAACCCAGTAACATTAGAGTTAACCTCCAGAAGGGAAACTACGGGGAGATTGAGACTAAATGATATTATTTGGAATGATGAGACAACAGTCAATAAAGCAAAAGAAACAGCAGAAGTCTTTGAAAAAAATATTAAACAAGATATAGAGATTAATACAGTTTAGAATGCCAGGAAGGCATATATGAGGGGTTTTTGGATCCAACAAATGGCAACACAAAAGAAAAAAGGGAACAAAATAAGTATCAGATAACAAAAGAGATAAGACAAAATGAAGAAGAATTGGTTTTTAAAAAATCCAAGAATGAGAAGGTTATACAGAAGATAAAAGTATTACAAGTGCAGGCCTCGAATCTCTTAAATAAAGAGGTAGAAAATAAAATTAGATGGCTTAAACAGAAAACGTTTGAATCGGCTAATAAACCCAGTAAGATGCTTGCATGGTTACTAAAAAAAAAGACAAAGGGGGAAAATAATAGGGAAAATTATAGACAAAGGGGAAATAATTCATGAACCAAGACAGATTAAAGAATGCTTTGTAAATTACTATAAAGACTTATATAAAGTGGAAGAAAAGGATGAGGATAAAATGGAAGAATTCCTTACTTATAATACATTACCTTTAGTAACAGAAAGAGAATATAAATAATTAAATGCCCCGATAACTATTACTGAAATACGGGAAGGGATCGCTAAATCCAAAGTGGGGAAAGCACCAAGTCCAGACGGAATTTCAATGATGTATTACAAGAAATTAGAAGAAATAATATTACCCGTATTGGAAAGAATTATGAATAAAATCTTAGAAGAAGGGAAAGTACCAGAATCCTGGCAGGAAGCCCTCATAACTCTAATACCAAAACAAGGATCTGATTTGACTGAAACTAAAAATTATAGACCAATTTCTCTTTTAAATTTGGACTACAAATTATTTGCAAGAGTTTTGGCCAATAGACTAAAGAAGATTCTGGGAATATTAATCAAAGATGATCAAACTGTTTTTTTTTTACCAGGGAGACAAATTCAGAACAATACAAGGATGGTAATAGATATTTTAGAATACCTAGAGATGAGGCCAGATAAAAAGGCAGTCTTGATGTTAGTGGATGCCAAAATGGCCTTTGATAATGTATCATGGAAATTTATGCAAAAAACTATTGAGAAAATGAATCTAGGAGAAAAAATGTATTGCGGAATTCAAGAAATATATGACACACAAAAAGCAAGATTGATTATAAATAATGAAACATCAGAATCATTTAGCATCTCCAAGGGCACAAGACAAGGTTGCCCATTATCGCTGCTTTTATTTATTACAGTCCTAGAAACACACCTAAAAGCTATAAGGGATGACCTGAAAATAGAAGGAATAAAATAGGGAAACAGAGCATACAAAGTGAAGGCCTATCCCGATGATTTGATAATTACAATAGAAAGTCCACTAGAAAGTATATTGGAAACACTGGCTAAAATGAATGAATTAGGACATGTAGCAGGTTTTAAATTAAACAAAGAAAAAACAAAACTATTAGTAAAAAATATGGAGGGAAAGGGAAAAAGCAGAACTAGAAGAGAGGACAGGGTTAAAAATAACAAATAAAGCCAAATACTTAGGAATTTGGATCACAATGAAAAATATAAATCTCTATGATGATAATTATGTAAAAGCCTGGAAAGAGATAAAAAAAAGAATTAGAAGTCTGGAGCAGACTAAAATTGTCATTATGGGGTAGAAGCTCTACAATCAAAATGGTCATGCTACAGAAGATGTTATTCCTCTTCCAATCCATCTCAATTATAAGTGGACTCAAATGTTCCAAAGACTGGCAAAGAGATCTAGCTAGGTTTCTTTGGCAAGGCAAGAAGCCTAGGATAAAACTCAAATTACGTACAGATTCAAAAGATAGGGGAGGGTTCGCACTTTCCGATCTCAGACTATATTATGAAGCTTCCTGCCTACTCTGGATTAAAGAATGGATAACGTTAAAGAATGCAAATTTATTAGATATTGAAGGATGGGATTGTTGTGATATTAGTACAAACCGAGCTGCAAGAAGCGAGGTCACTTGACCAAGAGTCATGTTTCACCCTGTGGGAAATCCAACAGTCTTCCCACACATGTGATGTCATTGTAATTTACTGATGTACTTTACTTTCAGTTCTGGCTCAAGGATGCTAGACGTATTATGCACAGCTCTGAATTTATGAGCTTGCTACGCAGAGAGATATATTCTGCATTTTATCTACAATAAAGTAGTTTTAGCCTTCACTGGCTTGTGTGTATTGTTTTCAAACTGGGAACAATCGCATATTACTAATGTGCCCTGGACTTGAGTAGCCAGGAAGGCACAGAGGCTTCGTTCCTGTCTGGGGGTCAGTCTAACAACTTACCCCCCCCCCCGGGAAGTCTCACAGCAGGGATAACATAGTTGGTTGGCACTGCTATTTGGGCTACAATTGTGCTGGTCCTAAGGGTAATCCAAGAGGCGAGTTCCAGGTTTGGTCCGAAGTCCAAGGAGTCAACAAGGGGTCAGTCCGAAGAAGCTATGGCAGGGTGCAGGGCAGGAAACTAGGCAAGGTCAGGAACAGGAACACAGGCAGGATCTGGCAAGCAGCAATGTTGCTCCCGCAACCTGGGGCTGCGTCTGACCGCCTTTTATCTCTGAATTGTAGTCCCAAAACATCTGGAGGGCCAAGTTTGCCTATGCCTGTTTTAATGTGTAAATAAAGTTAGTTAAATAAATAAATAAATTGATCCATACTCACATGCCAAACTCACCTTGTGTGGAAACCCTATATTAAAATTTGCTAAAAAGATGGTAATATGGAAAAACTGGATGGAAGCAGGTGTTTTTGACTTTGGACCAACTGATATATGAGGAAGATGAGTTTTATAGTTGTGCTGTTTTAAGACAAAAATATCATCTACCAGATGGGGCCCAGTGGCTGCAAAATATTATAAGTCCTTAAAAGACTGGTTAATTCAACCGTTAATGGAAGTATGTAATGGACTGTTAGAGGGAGGTAGGGCACCAGACTCATGGAAAGAAGCGTATATCACATTAATCTTGAAACCAGACTCAGGAAAGACATTAATGAAGAATTACCGACCAATATCACTTCTGAATGTAGATTATAATTTTTTTGCAAATGTCATGGCCACAAGGCTAAAAAGAGTGTTGAAGGAATATATACACAAAGACCAAGCAGGTTTTCTACCTGGAAGACATATGAACAGTAACACAAGGAATATTGTGGATATATTGGAAAGGTTGGAAAAGTAGATAAATACTGAAGCAGCACTGATGTTTATTGATGCGGAGAAGGCCTTTGACAACATTTCTTGGAGTTTTATGAAGAAGAATTTGGAGAAGATGGAGGTCGGCCAAAGATTTCTGAATGGCATAAATGCCATTCATAAAGAACAAAAAGCGAAAATTATAATAAATGATGTGATATCAGAAGAAATTAGAATTGAAAAAGGAACGAGACAAGGGTGCCCTATCTCCCCGCTACTTTTTATAACAGTCCTGGAGGTCCTTTTGAACATGATTAGAACTGACAAGCAGATAAAAGGAATAAGGGTGGGAGAGAAAGAATATAAGTTGAGAGCCTTTGCCGATGATTTGGTTTTATCCCTACAAGACCCGGAAACCAGTGTACCTAAAGCATTAGAAATAATTGACTCATTTGGACAAGTAGCAGGATTTAAGTTGAATAAAGCAAAAACCAAAGTTTTGACAAAAAATATGTCACCTATGCAGGTACAGAAATTACGAGATCAAACAGAACTAAGCTTTGTTAACAAGGTAAAATATCTGGGGGTGAATTTGACACCGAAGAATCTTAACCTGTTCAAGAATAATTATGAGAAATTGTGGAGTGAGATAAAAAGAGACTTGGATATATGGACTAGATTGAAATTGTATTTGATGGGCAGAATAGCAGCCATTAAGATGAATGTATTACCAAAGATGTTGTTCTTATTCCAAGTACTTCCGATTATTGACAAGCTGGACTGTTTTAGAAGGTGGCAAAAGGATTTATCTAAATTTATCTGGCAGGGGAAGAAACCCAGAATAAAATATAATATTTTGACAGACTCTAAGGAAAGAGGTGGATTCTCACTGCCAGATTTAAGAATTTATTTTGAAGCTGCAGCCTTTTGCTGGTTGAAAGAGTGGTTTAAGCTAGAAAACACGGATGTGTTGGACTTGGAAGGACATGATAACGTATTTGGCTGGCACGCATATCTTTGGTATGACAAAGTGAAGGCCCACAAAGCTTTTAAAAACCACATTATTAGGAATACATTGTATCAGGTTGGATTCGGAATAAAGATCTGTTGGAGAGGAAAACCCCCAGATGGTTGTCACCAGTTGAGGCTAAGGCCTATAAGAGACCCAACATGCCTGCAAAGTGGCCGAAGTACGCTGATATTCTAGAACAAGAAGGTCAGACTTTTAAATTGAAAAGCTATGAACAATTGAAAGAGAAAGTATCTGACTGGTTGCAGTATTATCAGATAAATGAAGTGTTTAAATTGGATAAGAAACAAGGCTTTCAGTCAGAGAAATCCAAGTTGGAGACGGAACTAATAGAACCGAACTCTAAGAACTCTAAGAACCAAAGAAATCAGCCCTGAGTGCTCACTAGAAGGACAGATCCTGAAGTTGAGGCTCCAATACTTTGGCCACCTCATGAGAAGAGAAGACTCCCTAGAAAAGACCCTGATGTTGGGAAAGATGGAGGGCACAAGCAGAAGGGGACGACAGAGGATGAGATGGTTGGACAGTGTTCTCGAAGCTACTAACATGAGTTTGGTCAAACTGCGAGAGGCAGTGAAGGATAGGCGTGCCTGGCGTGCTCTGGTCCATGGGGTCACGAAGAGTCGGACACGACTGAACGACTGAACAACAACAACTAAGAACCTTTCCAGAATGTATAAATTTATTGCTAGAGTGGCATACGAAAGATGAAATGGTTAAATCAGTCATGATTGATTGGGCGAAAGATGTTGGACATAATATAATGTTTGAGGATTGGGAGAGATTATGGAGGGAAGGTACTAAGTTCACTGCATGTAATGTGCTAAGGGAAAATGTAATGAAAATGATTTACAGGTGGTATTTAACTCCAGTTAAGTTGGCTAAGATGTATCATGGTTTGAGTAATGAATGCTGGAAATGTAAACAAGTAGAAGGTACCTTCTATCATATGTGGTGGACGTGCCCAAAGGTAAAGGACTTCTGGGAGAAAATTTATAATGAACTAAAAAAAGTGTTGAAAAACACTTTTACTAAGAAACCAGAGGCCTTTCTGCTGGGCATGACCAATCATGAAATTCCCAACAAAGATAGAATATTTTTTAATGTATGAGCTTCCGGTTTAGCGCCGGCCATGTCGGACGGGAGCTGAAGAGCTCCGGTTTCACGGGGGTTTTGGGGCTCTCGTACCTGCGCTGCAGGGCCCCCTAAAGCCACGGGAAGAGCGTCCCGTGGACTGGTGTCTTGTGGGCTCCAGACGTGCCGTCCCCACTCCCGATTGACCCTCGTAAGGGGGGAAATCGGGCGAGCGAGGCTCCGGCACGGAGCTGAAGAGACGTCTGCCCCCCAGGGACAAAGCAGTGATTCCGGCAGTTCTGAGCGCTCAGCACTTCTTAATTGGATTATGCAAAAGAAGCTCTGTGAGTAGAAACTCTAATTGACTTTTGGCTTTAAAGAAAAGATTTGGACTTGCAGAGAGAACGTAAAAAGGAAGCCCGTTCTCTTTGGACTGTTTTAAAGAGCAAGGTAACGGTAAAGGAGCTAAGCCGCGAATAGCGGAAAAAGTTTGCTAGTTTTGCTGAACTTTTTAAAAGTGACTTAAAAGTTGTTTAAATTGGTTTATAAAGACTTAAATTAAGGACTTTGGCAAAAGAAGACACCGCTCGCCCTCTGGAGTAGGATTCCGGGTCGGTAGCGGGCTGCGTTACTTTGTTGCCATTTGCTTTGTAACTGTTTACCAGCGGAGACATTTTAACTTTGTGTAGCTGGCTGCAGCCTTTATTTTGGACTTGGTGGTTACATTGCAAAAAGAATAGTAAAGTACTGCCCTGGATTGTTTTAAGGACTAACTTTTCTTGACTTTTGACGAACTTTAGAACTTTTTAAAAGTTGGAATTCAAGCCTAAACTTTGGCTGGTTGGCTGGAACTATCTGGGACTCCAGGCTCTGTTGTTCCTTTGTTCTCAGAATTAGCCTGCTAGCCACCTGGTGTTGATTTTTGGGATTGTTGGCCTTTCCCTGTGAATGTCTGAGACAATTACATCAACAGAGGTGACCTTGAAATACCAGCTGCAGAGTGTTTTGGAAATGCAAGATAGCACTAGAGCAAAAACACAACGGAAAGCTTCAATATCTTTAACTACACAAGAGCAGATGGCTGCTGCTATTGAGAAGTTAACGGCTAGTATTGCGGAGGTGACAGAAGGGCTGAGAAAAGTAGGAGAAGATGTGAAACAAACACAGATTTCTGTAAATACAACTGTAAATTCAGCAACAGAAAAATTACAAGCTGAAATTAAGGACTCCACTCAGAGACTTGAAAAATCCATTGGTGCAATTGAGGAAGGAGTCAGGAAAAATAGAGAAGAGATTGACAGAATTGGGAAGGAGGTTACAGTCCTAAAAAAGGAAACAGAGGGATTTAAAGAAGTAAAGGAGAAAATAAAATCGGTGGAGACGAAATTGGAGAATATCGATTTGGAGAAGATTGAAAAAATTGGATCACAGCAGAAGAACGTGGAAGAGTCTCTCGCCTTTCTTCAACTCCGAGAGAGGCAGGGGAACCTCTGTCTAAGAGGACTTCCAGAACTGGAAAAAGATAGTTTGAAAGCTTTTATAGTTAATGAATTTGCAACGTTCTGGAATTTGGAGGAGAACGACGTCTCAGCACTCATAGTGAAGGCCTTCAGATTTGGATCTAGAGGAAAGAAAAGCACTAAAGTAGTCAATGACTGTTTGATTGTGTTACATAACAGATACCAAAGAGACTATATTTTGGACTTGCATTATAAGAATAACCTGGTGGTTCAGCAGAAGAAAGTGATATTTTTTAAGGACGTCCCCAAATACTTCCTTGACAAAAGAGCTTCTTAGAACGATTTGGCATCGGAATTAAGAGGGAGGAAGATTCCCTACAGTTGGGAATTCCCAGAAGGCCTTGCATTTACATTCAAAGAAAAGAAGATAAGGATAAGATCCCCGGCTGAGAAACAAAAATTTCTGGACAAGCATCTGGAAGATTTCAAAGGTACAGCATTAGATCCAGCTTTTTTCTTTCAACTTCCAGGATCATTGCCATTGCCTGGGGCACCGAGGCCAGAAGATCCAAAAGATCCAGAAAAAGACAAGAAACCAGAGGTGTCTGGAGGAGCAGATTAGAAGATGGCCTTGAAATTGATGACATGGAATGTTTGGGGACTGAACCAGAGACCGAAGAGACACAGAGTTTTTCATAGTTTGGAAAAGAAGAATTTGGACATTGTATGTTTACAGGAGACCCATGTAGTTCGACAACATAGACGGATTTTACAAAACAAGAAGTTAGGCCAGGAATTTATCTCATCGGATAAAGTCAAGAAGAGAGGAGTGATAATTTATGCAAAAGAAAAATACAGTCCAAGACAGCTATTTAAAGATGAAGAAGGGAGATACATTGCTATTGAAATTAAAGTACAAGGCGAAAAACATTTAATTCTGGGACTTTATGCACCAAACGATGGAAAGCCAACCTTCTACAAAAAGATCCATGACTTGCTATTGGACTATTTGGAGTATAAGATAGTATGCCTCGGAGATTTTAACGGGGCAGTTTCCACATTAATGGACAGATCTCAAAGAACAAAAATCACAAATGACGGGAAACTACCAAAAACGTTCTTCGAGATGGTTGACAATTTGAATTTGGTGGATGCTTGGAGACTGAGAAATCCAACCGAAACAGAGG
The DNA here is from genome assembly GCF_009819535.1 of Lacerta agilis. Lineage (NCBI taxonomy): Eukaryota > Metazoa > Chordata > Lepidosauria > Squamata > Lacertidae > Lacerta > Lacerta agilis. The sequence continues at coordinate 1,906,011 of NC_046330.1, forward strand.
CAACTTATTTTTCAGAATCTCAGAAGTCATGGGCGAGAATCGATTACATCTGGATCTCTAATGAATTGACACCAAAAATACAAAAAGCAGAAATTGGTCCTAAGACTTATTCGGACCACAATCCTGTACAATTGAATTTAAAGGTAATTTCCAAGGGTTCTTTTAGATGGAGAATGGATGATGCATTGATGAGAGATACCAAGCTGTTAGAAAGAGCTGCAAAAAAGATGAAGGAATATTTTGAAATTAATTTGAATTCAGAAGTGGAAAAGAGAACAGTATGGGACGCAAGTAAAGCGGTGATGAGAGGGTTCCTCATTAGCGAAAAAGCAAAAAAGAAGAAAAAGCAAAATGTAGAAATGGAACAATTGTTGAAATTAATTAAAGGGAAAGAAAAAGAATTAAGAGGTCACCCTAAAAATCAAAAAATACAGAAAGAAATTAAATACTTGCAGTCCCAATATGCAAAGATTCTCAATCAGGACTTAGAATAGAAGATTAAATTGATGAAACAAAGAACTTTTGAATCAGCAAATAAATGTGGAAAGTTACTAGCTTGGCAGTTGAAAAAAAGACAAAAAGCAAATATCATCAACAATTTAGTAATTAATGGAAAGACAGTGGAGAACCCAGAGGAAATTAGATGGTGTTTTCAAAGATATTACAAACAATTGTATAAGGAAGAGGAAATTGAAGAATTGGAAATAGACCAGTTTCTGGAAAAACATGGATTACATAAAGTCCCAGAAGACAAAATAAATATGCTCAACCACCCGATTACAACACAAGAGATAGAAGATGCAATCAACAATATGCAGATAGGGAAGGCACCAGGACCAGATGGATTAACTGCAAAGTATTATAAACTGTTAAAAGACTGGCTATTGCAGCCTTTGAAAGATGTTTGCAATGACTTATTAGAAGGAGGTAGGGCACCGGAGACATGGAAGGAGGCCTATATCACACTAATTTTGAAACCAGATTCAGACAAGACTTTGATGAAAAACTACCGTCCGATTTCATTATTGAATGTGGATTATAAAATATTTGTCAATGTTATGGCTATGAGATTAAGAAGAGTGTTGAAGGATTATATACATAAGGACCAAGCAGGTTTTTTACCAGGAAGACAAATAAGCAACAACACGAGAATTATTGTGGACATTTTAGAAAAACTGGGAAAAAACATAAATACGGATTCAGCATTAATGTTCATTGATGCAGAAAAAGCCTTTGATAATATATCTTGGTTATTCATGAAGAAAAAATTAGAAAAGATGGCAGTTGGACAACGATTTTTGAATGGCATTAATGCCATTTATACAGAGCAAAAAGCAAAAATTATAATCAACAGTGTGATATCGGAGGAAATTAGAGTTGAGAAAGGAACAAGACAAGGGTGCCCTATCTCCCCTTTGTTGTTTATCACGGTCCTGGAAGTCCTTCTAAATATGATAAGAACGGAGAAACAGATTAGAGGAATAAAGGTGGGTGAGAAGGAGTATAAACTTCGAGCCTATGCGGACGATTTGATGTTATCCCTACAAGAACCTGAAAGCAGTGTCCCCAAAGCTTTAGAAACAATTGAACTTTTTGGACGTGTAGCCGGCTTCAAACTAAATAAGGCGAAGACCAAAGTTTTGACAAAAAATATGAATCCTGTGCAGATACAGAAGTTACAGGATTATACTGGCCTTAATTTTGTTAAAAAAGTAAAATATCTAGGAGTTAATTTAACTGCAAAAAAACCTAAACCTGTTTAAGGATAATTACGAAAAAGTATGGGCCGAGATAAAAAGAGATTTAGAAACATGGATAAGATTGAAACTTTCACTGATGGGCAGAATAGCTGCTGTTAAAATGAATGTATTACCAAGGATGCTATTTTTATTCCAAGTGATTCCGATTCTGGACAAATTAGATTGTTTTAAGATATGGCAAAAGGATTTAACGAAGTTTATCTGGCAGGGGAAGAAGCCTAGAATTAAATTCAAGATACTAACGGATTCTAAGGAAAGAGGAGGTTTCGTCCTGCCAGATTTACGGATTTATTTTGAGGCAGCTGCCTTTTGCTGGTTGAAGGATTGGTTCAAACTTGATAATACTGATGTATTGGACTTGGAAGTATTTGATAATGTGTTTGGATGGCATGCATATCTTTGGTATGATAAGGTAAAGGCCCATAAAGGTTTTAAGAATCATATAGTTAGAAAAGCCCTTTTTCAGGTTTGGATGAGATATAAAGATTTATTGGAGAGAAAGACACCTAGATGGATTTCACCTGTAGAGGCTAAGGCCTACAAAAGACCTAATATGCCTGCAAAATGGCCAAGATATGTAGATATACTGCAGCAAGAAGGTGAGACGTTTAAGCTGAAAAGTTACGATCAAATAGAAAAAGTCACTGACTGGCTGCAGTATCGTCAAATTCATGAAATTTTTAGATTAGACAAAAAGATTGGTTTTCAAATAGAAAAATCAAAGCTGGAAACAGAGCTAATTGAACCGAACTCTAAAAACCTTTCCAGGATGTACAATTTGTTGCTAGAGTGGCATACGAAAGATGAACTGGTTAAATCTGTAATGATAGATTGGGCAAAAGATGTTGGTCATAATATTATGATGGATGACTGGGAGAGGTTGTGGAAGGAAGGTATCAAATTCACTGCTTGCAATGTATTAAGAGAAAACATTATGAAAATGATATATAGATGGTATTTGACACCAGTGAAAATAGCTAAGATATATCATGTTACAAGTAATTTGTGTTGGAAATGTAAAACTGCGGAAGGTACCTTTTATCATATGTGGTGGACATGCCCAAAGGTCAAGGCTTTCTGGGAGAAGATTGATAACGAGCTTAAGAAGGTAATGAAAGTTACCTTTTGTAAGAAACCAGAGGCCTGCCTTTTGAGCATGACCAATCATGAGATACCCAGTCAGGACAGAGTGTTTTTTATGTATGCCACAACAGCTGCTAGAATTTTACTTGCAAGAAACTGGAAAGGCGAAGAGATCCCGACAGTGGAAGAATGGCAGATGAAGCTAATGGACTTTATGGAACTCGCTGAACTGACCACGAGACTCCGAGACCAGAGGGAGGAGAAGGTGCAACAGGATTGGAAGAAATTTAAGGACTATTTAAAAAATCGTGAAAAACTGGATATTTGAGCAGAATTAGCTTGGTGAATTGGCTTAAGCTAGATGATGTTAGTTAAAATTGTATATAAGAAGTATTGTTATGAACGATTTAAATGTTTAAGAATCTTTTTAGGACAGGATGTTTAAGTAATGAAATATATTTGAATAATTAATGCCCTAAAGATTATTAAGAAGAGTGGTAATGTTAAGAAAAAAGATACAAAGTTACTAAAGTATATTGATATTGAACGCAGTTGAGGGAGCGGGGGAAGTCCCCCTTTTAAAGAAGATTGAAACTAGAATTGAATAAGGATAGTTTGTTGTTCCTGTTTATGTAGGTAAGTTTTCTTTCATTTTTTGTTGTTTTTGTTTAAAGTGTTTATTATGTTTTTCTTTTTATTGTGTATTTGTGTATGTATTGTGTTTTTGTTATTCAATGTGAAAATAATAAAATATTCTTAAAAAAAAAAGAATATTTTTTATGTATGCCACAACAGCTGCTAGGATTCTAATTGCTAAAAGATGGAAAACTGAAGAGCTACCAACAGTCGAAGAATGGCAGATGAAGTTGATTGAGTACATGGAACTCGTAGAACTAACCGCGAAACTCCGAGACCAGAGGGAGGAGAAGGTGCAAGAAGATTGGAAGAAATTTAAAGAATATTTGAAACGACGTGAAAAGTTAGATATTTGAAATTGAAATCAGAGGACATTTTTGGTGATAGTAATAAAATGTTAGGTGAAAGTAGGATGTAAGAAGTTAGAATAGAGTTATGTTTATTTTGTTAGGAATAAGTTTATGGATATATGATGATAGAAAAGGATTAAGAATATTGGAAGAAGAAGAAATTTAAAAATGTTATAAAGTTACTACAGTATATTTGAAATGAACGCAGAAGAGAGGACGTGAGGAAGTCCCAAAATACGATTACAAATAAGATAAGTATAGTTAAAATAAATGTTTTTTTGTTAGGTTTTGTTTTTGTCTTTTGGTTATGTATTGTAGTAGTGTTTTGTTTTATATTTTGTATTGTATTTTGTATGTTTATTCTTTTTTTTTTTTTAAACCAATAAATTCTTATTAAAAAACAATTTGTCCATCGTCCTGGGCCGGGGACCAAGCGAGAGTTCGTCTTTCACATCAGAATTTAACCTGTTCTTGAACAAAGCTTGCACGGGTACTGACACCAGATCCCAGCCCAGTTTATGGATTGGCATCACGAAACACGACCAATAGGAGCGGACTGTCAGGGACCCCTGCTTTAGCGTTAGCAGCTCCTGTTGCGTCACATCCCCTTGCACCTCACTTGTGAACATCGCATCCATAGCCTCAAAAAATTTCGCCAGGTCTTTGAGCGCATCGTTTCCTGCTGCGATTAGCAGGTGAACCCATTCCCTCTGTTGGACTTTTGGTTTTAACTGGAAAAGCCTCAAAACCAGTTTAGCACTTGGAGTGGTGTCCAGCTACGCTTCCTTCTGCGTTCTCCTGCTTCTCCAGTGCTTTAGCAGAGTTTGTTCAAACTTCTTACTTCTTACTTCTTCTTGCGCAACGGTATGTGCCAGCAATTAAACTCCCACAACGTCTGGGTTGTTTCAAAGTAAGCAAGCTTTAATTACAAGCATATAAATCATAAAGCTTCGCCCGGAGATTGGGAGGACATCTCTGGCCTCTCCAGTCAGAACCGAAAGACTGACTGACCAGGAAATAAATGGTGCATCACATAAATCACAAAGACATTGCATACAGCAGATACCCCAGATGTTGTGACACATCCTCTTCCCTGTGGGAGGAGTGAACTGTTGAGCTTCTTTAACCCTGAAAGCTCCAAACCTCACACCCCGTCTCGCTCCTCTCCACAGGGGTACCGGTAAGCATACTGCTTACCCCACACACAAACCTTCACAGAACTCCCTATGATGTTGGAAGCTAAGTGGTTTTGTGAACCCAACCGCCAGGTTCACCTGACTAGACCAGTACTTCAGCTTCTCCAAGCTGATCTGTCTACCTTGACACACGTCTCGGAAGAGAATGTCCAGGTGTTTGGGTCTGGCTTTGACCTGTCCAGACTCTGCCAATATCAAACAGTGTTGGTTGTCCTCCCATACCGCGATGGGTAGGCAACACTCACCGAAGACCTCTTGGACCAAACACCTATCGTACTCCAGTTCCCTATCAAGCTCTGACAACACATTGTACCTGGCTTCTGCAGAGGAACGAGCAATGAGGCTCTGGTTCCGGGACTTCAACCTGACTAGAGCTCCTCCAAACTTCTCAACCATTCCAGACACAGATTTCCTGTCCTCGGAATTTGCCCAACTGCTGTCGCACCAGCACGCGAGCTGGGGCTCACCGGCAGCTGACAACCTCAGTCAAAACTCCCCTGTCTTCTGCAAACATCTCAGCAGTCTTTGGATGCCATTCCAGGCATGCACACTGGGCTTTGTAGCCTCCCTGCCGAGCAGATTCACAGCAACTGCTATGTCAGTTCTGCTCCACTGGGAAAGAAACAACATCTTCCCTGGAGCTGACTTGAACACCTCGGGGCTCTCGAACTCAGAGCGTTCCCCGGTCTGACTGCCCTGAACGGAACCATTCTCCATGGGTGTTCTGACACTAGCACACTCAGACATTGTGATCTTCTTCAACAACTGCACTATCTCACCTGTCTGACTGAGCAAGACACTACCGTCTTCAGCTCTGTCTACCTGTACACCTAGGTAAGCACTAACAGGGCTTAGGTTCTTGAGCTGGAAATACTGGCCAAGCTCCTCTGAGAACCGTTGCACCTGTTCCCTGGTCTTTGCCAGGTAAAGTATGTCCACACCGGACTGAACAACTAGCTCCTGTTCTGGGCCTTCTCCTGCCAGAAACAGGCAGCTATCAGCTTGACTGTGGCTGAAACCTAGCTTTCTCAAAGCTTCTTGCACACCGGAGGACCAATCTCTGGCTGACTCCTTCAAGCCATTGATTGCCTTGTGCAACTTCCACACCTGATTTGGCCTGTTGCCCTCGAACCCTGGCGGAGGTACCTCGTACCTCTCCTCATCCAGGTCGGAATCCAAACAGGCACCCAAACCAAAGTGTTTTACCTCAAAACCTCTTTGAGTCGCGACCGCTAAAAGCATGCACGTGGTTTCACTTCTGAGAGAGTACCTCGGAACAATGGACCCCCTCCTCCTGAGTGAAACCTGTGGCTACTAACCTCGCCTTGTGCTGCAACTCTCGAGTTGCTGCCGTCTTGGGTCTGTACACACCCAAAGACCTCATTGAGCTCACCTGCTCTCCCATGGCACCATGCCATTTCTGGGCTTCCTCTTGAGGCTGAACCTTCTCAGGGCTCTTTGGTTCACACTGAACCAAACAAGCACTCATGCTAGTGGCTGTGAACCTTTCAGGTAGAATCCCTTCAGTGGATCATGCAGACTGCTGTGATACCACCGTAGATTTCTCCTTTGCCTCAGTCACACAGGATTCTGCCTGTACGTCCTCGACGCCAGGCATCTCTCCTACTGACTTGCTGTGCCTTTGCACCCTAACTGAACTACCTAAGGATGATGTTGGCGCGCCTTTGGGTTTCTGATTCACTACAGAAGAACCCCCCTCCTGCTCCGGGACAAGACCTGAGTCAGGCTCCCCAGGAGAAGATTTGCCACGCATGGCCTGCCTCCTAGTCCTAGACACTGGAGGTTTGGATGCACTCCCAGGGTCCTGCCTTGTAGTTGCCCCTAGCTGTGCTGCACCCTGGTCATGGCCGGGAACTTGGCCCGAGCCATCAGCAGGTGCTAAAACCACAGCAATACCCCCACCCGGGGCTGGTCCACCTGGAACACCACCACCAGCAGGTGGCGCAACTGCCTGTCCAGCTTTGATAGGACCATCCAGAACATCTGGAAAAACATTAGGAATTCTAGGGATGCATTCCCATCCATTCTGCTCACAGAATTCAGCACTCCTGCTGACTAGAACCCGTGTTTGATCACCAACTAGGTACGCAAACCTCCAGCTATGCAAGCTGGGCTCGTACCCACAGAAAATCATCTTCTGCACCTTGGGATCACCTTCTTTGCGCTCAGTGCGTGGTACAGAGACCATCGCTTGAAAACCGAAAATGCGAAAGAAGTGTACCTTTGGCTGAAAACTTGCTTCTGAGAGCATGGCCTCAGCAGCTTGCTGCAACATTCTGTTACAACATTCAGCCAAACCACATACCTGTGAGGAAAGTGGGTTAGTCACTCTGTGCTTAATCCCCATCTGACGGAGGAAAGCTTTCAACGAGGATCTAGAGAACTCCTCGCATCTGTCAAACAGAGCACAGCCTACCCTTTTGGACCTGGGGTAGCTGGCCGTCTTCCCTTTGACTTTGCCCACTTCACAATCAAGAAAGTCGTCACATGCCCTCAACTTGCACCATTCAGAGAAATCAGGCTGCTTCAGCACACTGTCCCAGTAGCAATGTTCCAGCCACAATGTGCGCACATGTGGTGCGTGGGCACAGTGGTGCACTGAGCCTGTACTGCATCAGTGATACTTCCACCTGTACCTACTGGAGGCGTCTCAACAGCAAACACCCCGTCTCCACTCCTGGAAATAAAACAGCTGTTAGTTTCAAAACAGACATCAAAACCTTTGGAAAGAAGTGTTGGTACAGACAACAAACACATTTCTATGCCAGGAAACACAACAACTTCCAGAACTGCCTCTAGGACGCTTGGATAAACAGTTCCCTTTAAAGCAACAATCTTCCTGCTTTGATCAGTCAGTTCCACGAACTGCTCTGTAGAAAAGGACTTGCAGGTCCTCACATGTCCACCAGTAGGAACAGTCTTGGCCTCCATCGTTGGCATGGCAACTGAATAACAACAGCAGGTGTTATCTTCCTTGCGGCCTCTGGTAGAGCTGCCTGGATTCCCATAGTTCCAGGCCCGGCACGTCATCTGAGAAATGACCGTGGCCTTATCTTCAGCCATGCACATCAGCAGCAAATTGTCAGGAGATCCTCCAAAACAATGCCTTGCAGCATTTGCCTTCACGGGGTCTTCAGGCTTGAAAACATAGCCCACGGCTATCTGGCCCCCCTGCTTTCCCTGTTGACGTGGCTCTTCAGCAGCCATAAGCTGAGCTGGGGGCAGGCTTTCCAAAGCCTCTTCAGCCAGTCCCTCTGCCCCAGGAAACTGTGCTGGCAAAACCTTCTATGTGGTGGCATTGGGCTGCCTCAACACTCTGGGCAAACATTCCTCTTGCTGCCTCATCTCTGCGTTGAGCAGCACCTGCGACCTCCTGTGCTCTTGAAACTGAGCCAGGAAATAGTGAGGATGGTGGTGCTTGCTGAAGCAATAGTCCCATCCTAATGGCCCACTCTCGGTGGATGGTTGCCTTCCTCTGTTGGATGGGGCTGCTATAACTCCCTCCATTTTGCCCTGGGGGTGCGTACTCACGATTCTGTAGCTCTTCTCCCAGGCAAGGAAGATGGGGTTTCACAAGAGAGGGTACACTGCTTGGGCACACCTCAATCTGGACTTTGCTGCCTTTCAAACTCTGGCAGCAAGTTGCAAACAGCTTAGCCATTCAGCAGACTGCTGAATGCTCCTGCCAGCACAGAAAACATTCCCTGGAGACTGCAACAGAGTCCCAGTCCAGGGAGGCACTTCTCAGCTTGGCACACACGTTCTGGATCCTTAGAACTGCTTTAGAACCAGTAAAAAACTCGACCCATAACCTGTTGGACTTTTGGTTTTAACTGGAAAAGCCTCAAAACCAGTTTAGCCTCAAACCAGCCTCAAAACCAGTTGGAGTGGTGTCCAGCTACGCTTCCTTCTGCGTTCTCCTGCTTCTCCAGTGCTTTAGCAGAGTTTGTTCAAACTTCTTACTTCTTACTTCTTCTTGCGCAACGGTATGTGCCAGCAATTAATTCCACAACGACTGGGTTGTTTCAAAGTAAGCAAGCTTTAATTACAAGCATATAAATCATAAAGCTTTGCCCAGAGATTGGGAGGACACCTCCGGCCTCTCCGGTCAGAACCGAAAGTAAGACTGACCAGGAAATAAACGGCGCGTCACATAAATCACAAAGACATTGCATACAGCAGATACCCCGGATGTTGTGACACATCCTCTTCCCTGTGGGAGGAGCGAACTGTTGAGCTTCTTTAACCCTGAAAGCTCCAAACCTCACACCCTCGGACCCGCCTCCAGGTGGGCTACAACAAAGGCTACCCACTCCTCATCGCTAGCAAACTCCTTCTTTTGCAAGTCCACTGCGTATTTGATCTCAGTCTTAAAACCCAGATACCCTTGGGGATTCCCGCCAAATTTGCTCACCAACGTTGGTAGCCTTCTTCCAATGGGGGCAGTTCGACCTTCCTGGTCCTGCATCCTGCGCTCCTCCAGCCTCGCGACCAGTAGCGCTGCATATGCTTCCAGCTCCTCCGCCCGTTCTGCCAGTGCTACCACATCCTGAGCATCTCGCCTGTGTTGGTCGCCACTCGCTGCTCCCCCACCAGATGCTCCCTGCTCCTTCACTGGTTTGCTCATTGTGGCGCTTCTCAGGGTGCAGGAACCTGCTCACAAGCAACTGCAGTGATTCCTGGATTGCTGTAAGGTCCTTGGTTAGTTGCTCATTAGTAACCAGGCAAAACACCAACCTTTCCTTTTGTAGTTTTATTGTGCATACTATGTATAGTGCAGAGCTAACAAGTTCATGTCTGTATCACACGTCAGCAGAATCCGGGAATGGCCCCTTCCGGTTCTGACCCCAACAAAAGAGTTTCAGTATATGAAAACCCCACCTTCCATCCTTTCATTTCACCCCTTGACACCTTTGGGGCGACGGAAATTGTGTGCCTCCTTCATCGCCCCTGGGGCCAGAGGAGTGCAGGGTCCCTCCGACATCCCCAGAGCCTCGACCCTCCGTCTCCTGAGACCCATGCCCCTCCCTGCTAGAAGCCTCGCTGCTCCCTCCACTGCCAGAGGAGGTGCTGCTGGTCAGGTGGAGCTGGGGCTCTCTGTAGCATCCTGAGAGCCCTTCCACCACCTTGTGCTGCGCCAGGGACAGTTCTCTGACAATGGGACAGGTGTACCCATGAGCACACACACAAACACATATGCATGCCCTAAGAAGGTTCCTCACCATTCCCAACTCTGAGTCGGACTCCTCCCAAGAAATGGTTGCTGGAAAGGGGCTACCAGTCCCACACAGTAAGCTCCAGGCGGATGTGCGGCAGCTCTTCAGGACTGATGTTGTTGTAGACCAAGGTGTGGTTGTAGTGGGGGTTCAGGCTCTTCACAACTGGTGTCTTTTAGTGGCCTTGTTCCTCAGGGGGAGCAAATATCTGTGGACCAGGGAGGGAAAAATGTGTATCTTTTATTAAAGAGGCTCCTGCAACCAGGACTTGCAGAAATTGGTAGCTTGGAAGGGGGGGGGGGGTAGAAAACTCAGCATCTTTTGAAGAGCTCTCTGCAAATTTCTTGTGCTTAAGAAGCTGCAGAGAGAATTCTCAGCAGCCAGAAGAGGGTACCCTGCGAGTGCGTTTCCTGTGACCTGTAAACGCAGAACTATGCACCGTATGCATAGTTCAAAGTCAAAGTGCTTCTCTTCTTTAAGAATCAGATCCAGCCCCTTTTAAAACTTAGAAGGATTTGCACAGCCCCAAATCAATTGCTACTCAAAGCCAAGCACACTCGTTTCATATTACTGTACAAGATACTACATGAAATGCAAAATAATTATTTCCATAATCAGATGCACACACAAGCCCTGTGGTACCTGGGCAGGGCAACAATTAACTGTAAACCCTCAGTCTCCAGCCTCCTTTCCACCCATCACACAGTTTTAGCAAGCTCCCATTTGCTCACCCCTTGACAAAGCTGTCAGATGTCCCTCCAGATTTGGCTGCTGTCAAGTTCTTGGCCTCTTTGATCCAGACCTGAAGTTCACCGCCATCTTCCTTTTTGCCTAACAAAGAGACCCCTGTGATGAGCATGAATGGCAGGAGTTCCCCAATCCCAAAGCTTCCTCTAACCAGGGTGGTATGAAAGCCTCCCTACCAACCACACAGAACCAGGAAAGCCAATTGTTATCAGAATTTAAGTCAAGTTTCTAGACCTTATGGAATTGGGGAAAGGTTTGGATACGAATAAAGAGAAAAACCAGACAGCTGCCACGTGTATGGTTTCTGTTGCATTCAGGGGGGAAACTGGTTGTGTTACACTGAATCTTCACCTTTTCTTCCACTTCCTGCATTGGCATGCTTAGCAGGTGGAATGAACTTCAAAGAAACCACCAATTCGCCTTTGTATTGAGGAGAAGCAGATGAGTCTGCAGCATTCTAGGACAGAAATGGACAATGATAAATATTAGGATATTAGCACATCATTAATAAAAGGTTTTGTCAGGAAACCCCCCTCTCCACGGCAGGTAGCATCCCGGGAGAGCTTGCAGTACAGGGAACCACCCCCTTTGTTCACCAGTTCGTCATCCCCCTCCTCAGCAGGAAGCGACCATTCCTCCAGTGGGGAGGGGGAGTTAGAGGCAGGAAGTCAGCGCAGGGGCTGTGAAGAGATCGCAGAGCCTGAGCACCAAGGGGGAAGCGGGGAACAGGGACAGTTTCCCGCGCCCCGAGTTCGCAGACAGGAAAGATGTGGAAATGGGAGGCCGGGGTTCAGGATCCCGCGCCTCTTTTGCTGGACCAAGAACCGGAAGGGTTCATTCCCAGACTCTGCGAAGGGATGAGATGGACGTTGTTTCTTTTGCTCCACTGTAAATATCTGCACAATAAAGAACTTAGTTTTTAGAAGTTCTGCGTTCGGCTGATTTCTCATGAGCAACCACTGAACGTCCTTACAGCAGTCCGGGAATCACTGCAGGTTGCTCGTGAGGGACTCAGAAGACCCCGGAGAGGCACCATGATCTCAGAAGACGGCGCAGCGGCACCAGGAGCCAGCGATCGGGAAAGGCTGATAGCGGCAGCGCAGCAGATCGCAGCTCTCCAAAAACGCAACGAGGAGCTGGAAGCACACGCAGAGAGGCTCAGTGTGTGCTTGGAGGAGCGGCGGCAGCTGGACCAGGACGCGCGTGTGGGACCAGTGGGCCGTAAGCTGGGGGCGCTGGTGAGCAGATTTGGCGGGAACCCCAGGGACTATTTGAACTTTAAAACTGAAATGTTGTATGCCCTGAAGCTGCAGGATGAGGAATTCACCCACGACAGGCAGAGGGTGGCCTTTGTCATTACGCATCTGGAGGCGGGAGCCAGGGAGTGGGTCCGCCCGTTGATAGCGTCGGGGAACGATGCCCTGGAGGACATAAAGAAGTTTTTGAGACGATGGATACGATGTTCACCTCATCGGTCCAGAAGGATGTGGCGCAGCAGGAGCTGTTAGCGCTCAAGCAGGGGTCGATGACAGTGAGAGATTATTGGTCAGGATTATTGATGCTAATTCATAGATTGAATTGGGACCTTTTATCAGAACAGAGCCAGGCGATGTTCATGGGTGGGCTCAATGAGGAGGTGAAGGATGAGCTGGCACGCTGCCCCCGGCCCAAGAACATGAACGAACTGGCACGCAGTTGTCTGGCCATGGGAGTGAGGCTGGAGGAGCGGGCCGGTGTGAAAGGATCGCAGAGAGGGGAGCGTTTCCTTGGCAACTGCATTCCAGGCAGTTTTGGCTACGTGCCCAGAGTGCAGCCGCAGCCGCAGCCGATGGAGATCGGGGGGGGGGGGGGGCTCCCGTTAAAAAGCCACAGGGGCTCGGGGCTGTTTACAAGGCTGAGAGCAAGGCCCCTAAGACTGGACTCAAATGCTATGTGTGTTCTCAGACTGGCCATTTTGCCAGGTTGTGCCCCCAGAGGAGGGGGTGGCAGGGCATGGCAGGTACTGTCCAGCCCGAGCAGGGGAAGGCGGAGCCACAGGGAAACGAGGTAGCCTGGCTGGAGAAAGGAGGGGCCAGCAGCCAGGCGGAGCAGCAGTAGAGGTGCCCCGACCAGAAGCGCCCAAGCCCAGCATTGTGGTCAGAGTGACTCTAGAGCTCCCCAATGGCCACCCCTTGGAAGTGCAGGCCTTATTGGACTCGGGGGCGAGTGCGAACTTCTCCAGCAGAGACTTTGCTTTGGAGCACCAGCTGCACTTGCTCCCACTGGACTTTCCTTTGCAGGTGACGACCATCAATGGCAGAAAGCTGTTGGGGGGGGGGAATCACCCATCAGACCCCCCTGATGCGCATGAAGATAGCGGGGCATGCTGAAGTCATCACGTTTCATGTCACCACGCTGGCAGGACCGCCCATTGTGTTGGGCATGAGTTGGCTCAATCAGCATGACCCCGTGGTGGCCTGGCATCAGAGGTCTCTTGCCTTTGGATCCACCCACTGCGTGGAGCATTGTTTGGGTGGGGGGAGCGGTGACAGCAGGAAGGTGTTGGCAGCAGTGGTGCAGGTGTGCGGGGCAGGAGCGCTGCCGGAAATCTACACCGAATTCGCTGAGGTGTTCAGCGAGAGGGAGGCGGATCGTCTGCCACCCCACAGGCCCTACGATTGCCAGATCAACCTGGTGCCGGGAGCAAGGTTGCCTACAGGCAAGCTCTATGCCATGTCTGACCAGGAGATTGCGGACCTCAAGGAGTTCATCGACAAGAATCTACGGTGCGGTTTCATACGAGAGTCCCGGGCCATTGGAGGAAGTCCAGTGTTCTTCGTGGACAAGAAAGGCACCACCCAGAGGAGGCTGGTGGTGGACTTCAGACGGGTCAACTCTATGACGGAACCCCTGACGTTTCCAATGCCTCGCATTGACGATTTGTTGACGAGAGTGCAAGAGGGCAAGATTTTCACCAAGTTGGACTTGCGAGGGGCTTACAACCTGATCTGGGTGCGAGAGGGGGATGAATGGAAGACCACCATGTTAATGAATATTTAGTCATGCCTTTCGGTCTGCAAGCGGGAAGCCCCTGCTTCCAAGCCTTCATGCACCACGTGCTGGGTCCTCTCCTGTACAAGAACTGCATCTGTTATCTGGATGACAGATAACAGACAGAGGAGGAGCACGTGCGTCATGTTAGAGCAGTGTTGGAGCGACTGTGGGAGCACCATTTGTACGTCAAGCTCGAGAAATGTCAGTTTCATACCAGGGAGGTGGACTTCCTGGGGTACCGCTTAACAGACAAGGGCTTAGCTATGGACGGCGAGGAGGTGAAGGCGGTGTTGGAATGGAAGAGCCCCAGGAACAAGAAGGATGTGCAGAGGTTCCTTGGGTTCAGCAACTTCTACTGCAAGTTCATCCCCAATTTCGCCAAGGTGGCTGGGCCCATAATGGACTGTTTGAGTGGGAAGAAGACGTTTGTCTGGTCGGAGGAGGCGCAAGAGGCATTTGAACGTTTAAAGAGGGTGTTCGCCTCTGAAGAGCAGCTGGTGCATGTAGACACGCGGGCACCTCTTCGGGTGGAGACAGATGCTTCTGATCATGCTATTGGTGCAGTGCTCTTACAACAGGACAAGGCCAGTGATTGGAGGCCTTGTGCCTTTTTTTCCAGGAAGCTGAACAAATCTGAGCACAATTACACGGTGTGGGACAAGGAGCTGCTGGCCATTTATGCGGCCTTCAAGCAGTGGAGGCACTTTCTAGTAGGGGCCAAGCATCAGATTCAGGTCTGTACTGACCACAAGAACTTGGAGTACTGGCGCATGGCCAGGGTGCTCAACCAACGGCAGATCAGATGGGCAGAGTTCTTTGCAGGCTTCCACTTCAAGATCCAGTACATCCCGGGGGAGCAGAACGTTAGGGCAGATGCCCTGTCTGTGAAGAGATCGCAGAGCCTGAGCACCAAGGGGGAAGCGGGGAAAAGGGACAGTTTCCCGCGCCCCGAGTTCGCAGACAGGAAAGACGTGGAAGGGGGAGGTGGGGGTTCAGGATCCCGCGCCTCTTTTGCTGGACCAAGAACCGGAAGGGTTCATTCCCGGACTCTGTGGAGGGATGAGATGGACGTTGTTTCTTTTGCTCCACTGTAAATATCTGCACAATAAAAGTTTTTATTTTTTAAAATAAATTTTTATTGTTTTTCCAAATATACCAAATTACTACCAATTCAACATCAAATACACATTACATTATCCGTTGCTCTGCCGAGCTATGACTCCCCTCCCCCTCGTCAGCAGGTTTTCTAGTCCAGTTCTTGTCGCGCAGTTTATATTGCGTCCATGTTAAACTATGTCAAAGGTTTATTCCAGTCCTACTAGTGTTTTTAAACTTCCTCTGTTCAATCTTAAATACTCCACAAATTTACTCCAATCTCTTTGAAACCTCGAGTCCTCCTGGTTTCTGACCCTACCGGTCAGTTTTGCAAGTTCAGCATATTCCACCATCTTCGTCTGCCACTCATCAATCGTTGGTAACTCCTGTAATTTCCACTTTTGGGCAAGCAATATTCTCGCTGCTGTTGTCGCATACATGAACAATCTTTTATCTTTCTTAACTATTTCATCTCCCATCAGCCCCAACAAAAAGGCTTCAGGTTTTTTTGGGAAAGTATATTTAAACATCTTCTTAAGTTCATTGTAAATAGATTCCCAAAACACCTTGACCTTGTTACAAGTCCACCACATGTGATAAAAGTTTCCTTCTTCTTGTCTACATTTCCAGCACATCTTATCATGCGTTCTATACATTTTTGACAATTTTACTGGAGTCAAATACCATCTATACATCATCTTGTAAACATTCTCTTTCAATGTTACACACACGGTAAATTTCAAAGTCTCATTCCATAGTTTTGTCCATGCATCAATATTATGCCCAAAATCTATTGCCCATTTTATCATCGCTTCTTTCGTTAACTCATCTTTAGTATACCATTCTAACAACAAATCATACATTTTTGTCAGGTATTTACCTCTACCTTCCAATAGCTCAGTTTGTAGTCTAGATTTTTTATCTTCAAAACCAATTTTTCTATCCTCTAAAAACAGATTATTCTCCTGGTGATACTGTATCCATCCTGTAAAAGTATCTTCGATCTGGTAATATGGGTTTAACTTCCAACCTCTTTCTGTTCTCATCAACAAATCCCCATATGTGGACCTTTTACCTTCCATATTAACTTTCTTTAAAGTAAAAACATCAATCGGTGAGATCCACCATGGGGTTTTGCTCTCTAGAAGTCTCTTATTCCTTTCCCATACTTCAAAGATGGCTCTCCTTATCACATGGTTCAAAAAACCTCTATGAACTTTTACTTTCTCATACCAAAGATAGGAATGCCATCCAAATCTATTGTCATATCCTTCTAAGTCCAGCAAATCGGTATTTTGCAATGTTATCCACTCTTTTAGCCAGCACAAGCAGGACACTTCATAATACAACTTCAGATCTGGTAAGGCGAAGCCCCCTCTTTCCTTCTTATCAATCAACAATTTGAATTTTATCCTTGGCTTCTGTCCTTGCCAAATAAATCTTGTCAATATTTTTGCCATTCTTTGAATTGTCCTGTCCCTTTGATTATTGGAATTGTTTGGAATAGGAATAACATCCTTGGTAAGATATTCATCTTAATCGCGGCTATTCTTCCACTAAAGGATAATTTAAATGTGGTCCACACTTCTAGATCTTTCTTAATCTCCTTCCAAACTGGTTGGTAGTTATCTTCGAATAAATTAATATTTTTAGGAGTTAACCAGATTCCCAGATACTTGACTTTCTTTGTTACTGCTATGCCGGTTTTTTGTTCTATTTCCTCTATTCTCTCTTTCTCCATATTCTTCACCATCATCTTCGTCTTGGTTTTGTTCAATTTAAATCCTGCAAGTTGTCCAAATTTCTCCAACTCCTCCAACACTTTCGGGACGCTGCTCTGGGGTTCTTCTACTGTTATTACCAAATCGTCTGCAAAGGCTTTTAGCTTGAATTCTTTTGCACCTACCTTAATTCTTCTTACTTCCGGACATTCTCTCAATCTTTTAGCTAAAACCTCCAGGACCATTATAAAAAGTAAAGGTGACAGCGGACAACCTTGTCTGGTGCCTTTCGTTATTTCAAAACTTTCGGTTATTTCATTATTCACTATTAATTTTGCCTTTTGATCCGAATATATTGATTCAATTCCTCTCATGAAGGATCCCTCTATTCCCATTCCCTCCATACTTTTCTTCATAAATTGCCAAGAAATATTATCAAAAGCTTTTTCTGCATCAACAAACATTAATACTGCCGGTTTATCATTCCTGGTTTCCAGATATTCTATTACATCAACAATGTGTCTAACGTTATCTTTTAACTGTCGACCAGGAAGAAAGCCGGCTTGATCCTTATGAATTATTTCATTCAAGATTCCCTTCAATCTTGCTGCCATAATGTCTGCAAAAAGCTTGTAGTCATTATTCAATAATGAAATTGGACGATAATTCTTGACATTTAGTCGGTCTGTATCCTGTTTAGGTATTAGAGTTATGTATGCTTCTTTCCACGTATTTGGGATCTTTCCTCCTTTCAAAATGTTGTCGATTACTTCTTTCAGCACCGGAGTCAGTTGCTCGCTGAGGATTTTGTAATATTTTGCAGATAGTCCATCTGGTCCCACAATAAAAGTTTGTAGAAGTTCTGCGTTCGGCTGATTTCTCATGAGCAACGACTGAATGTCCTTACAGGTTTGTACAACCAATCAGATTCCTGCAGGATTTACTGATGCAAGGAGATGACACTGAGATGGCTCTGTGTAAGATATGGAGGAGGGGGCTATTCTGCAGCAGGTTCTACAGATGGGGTGGGGGGTTCTAAAGTGGCTGTGAAGGAGAATAAATTAGAGGACACCTAAATATAGATATATGGGCAGGGAGGAGTGGCTCAAATAATTCATAATACCTCTACCCTTTCAGTGTCAAAATTGGCATTCCCAGGACAGCTTGCAAAGAGAACAAAAAAGTACTTTAAAAAGTAATCGAACCAAGCACATTATAGAACAATCCCTGGGCCAAAAAAATTCTGCTGCAGCTTCAAAGAATTAAAATATTGAGAAAAGAAGCAATTAAAATGATTGAAAATGTTTGAAAATGGGAAAGAGCTTCACCTGCAACTGAAATTACAACAAAACGGGTGGCAAGCAAGACTCCCTGTTTGTTATTTAAACCAAAACCGCAGCTGAACACAGAGGTAATGACCTAGAACTAGAAGCTTGAGAACCGAGTTTAGCAAGACTTCCTGGAGCTCCCAAGAAACCTCTTTCAGGTGAAGCTACATGACAGGAGAACCACGGAAGCAAGCAGTGGGGTAGGACAAACCTTGCCATGCAGGGGGAGGCACTCCTCCAACGGGCTCTCAAAGTTCCAGGTGTCCATCGGAACCTCCACCTCTCCCAAGAAAGTGTTCCGGCCAAAACAGTCGTGGTGCCAGACAGAGAACTGCAAGGTCCTTGTCAGCAGGAGGGCCTTGCTGATCTCATACTGCAAGAAAATAAAAGAGAGAGAATGCATATTTAGCAAGAATAGCTTCCACAGAGGGGCACAACATAGACAAGCCTGGCTAGCCTCCTGCCCACAACTCTCAGACACCTTGAGCAGCTTGTTGTACAGTGTTCCGTTTGATGGTGGTTTTCCGCTTCCTTGAGCGGGATTTGTCTGGGAGGAGGTATGTCTTCACATACCTGCAAGAGACAAAACATGTAGGTTTACACCTTGCCCAGTTATCTCCCTTTCCTTCCATGGTCTCACACACCTCTGTTTAATGGTGATGAGACTGGCGAAGCAGGCAGCTTTGGATAAAGTGGTCGTGCAATTGCATTGGTATGCTGAGAGGAGGGTTATATCCACACAGTGAGTCCTTACAAAAAACAACTATTTGCTGAGGGCCACCCCCCCCAAACCCCACTTTTTTAGATAGTTCACACTGGTGTGTGAAACACTTCAACTACAGATTGCAGCCCTCCTCATGATTACTCTTAATGTAGTGCATTGGGCTAAAATTGTGGAAACCAGAGTTAAAACCCCTGCAGCCTCAGCCATGAAAATCACTAGGTGACCTTGAATCACTCACCATCTCAGCCCAAACTATTTTGCTAAAAATGGGGCAAGGGGTGGAGAAGAAGGAGAGAACACGGTTAGCTGTCCTTGGAGGAATGGCAGGATAAAAAATGTGATAAATCCTTAAATTCAAATTGGCATATTGTCACGGAGACAAGCCTGGATCGGGAGAGGAGCGTGGGAGGAGGATCAGTGAGGGAAAGCAGCAAAACAGACAGGCAGGGGGAGGGGGCGAGGTATAGAGAACCGGGCCCATTAATCTCAACAGATACGTCCGACGATGATGACAGCAATCTCTTAGAGGTATCGCCAGAAGAAAGGGGGAGTGCTGACGTCAGTAATAAACAGGGGGAGGGGAGCAAAAGCGAGAGGAAGAAATTCACGCGTCACTTCCGAAACACCCGGAGGTTATTGTGCTGGAAGAGGCGCGAAACGGAAGATAGCAGTTAGGATGTTTGCTGTAATGGGATGCAGACGTGAATTATAGCTCTGTAATTAGTAAGGATAATAAAACGCTTTCAAAAGCGAGAAACGAGCCGGCTGTTATCTCACAGCAACACCAAAGGCAAGGTTGTCGTGACAACACATCCTAACTCTACTGCGTTGCTGTGGGACTGTTGGAAAGGAGACATGGAAGGGGTCGACGAGAAGCTGAAAGCTGCGAGGGCCAGCTGGGAGATTCAAGCCAAGGAAGCGATTTTGAAAGTTCGGCAGGAAGGAGAAGCCAGAGTTGCTGATTTGCAAGAGATAAATAAGCGTTCTGAGCTTCGAGTTGCCAAACTGGAGGAAGATTTACGAGATCTTCAAATTAGGCTTGATGAGGCTCGCAAGACCGGTGGAGGAGGAGCCACAGCAGTGGTGACTCAGAGGCAACAGCTGGCATCAGTGAGTAAGTTTGATGGGGACCCCAGGGGATATTTGGGGTTCAGGACTGAGGTTGATTATGCCCTGAGGGTGCGAGGGAAAGACTTTGAGACTGATGCTGAGAAGGTAGCATTTATTATTTCACACATGACGGGGTCAGCGAGAGAATGGGTACGCCCACTTTTGGCAAGTAACAACCCAGCGCTTGGGAATCTCCAGGATTTCTTGGATGCCATGGCGGCTCATTACACAAGTGACATTGATCAAGAGATAACCAAGCAGGAACTCATGAGTCTCAGACAAGGGAAAGGGACTGTGAGAGATTATGTGGCTAAATTTACCCTTCTCTGCCATAAACTGGGATGGGAGATTTTAGCTCCACAAACTGAAGCGCTTTTTCAGCAGGGGCTGAACCCGGAAATTTTGGATGAAATAAGCAGGGGACCGAAACCCAAGGATACGGATGCTTATATCAAACTGGCTCTGCAAGTGGGGGTTCGGCAGGAACTAAGGGAATGGGAAGGGCGAAATGTACCGGGCAGTAAGACATTCCATGCTTACAGGAGGCCTTCCCAGGGTGTTCAGCCAGTTCAGGGAAACAGGCAGCATCTGCCCCCCGAAGAGCCAATGGAAATCGGTCGTTTGGACACAAGAGAAGGCCTCCAAGAGAAACCTCGCAGAGAGCTGCTAAGCAAGGGGGAGAAGGAGACGCGCAAATGCTTTGTGTGTGACAGGACGGGACACCTAGCCCGTAATTGTTCGCAGAAGCGAGTGTGGCAAGGGATGGCAGCGGCTGCGGGGCAGGAGGCGAGTGGGGAAGCACAGGAGCAGGGAAACGCCAACGCCTGGTTGGAAAAAAGAGAGGGGAAGACCAACCAGGCGGCACGCAAGTAAACCCCCCACAACGGCAGAGTGCAGTGACTCCAGGGGAGCCCAGGCCGGGAATTGTGCTGATGGTACGGCTGGAATTGCCAAACGGGTACCCCCTAGAGGTAGAAGCGCTACTAGATTCGGGCAGCTCAGCCTCTTTCATGTCCGAAAGCTTCGCCAAGGCCCACCAGATCCATTTACTGCCTTTGGATTTTCCCCTGGTGGTGACCACAATTGATGGGAGAGAGCTGCTGGGGGGCCAAGTGAGGCATCAGACACCGCCCATGAGGATGAGCGTCTCGAGGCATCAGGAAGTGATTGCTTTCAATGTCACACACCTGTCCGGAGCGCCGATCATATTGGGCATGAGTTGGTTAGATCTTCACGATCCGGTCGTTGCCTGGCACCAGAGGTCGCTCACCTTCGGATCTTCGCATTGCACGGAGAATTGCCTGATGGAGGTGGAAACGTCGGAGACGGAGGGGAGGATCGCCACGGTACGGTTGGAAGACTCCAGGGGAATTCCACCACAGTATGAAGATTTCAAGGAAGTGTTCAGTGAAAAGGAAGCCAACAGACTGCCCCCCCCATAGGCCGTATGATTGTCAAATTGAGTTGCTGCCGGGGGCAAAGTTGCCTGCAGGAAAGTTGTATTCCATGTCGGAGCAGGAGTTGCAGGAGCTGAAGGAATTCCTCACACTGAACTTGGAAAGGGGATTCATTCGAGAATCCAAAGCGGTAGGAGGAAGCCCGATTTTTTTCGTGGACAAGAAAGGGACGACACAAAAACGCCTTATTTGTGATTACAGGATCTTAAATTCACGAACGAAACCAACCGCCTTTCCGATGCCCAGGATCGACGACTTGTTGGCGGCAGTGCGAAAGGGGAAAATTTTCACGAAGTTGGACTTACGAGGAGCTTACAACCTCATAAGAATCAGAGAAGGAGATGAGTGGAAAACAGCTATGTTTACCCCGTTTGGCACCTACGAATACACAGTGATGCCATTTGGATTACAAGCGGGCTCACACACCTTTCAAGCCTTTATGCACCATGTGCTGGGTCCCTTGTTGTACCGGAGCTGTGTATGTTTTTTGGACGATATCTTGATTTATTCGGACAATGAGAAGCAGCATGAGCAGCATGTCAGACAGGTGTTGCAGAAATTGAAACAGCATCACCTGTATGCGAAGCTGGAGAAATGCCAATTTCATGTCCAGCAAGTGGACTTTCTGGGGTACAGGGTGTCGGACAAAGGCCTGGCAATGGACGGGGAGAAGGTAAAGGCAGTGTTGGATTGGAAAACACCCAAAACCAGAAAAGATGTACAACGCTTCATTGGGTTCAGCAATTTCTACCGCAAGTTCATCAGGAATTTTGCGCAGCTCACTAGCCCGATAACCGACACGTTGAGTACTAAGAAGAAGTTTCAGTGGACTCCAGAGGCGCAGGAGGCGTTTGAGCAGTTACGCAAGGTATTCGCCTCGGAGGAACAGCTGCTGCACCTCGACACGAAGCGGCCCATACGTATGGAGACTGATGCGTCGGACAGGGCGGTAGGAGCGGTACTGCTGCAACAGGATGGAGCAGGCAACTGGAGACCTTGTGCGTTTTTCTCGAGAAAACTCAGCAAATCGGAACGCAACTACACCATCTGGGATAAGGAGCTGTTGGCCATTGTAGCGGCGCTCAAAAAATGGAGGCATTTCCTTATCGGAGCCCGCCATCAGATCCAGATCTACACGGATCACAAGAATCTGGAGTACTGGAGAACAGCCAGAGTGCTCAACCAGAGACAACTCAGATGGGCGGAATTTTTTGCCGACTTTGATTTCAGGATCCATTATGTCCCGGGGGACAAGAATGCGAGGGCGGACGCCTTGTCTCGCAAGCCGCAGTACCTAGAGGACGAGGGAGTGCCGGAGGAGAGACATGTGATGCCACCCAGCCGATGGCAGTGCGCTGGAGCCAGGGATCAAGAGTCTTTCATACGACGTCTAACTAGGGAAGATGCGTTTGCGCAGCAGAAATTCAAAGACCTTCAACAAGGTACAGGGGTGGAAGACGGCTTCGTAGCCAAGGATGAACTGTTGTTCTACAAGGGAGCATTATATGTTCCGGGGGATCACTTGAGGGCTAAGGTTCTCAAGCAACTGCACGATAGCCCTTCGGCAGGGCACCCGGGACAGCAAAAGACCTTGCAGTTGGTCACCAGGGATTTCTGGTGGCCAGGGGTGCAGGAGGACGTCAAAGGCTACGTGCAAGCTTGTGATTTGTGTCAACGAGTCAAAAGTGACAATAGACCCCCTGCCGGACTGTTGCATCCCATGCCCACCCCGGGGAGGCCATGGGAGATGGTGTCCATTGACTTCCTGACAGATCTGCCGGCATCGAAGGGCAAGACGGCAGTGCTAATCGTAGTGGACATGCTCACCAAGATGTGCCATTTTGTGGCTTGTCCCAGGGCGGTGTCGGCAGAGGAGACAGCCAGGTTGTTTGTAGACAACGTTTTCAAGCTGCATGGAGTACCATCGAGGGTCGTGAGCGACAGAGGCCGCCAATTTACGTCGCGGTTCTGGCGCAAGCTCATGGAGCTCTTGGGTGTGGAACTCAACTTGTCGACGGCCAGGCACCCGCAAACGAATGGACAGGCAGAGAGGGCCAATGCTATACTGCAGCAGTACCTACGTTGCTACGTTAGCCGACGACAGACGGACTGGCCAAAGTTCCTAGCTTTAGCGGAATTTGCCTATAATAACTCAGTTAATGTTTCCACAGGGATGATACCCTTTCTTGCGAACTATGGAGGACATCCAAAGTCGTTCCCGAGGGGAGAGGACCGGGGCCCGAGTGTGCCAGCGGCAGAAAATTTTGCGGAGGAGATGCTCCAACTGCACGAGCAACTCAAGAGCACGCTGGACAGGGCCAAAGACGCCTATAAGAGGGCTTCGGATCAGCATCAGAGGGAGGGGGAGGCCATCAGGGTGGGGGACAGGGTGTGGTTGTCCTCCAGGGGGCTGCCCACCAGAAGCAGGTGCAGGAAGTTAGAGCACAGACGTTTGGGACCCTTCGAGGTAGTGGGCCAGGTCAATCCCGTAGCCTTCAAGCTGAGGTTGCCTGAGGACATGAGAATTCACCCCGTGTTTCACAGAGCGCTGTTAACACCATACAGGGAAGGGCACCCTTATCAAAGGGAAGGGGGGGGTGACAACAGGGCCGTCAGTGGAGGAAGTGGGGGCAGGCAATGAGGCCACTGAAATCCTCGATTCCTGGTGGAGGGAGGGGCAGGTGGAATACTTGGTAGCCTGGGAAGGGGAGGACCCCGAGAACAACACATGGATGCGCCATGATAATATTCAGGAGGAATACCTCAAGGCTGAATTCCATGCGTTATACCCACAAAAGCCAGCCCCACCGGGGTATGAATGTTGGCAGGGACGTCAGGAGGAGGGCATGGGGGACCAAGGGTCCAGAGGAGGGGAGGAGGCAGAGGAACCCCATCCAGACTGGTCAGAGGAGGAGGTGGACGAGGTAGTGTCATTCGCACCCTTTACGACGGAACAGTGGAAGACGGTGTTTGAGTTGGATGAAAATGAGGACACAGACTTCCTGGGGTTTGTCACTCCACCGCGCACGGAACAGTGGCAGCATGGGAACGGGGAAGTGGAGAATGTTAGCACGATCATACACCATCCGCTTGAGTCCAGCGACTCCGGGGAGGAAGGGGGCTTGGAGGAGGGAGTGGATGTCACGGAGACAAGCCTGGATCGGGAGAGGAGCGTGGGAGGAGGATCAGTGAGGGAAAGCAGCAAAACAGACAGGCAGGGGGAGGGGGCGAGGTATAGAGAACCGGGCCCATTAATCTCAACAGATACGTCCGACGATGATGACAGCAATCTCTTAGAGGTATCGCCAGAAGAAAGGGGGAGTGCTGACGTCAGTAATAAACAGGGGGAGGGGAGCAAAAGCAAGAGGAAGAAATTCACGCGTCACTTCCGAAACACCCGGAGGTTATTGTGCTGGAAGAGGCGCGAAACGGAAGATAGCAGTTAGGATGTTTGCTGTAATGGGATGCAGACGTGAATTATAGCTCTGTAATTAGTAAGGATAATAAAACGCTTTCAAAAGCGAGAAACGAGCCGGCTGTTATCTCACAGCAACACCAAAGGCAAGGTTGCCGTGACACATATTATAAAATATAAAAAATGCCTTTATCCAAAAATGCATTTGAGGGTGCTGTACACACTTCCTCTTGCCTAACTTTTGTGTCTTGGAAGCACAGCACTGCAATTTTGTCCCAAAAGCAGCCCACATTTAACCATGCTAAAAGAGTGTTTGATTAAAATATATGTTCGTTCGTTCAAAGCGTTTTTACACCTGCTTTTGATCCCTCTTAAATTAAAACTATACAACAAATGAAAAAGTACACATGGACACACCAGAACTCAATTTCAGGCATCACATTAAAAAAAACCCCACTACACACATGGTTTGCATTCACCCTAATTTGGAACCAAACCTAGCCCATAGCTGAGCTTTCAAATAAATCTAGGAAACACATGGTTTACAACTGGTCATCTGCTTTTGGTTTCTACCTCCTATCTCTAGGAGGGAGAGCAACTGATGCTGCAATTACACTTCTAAACTATAGTCAAGCTTCCTCAGCTACTAATCTGTACCATGTCCAAACTGACCCACTTAATTTGTTCCTACAGGTTGTCCCCTGTTCCGTCCTCCCCACACATCCAGCACAACACGATGCACACTCACGGGTTGCAGCACTTCTTGGCCTCGTCAGCATAGGCCAGCTGGCGATACTCCTTCATGTGGATGAAGAGGGTCTGCACCTTCTGCTCATAGCTCAGGGAGAAGGCAATTTCTACCGTAACACAGACATTGCCAAAGTCGCCCGCCTCGCTGTAGATACTGACCATGCTTCCCAAAGTGCTCTGAGAAAAGAAAAGAAAAGAAAAGAAAAGAAAAGAAAAGAAAAGAAAAGAAAAGAAAAGAAAAGAAAAAGCATTGTTTACCATCCATTGAATTCTGCCTTCCTGGCTCATATTCAGCCAATGTCACCATGAGATTCTGCTGCACGTGCAGACCAGCTACTGTAACCAACTCCGAAAGGTTTTTAACCAAAATGTTCAACCTACATTTCCATCCATAAAGTAGGGGCAGTGTTCAGTCTGTTGTGGCAAAACAACAGGGCAGTTAAAAGACTTAGATCTTGATGTGATGAAGAGTGGTATATAAATAATTAGAACAATAATAATTTGGCACAGCATAATTTTTTCAGGAGGTGAAAAGGCCTCTGATCCTTGAAAGTTTATGCTGTTTTAAAAATCTGTTCATCCTTAAGGTCCCAACACAGCTTTCGTTTTTAGTTTCAAACCCATCATTGAATTCCACCACTTCCTGCATGGATAGGAAGAGTGATCTGACAGCAATGGAGGAAAAGAAGCCCCCTACCCTGGAGATCACCTATCTTAATCCAGCTGTGCTAACGGGGGAAGAACCGTAGCTCAGTGGTAAGGCATCTGCTTTGCATGCATCTCCAGGTAGGATTGGGAATATCTGTCTGAAACCCTGGAGAGCTTCTGCCAGTCAGTGTAGTAGACAACACTGAGCAAGATAGACCAGTGGTCAGACTCAGCATCAGGCAGTTTTCCTGTGACATATTAAGCTGACCCACTGAATTATGGTGCATTTGCTTTATGAATGAAATTCTATTGTCTGTTTGTAGCATAATTAATTACTTAGATAAGCGGCTGCAGACTGGACTGCTTTCGGACGCTTACTATCTGGGTCCACGCGCTTCCTCCTGCGCATTAAACTCACAGTTCACAGCAGAGCAGTTCTTTGTGTAGCAGAGCAGAGCAGCGCAGCTTCGGCCCAAAGAATGATGCTTCTGGAGTCTGTAGTATTTTGTCTACAAACTACTTTTATTCATAAACTATTTACAGCTTAGCCCGGAGCACACTCCTGTAACATGGTGCTCAGACACACGAAACCGAAAGCAGAAAAACCATACAGCAAACTGATAACGAAAGTAGAAAGTACAATAGCTTCAAGACATCAGCAGTATATATCCAGTGAGGGACGTCACATCCTTGCCAGGCTTAACCCTATGTTAACCTGTATGTACAACACTGTTTTGTGCTGTTCACACCACGATCTATTCCCCCCCTTTAATGCTGATGGTGTAGACATTTTTTGTGTGTAAATAGAATGTAATAAATAAATATATTGGGCTTGATAGGAATGCAGAAGAAGGAACATTATGCTCTGTAAGCCAAGTATGGAGAACCCATGTCACCCTCTAGAGATTGCTGGGACTACAATTCCCATCAACCTTGACCATTGGTCATGCTGCCTGGGGGCTGATGGGAGCTGGAGTCCCACAGGTTCCCCACCCTTGTTCAAAAGAGTCCTAGGCAATAGGCATTGGTACTGGGACCCACCGAGGATGTACCGCTACACATGCTGCATCTGGCTGTCCTTCAGTGAATCTCTACCAGGCTGTCTATGTCCTCCTCTTCCTCTTCCTAGAGAAGTAAACACAAACAGCTGGGCTTCATCCTAAACAGCATCAGCACAACTTCCCAAAGGGAAGACTGCTGGCTCAAGATTGCTGGCTCAATCAAGTTCAAAAGTCCTCCAGCTCATCACCACCCTCCTCCAGTGTCTTGTTTTATTATGAACTATTGAGCACATCTTTATTTTGCATACCATCACTTCTTTTTAGAGCTGTGCCTATGCCTCCAGGTGCCCATTGGAGGTCAAAAGGCTCTCTTGACTGTGTCATATGAAATGAAACACCACCCAGCCAAATGAGCTGCTAATCTGCATCTATGCACCACCCTCCAAAACCAAAGACAGAGGTTCTTTCACCAAAATACTGACATAGCCACAGCAGGAGCTCTTGGAAGTTCAGCACCCCAGGTGGTTGTGAGGGTTGCCTCTATGATTGGGCTGGTTCTGCTTAAGGAACTGCCTCCCCCTTTATGTCCCTTTAGGTATCTGAAGAAGTGTGCATGCACACGAAAGCTCATACCAAGAACAAACACAGTTGGTCTCTAAGGTGCTACTGAAAAGAATTTTCTATTTTGTTTCGACTATGGCAGACCAACACGGCTACCCACCTTTATGTCCCATAATGGTATATTTTTTTTAGACTCAAGGAAGTCCACTAAAACTACTACTACATCAAATACCGGTATCCCCAGGACGCAGAGAGTACTTCTCAGTATTCGACTCTGGAACAACCTTCTGTAACATCTGTGTGGGAAATCTCTCTCTTTTTTTTTTTTACAAAGATTTTATTAGTTTTCCACAAAACAAAAAACAATACAGTAAAACAAATACAACATCAACAGATACAACAATCAAAGACAAAAATAAACAAAGATACAAACCTATACTGGAATACCAACATTCCTTTCACTAATTAAAAAATCTTGTTTTGAATCTACTTGGGGGACTTCCCCCATTTTCTCTCCTTTGCTTCCAATACTAATTTACTTTAATAACTTCTCATCTCTAAAATTTAAATCTATTACCATCAAAATATCCAAATATAACTTCTTAATAATTAATCTTACATCATAATACAACATATTACTTCTTAAATCAAATCTTACATCTTATTTTACTTAAACTGCTGCTGATAATCAATTCACATATCTCTTCACTAGTTCAAAATCATAAATTCTTAACACACTGACTTCAGGGTGCCATGATGAGCCATCCTAGTTATATTTTAAATATTTTCACCCTATCCCTCTTCTAACCATTTTCCTTCGCCATCTCGGGATCACCCACCAGACATCTCTCCACCTCCCTCCAACATCATTGTCCAGAATGTCCTCTTTTTCTTTATAGCCAAAGGTCAGAACGCAGTCCATAGACATCCTTGCAGAGAACTCCAGGGAACACAAAGCATCACCTTCCAGCATCTCCATTTCAGAATTCCAGTCATCTTCAAATTGCGATTTCAAAAGTCGTTTTCCCTTCATTTCTAGGCTCTCACCCCAGAAATCGGATATAAATTGTCTTTCAACCCTGGGTCTCTCACACCAACAGGATTTTCCATCTTCTTGGAGTTGCATAGTCACTATATTTTGTTCCTCAAATATTTCCTCAAGTTCCCTAGCAAGGTTTTCTTCCAGTTTAGCAAAGTTCTCAAGAGTCTTTCCTGTTGCATAAAACTTTTCCTCAACATTCTGCTTCAACAATTCTAATTTCTGGTTTAACAGTTCTAACTTCAAAAGCATTATCCTTTGTTCATGGGTCATACCCGGATCTAAAGCCAGTTTAAAAACGAAACCAAGCATGGTAGAAGTAGGCAGAGGGTATCAAGTTTCAGTACTTTTCCATCTTTAGCCACAAGTTTCAGCCGCCATTTCCCCCCAAATCAGGGTGAAAAGATTATAATCCAACAACTTCAAAGAAGAAATATATCCAACATCTTAGTTCCCCTAACAGGGATTCAGCCGATCTCGCTTGTCAAAAAGCTCCTTAGAGACATTGTATCCGCTAATGCAGCAGCAGCAGCTAGAAACATTGTTATTTTCTTCATTCAGCAAAGAGAGGAACGGGCTTCCTTTTGACGTTCCTCCTGGAGTGCCAATTGTAGAATTTTTAGATCCAATTAACTCCGTACTCACGGCTTACAGGGTTCTTCTTTTTTTCCTTCAAATCAGGTAAGAACAACACGCTCATTGCAGGCGGCAGCCGCCACTTCGCCTGCCCGGTTGGGGCATAGCCTCCACAGCCCGGCGCCGTTGTCCCTTCACTCCCGCGCCCCTTTTACAAGGGGAACGGGAGAAGAGTTCAGCGCCATAGTGGGCCCGCTGGAGAGCCCGTGCCGCGGGACGCTCGACCCGCGGTTTGGCGGAGCCCGCTGTGCGGTAGCGGAGCTCCTACCCCCGGGACAGGCCAGGGTCGTCTTGCTGCCGAAACGACCCTCGACCGCCCGCAATGGCGTCCTCGCCGGAGGTCCTGTGTGGGAAATCTCAAGCCACACCCCCTCTCCCCAAGCCACACTGCTTCAGTGGAGTACATTGTTTGGAGGTCTACCTGCACTCCAGCAGAATCCTCAGTAACCTGAATCTCTGAAAGGCCTGAAAAAGGCAGAAGACAAGGTGCATCACCAGTAAGGGGAAGAAAAGAAATGCCACCCTTTAAGGTGGAGGAAAATCTCCCCCTTCCTACCTAAACAGTGTCAGCAGCGTGAGGGAAGGAATGGGAGCTGATGCACAAGAAAAAACCCAAAATCTCAGGTTCTGGCTTTAAGAGCACTAAACCAGCATCACCTGTGAGCACTACAGGTACAGCCAGTCTGGGGGACAGTTGGGGGCTTCTACAGGAGGAGGCAAATCTGCATGGCTCTGCCATAGGCATGCCATCCTAAAAACGTTCAGTGTCCTCTGGGGGTCTCTGGTGAATTAGCCTACTATATAAAGGTAAAATTAACTTCTTCTTTTTTTGCTCTGCCCACTTTTGCTTCTGGGCCTACCTACCACTGACACCTAGCTCCCCTGAAGGGAATGTGGGCCTCTGTCTCCTAGAGGCCCACTTTCAATCACAGGCTCCTCTGGTCGCAGGTCAATCACTGACTTTGTGTATTCTGTGACAGAAATAGGTCAGGAGAAGAGAGAGCTACCGTTTTCAGCATCACAGAGCCAAGAGGTCACAGAATCACTACCCAAACCCAACCCTTTATCCACCCCACCCCCACCCCCCATCCAAGAGGATTGTCCCTGTCAGGGAACTGCACTCGGCCCCGCGAGAGGTCTCACTGATGTACAGAGAGCCCCAACACATCCTCAGCAGTGATACATCTCCCAGCGGGCAAAGTGACTCCTCCTCTGGTGGGGAAGGGCAGGGAACCAGCAGTCCGGAGAGGCAGCAGCTTGAGGATGTCGCTGAGAGCCCCAGCGCCTCCCACAACATTCATTTAGAGGGGAGCACGCCACTTCAGTCGCCCCAGTTGCGCAGGGGGGGTCAAAAGGAGATGGGGAGGAGGCACCTGGGGATGCCGAAATTCCTTTGTTGGGGTCACAGCCGGAAACCAGCACTCCCGGATTCTGCTAGTGACTAGGACAGTCATGTTTTTCTGTTTCTCCACACTGTAAATAGTCTGCACCAATAAACTGTTAAAAGACAGTTGGGACTCATGCTTGGTTACTCATGAGCAACCACCAGGGAGATCTGACAGTCCCAAACAGGTGCTTGTCCAAACTTCCTTTGAAGAAGGTTCATGGCTGAGTTAGGATCTGAACATGGATCTCTCCAGTTTAAATACAGCAGCTTAACCAGTGCACCACCCTGGCCAGCATAACATTGCATCTAAGGGTCTTTTTACCTGAAGGCCTCTGAACTCTCCTGGGATTCTAATTGAACAAGGTTTCATTCTCATCAGCTAAAACGAGTGTCCTAGAAAAGAATATGCCAACATCACAAAAACATAAACAAGACCCTCACACAACCACCATCCCACACACTGGGCTGCAGGTAGAAAGAATAAGGAAATCTGATTCCCAAAAGCATTTGGCCAGCCCAAGCTTTAGGAAGAGTGCCAAAGGCTGTTTTGGTACTTTTGAGTCCAGCAGCTTTAGATATGCAGATAGCCCACCTAATACAGTGGTACCTCGGGTTAAGAACTTAATTCGTTCCGGAGGTCCGTTCTTAACCTGAAACTGTTCTTAACCTGAAGCACCACTTTAGCTAATGGGACCTCCCACTACCGCTGCGCCGCCAGAGCACAATTTCTGTTCTTATCCTGAAGCAAAGTTCTTAACCTGAAGCGTTATTTCTGGGTTAGCAGAGTATGTAACCTGAAGCGTATGTAACCTGAAGCATATGTAACCTGAGGTACCACTGTACTACACTCTGCCAATCAATACAACCAACAAGGACCAATGTGGATACGCCCATTAAAAAGGTTGGGGTGCCCTGTGACGGGAAAGTCCTGCATTTCCCAAGACACCTGCCGCCATATGACATTGCCCAAGCCACATGCAAAGCAGTAGTGCAAACCTACACCATCTGAATCGGAGGCGAGAGCCTCTCTGAAGCGGCTGGGGAGCGTCAGGCTGGATGCATTGGACCCTGAAGGGCTGATAGCTTTTGTCCTCTCTTGTTGAGGGCTGCAAAGAAACAAAAAGCGGGGAGATCATAAGCATATATTTCCTGGAGCAGACCAAGGACATTCATCTCTCTGAACAGGGTACCCTCCAGACTTGTTTCCTGCAGTGCATCATCAACGCAATAATAGTCTGAACATTGTTCTGCTTTATTAGTAGCTCTGCTCTGCTTCCTCGATGTATCACATGACTGCTATCTGAAGTGTGCTCTTGCTCTATAGCACAGCCAAAGCAGAACCAATAAGAAATTCTTGGAACATTTGTGGGAGGAAAAGCAGGAAGCTTAAATGTGAGGATTGGAAATGGAACAGTATGTCTACCTGGAAATTTCTGCAGTCACACTGAGAATGGGATCAGCTGAGGCACAGCAGAATAAAAACCACTAACCCTTCCATTTAGCAACAGCTGTAAACCTGCATGAATTTAGGCGATCCCCTTTTAAAGCCTTAGCCAACTGCCACATGTTGTGCAGCAGCGAATTCCATAAATTGAGAAGTGCATTGGGTCAATAGATCTTTCCTTTTGTCTGTTTCAGCCTTCCCCCACCTGTGCCCCCCCCAGATGTTTCTGGACTCCTGCTCCCATCAGCCCCACCTAAGATCAGGAACTGATGGAAGTTGTAGTCCAACAATATCTGGAAGGCTGGTGAGGATGGGAAAGGAGGCTGGTCAATGCTTGATTTCTAGTATTACTGGAGGGAGAAAATAAAACTCTGCTTTCTTTCTCTGCAACATGCATAGAATTATTTCCCAGCATGAGTTCACTGAGGACCACCCCAAAAGCAGAGGCACAGGTTCTGCAGGCAATATCCTGACCCCTAGCAAGCCACCCCCACCCCAGGCATTCAGTATATGAAAGGGTTAGGGAGGAAAGTCTAAAAAGGGCTATTATCCGCCCCAACTTACCTACCTTTTCTCTCCCTCTAATCAAACCTCATCCACTCCTCTCTTCTCTCAGTTGAGCTCAACAGATTTAACTGCCTAGAATTCTCCTGTGATTCTAAAGCAGCACATTCTAAAACAAGGATGGGCAAGTTGTGGCTCCCTCCCACCCCCACCCTTCCACCAGAAGTTCATAGCATCATAGAGTTGGAAGGGACCCCAAGGGCCATCTAGTCCAACCCCCTAAAATGCAGGAATCTCAACTAGAACATGGCAGATGGCTATCCAACCAGATAGGGTAAAAACAGAATGCAGCCTCCATTATCCAGGCCATCCACTAGTTCACTAAATAGAAGTGACATTCATAGGTTATCATAGAAAGTCATATCGCAGAGGAGATTTACATGAAGTTGATATGGATATCTCTGCGTTTAGCTTGCTACAAGCAAACCAGGTGAGAAAAAGCTGAAGGGCACATAAAAGGCAGACCATGTGCACCCTCCATCTCAGCAAATAAAGAAATTAACTCTGGTGGAAAGCACTGCTCAAACAGCACAGGAATTGTCCTACAGTACCTTTGGATTCCATCACCGTATGATTCTTTTCAAATATTCAAAAGGCACTACAGAAAACAAGTGAATTGCATCATGTCACAAACTGCTGGCATAAAAATGATTGCTCATTCTGAAAAGTGGTGTTTTTGGATATTAGTGAGAATTAATAACTAGTTTTTGAAAGCATTGTTGTTGGGCTTGCAGCTCCCATCAGCTCCAGCCAGCATGGTCAATGGTCAGAAATTATTAGCGTTGTGGTTCAGCAACTCCTGGAAAGCCACAGATTCCCCTACAGATTGGGATATACACCTTATAAGAATTGGAACTGGTCTTTTCTAACCTGGGGCCAGGAGCTGTAGGAGAAGAGACAAGTGTGGAAGCCATCCAGACTCATGTGTCACTCCTTGCATCTCGGAGCTCCAAGTGATCAGGGGTCAAGCTGGAAGTAACAGTCTAGACAGGTGAATGGCAATAAAGGACTTGGTGGAAGGGTCCAAGTTCAATCCCTGGCATCTCTAGTTCAAAGGATCAGGCAGCAGAGAACACAAAGACATAGGAAGCTGTCTCATACAAAGTCAAATCATTGATCCACCCAGCTCATCACTGCCTACACCAGATGTGGAGAACATTGCGCAAGAAGAGCTCTATTATCTCAGTAGAAAAGCTGTTGGGCGTCTCTGTTCCAGTAATAGGTGGGGGAGGAGGAGACATACAGCAGACTCATACACAAGGCTATTTTCCATGAAATGTGTGGCATATTTCATCAATGCACAGCTGAACGGCAGACCTTGCCTTTTTACAGCTATTCTAAGCCTCCGGTCTTAAAATGCAATTGCATCCTGAAAACTGCTTGCATGCAAATGCAATATGCATAGGCCAGTGGTTTTCAACCAATGCACTGTGGCAACACTGGCCTCTGTCCCTCTTTCCTTCCCTCCCTTCCTCTGATGCCCTCCTGAATCTCTGCCTCCCCAAGGCTTGCATGGCTGTTTGTTGCAGCAGCCCTGGCTACAAGCTCCCCAGGCAAATGGTGCCTCTGGGTCTGGCCAGGGGCTGCTTCCCAGGCCCCTGTGGGGCAGTGTGAGGAAGCACCTCTCTTTGGGGGCGGGGTGGGCAGCTCAGAGACCATGGGTGGCAGCAGTGGCTGCTCAGAGGTCTCCCAAGGAGAGGGGAGAAGAGAGGAGGCTGAGCGAACACTCAACAAGGGAGGGTGCGCAAAAAGCAGTGAGGGGCTGCTGGTTCTGTTGGCAAGGGGTAATATACCTGGGCTCCTGAGCCCCCCAGGGGTGCTGCAGAACAAATGTAGTTGGCCAAGGGAGCTGTGGACTCAAACGGTTGAAAAACTCTGGCATATACACTTCCTGCATACTTGAAGAGAATGTAAGTATGCTGATAATTTTCCCTTCATGTGCTTTGATATTCACTGCCACTAGTGAGAGGGATAAAACAGACTCCCGTTGCTACAACAGCCCCAGCATGCTGGAGCAAGAAGGGGTGGTGTAAGGTTCTCAATTAGTTGCTCATGAGTAAGCAGCCAGGACTCCGCTGTTTCCTTTAAAGATTTTATTGTGCAAACTATGTACAGTGCAGAGCTAAAAAGTTCATGTCTGTATCAAGCAGTGTCAGAATCCAGGAATGGCCCCTTCCGGTTCTGACCCCAACAAAAGAGTTTCGGTATACGAAAACCCCACCTTCCATCCTTTCTTTTCACCCCACGACGTCTTTGGGGCGACGAAAATTGTGTTTCCCCTGTATCGCCCTCAGGACTGTGGGAGTGCTGGGTCTCTCTTGCATCCCGAGAGCCTCTACTCCCTTTCCCCTGTGAACTCTCCCCCTCCTCGCTGGACGTCTCGCCGCTCCTTTCGCTACCAGAGGAGGAGCTGCTGGCAAGGTGGGACTGGGGCTCTCTGTAGCATCCGGAGAGCCCTTCCACCACCTTGCGCTGCATTGGGGACAGTTCCCTGACAGGTGGGGTAGGTGGGAGAGAGAGAGAGTCACCTGGGTTCCTTGCGTTGCTGCTGGGGACTCTTCAGTGTTGTCTTGGAGGAACCTTTGGTATCGGTGAGCTGGGCCTTCTGCAGAAGAGCTTGCCCTGCTGTCTCCCTTTTGTTAGCTAAAAGAGAGGGGATAAAAATAACAAACCTTTTAGGGTCAACGCACACATACTGGGAGCAGTCCCCATTTATTCACAACATTTTCACCTCACCTTTCCTCCCCCCCCCCCCTACCCGGGAGTTCAAGGTTAACCACAGGATGCATCCTCCACCCAGCCAATAACCTTGAGAGGTAGGTTCATTCAATAGTTAACATTTATATATTGCCCATCAAACCCAGCTCTCTTAGTGGCTATATATAGTGCACAGTTAGCCAATCTGTAGCCCTCCTTATATTGTCAGAAATGCCACTCCCATCATCCTAGGAACTTGGCAATTAAGAGGAAATGGAAACTTCTGAAAAGCTGGAATCTTTGGGTGGGGGAGTGATTTTTTCAGTTTTTTTTTTTTTTTGCCTTGTTAACTGTTTTTTTTTTATAAAGGTTTTATTATTTTTCCATATGCATATCAAAAAAGAAAAACACAACATACACAAATACAATAAAAACACAATAAACAATAAACAAATCAAACAACAATCACAATAGACATAAGGTAAACATATACATACCTAAATAAACACTTATTTTTATGCCGTTCTTGTTTTATCTTCTCAACAAGGGGACTTCCCCCGCTCCCTCCACTGCCTTGATAATCAATATATACTTTGGGTAGCTATATATCTTTTTCCATAAACATTAACAGTAGCTCTTATTAATCTTTAGATTTCTTTACATGAATGTATCTCATAACTTAAACCAAATATCTTCAGATATTCTTAAACACTTAAAACATATACTATAAAAATTCTTACCAACAATTTATTCTAACATTGCCTAGCTAAAGCCTTATTATACAGCTAATTCCGCTCAAATATTCAATTTTACACAGTTAACTAAATAGTCCTTAAATTTCTTCCAATCCTGCGACACCTTCTCCTCCCTCTGGTCTCGGATTCTCGCGGTCAGTTCGGCGAGTTCCATAAAGTCCATTAGCTTCATCTGCCATTCTTCCACTGTTGGGATCTCTTCGCCGCCTTGTTAACTGTTAACGCCAAAGCAAACCATGACTTAGGAGTGAATGAACAAGCAAACACGCTGATGCATTGGGGAAAAAAATTGCAGCTGCTTTGGACCTCCCTGTTCCTGCTGCTACCACACTAGCAGGAATTAAGCCATGGTTTGGCTTAGCATTACATTTGTACTCAGGCTTACAGTTTGTCTCGTTCCAGACAGACCACAAGCTGTGCCCAATATTATTATTTTTTTGTGAGCTTGTGGTCACAATTTGTTTGGGGGAGACAAACCATAAGCACAGGTTCAGGTGTGGCAAACCATGGCTTAGCTTCCAGTGGTGCAGCAGCAATACAAACAGGGAAGGAGCAAAATGACCACAGATTACTGACTGTTCACTAGCACACTTGCTTGTTCAGGCTAAAGCATCATTTGCCATAGTGTTATGTGCAAACAAGGCCACTGTCTATAAGCTAGAAAACTGGTTAATGCAGTTATTGTGGAACCAATGTTATAGAAAGTTGAATAGTTTTAAGAAACCATTGCAGCATAAAGGAGCCTGGGGGGCGGGGATTCTGAGGGACCCAGAAGCTGGACTGAGCAATGTAAATGGATAAATACAGAATAAAACACAGTAGCTGAACAAAAGAATACAATACAGTAGCTGAAAGAGTTGCTCTCTGCTTATTTGCTGGCTTTTCAAACTTTTTTTTCTAAAATCATTTTCTCAAATGATGTTTAACTTGGTGTCTTCCTAAAACTGTAAGTGAAATAATAATTTGTTTCAGAAAAACTTGGTCCGAGGCCTTGTCATTTACCCCACACCTAAGGGCTGTCCCACTCTACCCAGTACAGTGGTAATAATATAATAAAACTTTATTGCAACTATAAGCTCATACATAAATAGACACGCAAATCATACCTGACTTACAATCCATGCAAAAACAGCTAAAATAATTACATTAAAATAGAAATAATAACATAAAATATTTACAATCAGGAGAAATAAATATAAATTCAACCTATGATACTATCAGGAGTTATATGCCCAAAAGGGGTGGAAAATAACCATTAGGATTCCTGTAATAGGCCATTTCACCTCTTATGGTTCAGAACCGAAGTCAGATACCTTGCCACTTGCAAGGTTACCATTGGGTTAGAATCCTGGAGTAAAAGGGTAAGCTGGATCTCAACTGAAAGTCCAGAGATTTTTTGGAGCAGTGGGCTCAACAAATTTCTCCTGACATCACTGTATAAAGGGCAGATAAAAACAATATGCAGGAGGGATTCCCTCGACAACTCATCATACGAGCATAAATCTGATACACGGCCCCTAGAGAATCTATGTGACATGACCCCAGAAGGAAAGGCATTAAACCTTGCCTTAATAAACGCAAAACGATGTTTTGCAGTGGTAAGGGATGAGAAGTAAGATGGGAGATACTGCGTAGATGTAATACCCAAATCCCGAGGGGAACATACTCCCCCCCCCAACATATGATTATGCTGCAGTTCTATATCGTCTAGTCTCAAATTGATAAGTTTTTTTTTTTTTTTTTTTGCGGAAATCAATTCTAAATTCAGGACTTCAGAAGGAGAAATTCCAATATGCAGAGGTTTGGCATGGATCTTGCTGGCCCAAGGACTAGCAAATTCATCCCGCCATAGGCACTGGGCTAGATAGTGATCAGGAAGCCTATGCCAGAGTGTTAACCAAAAATTTAGAGTTCGTTTCCATATCAGTGTTTCTGTTGAAGAGATTTTCAATTCTAGATGAATCGCCGCGTTACTCACGCAAGGGGGGAGTTTCAGAAGACGGCGCAAAAAATAGTTTTGGAGCATCTCGAGGGGTGTAAATTTGGCCATAGCAGCCAATAGTGGTGCCGCATATGAAAGTATAGCGACTACTTTTGCTTTAAACACCCTCAGTCCCGAGGGCACATGCAAAGCCCCATCAGAAAAGTAAAACTGGAGAAGGGCATGTGACATTGTTTTGGCCTTATTAAGAAGATACTGAATATGGGATGTCCACCGTAAATTTTGTTGGAAATATATGCCCAGATATTGAAATTTGGATACTTGCTCTACTGTCTCACCATCCAGCTTCCATTTATAC
The DNA here is from genome assembly GCF_009819535.1 of Lacerta agilis. Lineage (NCBI taxonomy): Eukaryota > Metazoa > Chordata > Lepidosauria > Squamata > Lacertidae > Lacerta > Lacerta agilis. Next base: position 1,944,685 of record NC_046330.1, read on the forward strand.
AATCTTCAGGATTTAGAAAAGATCATCACCTTTGATTTAGAGTGGTTTATAGCTAACTGATTTGCTTGGCAATAAGCAGCAAAAATCCTCAGTGCTCTGTTGAGTCCAACTCACGAGAAGGAGAGAATCACAGCATCATCCGCATACAAAGGTAAAGGACAACGGTAATCCGCAAGGTGGGGGGCATGGATTTTATCCTGTGACTCGATTAAGGGATTTCTCATGTCACTTATAAACAAATTAAACAGATAAGGGGCTAAGATATCACCTTGACGAACACCCTTATTTATAGGTACCGGGTTCGTAAATTCTCCTGCCGGGGTTAATCTCACTCTGGCAACAGAGCCCTCGTGTAGTTGGATCAACAGCCATAAGAGTCTTCTATCTATGCCCCAGGTCACAAGCTTCTTCCAAAGGATGTTTCTGGGAATACTGTCAAAAGCTGCCCTCAAGTCGATAAATGCAGCACATAGATAGCCCCGTGTGTTGGAGGAGTATTTCATGGCTAGATGGTGGAGAATTATAGTGTGGTCCATTATAGAGCGGTTAGGTCTAAAGCCAGCTTGTTCGTGGCCAATTAAATTTAACTCTTCAGACCACTGCGTCAATTTAGACAACAGAAAGTGGGCATATATCTTCCCAATTATTGAAAGAAGACTGATATTACGGTAGTTCCCCGGGTTCACGGTGGAACCTTTTTTATGGATTGGGATGATAATCGCCTCCTTCCACGACTTGGGGATGAGGCCCGTGGTGTTTATTGCATCAAAGACTTTGCCCAGGGTTCTGGCCCACCATTCAGGATGAGACTTTACGGCCTCCGCTGGCACTATATCCGGCCCAGGAGCCTTACCCTTTTCCAATTGGACTATCAAATCTTTTATTTCTCCTGGATCGGTAGGAGGCCATATAGGTAGGTGGTTAGACAAGTACTCCAAGCAGGAAGAAGAGCGGTCATCTGCATGAGCAAAGCATTTCCTCAAAAACTGTTCCCATATAGAAATCAGTAAGAGGGGCACTGAGGAAGTCATTGTAAAGGAATAAAGATTGGAATTAAATTGACTGACCCGGGAGGAGGATCAGCGAGCTGTGCTTTGGAAAGTATGTGGTTAAATGTAAAATGACTTTTGCTACCTCTGTGAGAGGGGGGTTTGGTGCATATTGCTCCCCTCGGTGGGAGAGGGGGGAGCTTGGAGTGTTTAACCATGTATTATAATGTATTGGCTTTAATTGGTTTTTTAATTGGAAAATCTAATAAATTCTTTTTTAAAAAAACTGTTCCCATATAGGTGCTGGGATAACAGTCAAGGTATATTTTCTGTTTCCTCTGTTGATTAGTGACCAGAACACACGAGATCTATTTGGTTTAGATGCTGCGATTAGAGCTTGCCAACGGTTCAATTGCCACGTACGTTTAGCCTTTATCTGGGCCTGTTTATAGGCCAGCTTGACTTGGAAATATATAGTTGGCAAGGAGGAAGCACCTGAAATCTTGTATTCATTGTAGATTGAGCGCAAATGGGATCTAGCTTGTTTGCACTGCGAGTCATACCAGGGAGCACCAGATTTGAACGGAGCACGATTGGCAGCTTGGGATGGTGACGTAAAGAAGGCAGAGAGATCCACCATAAAATGATTGAACATCCCCAATAACACATTGGGGTCAGGGGGAATCGCAACTAAATGAGTTAATTGCACACTGCTTCTTTTTTGGAAAAAGTTCAGGTACATTTGTGCATGAACCTTAGACCACCTTATTCCTCTTACATTGGACGCTGCGTTGGTTTCTAATTGGGTTGGATGGCTGTGCTCAAGTGCCCGCCAGTCTAAGTCAAACATAGCAGCAAGTGGAAGGTGATCACTTAATTGAATATTGTCAACCTTAAAGGAGAGAGCTTTCGAGATCAGCTCTCTTGAGGCTAAAATATGGTCTAATACGCTATTTGACTTTATACCTAGGTGGGTATACTCCCCCGGTACATCAAAAGGGCAGCAACCGTTCAGGGGCACTAGGTTTAGGCGGATAGCCATTTGATAAATGAGTACTCCAGCCTCGTTTACTTTAGAGTCTTTTGAGACTCTCCCTAAGGCAAGTCTCATATCATAATTATCGAGGCATGGAGCAATCCACCATTTGGCTTTGGTTAAGTCATCCCAATTCGCTGCTATACGTGCATGAAAGTCCCCACCAATTATATATTGGATATTGGGAAATGTAACTCGACATGATACTAGATGATCTTCTAATATTTCCCATCAGGCACAAAGTTCGAGGGACGAACCCCCTGGTGGGAGGTAAACATTAGAGATTAACAGTGAAACTCCCCCCCCCCCTTCAACAGCCCAGATAAGATATAAGGGGAGGCAGTCAAAACTAATGAAAGTTTGAAATGCAACTTCAGTGAGATACCAATTACTAGGCCACCTTTCGGCCCTCCTCCTTTCAGGGAAGGACAAGCAGGAAGAGATAACAGGTCAAAACCGTTTATGACAATTTCACCCTCCTCCCAAGTTTCTTGTAATATAATAATGTGAAACAAACTAATATACGCCTGGAATTCAGGGTAAAAAATTTTCTTATGCCAGCCAGCGATGTTCCAACAGAGGATTGATAATGGTGGTTCTCTGAGTCTTCCAGCTAACTGTCATTTGAGTTCTTGTGGGGGACTCTTGTGCGGTATGGACGCTCCCATAAAAAAGTCCGTTATTTTTCTCTGCTGAAAATGTTCGCCCTGACGTGATGAGTCAATCACTCTAATAGAGGCAGGTTGTAACACAATCAAATCACGCGGTCCAGGGTTTTTTAAGGGCGGAAGGGAGTTAACATCCTGAAGAGTAGAGGTGGTCTTTGGCGTTATTATTAGCTGTCGGACCCCACTAGGTTCTGAGGCAACTCCTGCCAGGTCAGCTGGAGCCATCCTCATTAGGGATCTAACAGGTAAGCTTGTAGTCATTTGATTTATATGGCCTGCTGGGTCTGAGGTGGCTCTCGACACTATATTGTCTTCCTCATGTTGGGTTATTGGTAAACGAAGATGTGCTGGGGAAGCCAGACTTGGAGTGGCCGCTGCTGCCTCGGTTCTTGAGTGGTCATCGCTATATGATGATTCCAATTCCGGCATGGAGGGGTGGGAAGGCAATGATTTATCCAGGAGGGAGTTATCCTGAGTTCCGTTCTTTGATAGATTAATCAAGGGGGGAGCAGATAAGTCTATTAGCACCAAAGATGAGTTACCAGCTTGAAGGGGAGGAGAAGGGTCTGTTTCCTGAAGCGCGACCTTCCCATCCAATGCAGAAGTCACCTTGTATGGCGGCGGGCATTGGGAAGTTGTTGCTTCCACCTCCATGGGGCATGGCACCGGTAAACTAGAGTGATCGTTGTTCATAAAAGCTCCGTTACTGGCAATATTTAGGAGCTGAAGTTTAAGTAAGTCCAGCCTATTAATAATTTCTTGTTGCTCCAACGCTGGTAGCTCTCCAAAGGAGGCGATAAGCTCTCTTTCCTCCAGGGGTGTCAAGGAGTTATTGGCACAATCATAATATTTAACTGAAGGAGAGGAGGTATTATGGGTCTGGCCCTGACGCAGGGCATCCAACCCGTCCTTCATTTGTGGCACAGAACATGATGGCCGTACGGTCTCCTTAGTTAATCCTCCAGATAGAAGAGGTCTAATCATGGAATCCATAAAGACCCTCGTTGGAAAGATGCCATGACTATTCAAAAATACTTTCTGCCTAACGATGAGAGAGGGTATTCTTGCAGAGTGAAAAGCAAGCATCATTCTCTGGTATCTGTTCTGATGGGCTAAGGGAAGCACAGGACAGAGATCTATTTGAGATGCCTTGACTTTTAGAAGCCCCCTAAGGAGCTCTTTGGCCCCATAACGAGTTGACCATCTTGGGTCCCTATCCCAAATGGTTAGGCAAATTTTCTTTGAATGTAAAGTCAGGGATTGGCGGTTCAGTAAGGGATTAAAATTATATTTACAGATATCCGTTTGCTCAGTGATTGGTGGAGCTTTTTGCCGAAACATTGGATCACCTACTGCCCCATCTTGAGCTGCCTGTGCTGGCATATCAAGTTTTTGATGGAGGCTATGCAGTTGTGAGGATAGGCCATCCATTCTCTTGAATATGCAATTTAAGGTTCTAATTATTAGATGGAGTTACTCACATCCAGTGCAATCAGCGGGTTCAGTTTCCAGCACATCCTTTGGATAGGGTCCATCCCCGTTAGTGCTACCATTAGCGTTTTCAATTTGTGGCGTGTTAAGGACCTCCTCATCTTTTGATGTAGTTTCGAGGGCAGATAGGGGATTGAAACGATTTTGAGTTACTACCGAATAGGACCATTCCACAGGACAACTCCCACCTTTAGGGGGGAGTAAATCCGTCCTTGATTGCTTAGTCCTCGGGGAGGATAGTGCCTCGTCAGAGTCTCTTAGGCGTTTTCCGTGGCCCATAAATCAAATTTTGCAAGGGAACTGTAATGGGGAAATCCTTAAATCTGCCTCACAGGAATACTGCCACTTCCAGGAAAGTGGTAACATAAAATTACTCACAGCAAGGCAGCCACGTCGATGCCTCTTCCTTCCCCTCTCGCTTGTTCCTAAATCTTTTCAAGTCTGCACAGCTCCAGCAGTCAGACGACCTCAGCGTCACAATATGCAGTACACTGGAAGAGCAACTGGTCAACCAGGCAGAAGATTTATGCCTAAAATGACTCTCTCACTCATCTATCCCCATTCAGTAAGGCAGCGACAACCTTGGCAATGAATCCTTAACTCTTCTTGCCCTCCTTCCGGACCGTCGGACCTCTGTCAAACAAGCCAAGTAAGAAGAAAACAAAAAAATAGCCCAGTAAAACAGTAAAAAGCCAGAACGGGGGCAGTGGAGAAATGATAGAGCAGCTAGAACAGCCAGTAAATCGTTCAAACTATAAGATAAGAATCCGGGAAGCTAAGAAAAACAACTTAAATCTTCAATGAGGGCAGGCAAAGTTACTTGATAACTATCTTTGCTGCCATCTTAACCCGCCAGTACAGTGGTACCTCTGGTTACAAACGCTTCAGGTTACAAACTCTGCTAACCCGGAAGTAGTACCTCAGGTTACGATCTTTGCCCCAGGATGAGAACAGAAATTGTGTGCCGGCCACACAGCGGAAGCGGGAGGCCCCATTAGTGAAAGCACGCCTCAGGTTAAGAATGGTTTTGGGTTAAGAACAGACCACCAAAATGAATTAAGTTTGTAACCCGAAGTACCACTATATCAGGAGTAGGTTGGGCCAATTACTGTCCAAAATATTCTTTTTTTTTTTAGAAGAATTTATTAGCATTTTCATAATACAACACAAACCCAGACCCACACCTACAAATACAAAACAATTACAAATACACATAATGCCAGGATTCTTCTTCTTGTTTATATACCTAGCAAAAAAAAATTCTATTTCCGAATCTTGACGTTTGACTCCCCCTGCCTTTTCACCTTCGGTTTTAAATCCATATTTTACTTTCTTAACACCTTTTCTCTATAAATTTTTTTTAACTTAAATTAAAGATAACACAATTATCTTCATCATCCTATTATATCATAAATCTTAACAGAATATTCTTATAAAAACTAAACTTATTTCTTCTGTCCATTATCATGCTGCTTTAACTTAAAATCCAATATCCCCTTACTTATTCAAAATAAACTTATTCTTAACAAGCTTCACTCTCCGGTTTCAGATACCATAGCAAACCATTTGGGTTTTACATTTAGTGCTTCATCCCACCCCCCCCTCTATCCATTGTCTTTCTCTGTCTTTCGCCGGAACCAATCCTCGAGATGTCATCTTTTACCAAGTGTCCACAGATCCAGGCAGTATTCACAACAGACCTTGCATCGAGTTTCAGGGTACACATCACATCTTTTCTAGGCTCCTCCGTTTCTTTGTACCATACTTCTTCTTCTTGTAAATATCTTAATTCCATGTCCCTTGCCCCCGAGCTCCCACCTCGGGGTCTGGATATTGTAAATTTTCCCGTTCCGGGGCTGCCACCCCCAGCAAACGGTTCCTTTTCCCGGAGTCGCCCAGCCATTTCAGACCATCCTTGAAGTACCCCTTCTAACTCTTTGCCAAGGTTTGCTTCCATTGTGTAAAACTTTTGAAAAGCCTCCTCTGTGGGAAGTAAGTTCTTTTTATTTATAATCCCACTCAAGACTTGCAATTTCCGATTAAGCAGTTCCAGCCTCAAGACAGCAAGCATTTCTTCCTCCTTTAGACCAGAGTTCAAAACAAGTTCAAACACGTAGTCCAGCATTTTGGAGGAGAGGGTGAGTGTCAAATTTCAGTTCCTGTCTCTTCCTTCCTTTGTTTCAATTGTTTCCCACGTCAGTCCAAATTTCCCATCGCCATTTTTTCTGAAGCCAGAGTGTAAAGATCAAAACTTTAAAAGGAGATATTTTCTGCCCACTTAATCCCCAAAGGGAAATCTCAGCAGTCTCAGTTTTCAAATTCCAAACACTTTGTATCCATTATTGTAGCAGCAGTCACTCAAACTGGTTATTTTCTTTCTTTCCCGAAGGGAGGAAGGCAGGCTCCCTTTCCTCTTCCCCCCGGATCGTTCCAAAGATATAAAAGTCAATCAAATACTCACGACCACCGGGTTCTTTCAATTCGCTAAAGACAGGTAGAACTTAGACGCTCATCACAGGCTTTGCCGCCGCATTTACATCCCGGTTGGGGCATGTCCCCTATAGCCCGGCTCCGTCGTCCCTTCACCCCCACTCCCCCTTTACAGGGGGAGCGAGGGAAGGGTTCGGAGCCACAACGGGCACAGCCGGGGAGCCCAGGGTGCGGGACGCTCTTCCCGCACCCCACCGGAGCCCCGCTTTGCGGTAGCGGGGCTCCAAACCCCCGGGATGGACTGGGCGCTTCGCAGCCGAAGCAGCCCACGACCACCCGCAATGGCGTCGCCGCCGGAAGTCTTACTGTCCAAAATATTCAATGGAGGCAGTCAGGAAAAAATAGACATCCATTTGGTGGCAGCAAGAAGGAAGAGGGGTTGGTTAGGCTGCTTTGCTTGCTTGCCTCCCTTCCTTCTCAGCAGCCCATGCCATCACCATGGCTGAAGAATGAAAATACACAGGATATTGAGAATATACAGATAGCTCAAGTAAGCAAGCCAAGCTAGATTTCTAAAAGGGTGTGGAGAGTGTGGAGAATGTAAAGAGTTCGCTGACCAGGACATGAATTGCCAGCTATTAAGTTATTTGGGGCAACTTTTGATTATGTTTAATTGGAAAATACAACCAAAAATCCTGCATAAGAACCAGCAACTACAGACTATTTGCTCCTCTTCAGACCAAGAAGTGTCAAGAAATCCTACCCTGTGGTTTGCACCGAAGAGACATTTGAATGTCGCTGCCCAGCCTGCTAGCAAATCGATTTACTCTTTGGTCATAGAACCAGTCACCAGTTGATTTCTTCAGAGAGAGAGAGAGAGAGAGAGAGAGAGAGAGAGAAGAGTGCTACAAAAGACCATTTGTAACAATTTAATCACTTATGTTCAGCTCAGTTTTTACCATCACTCAGTTTTCCTGAAGCATGGATGATTACACAACTATGTATAATAGAATTTGGCTTCCTGAGTTGTTGTTTCATTAAAATAAACACCTCAAGTTTCTAGCCCTCATTTATGTAGGGGGGAAACACTTTATGCAAACCTATAGATGTTTTGTTGCTGACTTTGGGATTTTGCAGACACAGCTTTGCAGCAGGAACAGCAAAGCTCCCCTGTAGGTAGTTATCAAGGGTGTGTTAGCACCCTCTGCCCAAACAATTCCACAGCAACATTATTGGCTCAATAAATCCTGTACCAGTCTCATGGCCTTGGTGGCAAGAACCCAGCCTTGCTAACTGTATTCGCCTCACTTTTCTATGAAGGAAAATAGAAAGAATGCACTGAGGATTAAATTATTGAGCAGGACAGTTAAAACTCCTGAATCCTAAAGCCTTTAGACAAAAAAAGTTGTGCATAAACGTTGAGGGCTAGGATCTTGCATGTTTTCCTTTAAATAAAAAGCTGGTTCTAAGCTGTACATCCAAAATTGGGTTCAAACATGTGGGTTCAGAGACAAGAAACAGCTGCAGCTGGAAGAGACAAGGAACAGGAAGCACAAGGACAGGAAGTAGCACTGGCAAACTCAAGCTGCCAAACTTACGCCTCCTTGGTGCAGACTTTGCAGTGCCAGGAACTGTTGGCACTATAGGAGTGGCAGTCCCAGCACACCAGATGGTTGCAGCCACGGCAAGTATTGGCTTTGGGGCTGATCCGCCCCAGGCTCTGCTGACAGCTCTGGCTTCCCCTCTTGGCTCCCTTTCTGCGGATCTCCAGCAGCTCATTCTTCAGGCGCCTGTTGCAAGGAGCACAAAGCGGGAATGACTAAGGACTACCCTCATACAAGGGAAGGGAGCCTAAGTTCCCATACATCTCACAGCATCCGCTCCAGAAATCCAGGTTCTGGTTGGTCCAGCTAAGCATCCGTGAAGATGGTACTCTATAAGGCTTAGTTCTAAGCTATCTGAAAGAGAGTATGCCCTCAACTGAACCTGATCAGGTTCCAAGAGGCCCTTCTCTCGGTCCCGCCACTGTCACTTGGCACAAATGCGGCAGAGGACCTTCTCAGTGGCTGCTCCCAGACTGTGCAAATCCCTCCCTGGAGAAGCTGGACTGGCTCCCTCCTTACTGTTAGCAAACGTCCCGATGGGGCAAGTTGTGAGACTGCCCCCCCAGGTAGGGACGAAGCCTGGGTGCACTCCTGGCTACTCGAGTCCAGTGGCACATAGATATGTGATTGTTGCCCAGCGTGAAGAACAACACACACAAGCCATTAAGGCTAAACTATTTTATTGTAGATAAGATGCAGAGTGTGTCTCTGCTTGCCAGCTCAGTAAGTCAGAGCTGTGCATAATGCATCTAGCATCTCTCTCAAGCCAGAACAGAAAGTGAAAGTAAAGATATCACATGGTTGAGAGAAAGACAAAACAACTGTCTTTCTCATGGGAAAAACACAAGTCATATCAGCCTCGCTGCTGCTGCTTTTGCAGCTCGGTCTGTACCAATATCCTAACACTTGTTACCCTTCCAACCAGGAGGTGAAGACCTCCTTGTCCCAACAGACTTTGGCGAAATGGTTGCTTTTAATGATGCCCTGCTGTTTTTATTGTATAGGCATCCCCCACACATACACACTATCGACTTGTGCGCAACTGCACATATGCGCAGCGCTGGGAGGTAAATGCAGAAATAGAATCATACCAGGCAATGGCAGGAGAAAGCTGGAGAGTCCTCATGGCTCACGAGGAGACTCTCCCCCAAAGAGGACATCAGTGAGGGCAGAGGAAGCCCCAAAGAGACTGGAGGCGTGATGGGGCTTTGTTTACTCTGGTCAGCCTCCCTGCCTAACAGCTGAGGAGGAGCTCCTTACCTGCAGCCTCCTGCTTTTCTGCACAGCCTCCAGCCTCCAGCCGGTCCCAGAGCTTCAACTCTAGTTGAAGGGAGAGTTGTATGGGCAGAGAGATCTGGAGAGCAGGAAAACCTGGGTGTTTAGAGGCTTTTTAGAGGGTGTGCCCCACCTACGCAATTTTCCCTTATGCGCATGGGGGCCTGGAATGTAACCCCCATGTAAGGGAGGCACCTGTAATTATTTGCAGTTTTAATTCTATTAATGTTTCAGTGTTTTTTAATTACTCTCCCCCCCCCAATGTTTTCAACTGTTCTTATTTTTATCTATAAATCACCTTGAATGCCTCTCAGGGAAAAAGGCTAGGTATATATATAGATCAGGAGTATTACATGAAGCTGAGAGTGAGACGCTAAGGAGCATGGCCTGTACCTCTGCAGACTGGGAAAGGGCCATGGCTCAACAGCACAGAAGATGACCTGCATGCAGAAGGACTTAGCCTGTGTGGGGCTTTTGGTTTTAACTGGAAAAGCCTCAAAACCAGTTTAGCACTTGGAGTGGTGTCCAGCATGCTTCCTTCTGCGTTCTCCTGCTTCTCCAGTGCTTTAGCAGAGTTTGTTCAAACTTCTTACTTCTTCTTGCGCAACGGTGTGTGTACCTTTCGTGCCAGCAAATAAACTCCCACAACGTCTGGGTTGTTTCACAGCAAGTACGCTTTATTACAAGGATATAAATCATAGCCACTTTCCCGGAGAATGGGAAGACATCATCACTCCGGTCTCTCCGGTTCAGAACCGAAAGTAAGACAGAACAGAAAATAAACGGTGCGTCACATAAATCACAAAGACATCGCATACAGCAGATAACCCGGATGTTGTGACACATCCTCCCTGTGGGAGGAGCGAACTGTTGAGCTTCTTTAACTCTGAAAGCTCCAAACCTCACACCCCCTATCGCGCCTCTCCACAGGGGTATCGGTAAGCATACTGCTTACCCTACACACAAACCTTCACAGAACTCCCTATGACGTTGGAAGCTAAGTGGTTTTGTGAACCCAACTGCCAGGTTCACCTGACCAGAACAGTACTTCAGCTTCTCCAAGCTGGTCTCACTACCTTGACACACGTCTCGGAAGAGAATGTCCAGGTGTTTGGGTCTGGCTTTGACCTGTCCAGGCTCTGCCAACATCAAACAGGATTGGTTGTCCTCCCATACCGTGACGGGTAGGCAACACTCACCGCAGACTTCTTGGACCAAACACCTATCGTACACCAGTTCCCTAGCAAGCTCTGACAACGCATTGTACCTGGCTTCTGCAAAGGAACGAGCAATGAGTCTCTGGTTCTGGGACTTCAACCCGACTAGAGCTCCTCCAAACTTCTCAACCATTTCAGACACAGATTTCCTGTCCTCGGAATTTGCCCAACTGCTGTCGCACCAGCGCGTGAGCTGGGGCTCACCGACAGCTGACAACTTCAGGCAAAACTCCTTAGTCTCCTGCAAATTCTGGAGCACTCTCTCGATGCCATTCCAGGCATCCATACTGGGCTTTGCAGCCTCCTTGCTGAACAGATTCACAGCAACTGCTATGTCAGTTCTGCACCACTGGGAAAGAAACAACAGCTTCCCTGGAGCTGACTTGAACACCTCGGGGCTCTCAAACTCAGAGCGTTCCCCGGTCTGACTGTCCTTAACGGAACCAGTCTCCATGGGAGTTCTGACACTAGCACACTCAGACATCCTGAACTTCTTCAACAACTGCACTAGCTCACCTGTCTGACTGAGCAAGACACTACCGTCTTCTGCTCTGTCTACCTGTACACCTAGGTAAGCACCAACAGGGCTTAGGTTCTTGAGCTGGAAAGACTGACCAAGCTCCTCTGAGAACTGTTGCACCTGTTCCCTGGTCTTTGCCAGGTAAAGGATGTCCACACCGGACTGAAAAACTAGCTCCTGCACGCCTTCTTGCAAAGCTTCTTGCACGCCTGAGGACCAATCTCTGGCTGACTCCTTCAAGCCATTGATTGCCTTGTGCAAACTCCACACTTGATTTGGCCTGCCCTCGAACCCTGGAGGAGGTACCTTGTACCTCTCCACGTCCAGGTCGGAATCCAAACAGGCATCCAAACCAAAGTGTTTTACCTCAAAACCTCTTTAAGTCGCGACCACTAAAAACACGCGCGTGGTTTCGCTTCTGGGAGTGGGCGCGTCCACTACCTCGGAGCACTGAACCCCCTTCTCCTGAGTGAAACCTGTGGCTACTAACCTAGCCTTGTGCTGCAACTCTCGAGTTGCTGCCGTCTTGGGTCTGTACATACCCAAAGACCTCATTGAGCTCACCTGCTCTCCCATGGCATCATGCCATCTCTGGGCTTCCTCTAGAGGCAACTGTTGAACCTTATCAAGGCTCTTCGGTTCACACTGAAGCAAACAAGCACTCACGCTAGTGGCCGTGAACCTTTCAGGTAGAATCCCTTCAGTGGATCGTGCAGACTGCTGTGATACCACCGAAGGTTTCCCCTTTGCCTCACAGGATTCTGCCTGTACGTCCTCGACGCCAGGCATCTCTCCTACTGACTTGCTGCGCCTTTGCACCCTGGCTGAACTACCTAAGAATGACATTGGCGCGCCTTTGGGTTTCTGATTCACTACAGAAGAACCCCCCTCTTGCTCCGGGACGAGACCTGAGTCAGGCTCCCCTGGAGAAGAGTTGCCACGCAAAGAGTCGCCATGCATGGCCTGCCTCCTAGTCCTAGACACAGGAGTTGTGGGTGCACTCCTAGGCTCCTGCCTTGGAGTTGCCCCTAGCTGTGCTGCACCCTGGTCATGGCCAGGAACTTGGCCCGAGCCACCAGCAGGTGCTAAAACCACAGCAATACCCCCACCTGGGGTTGATCCACCTGGACCACCGCCACCAGCAGGTGGCGCATCTGCCTGTCCAGCTTTGACAGGACCATCCAGAACTTCTGGAAAAACATCAGGAATTCTAGAGATGCATTCCCATCCATTCTGCTCACAGAATTCAGCACTCCTGCTGACTAGAACCCGTGTTTGATCACCATCTAGGTACGCAAACCTCCAGCTATGCAAGCTGGCCTCATACCCACAGAAAAACGCCTTCTGCACCTTGGAACCACCGCTTGAGAACCGAAAATGTGAAAGAAGTGTACCTTTGGCTTCTTGCCATGCAACAGAAAATAGGGTGTGTCCCCTACTTCAGGACAAAGAACCTTGTTAAAAGCAAAACAGGCAGTCTGGAGTGACTCCTCACAGAACTCATGAGCTAGGCCTGCATCTGCGAGCATGGACTCAGCAGCTTGCTGCAACGTTCTGTTGCAACGTTCAGCCAAACCACATACCTGTGAAGAAAGTGGGTTTGTCACTCTGTGCTTAATCCCCCTCTCACGGAGGAAAGCTTTCAGCGAGGATCTAGGGAATTCCTCACATCTGTCAAACTGAACACAGCCTACCCTTTCAGACCTGGGGTAGCTGGACGTCTGCCCTTCAACTTTGCAACCTTCGCAACCAAGAAAGTCGTCACATGCCCTCAACTTGCACCCTTCAGAGAACTCAGGCTGCTTCATCACACTGTCCCTGTGGCAATGTGCCAGCCACAGATGTGCGCACATGTGGTGCATGGGCACAGTGGTGCACTGAGCCTGTACTGCATCAGTGATACTTCCACCTGTACCTACTGGAGGCGTCTCAACAGCAAACACCCCGTCTTCGCTGAGTTCCACTTGAAACACAACAACTTCCAGAACTGTCCCTAGGAAGCTTGGATAAACAGGTCCCTTAAATGTCAGGCTTTTCTTCCTGCTTCCACTAGCCACGAACTGCTCTGTGGAAAAAGACTTGCAGTTCCTCACATGTCCACGAGGAGGAACGATGTGGTGGGCTGTACTGTGGATCACGCATCTCAGCTGACCAGTGTTGGCCTTGTCCATCGTTGCCACAGCAACTGGATAACAACAGCAGGTGATGTTCCGGCCTCTGGTAGAGCTGCTTGGATTCCCATAGCCAGCCCTTCACGTCATCTGAGAAATGACCTTGGCCTTATCTTCAGCCATGCACATCAGCACATCAGGAGATCCTCCAAAACAATGCCTTGCAGCATTTGCCTTCACGGTGACTTCAGACTTGAAAACAGCCCTTCCCCTTCTGGGAGCATAGCCCACGGCTATCTGGCCCCCCTGCATTCCCTGTCGACGTGGCTCTTCAGCAGCCATAAGCTGAGCTGGGGGCAGGCTTTCCAAAGCCTCTTCTTCACCCAGTCCCTCTGCCTCAGGAAACTGGGCTAGGGTCTTCCAGGGCTCACAAGCACTGGCAAAACCTTCTAAGTGGTGGCACTGGGCTGCATCAACATTTTGGGCAAACATTCCTTCTGCTGCCTCATCTCTGCGTTGAGCAGCAGCTACGACCTCTTGTGCTTCTGAAACTGAGCCAGGAAACAGCAATAGTCCCATCCTAATGGCCCACTCTCGGTGGATGGTAGCCTTCCTCTGTTGGATGGGGCTGCTATAACTCCCTCCATTTTGCCCTGGGGATGCGTACTCACGATTCTGTAGCTCTTCTCCCAGGGAGGCACTTCTCAGCTTGGCACACACGTTCTGGATCCTTAGAACTGCTCCAGAACTGTAAAAACTCGACCCATAACCTGTGGGGCTTTTGGTTTTAACTGGAAAAGCCTCAAAACCAGTTTAGCACTTGGAGTGGTGTCCAGCACGCTTCCTTCTGCATTCTCCTGCTTCTCCAGTGCTTTAGCAGAGTTTGTTCAAACTTCTTACTTCTTACTTCTTCTTGCGCAACGGTGTGTGTACCTTTCGTGCCAGCAAATAAACTCCCACAACGTCTGGGTTGTTTCAAAGCAAGTACGCTTTATTACAAGCATATAAATCATAGCCACTTTCCCGGAGAATGGGAAGACATCATCGCTCCGGTCTCTCCGGTTCGTTGCGAGGGGTTTCTGGCAATAAAACCCCTGCGTCCAGAAGCCATAAATTACGGAATGGCGCCCAGCAGGCTTCTGATTGCGCAGTTTGTAAAGTCACTTTCACTTTTAGCAGAGTTGAAAGAAAAACGCAGCGTCTCGAAGCAAGCCTCCCCTGCAATAACGTCTGTGTAAGAAGCAGTCTGTAACAAACTTAAAACTGACTCCTTCTCTGTCAGCAAAGCAGATTTGTTACAGCAAAGCATACATCACATTCCGGGAGACGAGGCAGCCATGATTGTCTCCGGTACTTCACGGAGAACTCTGAGAATTACAGCAGTTCTACATACACAGCAAAAATAACAGAGCATCATTTCCTGTGAGCTGACGCAGCTAGGAGCTGAGTGTAACCCTTTCAGCTCACTCACTCCTCACCCCCCCTCTCGTCGGTCACACAGGGCATGGTGTAGGTCGTGGCCTACACCAAATACAAACCATTGCAGAATTCCCAATGACGTCGGAACCCCAAAGGTTTGGTGAACCCATCCGCTAGGTTCTCTTGGCTTGGACAATACTTCAGCTTCACCAAGCCGGTCTGGACACTCTGACAAACATTCCGAAACCGGACGTCCAAATGTTTGGTTCTGGACTTAAACTGTCCAGTCTCTGCTAGTTTCATACAGGGCTGGTTGTCCTCCCAAACCATGATGGGTAGGCAACACTCCCCGTTGACCTCCTGGATCAAACACTTGTAAAACTCTAACTCCTTACAGACATCAGATAATGCACTGAATTCGGCCTCTGTAGAGGAGAGAGCTAGAAGACTCTGCTTTCTGGACCTCCACCCGACCAGAGCCTCCACGTACTTGACAACGAGTCCAGACACTGACTTCCTGTTGTCCAGATTGGCCCAGCTACTGTCAGACCAGCAAGAGAGCTGTGCTCCATCTTCTGCTGACAGTTTGAGGCGCCAGTCTCTGGAACCTTGCAGGTACTTCAGTACCCTCTTGATCCCATTCCAGGCATGCACACTGGGCTGTGCAGCCTCCCTGCTGAGCAGATTTACAGCAAAGGCTATATCTGGTCTGCTCCACTGGGAGAGATACAACAGACTCCCAAGAGCTGATTGGAACACCTCGGGGCTCTGGAATGCAGAGTGTTCCCTGGACTGACTGTCCTTCACGTAACAAGTCTCCATGGGTGTTCTGACACTGGCACAACCAGACATTCTGAACTTCTCAAGCAACTGTTCAATCTTGCTCTCCTGGCTTAGCAAGAAACTGCCATCCTCAGTCCTGTCACTCTTGACTCCTAGGTAGACATTCACTGGACCTAATTCTTTGAGCTTGAAATGCTTACTAAGCTCCTCTGCAAACTCTTGCACCTGACTCTCTGACTTGGCAAGGCAAATGATGTCATCAATGTAACAAAGCACCAGAGTCTGCTCCTGGCCAGAACCTGCCAGGTAAAGACAACTGTCAGCAAGACTCTGCTGGAAACCAAGGCTTTCCAAAGCTTCATGGAGACACAAATTCCAGTTTCTGGCGGACTGTCGGAAGCCATAGATGGATTTGTGTAGCTTCCACACGACATTCGGCTTATTGCCCTCGAACCCCGGTGGAGGTAGCATGTACAGAACCTCCTCCAAAGACGAGTTCAGATAAGCAACGTCAACATCGAAGTGATGCACTACAAAGCCTCTCTGAGCAGCTACAGCTAACAAAAAGCGAAGAGTTTCACTCCTAGAAGTCGGCGCATACACCTCTGTATAATGCAAGCCCTTCCTCTGTGTGAAACCTCTGGCTACTAACCTAGCTTTGTACTGAGGCTCTCCAGTTGCTGTGGGTTTAAGCCTAAACACCCAGCGACTGCTCACTGCACGCTCGCCCTCGGGCAGCGTCACTGTGGAGAACACCTTCAGTGCCTTCAAGGAATCCATCTCCTTCTGCATTGCCTCGTGCCACTTCGTGGCTTCCGACTATGGCAATTGCTGCACTTCCTCGAAGCTCTCTGGCTCACACTGAGCCATACAAGCCCACACGCTAGTGGCTGTGAACCTGTCAGGAGGGATTCCTTTCGTGGTCCTCTGGGACCTCCTCAGTGTGACTTCGGATTCCCCCTCTGACCCAGACAAGCTGGACTCTGCCTGTGAGTCCCTGGAAGCAATATACAATGAGTTAAAAAAGATGTTGCAATACACATTCCACAAAATACCTGAAGCCTTTTTACTAGGATTAATGGGAAGTGACATTATAAAAAACGATCAGAAGATATTCCTTTATGCCACCACGGCGGCCAGGATTTTGCTGGCTCAAAAATGGAAAACGCCGGACCTACCAACAATTGAAGATTGGCGGAATAAATTATTAGAATATTTGGAATTGGCTAGATTAACAGGAAGGATAAGAAACCAGAGAGATCAAAAGGTCATAACAGATTGGGGTAAATTTATCGAGTACTTAAAAAGTCTGGTAATAAAATGATAACACCAACAGGATTTAACAAAATACTTGCAATGTGAGAACATTCGACAATAGATTTAGATAAGAATAAATTAAGAATGTATATATCAATGGTGAATGGACAATAATTAAAGCGAGAGAATGATGAGAAGATTGAAACCCAGGGATGGAAGGGAGGGAAGTCTCAATACTCGGCAGAGTATAGGGATATACAAAGAAAATGTCTGAATACATAGTCGTTTGTAATAAGTTTTGGAACTATCTTTATTATCTTTATGTGAATTCATTGATGTAACTAATAAAAGCAATAAAAAACACTTGAAAAAAAATGAATATCTTACCCAAGATGATGTTCTTATTCCAATGTATCCCAATATTAGGAGGAGAAAAATGTTTCAAAAATTGGAAAAAGGATTTGGCAAAATTTATTTGGTCCGGGAAAAAACCGAGGATAAAGTATAAAATTATGATTGATAAGAAAGAGGTGGATTCAGCCTCCCCGATTTGGAAGTATATCATGATGCGGTGGGTCTGACCTGGCTAAAGGAATGGATTAAATTAGAGGATTCGGATGTATTGGATCTAGAAGGAGTGGAGACGAGGTTTGGATGGCATGCCTATTTAGTTGATGAAAAAGTTAAAGTACATAAAGGCTTCCTAGGGCATACAATTAGAAAATCTATATACAAAATATGGGAAAAATATAAAAGAATCCTAGAGCCCAAAACACCATGGTGGGCGTCGCCAGCAGAGATTGTAGCAGTGAAAAAATGGAACATGAAAGAGAACTGGATTACCTATAAAGATGTATTAGAGGAAGAAAATGGTGTACTTAAACTAAAAGATTATGCAGAAATCAAAGCGTATATCACAGATTGGTTTCAATATACTCAAATTAAATACAGATTACAAAAAGACAAGAAAGTAGGATTCGGAAAAAAGTTCTAAATTTAGTAAATATTTAATACAAGAAACATCAAAAAATATATCTAAATTATACGATCTATTAGAGTGGGAAACAAAAGACGAATTAGTCAAAGCATCTATGATTAAATGGGCACAAGATATCGGGAAAAATATTATGTTTGAACAATGGGAAAAATTATGGAAAGAAGATATGAATTTTACCAGATGTAATATATTGAAAGAAAATTACTTTAAAATGCAACATAGATGGTATTTAACACCGGAAAAAATAGCCAAAATGAATAAAAACTGCGGAGATATCTGCTGGCGATGCAACACTGGGAAAGGTACCATGATGAACATATGGTGGAATTGCTTGGATATAGCTCAATTTTGGGATATGGTATACAATGAGATGAAAAAAATGTTTAGGCACTCATTCAAAAAAACAGCAGAAGGTTTTCTACCGGGAATAGTCCCAAGAAGCCTAAAGGAAGAAAGTAAAACATTATATTTATACACAACAGTAGCCGCAAGGCTACTGATAGCGAAAAATTGGAAAAGCGGGGTAATTCCAACAAAAATGGAATGGCTTGCCAAACTTTTAGAATATTACAATATGTCCAAAACAATGGAAGAAATTGGAAGGACCACAAGAGAAAGGACAGAAAAAAACTGGAAAGCGTTCAAAGGGTACTTACAAAATTATGTTGAAAAGTCGGATCTCCTATTATAATAAACAGGTTCCGTTATAAATATTAGATATTAAACAAGCTGAATAACAAAGGAGAATTGTAAAGAAATAAGAAATGGGAGTAACAGTGTGTTGAAAGAAAAAGGATAAGTGGAAATGAACTGCAGCTGAGTTGACTGGAAGTCAAGCACAGGGTGAGGGGGGTGTTGAAAGGTGGTGGGGAAAACAGATGTAAGGATGCAAGGGAAGACTGGTTGAGTTTTTTTTTCGTTTCTGTTCTTTAGTTGTTTTTGTTGTTGTTGTTTTTCTTGAAATGATTGAATGTTAGTTTATTTTGTTTGTAATATGCGAATGTATTAATAGTTGTATTGACGAATAATAAAATAAAGCTTTTTATATTATAAAAAAGATAATTCAATGATAGTCATTTTTAAAGACATCCCACTTCATCTGTTAAAAAAAGAGAGATATATCGACCTCTTACACAAACACTGAGGAGAAAAGAAATCAGTTTTAAATGGGAATACCCAGAAGGGATTTCCTTTTTTCATAAAGAAAAGAAACACAAACTGAAAGGCATGGCTGACACCACTAATTTCTCAGGAAATACAAAGAATTTGAGAGGGAGGAGGAGCCATTAGAAGGAGCATGTGCTGCACCAATACAGGGAGAAGAGGAGGAGGAAGAAGATATTACTAATAAAGAAGAAGAAGAAGAAGAAGAAGAAGAAGAAGAAGAAGAACAGTAAAAGAGCAGAAAACAAAAAGAAAACTCAAAATGGCAGTGCGAATGCTGACTTGGAATGTGAACGGAATTAACAAGAAATCCAAAAGAAACAAGATTGAACATATTCTTCAAAAAAAGAATTTGGACATTATTTGTTTACAAGAAACACATGTGGCGAGGAAACACAGGAGAATTTTGGTGAAAAAGAAGTTGGGAAACGAATTTATATCATCGGACAAAACAAAGAAAAGTATAATTGCAGTTCAAGTCACGACACAAGGCGAAAAATTTATAATTGTCGGAATCTATGCACCGAATGGAAATAAATCAGAGTTTTATAAAGAGCTGGAAGAAAAACTTTTTGACTATCTAGATCAAAAAATAATAATCTTAGGAGACATGAATGGGGTGATCTCATTGGAAATGGACAGAAATAGGAAGAAAATGGAATCGAAAGAAGGTAAATTACCTAAGACTTTCTTCTCAATGGTAAAAAAACTGAAATATGGTGGATATTTGGAGATTGAGACACCCGTTAGAAAAACAGTGAATTGGCACCAAGAATTGGAAAAATTGAAATTCAACCAAGGACATTATCAGATCATAACCCAATATTTTGCGAAATAAAAAGAATGGAGGAAAAGTCATTTAGATGGAGACTCAATGAAAATTTACTAGATGATCAAGAATTGGAAGAAAAAGCAAGGAAAAAACTGACGCATTATTTTGAAATCAATAGGAACAAAGAAACAACAGAAAGTATTGTTTGGGATGCAAGTAAAGCAGTAATGAGAGGATTCTTCATACAACAAAATAGTATTAAGAGAAAAGTGAGAGAAAAGAGAAAAGAAGTAATTCTCAAGCAAATTATGGAAAATGAGAAGAGACTTGCATCCAAACCGAATGATACAAAAGCGAACCAGAATATCAAGATTTTACAAAGTCAGTTTGCATTGATAATAAATCAAGAAGTGGAGTGGAAAATAAAATGGATGAAACAAAAAAGCTTTGAATATGCAAATAAGCCAGGAAAATGGCTAGCTTGGCAAATAAAGAAAAGAGCAAAACACAATAAATAAAATCCAGATTGATGATAAATAAATTGAAAACCCATCAGAAATAAGGAAAGGTTTCGCAAAATATTACAGACAACTATATAAAAAAGTTAGAAATTATGATACAGTCAGAATTAAGGAATATTTAAATAAAAAAGAAGTGCAAAAGATTACGACAGAAATGAAAGACCAACTGGATGAAAGAATTGAGAAGGAAGAGATTGTTAAGGCAATTGAAAATTTGAAAAGTGGAAACGCTCCAGGACCGGATGGATTCGCGGTAAAATATTACAAGAAATTCAGTGGCACTTTGCTTGAACCTTTTAAAGAAGTTATAAATAACATCCTAGAGAAAGCAGAAATACCAGAGACATGAAAGGACGCATATATTACATTGATACCTAAACCTGAATCGGATTTGCTTCAAATTAAAAACTATAGGCCTATCTCATTACTAAATAATTACTATAAGATTTTTGCTAGTATACTAGCAAATAGAATGAAGAATATCCTTGAAGAGATAATTCATGAAGACCAAGCTGGCTTTTTACCTGGCAGGCAGCTGAAAGACGATATAAGAAATGTGATAAATATTATTGAATATCTGTCTGTCAGGAATGAAAAGCAAGCAGCAATGATTTTTGTTGATGCAGAAAAGGCCTTTGATAATATCTCTTGGGAATTTATGATAAAGAATTTTGAGGCAATGGACATGGATGAAAGATTTCTAAGAAGTTTGTTTTTGTTCATTCGTTCAGTTGTGTCTGACTCTTCGTGACCCCATGGACCAGAGCACGCCAGGCACCCCTATCCTCCACTACCTCCCGCAGTTTGGCCAAACTCATGCTAGTCACTTCGAGAACACTGTCCAACCATCTCATCCTCTGTCGTCCCCTTCTCCTTGTGCCTTCCATCTTTCCCAACATCTTTCCCAACTTCAGGATCTGTCCTTCCAGTGAGCACTCAGGGCTGATTTCTTTAAGGATGGATAAGTTTGATCTTTTTGCAATCCACGAGACTCTCAAGACTCTCCTCCAGCACCATAATTCAAAAGCATCCATTCTTTGGCAATCAGTCTTCTTTATGTTCCAGCTCTCACTTCCATACATTACTACTGGAAAAACACATAGCTTTCACTATACGGACCTTTGTCGGCAAGGTGATGTCTTTGCTTTTTAAGATGCTGTCTAGGTTTGTCATTGCTTTCCTCCCAAAAAGCAGGCGTCTTTTAATTTTGTGACTGCTGTCACCATCTGCAGTGATCATGGAGCCCAAGAAAGTAAAATCTCTCACTGCCTCCATTTCTTCCCCTTCTGTTTGTCAGGAGGTGATGGGACCAGTGGCCATGATCTTAGTTTTTTTGATGTTGAGCTTCAGACCATATTTTGAGCTCTCCTCTTTCACCCTCATTAAAATGTTCTTTAATTCCTCCTCACTTTCTGCCATCAAGGTTGTGTCATCAGCATATCTGAGGTTGTTGATATTTCTTCCGGCAATCTTAATTCCGGCTTGGGATTCATCCAGTCCAGCCTTTCGCATGATGAATTCTGCATATAAGTTAAATAAGCAGGGAGACAATATACAGCCTTGTTGTAATCCTTTCCCAATTTTGAACCAATCTGTTGCTCCATATCCAGTTCTAACTGTAGCTTCTTGTTCCACATAGAGATTTCTCAGGAGAGAAATGAGGTGATCCAGCACTCCCATTTCTTTAAGCAATTGCCATAGTTTGCTGTGGTCGACACTGTCAAATGCTTTTGCGTAGTCAATGAAGCAGAAGTAGATGTTTTTCTGGAACTCTCTAGCTTTCTCCATAATCCAGCGCATGTTTGCAATTTGGTCTCTGGTTCCTCTGCCCCTTCGAAATCCAGCTTGCACTTTTGGGAGTTCTCGGTCCACATACTGCTTAAGCCTGCCTTGTAGAATTTTAAGCATAACCTTGCTAGCGTGTGAAATGAGCGCAATTGTGCAGTAGTTGGAGCATTCTTTGGCACTGCCCTTCTTTGGGATTGGGATGTAGACTGATCTTCTCCAGTCCTCTGGCCACTGCTGAGTTTTCCAAACTTGCTGGCATATTGAGTGCAGCACTTTAACAGCATCATCCTTTAAAATTTTAAATAATTCAGCTGGAACATCATCAGTGCTTTCTAAGGCCCATTTGACTTCACTCTCCAGGATGTCTGGCTCAAGGTCAGCAACCACACTACCTAGGGTGTACAAGACTAGGGTGTACGAGACCTCCATATCTTTCTGGTATAATTCCTCTGTGTATTCTTGCCACCGCTTAACAGAATACGTATTCCTCTGTATGTGTATTCCTCTGTGTATTCTTGCCACCTCTTAACAGAATACTATTAATAAAATAATAGTAGATGAGAAAGAAATAGAGAACCCAAAAGAAATCAGAAATGGATTTGTAAATTTCTATAGACAATTGTATAAAAAACTGGAAAAGAAAACATAAAGAAAATTGAAGAATTTTTAAAACAGAAAAAGGTGCAACAAATCCCGACAGAGAAGAAAGAATGGTTGAATGAACCAACAGAGAGTGAAGAAATTGAAATTGCAATAAGAGAATTAAAGAGTGGAAAGGCACCAGGACTGGATGGATTTACAGCAAGATATTATAAGGAAATGAAACATACCCTACTTGTACCATTAAAAGAAGTAATGAATAATATATTAAGATATGGAGAAATACCAGACACGTGGAAGGAAGCATATATCACATTAATACCAAAACCAGATTCTGATCTAACACAAGTGAAAAATTATAGGCCAATTTCATTGTTAAATAATGATTATAAATTGTTTGCAAGTATTTTAGCAAATAGATTGAAAAAAGTATTGAATGAAATAATACACGAAGACCAAGCAGGCTTTTTACCTGGCCGACAGATGAAGGATAACATAAGAAACGTGATTAATATTGTTGAATATTTGACGGCCAGGAATGAAAAGCAAGCAGCATTAGTTTTTGCTGATGCAGAAAAGGCCTTTGATAATATATCCTGGAATTTTATGGTTAAAATTTTGGAATTAATGAATGTTGGACAATCGTTTATAACGGGAATAAAAGCAATATATTCAAATCAAAAATCAAAATTGATAGTAAATATTGTGGTAACAGAAAGTATAGAGATTATGAAAGGTACAAGACAGGGATGTCCGTTATCACCATTATTGTTCATCTCGGTCCTAGAAGTCTTTCTTAAGTCGGTAAGAGAAAATGAAAAAATAAAAGGAGTTTCAATTGGCCGAAATGAATATAAGGTGAAAGCCTTTGCAGATGATTTGGTATTGACAATGGAAGACACATTTTATAGTATGACAGAGGTGCTGGAAGAAATTGAACAATTTGGTCAAGTTGCAGGTTTTAAATTGAATAAAAAGAAAACTAAAATGTTGGTTAAGAATATAAAACAAGATTTTTTTTTTTAAAAAAATAATTTTTAAAAATCAGCTTTAATTTTCTCAAAAATATACAAAAACAATAAAAAAATGACCACAGAACATACCAAATAAATCCGGCAATAAAAATACAAATACAAATAAAGTCAACATTCACAGTTATCCCCGCAACCCCCCACCCTCCCATAGCCCTCCCTCCCTTGCCCCACTGCTTCTCAACCCTCACTTTGTTGCATTGTACCATTCCTTGTTCTATCTGCATATCTATATATATGATTTTCTTTTCTTTTCCATTCCATTTGTTTGAGCCTTTAAATATCTGCAAGGAGGTCAGCTTTTTCTACATATTGTTTAATAGTCTTTGAACAATTTCCCATTTTTCTCTCTCTCTATTTCATTTATACCTTTTATTTCTTCATATTTTGTTGCCAAATTATAATACACTAGCTGGCCCGGCCACACGTTGCTGTGGGTTAAAATTTATTTATTTATTTATTTTGCTTTTTAAAATTCTCCTGACCCTGAGAGTATTCTGGAAGCTCCTGTTTTCATTCTTCCCTGTCCCTATAGAGCAGGGGTCAGCAACCTTTTTCACCCGTGGGCCGGTCCACTTTCCCTCAGACCATGTGGTAGGCCGGACTATATTGGGGGGGGGGGGTGAACTAATTCCTATGCCCCACAAATAACCCAGAGATGCATTTTACATAAAAGAACACATTCTACTCATGTAAAAACAGCATGGCAGCCATTTTAAGTGAGGGCACTGGGGACCCTAAAGAGCATTCTCCCACACCCTAGTCCCAAAATTACGCACCCCAGCGACACAATCCCCTCAGAGCCAGTATTACTCAGTGCGACCTCTCAGGCATGCCTCCTGCTCTGGTTTTTTTTTGCGCATGTGAAGCTGCGGTGGCCATTTTAGGTGAGGGCACTGGGGACCTTAAAGAGCATTCTCCCCCACCCTATTTCCAAAATTACGCACCCCAGCGACACAATCACCTCAGAGCTGGTCTTACTCAGTGCGACCTCTCAGGCATGCCTCCTGCTCCATCTTTTTTTTTCTTGGCGCATGCGAAGCTGCGACAGCCATTTTAGGTGAGGGCACTGGGGGCCACCCCCAGCCCCCCAAAAGCAAGTTCGTCTGCGCCACATTTCCAATGAGCAGTTTGTGTCAGAAAGTCCTCAGGTGCTTACAAATAGCAGTTATAAAATGGTGGACAGGGCATTGTTGCTCTGGCCAGGTCTGATGATGTCGATGGGCGATCCGCCTTTCTATTGGATGCTGTTGGATTCTTCATTCCTTTTGCTGGTGAGGTATAATAGGCACACCACTTTTTTGCCTTTATTCTATATTTTAAGCATGACAGGTGTGGTTTTTTTGAATTTTTATGATGCCAGATCCTTCCTTGATGGTCAAGTTACGCTTTGTCCTAATTTGATGCGCTTTGGTCGAGTGGTTATGGAGAACATCGGTATCCGCCGTGCACACAATGGGAACATTTATATATATATAGATTATCATTTTTATTTGCCAATCTTCTTTGTTAGCTATTCTTTCGGACTTCCAATTTTTTGCTATGAGGAGTCTAGCTGACGCGGTCGCATACATTAGTATGCCTCTGTCTTTAGCCTGAATATCATTATCCAACATTCCTAATAGGAATGTTTCTGGATTTTTTCTAAAGGAGTACTTTATTATTATTTTTAATTCTTTATAAATCATCTCCCAAAAAGCCTTAATTTCACTACATTGCCACCACATATGTAAATATGTACCAATTTCTTTCTTACATCTCCAACACTGATTTTTTTGTCCCTTTGTACATTTTAGCCAGTTTAACTGGCGTTAAATGCCATTTATGTTGCATTTTTAATATATTCTCCTTTAAATCATAGTTTGGTGTGAATTTGATATCCCTTTTCCATAGATTTTCCCACTTTTAAAACATGATCGGTCTTCCAAGGTCCTGGCCCCATTTTATCATGGTTTCTTTTATTTGTTCTTCCTCTGTGTCCCATTTTAGTAATACGCAATATAAGTTTTTTATAATTTATTTCTTTCCCCCAATAGTATTTCATCTAATTTTGAGATTTCTTTTTCAAATCTGATTTTTTTATCCTCTTGGAACCTCTGATTAATTGGAAAATATTGTAACCAACTGCCTAAATGCCCATTTGGATATTGAAGATAGTTACTATGGCCATCTTTCAGGGGAAGGCCCTTTTGGATCAGGAGGAGCTGCTTGACGTAATCCAGTCTATCAATAATTTCTTGCTGCTTCACTGGAGGAAGATTACCATAGTCAGCAATAAGGGCTCTTTCCTCAGTAATTTCCAGGACGCTAAGCCCTGAATTCGCATGGCACGGTGACGCGGAGGGTTGAGCGCTAGGCGGAGATGAATTTGTAGCGTACAAATTTGGTTTGGAAACTAGTTCCGGTGGGTGCGGGGCACAGGCCCCAGTTGTTGTTAGGTTAGGGAATAAAGGTTTGATGTTGAGATCTTTAAAAACTCTCGTCGGAGCGATACCCCAGCTGGCCAGGTGCCCTTTCCTTCCAAGAAATAGTAATGGTATTTTAGGTGTCCGGAAGGCAAGTAAAACTTTGGTGAACCTGGGGGTGGAGTTTAAGAAGTCTACAGAGGTAAGGTCTATTTGTGATGAAGGAATATGTAGAAGGGCACATAGGTGTCCTTTTGCCAAGTTCTGATTAGTCCATCTTGGGACCCCAGGGACACCGTTATATATAGTTAAGCATATCCTGTCTGGTAGAAGTAGGAGTGATTGTTTGCCAGGCGGACTGTTTTTGTTCAGTCTTTCTTTCGCTTTTGAGCGGACCAGAGAGGCAGGAGATGTCATCCAAATCTCCTGGAGAAGCTCCGTGATTTATATGCTTGTAATTAAAGCTTGCTTACTTTGAAACAACCCAGACGTTGTGGGAGTTTATTTGCCGGCACGAAAGGCACACATACCGTTGCGCAAGAATAAGTAAGAAGTTTGAAAAAACTGCAAAAGCACTGGAGAAGCAGGAAAACGCAGAGGAAGCATAGCTGGACACCACTCCAAGTGCTAAACTGGTTTTGAGGCTTTTCCAGTTAAAACCAAAAGCCCAACAGGTTATGGCTCGAAGCTTTTGTACAGTTCTGGACTGGTTCTGAAGCAGTTCTGAAGGATCCAGAACGTGTGTGCCAAGCTGAGAAGTGCCTCCCTGGACTGGGACTGTTGCAGTGTCCAGGGAATGCTTGCTGTGCCGGCAGGAGCTTTCAGCAGTCTGCTGAATGGCTAAGCTGTCTGCAACTTGCTGCCAGAGTTTGAAAGGCAGCAAAGCCCAGATTAAGGTGTACCCTCTCTGGTGAACCCCCATCGTCCTTGCCTGGGAGAAGAGCTACAGAATCGTGAGTACGGATCCCCAGGGCATAATGGAGGGAGTCTATGGGAGTTATGCAGCCCCATCCAACGAGAGTGGGCCATTAGGATGGGACTAATGCTTCAGGAGGAAGCTCTACCACCCTCACTGTTTCCTAGCTCAGTTTCAGGAGCACAGGAGGTCGCAGCTGCTGCTCAACGCAGAGATGAGGCAGCAAGAGGAATGTTTGCCCAGAGTGTTGATGCAGCCCAGGGCCACCACATAGGAGGTTTGGCCAGCGCTTGTGAGACCTCGAAGACCCTAGCCCAGTTTACTGGGGCAGAGGGACTGGAAGAAGAGGCTTTGGAGAGCCTGCCCCCAGCTCAGCTTAATTTCCTGTCAGGTCGTATGGCTGGTGAAGAGCCACGTCAACAGGGAAAGCAGGGGGGCCAGATAGCCGTGGGCTATGTTTTCAAGTCTGCAGTCTCCGTGAAGGCAAATGCTGCAAGGCATTGTTTTGGAGGATCTCCTAACAATTTGCTGCTGACGTGCATGGCTGAAGATAAGGCCAAGGTCATTTCTCAGATGATGTGCAGGGCCTGGAACTATGGGAATCCAAAGAGTACCACCAGAGGCCGGAAGGAAGATAACACCTGCTGTTGTTATTCAGTTGCCGTGGCAACGAAGAAGGCCAACACTGGTCAGCTGAGATGTGTTATCGACAGTACAGCATCCCACCACATCGTTCCTCCTGGTGGACATGTGAGGAACTGCAGGTCCTTTTCTACAGAGCAGTTCGTGGAACTGACTGATGAAAGCAGGAAGATTCTTGACTTAAAGGGAACTGTTTATCCAAGCTTCTTAAAGGGGACAGATCTGGAAGTTTTTGTGTTTTTAATAGTATTTATTTAAAAAATTTACTAAAAAAAACATACAAAAAAAGAAAACACAACTACAATAATAACAAACATAACAAAAACACATTTCTTAAAACTAATATTACTTCCTCACATCATAGTGGGACTTCCTCCTGTCTCCTCCTCCTGCGTCCCTTGTTAATACCTTTTTTGTAACTTCCAAAATTTCCTACAATTCTATTCTATTCTCCAATAACAAAAAATCATTAATATTTTCTCTCTCTTAATCTATATTATACCATTGCCTAAATAATTAATCTTATATCTTATCTTAATCCTAATCATCCTCTATCTTAATCATCTGTCTTCTATTCTACAACCTAATTTATACTCAAATTATATCTAACTTTCAATCATACAATGATTTTTTAAATACAATTAAAAAAATTTCCATTCTTTTTCCACTGCATCGTCCCTCTGGTCACGGAGTTTCCCGGTCATTTCTGCGAGCTCCATATAATCCATGATTTTCATCTGCCATTCTTCTATGATTGGTAATTCTTCTGTCTTCCAGTTCTTAGCTGCTGTTGTGGCATACAAAAATAAGTTCCTATCATTTTTACTAATATCCTGACCTAAGATGCCCAGTAAAAAGGCCTCTGGTTTCTTCTTAAATGTGTTTTTCAACACTTTTTTAATTTCATTATATATCTTTTTCCAGAAGTCTTTCACCTTAGGGCACGTCCACCACATATGGAAGAAGGTTCCTTCTCTTTGTTTGCATTTCCAGCATTTGTTACTCTGACCATGATATATTTTGGCTAGTTTCACAGGGGTTAAATACCACCTGTACATCATCTTCATAATATTCTCTTAGTAGACTGCATGCTGAAAATTTTATATTTGTATTCCATAGCTTTTCCCAATCTTCCAACATGATGTTTGCCCATTCAATCATCGTTGATTTTACCATTTCATCTTTGGTATGCCACTCCAGCAACAAATTGTACATTCTGGAAAGATTTTTGTTCTTGGGCTCTATTAGTTCAGTCTCCAACTTAGATTTTTCTATCTGAAAACCAATTTTTCTATCTGACTTGAATGTCTCATTTATCTGATGATATTGTAACCAGTCTGTAACTTGCTCTTTCAATTGTTCATATGGTTTTAGTTTAAATTTCTCCCCTTCTTGTATCAAAATGTCCTTGTAATTTGGCCATTGTCTATCCATATTTGCTCTTTTATGGGCCTTAGCTTCTAACGGTGACAACCATCTGGGCATTTTTCTTTCTAACAAGTCCTTATATTTCAACCAAACTTTAAACAAAGATTTCCTAATTATATGCATTTTAAAATCACTATGTGCTTTGATCTTATCATACCACAAATACGCATGCCAACCAAAAACATTGTCATGTCCTTCCAAATCTAGTACATCAACATTATCTAAAGTAAACCATTCTTTCAACCAACAAAAGGCAGCTGCTTCATAATATATTCTTAGATCTGGCAAGGAGAATCCACCTCTGTTTTTAGCATCAGTCAAAATCTTATATTTAATTCTTGGTTTCTTCCCCTGCCAGATAAATTTCGATAAATCTTTCTGCCACCTTTTGAAACAATCCATCTTGTCAATGATTGGCAATGATTGGAACAAAAATAACATTTTCAGTAACACATTCATTTTTATCACAGAAATTCTACCTATAAGTGATAATTTTAATCTAGTCCAAATTTCTAAATCTCTTTTTATCTCATTCCATACTTTCTCATAATTCTCTTTATAAAGATTTAGGTTTTTAGCAGTCATATTCACGCCCAGATATTTTACCTTCTTCACAAAGCTAAGCCCAGTAAGTGTTTGTAGTCTTATATTCTCCTCGATTGTCAAATTCTTTGTCAATACTTTGGTTTTTGCTTTGTTCAATTTGAAGCCTGCGACCTGCCCAAACTGTTGGATTGTTTCTAGTGCATTCACTGCACTATTTTCAGGGTCTTGTAAGGTTAAAACCAAATCATCTGCAAAGGCTCTTACTTTATATTCTCTCTCTCCCACCCTTATTCCTTTAATCATTGCATTCTTCCTTATCTTATTCAGCAGGACTTCCAGGACCGTTATGAATAAAAGTGGGGATAGCGGGCACCCTTGTCTTGTTCCTTTTTCAATTCTTATTTCCTCAGATACCACATTGTTGACTATAATCTTTGCTCTTTGTTCAAAATATATTTGCATTCAGCCCATTCATAAAATTACTTCCCACCTCCATTTACTGCAAATTTTGTTTCATAAACTTCCAAGATATATTGTCAAAGGCCTTCTCCGCGTCTATAAACATCAAAATAGCTCTTGTATTGAGTCTCTTATCTAGTCTTTCCAGTATATCCACTAAATTTCTAATGTTTCCATTCATATGTCTTCCAGGTAAAAAAACCTGATTGGTCATTGTGGATATACTCTTTCATAACTCCTTTCAGCCAATATACTTGCAAATATTTTGTAGTCCACATTCAATAAGGAGATTAGTTGGTAGTTTCTCATTTGAGTTTTGTCTGTATCTGGTTTTGGTATCAGAGTAATGTAATCCTCTTTCCACGACTCTGGTGCCCTTTGGAAATGTGTCTGTTTTCAAGACTGTATCCAGCTGTACCAGGAGGGTCAGGGACGGGAGGAGAAGAGGAAGAAGAACTACAAGGAGCAACAGGAGGCAACGCATAACAAAATGACGCTGAAAGTATTGACATGGAATGTTCATGGTTTGAACCAGAGGCCCAAGAGACACAGAGTGTACCATGCATTAGAAAAGAAGAATTTGGATATAATTTGTTTACAGGAGACCCATGTAATCCGGCAACACAGAAGGATTTTACAAAATAAAAAATTAGGGCAAGAATTTATTTCATCTGATAAAGTCAAGAAGAGAGGAGTTGTAATCTATGCAAAAGAGAAATATAATCCAAGACAATTGTTCAAAGATGAAGAAGAGAGATATATTGCAATTGAAATAAATGTGCAAGGCGAAAAATATATGATACTGGGAATTTATGCACCGAATGATAAGAAAATCCATGACATCCTCTTGGACTATTTGGATTACAATCTTATTTGCCTTGGAGACTTTAATAGGGCAGTTTACACTTTGAAGGACAGATCGCAAAGGACAAAAATTATAAATGAAGGGAAACTGCCCAAAACCTTTTTTGAGTTGGTGGATAATTTGGACTTGATAGACTCATGGAGACTGAAGAATCCCACCGAGACAGAGGCAACTTATTTTTCTGAACCACAGTGTCATGGGCACGCCTAGATTATATATGGATTTCTAGATCATAGACACCAAAAGTTCAGAAGGCAGAAATTTGCCCCCAGACTTGTTCAGATCATAACGCATTACAATTGGACTTAAAAATGTTTTCCAAGGATTCCTTTAGATGGAGAATGGATGATTCCCTGCTGAGAGACCCTAAGGTGTTAGAAGAGGCCAAAAAGAGGATTAAAGAATATTTCCAGATAAATTTGAATACACAAGTGGAAAAAAGAATTGTATGGGACGCGAGCAAGGCCATGATGAGAGGGTTCCTCATAAGAGAAAAAGCGAAGAAGAAGGAACAAAATTAAGAAAAAGAAAGGCTTTTGGAGCAAATAAAACTTAAAGAGAAAAAACTAAGAGGATACCCCAAGAATCAACAAATACAGAAAGAAATAAATATCTTGCAGTCCCAATATTCTAAATTACTTAACCAGGAAATAGAATGGAAAATCAGGTTAATGAAGCAGAGAACTTTCGAATCGGCAAATAAATGCGGAAAATTACTTGCTTGGCAGCTGAAGAAAAGACAGAAATTGAATACCATCACAAATATTAAAGTTAAGGATAAGAATGTGGAGAATCCGGAGGAGATTAGGAAATGTTTTCAAAATTTTTATAAACAATTGTACAAACAGGAGAATCAAGAGGAGAGTGATATTGAACAGTTCTTGGAAAAGAATCGTTTGCATAAAATCCCAGAAGATAAACCAACAATACTCAACCACCCTATAACAAATCAAGAAACTGAAGCAGCAATTAACAAAATGCAAATTGGTAAGACCCCAGGACCAGATGGACTGACTGCAAAATACTATAAGTCAATGGAAGTATGCAATGGAATGTTAGGGGGAGGTAGGGCAGCAGACTCATGGAAAGAAGCATTTATCACATTGATTCTGAAACCAGAGACTGATAAAACGCAGATGAAGAATTACCGACCAATATCGCTTTTAAATGTGGATTATAAAATTTTTGCAAATGTCATGGCCAATAGGTTAAAAAGAGTTTTGAAGGAATATATCCACAAAGATCAAGCAGGTTTTTTACCTGGCAGACACATGAATAGTAACACAAGGAATATTGTGGATATATTGGAAAGATTGGAAAAGAAGATAAATACAGAAGCTGCGCTGATGTTTATAGATGCGGAGAAGGCCTTTGACAATATTTCTTGGAGTTTTATGAAGAAGAATTTGGAAAAGATGGAGGTCGGTCAAAGATTTATGAATGGTATAAATGCCATTTATAAAGAACAAAAAGCTAAAATTATAATAAACAATGTGATATCTGAAGAAATTAGAATAGAAAAAGGAACAAGACAAGGATGCCCTATCTCCCCTCTACTCTTTATAACAGTCCTGGTGGTCCTACTGAATATGATTAGAAGAGAACAGTCGATAAAAGGGATTAGGGTGGGAGAGAAAGAATATAAATTGAGAGCCTTTGCCGATGACCTTGTGTTATCCCTACAAGACCCAGAAACCAGCATGGTTAAAGCATTAGAGACAATTGAATCATTTGGACAAGTAGCAGGATTTAAGCTGAATAAAGCAAAGACTAAAGTTTTGACAAAAAATTTAACACCTATGCAGGTACAGAAATTACAAGACCAAACTGGACTTACTTTTGTTAACAAGGTGAAATATCTGGGAGTGAATTTGACTCCTAAGAATCTGACCCTGTTCAAGGACAACTATGAGAAACTGTGGAGTGAGATAAAAAGAGATTTGGACATATGGACGCGATTGAAATTGTCTTTGATGGGCAGAATAGCAGTTATTAAGATGAACGTATTACCAAAGATGTTGTTTTTATTCCAAGTGCTTCCGATTATTGACAAGATGGACTGTTTTAGAAAGTGGCAAAAGGACTTATCTAAATTTATCTGGCAGGGGAAGAAACCCAGAATAAAATATAATATTTTGACAGACTCTAAGGAAAGAGGTGGATTCTCACTGCCAGATCTTAGAATTTATTTTGAGGCTGCAGCCTTTTGCTGGTTGAAAGACTGGTTTAAGTTAGAAAATACTGATGTTTTGGACTTGGAAGGACACGACAATGTATTTGGATGGCATGCTTATCTTTGGTATGACAAAGTTAAGGCCCACAAAGCTTTTAAAACTCACATTATTAGGAATGCCTTGTATCAGGTTTGGATTCGGAATAAAGACTTGTTAGAGAGGAAAACCCCCAGATGGATATCACCAGTTGAGGCCAAGGCCTACAAGAGACCCAACATACCTGCAAATTGGCCAAAATATGCTGATATATTAGAACAAGAAGGTCAGAACTTTAAATTGAAAAGTTATGAACAATTGAAAGAGAAAGTATCTGACTGGTTGCAGTATTATCAGATCAATGAAGTTTTTAAGTTGGCCAAAAAACAAGGCTTTCAGTCAGAGAAATCTAAGTTGGAAACGGAGCTAATAGAACCAAATACTAAAGATCTTTCCAGAATGTACAATTTATTGCTAGAGTGGTATACGAAAGATGAAATGGTTAAATCAGTTATGATTGACTGGGCGAAAGATGTTGGACATAACATAATGTTCGAGGATTGGGAGAGACTTTGGAGGGAAGGTACCAAGTTCACTGCATGTAATGTGTTGAGGGAAAATGTTATGAAAATGATCTATAGATGGTACTTAACTCCAGTAAAGTTAGCCAAGATGTATCATGGTTTGAGTAATGAATGTTGGAAATGTAAACAAGTAGAAGGTACCTTCTTTCATATGTGGTAGACGTGCCCAAAGGTAAAGGACTTCAGGGAGAAGATTTATAATGAGCTTAAAAAGGTGTTGAAAAACACTTTTACTAAGAAACCAGAGGCCTTTCTGCTGGGCATAACCAATTATGAAATCCCCAATAAGGACAGAACTTTTTTTAGGATGCCACAACAGCTGCTAGGATTTTAATCGCTAAAAACTGGAAAACTGAAGAACTACCAACAGTGGAAGAGTAGCAGATGAAGTTGATTGAGTATATGGAACTCGCAGAACTGACTGCGAAACTCCGAGACCAGAGGGAAGAATTGGTGCAAGAAGATTGGAAGAAATTTAAAGACTATTTGAAACGACGAGAAAAGATAGATATTTGAAATAGAAATCAGAGGATATTTAAGGCGACAGTAATGAGAAGTTAGGTTAAGATAGGACATAAGAAGTTAGTGTTGTGATATTAGTACAAGCCGAGCTGCGAAGAGCCTCAGCAGCGAGGTCACCTGACTTAAGAGTCATGTTTCACCCTGTGGGAAAACCACTGGTGATACCAGTCTTCCCACACATGTGATGTCATTGTAATTTACTGTTGTATCTTACTTTCTGTTCCGGCTCAAGGATGCTAGACGTATTATGCACAGCTCTGAATTTATGAGCTTGCTACGCAGAGATATATTCTGCATTTTATCTACAATAAAGTAGTTTTAGCCTTCACTGGCTTGTGTGTGTTGTTCTTGGCAAGCTGGGAACAATCACATATTACTGCTGTGCCCCTGGACTCGAGTAGCCAGGAAGGCACAGAGGCTTCGTTCCTGCCTGGGGGTTGTCTAACAACTTGCCCCCCGGGAAGTATCACAACATTGCTAGCAGAGTTTGGCTGGTTTCCGGACATCGGACCTCTGATTGATGACTTCTGCCTGATGTTTATCTGCCGGCAAAGAAGCAGCCGAAAAACAGCGTTCTTCGTTCCGGGGGAGTTTCGTGCTGAATGACGGCCGTTTCCCGCTGTGAGAAGAAGACGCGTTAATTGGGCTGTGAGTAACCGGACTGATTTACGAGGCAATAAACCTCTTAATTGCTTTCTGAAACCAGAGAGTAAAAAGCCTGTTTTTTTTCCATAGTGGCAAAGGATCACAAGCAAAGCAGCAGCAGTTCTTTATGCCCTTTGCTTACTGATGAAAATTGTCAGACTTGGGGAATTAAAATGGAGGCAGTACTAACAAGGCAAAATTTGCTTGATGTAGTGACTAATGCCCCCCCCCCCATTGTTCCCTATGCCTCGATGGCTCAACAGGAATCATCAGGCGAAAGCAACAATTGTTTTGCGTCTTGACCAATCCCAGTTAATTCACATAAGGGATTTGGATCACGCTAATGATTATTGGAATGTTTTGCAAGATCAACATTTAAGGATTGCTGCAGGGAGTTCCATGCTCTATTTTCAGCGTCTTACCAACCTAAGGCTAAAGAAGGAAGGTGATTTACATTCGCATCTTAACCACATGAAAGAGTTGAGAAGTGAACTTGCACAACGAAACGTGCGACTGAATGAGGATGTCTTTTGTTTCATGGTTCTAAACGGCCTCCATGACGGTTACAGTGCTATAGCTTCACAGCTTGGAACCCTGGATGCTCAAAACTTAACCGTTGCCAGAGTCTTTTCATCTTTGCTTAATGAGCAAGATCGTTGTGCTGCTCAAAATGAGGCTAATGGAAGGGGGAGTGAAGCAGCAGCGTCCTCGACCCCACCTAGTGTCTCAACAGAGCATGCGCAAGCTCTTAAAGTCGTACGCTGCACAAACTGTGGCCTGAGAGGGCACAGTTTTCAGACCTGCAGAAAGCCCAAGAAAGGATCTCACCAGAGCCAACACGCCGGTGGATCTACAGGCAAGACGCAAGCCAACGTCTACAAAGGGTGCACAGTTGCATTGCTTACACAAGGCGAGGAGGAGCAGGACACTGACATTGACATTGACTTAGCTTGGGTTATTGACTCTGCAGCCAGTCACCACATGACATCAAACAAACGTTTGTTTAAGACTTTTAAGAAGCTGGACTCCACCGTGTCGCAGGTGAGTGGAACACACCTGAAATCGACCGGAGTTGGAACTGTTTTTCTTCAGAGTCTCCAGCTGTCTATAAGCAATGTATTATATGTGCCAGAAATTGCCTACAATCTGCTAAGTGTACCACAGCTTACCGAGAAGGACTGCAAGCTCAGAATACGCAAAGGACTGTGCACAATCTCTAAGGATGGAGAAGATATCCTTACAGCTCAGAAGAACAAAGATGGACTATTCTTACTGTCTTTTGATTCTACTGACTGTTGTTTTGATGTTGTTGATTCTTATTCTTTTGCAGGTGCTGCTAAGTCCAAGGAGACTACCAAACAGCCACGCAGAGAAAAGGTCACAAGATGTTTCCAGCAGGTCTCTGCTGATGTAATAGGGCTTTTGCCACAATCTAGAGGCGGAGCTAAATATTATTTATTGCTGTCTGACCATTTTTCTAAATTCTCTTGGATTTATACTATGAAAATTCCGCAGCAAGTCTTGGCCAGGTTCACTGAATTTTGTGCTAAGATAGATTTCATGCATGATGGCAAAATTGAATGTTTGTATACTAATCAATTACCAGTGTTTGATTCACAGGAGTTCCAGGACTTCCTAAGTCAACATTGCATTCGGCACAAAGTTGCTGTAAGCCAATCATCGTGGAACAAAGATTTGTGTGTTAAAATTAACACAGAATTACGTGAGGGTATGCAGGCGCAATTGCTAAGTGCAAAGCTGTCTGAACAGAATTGGGCTGAAAGCCTATCTGCCTTCACATATGCTTGGGTCAGGAGTGTTCCAAAAGGAATGGAATGCTCACCTTATGAAATACTGTTTCAAAGAAGGGCTTCTGTTAAGCATCTTAAGGTTTTTGGTTCTCAGATGTGGGTGGAATCACTTGAAGGTACAACCATCCAAGGCATCTTTATGGGCTATGAGAAAGGTCAATACAGAGTTCTATTGCCTTCCTCTAACACAGTAATTCTTACTCAGGAGGTAGAACCTACTGTAAAGCCGGTGACACAGGTTCTCCAAAGCTTTCCCATTGATGTCAATACATATGAGTATACTGACTCTAGCAGTAGCAGTGCAAGCTCTACCATGGCTAGTTCCGACACAGGTGACACTGTCATTGAAAGAGGAGCTCATGCTATGACCAGGCCATCAGAAGATGATGTGCTAGGATCTTTAGAGCCACTGTTTACAATTGGTAAGGTTTCTCCAAAAAGTCCTGTTCAGGAGAAACTCAGCAAAGAGGATCTACATCTTGTGCGTAGATCTGAGAGAGTGACAAAGGGTCAGGTGCCCAAAAGGTACTCAAAAGAGTTTGCAATCTCAGCCGTTGCAAATGTAGCTGTAGTTTGCACTCAAAACAGAGACACTCAGGCTCTCTTCACAGATGTGAAAAGGCCACATCAACAGGTTGCAAAATTCAACACTGTTCTTGCCTACACACACAGAGCATATGCTCTGGTCCCCTGGAGAGTTGGTTATCAAAGGCTCCAACTGGTAGAACCAGTCTCAGAGAGTTCCAAGGATGGAACAAAGACAACAGATTCATACTGTGTATATGATAACTGTTTGTTTACTTCTCTTAATGATGCCTTATTTTCACCGCTCTTTCATTGTCTAATATCGGGGGAGGATGTTGTGATATTAGTACAAGCCGAGCTGCGAAGAGCCTCAGCAGCGAGGTCACCTGACTTAAGAGTCATGTTTCACCCTGTGGGAAAACCACTGGTGATACCAGTCTTCCCACACATGTGATGTCATTGTAATTTACTGTTGTATCTTACTTTCTGTTCCGGCTCAAGGATGCTAGACGTATTATGCACAGCTCTGAATTTATGAGCTTGCTACGCAGAGATATATTCTGCATTTTATCTACAATAAAGTAGTTTTAGCCTTCACTGGCTTGTGTGTGTTGTTCTTGGCAAGCTGGGAACAATCACATATTACTGCCGTGCCCCTGGACTCGAGTAGCCAGGAAGGCACAGAGGCTTCGTTCTTGCCTGGGGGTCAGTCTAACAACTTGCCCCCCCCGGGAAGTCTCACAACAGTTAGAATTGTGTCATGTTTATTTTACTAGGAATAAGATTATAGGTATATGATGATGATGATATATAAAGATTAAGATTAGTTGATAAGGAAGAATTTACAATGTTAAAAAGTTACTATAGTTAATTAGAAATGTACGCAGAAGGGAGGACGTGAGGAGGTCCCAAAATAATGTTATGAATAAGATAAGAATAGGTGATTAAGTATTTTTGTAGTATTGTAGTGTTTTGTTTATTTTGTAATTTGTGTTTTTGTATTTGTTATTTGTTTTTGTTTTCAAAATTTAATAAATTCTTATTAAAAAAAGGAAATGTGTCTGTTTTCTGTACCAACACTTCTGTCTGAAGGTTTTGATGTCTGTTTTGAATCTAACAGCTGTTTTATTTCCAGGAGTGGAAAATTGCTGGTTCAAGTGGAACGCAGCGAAGACGGGGTGTTTCCTATTGAGACGCCTCTAGTAGGTACAGGTGGAAGTATCATTGATGCAGTACAGGCTCAGTGCACCACTGTGCCCACGCACCACATGTGCGCACAACTGTGGCTGGGACATTACCACAGGGACAGTGTGCTGAAGCAGCCTGAGTTCTCTGAAGGGTGCAAGTTAATGGCATGTGACGACTTTCTGGATTGCAAAGTCAAAGGGAAGACGTCCAGCTACCCCAGGTCTGAAAGGGTAGGCTGTGTTCAGTTTGACAGATGCGAGGAGTTCCTTAGATCCTCGCTGGAGGCTTTCTTCCGTGAGAGGGGGATTAAGCACAGAGTGACGAACCCACTTTCTTCACAGGTATGTGGTTTGGCTGAACGTTGTAACAGAACATTGCAGCAAGCCGCTGAGGCCATGCTCTCAGAAGCAGGTCTTCATCCAAAGGTACACTTCTTTCGCGTTTTCAGTTTTCAAGCGATGGTCTCTGTACCATGTGCTGAGCGCAAAGAAGGTGGTCCCAAGGTGCAGAAGATGATTTTCTGTGGGTATGAAGCCAGCTTGCATAGCTGGAGGTTTGCGTACCTAGATGGTGATCAAACACGGGTTCTAGTCAGCAGGAGTGCTGAATTCTGTGAGCAGAATGGATGGGAATGCATCCCTAGAAATCCCGATGTTCTTCCAGATGTTCTGGATGGTCCTGTCAATGCTGGACAGGCAGATGTGCCACCTGCTGGTGGCGGTGGTCCAGGTGGACCAACCCCGGGGGGTATTGCTGTAGTTTTAGCACCTACTGGTGGCTCGGGCCAAGTTCCCGGCCAGGACCAGGGTGCAGCAGAGTTAGGGGAACTCCAAGGCAGGAGCCTAGGAGTGCACCCACACCTCCAGTGTCTAGGACTGGGAGGCAGGCCATGCATGGCAAATCTTCTCCAGGGGAGCCTGACTCAGGTCTTGTCCCAGAGCAAGAGGGGAGTTCTTCTGTAGTGAATCAGAAACCCAAAGGCGCGCCAACGTCATCCTTAGGCAGTTCAGCTAGGGTGCAAAGGCGCAGCAAGTCAGTAGGAGAGATGCCTGGCGTCGAGGACGTACAGGCAGAATCCTGTGTGACTGAGGCAAAGGGGAATACTACGGTGGTATCACAGCAGTCTGCATGATCCACTGATGGGATTCTACCTGAAAGGTTCACAGCCACTAGCATGAGTGCTTGTTTGGTTCAATGTGAACCAAAGAGCCTTGATAAGGTTCAACAGTAGCCTCAAGAGGAAGCCCAGAAATGGCATGAAGCCATGGGAGAGCAGGTGAGCTCAATGAGGTCTTTGGGTATGTACAGACCCAAGACGGCAGCAACTCGAGAGTTGCAACACAAGGCTAGGTTAGTAGCCACAGGTTTCACTCAGGAGGAGGGGGTCCATTGTTCCGAGGTACTGAACGCGCCCTCTCTGTTGTTTCTTTCCCAGTGGAGCAGAACTGACATAGCAGTTGCTGTGAACCTGCTCAGCAGGGAGGCTACAAAGCCAAGTGTTCATGCCTGGAATGGCATCCAAAGAGTGCTGAGATGTTTGCAGAAGACAGAGGAGTTTTGCCTGAAGTTGTCAGCTGCCAGTGAGCCCCAGCTCACGTGCTGGTGCGACAGCAGTTGGGCAAATTCTGAGGACAGGAAATCTGTGTCTGAAATGGTTGTGAAGTTTGGAGGAGCTCTAGTTGGGACGAAGTCCCAGAACCAGACCCTCATTGCTCGTTCCTCTGCAGAAGCCATGCGTTGTCAGAGCTTGATAGGGAACTGGAGTAGTATAGGTGTTTGGTCCAAGAGGTCTGCGGTGAGTGTTGCCTACCCGTCACAGTATGGGAGGACAACCAATCCTGTTTGATATTGGCAGAGTCTGGACAGGTCAAAGCCAGACCCAAACACCTGGCCGTTCTCTTCCGAGATTTGTGTCAAGGTAGTCAGACCAGTTTGGAGAAGCTGAAGTACTGGTCCAGTCAGGTGAACCTGGCGGTTGGATTCACAACACCACTTAGCTTCCAATGTCATAGGGAGTTCTGTGAAGGTGTGGGTGGGGGGGTAAGCAGTATGCTTACAATGCCCTGTGGTGAGGAGCGAGAGGGGGTGTTAGGTTTGGAGCTTTCAGGGTTAAATAAGCTCAACAGTACGCCCCTCCCACAGGGAGGATGTTTCACAAACATTCGGGTATCTGCTGTATGCGAATGCCTATGTGATTGATGTGACACACTGTTTTTGTTCAGTCTTACTTTTGTTTTTGAGCGGACCGGAGAGGCAGGAGATGTCATCCAAATCTCTTGGAGAAGCTCCGTGATTTATATGCTTGTAATTAAAGCTTGCTTACTTTGAAACAACCCAGACGTTGTGGGAGTTTATTTGCCGGCATGAAAGGCACACACACCGTTGCGCAAGAAGAAGAAGTAAGAAGTTTGAAAAAACTCTGCAAAAGCACTGGAGAAGCAGGAAAACGCAGAGGAAGCGTAGCTGGACACCACTCCAAGTGCTAAACTGGTTTTGAGGCTTTTCCAGTTAAAACCAAAAGCCCAACATTATTTAATTCAAAATATTCCTTCATCACTTTACATGTTCCTTTTGTTATTTTAGTGTTATTTAGTAAGAAAACATTTAATCTCCATTTTTTCTCCTTTCTTGCTCTTCTTCATTTAAGAGTACTACTGGGTTATGGTCCGAAAGCGTTTGGGGGCCAATCTCTACCTATTGTATATTTGATAACAATTCTTTAGGTATCCAAATTCCATCAATTCTACTTGCCGTTTGATGTCTCATTGAGAAGAAAGTGAATTCTTTTTGGATGGGGTACTTATACCTCCATGCGTCTACCAAGTCTAAATTCTCCACTAATTCAGAAAATATTTCCGGCAATTTATTTTCTTTCTTCTTCTTTTTACTTATTGTTTTATCCAATTCTGGGTTGATGACTCCATTTAAATCCCCCATAATTATTATCTTTTCGCCCACATAATTCATCAATTGTTTTTCCAATTTCTTTAAAAAAGCGACCTTGCTTCCGTTAGGCGCATATATACCTGCCCATATCCATTTTCCCCCTTCTATTAAAGTTTTTTCTATTACAATTCTACCCTCTTTATCTTTCCAAATCAATTCTGGCTCCTATTTACTTTTCACATAGATCACAACCCCTCTTTTCTTTTTTTCATCTGATGAAATGAATTCTAATCCTAATTTATCATTTTTTAATACTCTCTCATGTTTTTTGTTTACATGTGTCTCTTGGAGACAAATTATATCCCATCTTTGTTTTTTCAAAATATGTGTTATTCTGTTCCTCTTTTTTATTGTTTAAACCGTTTACATTCCAACAAATAGACTTCAATTTCATATTTATTCTCTGTGATATAAAAGAATAGAAAATAGTAAGAATAAGGGTCAAATAGTAGAAATGTGAAAATTAAAAAAAAAACCGCTCAGAAGAAAGGTAAGGGTAAGTGAAAGGAGAGGGCCTATATAATATTGGCGATATTACTCAATCTCTTTGCTCTCCCTCCTCTTCCTCCTCCTGCTCTGTGTCAGTGTCAATAATCTCTTCTTCTTCTTCCTGGGTATATGTCCTATAAAATCGGACTTCCGGTAAAGCGCCATTCCGTTCAGTCAGGAGCTCTCTCAGCTCTGAGGGGGCTCTGGTGTTTACGGGTTAGGAGTTACCACAACCGCACTGCGGGCTCCGTAAAAACCTCAGGAGGAGCGTCCTGAGGACCTGGGATCCAGCGGGTACAAGAAGCGACGTCCTTGCTCTTGAGTAGACCTAGTAAGGTCTGTTCAAGCAAGCGGGGCTCCGGCGCAGTACTGAGGATCTGCCATTTCCCCGATTACACGAAGCAGCGGCTGCTGGCGGTTTTTGAGCGTTTTGCCTTTCCTCGATTTGGACTTAAAAGAAGGACTCTGTAAGTACTAAGTGCAATTCGTTTTTAAAAAGTTATTGAAATTCGGCTTACGGAGAGAGATTAAAGAGGAAGTCCGTCTCTCTCTGACAGCGGCAAGATCAAAGTAACAACAATAAGCTGCAGCCGCGAAAGACTTGCTTTCAATTGGATCGCTGATTTTGCAAACCGTAGAAAACCCTGTTTGGGGGTAAGATTGAGTATTAGGATTTATTTCTTCCTGTGGATTATAAAATTAAAAGGAGAAGATACCGTTAACCCTCTGGGTTAATGCGTTCGGGTCAGGCAGTGAATGGCGGCCATTGGGCTGGACTGTAATGCGCAGTAGGAAAGTTACTGAGCCCCCACCATTTCCTGTTTTTCCAAACCTCACGGTGTCCTTGAAGCCGTGAGAATGGAAGACTCAACACTGACAGCTTTCCAGCAGAGGCTGTTAGCAGAATGTGAATTGCTTCAACAGAGGGTTAATGACAAGTTTGCCCAGATTGGAACTGTTTTTGTTAATTGTTTCATGAATTTACTGGATGGAAAGGTTGTAGAACTGGAGGAAATTGCTGAAGAACAGGTGGTTTACAAGGATTTACAACCAGGAAAACAAGAAGGGCTCTTTAAGTGTGAGAGGCTTGGAGCCCAGGGACTGGATAGAATAGAGAGCTCTTAGAGTGAGAGACCAAGAGTTCAAGGACAGCAACAAAGGAAGATGCAACATGTAACAGAGAATGAAGAAGAGATACTTTATGGCTATGTCAGAGCAGTTACCCACCAAGAAGAAAGATACAACCTGGAAAAGAAGAAGATACAACTAAGAATGTCAAGCTTAAAATTGGGCATGATGGAAACAACAAAAGAAGATGAAGGAGCTGGAAAGAGTGGACTTTGGGGGGGAGACCTGTGGGGGATGGGAAGGGAAAAGGGAAGGGTTAGGATGGTTAGGAAAGGTATGGGGTAAAGGAAGATTATTTAAAGGGGATATAAAAATGGCTGACCAAGGAACTCCGAAACCAGAGGGGGAAAACAGTGTATGAGAACTGGAAGAAACATTTAATTATTTGATAGGATGTGCTTAATTAATATCTGAAATTGGAATCAGAAGAGATTTAGGCTACAGTAATCAGAAGTTAAGTTAAGAGAGGATATAAGAAGTTGGAGTTGTGTAATGTTTATTTTATTAGGAATAAGATTTTAGGTATATGATGATTATGATTTGTGAGATTAAGATTAGTTGTGAGAAGGAAGATTTTACAATGTTATAAAGTTACTAAAGAAGATTAGAAATGAACGCAGAAGGGAGGACGTGAGGAAGTCCCAAAATAATGCTTTAAAGAGGATAAGGATAGTTAAATAATTGTGTGTAAGTTTTCTTTTTTGTATTTTTTAATTGTTTTGTAGTTCTTTTTTGTAATGTTTGTTGTATTTTGTTTGGTTTTTATCGTTAAAATTCAATAAATTCTTATTTTAAAAAAATATGTCCTATAAAATCTGTCTGCTTCCTTTACTGTCTCAAACTTTCTTCTTTTTCCTTTA
The DNA here is from genome assembly GCF_009819535.1 of Lacerta agilis. Classification (NCBI taxonomy): domain Eukaryota; kingdom Metazoa; phylum Chordata; class Lepidosauria; order Squamata; family Lacertidae; genus Lacerta; species Lacerta agilis. The sequence continues at coordinate 1,988,527 of NC_046330.1, forward strand.
AAGGAGAATGACAGTCCTTCAATATATTCCCAGCGAAATTTTTTTTTTTGGCCTTTAAGGCTCTTGTTATAAATTGATAATTCTTCCTTTTTTGAATTAGCCTAGGTGGAATCTCCTTTAGGATTATTATTTCCTCTCCCTCTATACTCAGCTTCTTTTTTCCCTTTTATTTGTAAAATTTTATTCCTCATCCATATTTTTGTGAATGTCACTAAATAATCTCCGGGCCAGTTGTTCCTCTTTGCTTTCTTGGAGTTGACTCTAAAGGCTTTTTCTATGCGCATTTCTATATCCTGTTCCTCCAACTCTAACCACTTCGCTAGTTCAGTCACCATCCTTTTTCTATCTCTTCATTCTCTTTTTCCGGGATGTTCCTAAATCTCAATGTCTTTTCACGCAATTGCATCTGCATCATAGCTAGCGCATCGTGCGTGGCCTGTTGCATTATTTTCTGTTCCTCCATCTCGTTCTTCGTTTTTTCTGAGTCTTTTTTGCCTTCTCTTTTATCTTTGGAGAGTTTTTTTTACAGTGTTTTCTGTTGATTGGTTCTTATTTCAAATTTCTTGTATTATCTTTTCCGACCCTATCGTCTTTTCCTCCACTTTTTTCAGATGGTCTCTAATTTCTTGTTTTTCTTTTTCATTTGTTTCCAGTTTCCCTTCCATTTTTTTATCTTCCCCTCCAGTCCCTTGAATCTGTCATTCATCTCATTCATTTCTTTTTTAATCTCTGTGATATTTTGTTTTATCTCTCCAATATCACCTTTCAAACTCAAAATGAGCTCTCTGAGGTCCAGTTCTTGGCTTTGTTCTGCCACTGAAACGCTTCTTTGTGTTATGCCCCCTACATTAGCTTTTTCCCACTTGCTTTTCCATTTTCGACCAGCAGAGTTTCAGTACACCTTTCCCCCCCACGGTGTTGTTTAGCCAAAGTTATAATTGGATACTTGTGTAATATTGAGGCCACCACTAGGTGTCACTGTTTGCGCTGAGCAGTCCCCTAAGTCTCTCTTCTTTACTACCTTGTTTCAATCTCTTTCCACACTTCACTAGAAAGTAGGATTGTTTGGGATGCAAGTAAAGCAGTAATGAGAGGGGTCCTCATAAGAGAAAAAGCAATGAAGAAAAGGAAACAGAATCAGGAAAAAGAAAAACTTTTAAATCAAATTAAAGATAAAGAAAAAAAGTTGAGACGACACCCCAAAAATCAGCAAATTCAAAAAGAAATAAAATTGTTGCAGACCCAATATGCAAAAATTTTGAATCAGGAAATTGAGTGGAAAATTAAAATGATGAAACAAAGAACCTTTGAATCAGCCAATAAATGTGGGAAAATGCTAGCATGGCAACTTAAGAAAAGACAAAAAATGAATACCATCACCAACTTGAAGGTTAAAGATAAAGAAGTGGAGAATCCAGATGAGATTAGAAAATATTTTCAGAAATTTTTCAAACAATTGTATAAAGAGGAGAACATAAAAGAGGAAATTATTGAACAGTTCTTAGAAAAGAATGGCTTGCGAGCAGTCCCAGATGATAAAATTACTATACTCAACCACCCTATTACAGTTCAAGAGATTTCTGATGCAATTAATAAAATGCAATTAGGAAAGGCCCCAGGCCCGGATGGACTAACAGCAAATTATTACAAGATATTGAAAGACTGGTTGATTCAACCATTGAAAGAAGTTTGCAATGGACTTTGGGAGGGAGGGAGGGCACCCGATTCATGGAGAGAAGCGTATATCACGTTGATTCTGAAACCTGATTCTGATAAAACTTTAATGAAGAACTACCAACCTATATCACTTTTAAATGTGGATTATAAAATTTTCGCCAATGTCATGGCCACGAGGTTGAAGAGAGTGCTGAAAGAATATATTCACAAGGATCAAGCGGGTTTTTTACCCGGAAGACATATAGGCAGTAATACAAGAAATATTGTGAATATATTAGAGAGACTAGAAAAAAGATAAATACGGAAGCAGCGTTGATGTTTATAGATGCAGAGAAGGCCTTTGACAATATATCTTGGACGTTTATGAAAAAGAATTTGGAAAAGATGAAGGTTGGAGATAAATTTATGAATGGCATTAATGCTATTTACAAAGAGCAGAAAGCTAAAATTATTGTAAATAATGTGATATGCGAAGAAATTAGAATTGAAAAGGGAACGAGACAAGGGTGCCCTATATCTCCATTACTTTTCATTACGGTCCTGGAGGTTCTTTTGAACATGATTAGAACAGAGAAACAAATAAAAGGAATTAGGGTGGGGGAGAAGGAATATAAATTGAGAGCCTTTGCTGATGATTTAGTATTATCCTTACAAGATCCCGAAACCAGTGTGCCCAAAGCATTAGAGATAATTGATTCATTTGGACAAGTAGCAGGATTTAAGTTAAACAAGACAAAAACTAAGGTATTGACAAAAAATATGTCCTCTTTGCAGATACAGAAACTACAAGAACAAACTGGAATAAGTTTTGTTAAAAGGGTAAAATATTTAGGAGTAAATTTGACACCGAGGAATCTGAATCTGTTCAAGGACAATTACGAGAAATTATGGAACGAGATCAAAAGAGATTTGGACATATGGACAAGATTAAAATTATCTTTGACGGGCAGGATAGCAGCCATAAAGATGAATCTCTTGCCTAAGATGTTGTTCCTATTTCAAGTACTTCCGATTATAGATAAGTTGGACTGTTTCAAAAGATGGCAAAAGGACTTATCAAAATTTATCTGGCAGGGGAAGAAACCCAGAATTAAATATAAGATTTTAACGGACTCGAAAGAAAGAGGTGGATTCTCCCTGCCGGATTTAAGAATTTATTTTGAAGCCGCAGCATTTTGCTGGTTGAAAGATTGGATTAAGTTAGAAGATACAGGTGTTTTGGATTTGGAAGGACATGACAATGTTTTTGGCTGGCATGCTTACCTATGGTATGACAAGGTTAAGGCCCACAAAGCGTTTAAAAATCATATTATTAGAAATTCCTTGTATAAGGTTTGGATTCGAAATAAGGACTTGTTAGAGAGGAAAACTCCGAGATGGTTTTCTCCAGTGGAAGCTAAAGCATATAAAAGCATATAAAAGACCTAATATGTCTGCAAAGTGGTTGAAATATTCTGATATACTGGAACAAGAAGGTCAGAATTTTAAGTTGAGAAGCTACGAGCAGTTGAAGGAAGGTCTGACCGACTGGTTGCAGTATTATCAGATAAATGAAGTCTTTAAATTGGATAAAAAACAAGGTTTTCAAACAGAAAGATCTAAGTTGGAAACTGAACTAATTGAACCAAATACAAAGAATCTTTCCAGGATGTATAAACTGTTGCTGGAGTGGCATACAAAAGATGAAATGGTGAAATCTGTGATGATTGATTGGGCTAAAGATGTTGGACGTAATATAATGGTGGAGGATTGGGAAAGGATGTGGAGGGAAGGTATCAAGTTTACTGCATGTAATGTATTAAGAGAGAATATGATGAAAATGATGTATAGATGGTATTTAACACCAGTGAAACTAGCAAAGATGTATCACAATGCTAGTAATCAATGTTGGAAATGTAAACAGACTGAAGGTACCTTCTATCACATGTGGTGGACATGCCCAAAGGTAAAGGATTTCTGGGAAAAAATTTATAATGAACTTAAGAAAGTGTTGAAAAACACTTTTTTGAAGAAACCAGAGGCCTTCCTGCTGGGCATGACTAATCATGAGATACCTAGTAAGGACAGAACTTTTTTTATGTATGCCACAACAGCGGCTAGAATTTTGATGGCTAAAAACTGGAAAACAGAAGATTTACCAACAGTGGAAGAATGGCAAATAAAGATGATTGAATATATGGAACTCGCAGAACTGACAGCGAAGCTCCGTGACCAGAGGGAGGAGAAGGTGCAAGAAGAATGGAAGAAATTTAAAGACTATCTAAAGAAACGAGAAAAGATAGAGATTTGAAGGGAATTAGATGAAAGAATAGGCGATAGTAATAAGTTGCTAAGGTGAAATAGGATGTAAGTAGGTAGTATTGTTAATTAAGGTGTTTTAATTTTGAGATAAGAGTATGATTAGGAGATATAAATTATGAGGTAGATAAGTTTTTAAAGAAGGTTTTAAAGAGGTTACAAAGTTACTACAGTATATTCGAAATGAATGCAGAAGAGAGAGTAGGGGGAAGTTCATTAAGATAGACTTGAATAAGTTTAATATGTATGGATGAAATTTTGTTTTTATATTTGTTTTATATTGTATTTTTGTATTAGGTTTTTGTTTGTTTTTTTGTATTGTTTTGTTGCTGTGTAGTTGTTTGTTGAATGTTTTTATTTTGAAAATTTTAATAAATTCCTTTTTTAAAAAAAGCAAAAAATCTCTTTCCACACTTCACTTCCTGGTTCTTTATCCCTCTGTTGCTTAGTCACTCTGATTATGCCCTCTCCACCATTTTCTTTCCTCTGTTACGATTCTTCCCTCCTTCTCCTTTCTTGCGGCTTCTACTCCTTTTCCTCTATCAGACTCGTTTCTCTTGTTTCTTTCTATCTGCTTTTCCTCCTCTTTAGCCTTCTCTACGCAGTTTCCACCTTTCTTCCACGTTCCTGACTCAATTCTACTGTTTATGCTCGTAGGTTATAATGCAGCATAGATAGCTCCTTTATTATTTGCCATGCTTATTTCTTACAAGGTATTTTATAAGTCCCACTCGACAGCGCCTTTCAGTTTATCTTTCCTTTACTCTACTGCCTCCCCACTTTTGCCTGCTGCACCAGTCTTTCTCTCCCACCAGTCTCTCTCCGCTTTGCTCTTTATTCGCTCCACTCTTTTCTGCCTTTTTAATCCTGTGGGGGGGCCTCTATATTAAAACTCTAGCTTTTTCCAAGTTCCAGTTCACCACTCGAGTTTAAAATTAGATCTTAATAAAGGAATTTTACCATCGTGATCACTCCAGGGGTAGGCTCCAAGCTGGTAAGCACGATCGTCTTTTGTTTTAGTGCCCAGAACTCCTCCTCTCCTCTGCCACATTCAGCGAGGGATGCCAGGTTCCTTTTGGGCACCGCCAACAATTCGGTCAGGAATCGCCTTCCTAAACCTTGTTTGGGGGCTCATTTAGCCTTACGAGACCCCCCTTTCCCCCAGCTGTTGACCCGAGAGCTTAAGAGCTCCCAGATTACACCCAACGGTGATCCGCGGCAAAACCGGAAGCTGAATATAAAACAAGATTTGATGGATAAGTTGCAGCAACAGACTGGTATAGAGGTGGTTAAAAAAAAGTTAAATATTTAGGAATTTGGTTGACATTGAAAAATATAGATTTATTTCAGAATAATTATACAGCGGTGTGGAATGGAATTAAAAGAGATCTGGAAATATGGGGTAGGATATCAACAATTAAAATGAATGTGCTACCAAAAATGTTATTTTTGTTTCAATCAATTCCAATAATCAAGGGGACAGTGATATTTAAAGAATGGCAAAAGACGATCTCAAGATACATCTGGCAGGGAAAGAAACCAAGAATACAGTATAAGTTATTAATTGATAGCAAAGAAAGAGGAGGTTTCGCCCTGCCAGACTTGAAACTATACTATGAAGCGTCCTGCCTCTGCTTGTTAAAGGAATGGATAATGTTAAAAAATGTGGAATTGTTGGACCTAGAAGGATTTGATAACAGATTTGGTGGGCATAAGATAACTTTGATCATATTGGTTGTAAAACAGGGCAAAGCCTATTTTTAAAAATATCAAGTTGGTGCAGTGGCTAGCCCTGTTTTTTAGGAGCTTTATAAATAAAAGTTATCACATGCTGCAATTGACCATGTAATAATTCTTCACCAACCATCTTTTTCTGAACACACTAATCAGAAATAATACCCATTTGAAATTGGCAAGGTGGCTTCTAAGTTATTGATGCAATAGACCAAGACACCTTCATGTGCAAGTTCTGCCAAAACAAATGGGAGAAAGAGCTGCAGCTGACCCTAGATTGCAGTCAGGTTGTTAATAAATGTACAGTACTGAAAATCCATCAGCTTTTGGTCCTCAATAATTTATTGGTTGCAGAGGAGTGGCAAAACTGAAACATTTGTTAGCATTCATACCTGTATATCTCTCCAACCACTCTTGGGGATTTCCCTGCAGCAATACTCCTTAATAATAATAATAATAATAATACTTAATGTGTATAACACTTGAGAGTTCATTATCTCAGTAATTATGCAGCTGTAGAAAGCATCTGAGCCATGCATAATCTGTACTGAAGATATTTGGGGCCAGTGTGGGGGAGCTGTTAACGCTGCCAATTTATAGAAGAGCAAAATTGCTGCTCCAAATGGTATTCAGTATAAATATGTGCATGGATAAGGAATTGAGGTGTGATTGTTTGTTCAACGTTGTGGGAAGATAGGAAGAGCATAGTAGCCAGCTAAGGTATTGGAAGAAGGAGAGTAAATTGTGAGACAATTTCCTTGTGCTAGACAGAGATTCTTGAGCTGCTAGCTAGTTGAAGCTCCTAAATGCTTTAATGTCTATACTGCACCTTAAATTTGAATAGCTCCTGAGGTTCCCCCAGGGATTAAAAATAATAATTGGGGTGGAGAGAGCTTTGAATAGCAGACATTTGTGGCATGTTACAATCAGAGTTTTTTTGTTGGGTTTGTTTTTTTTGGGGGGGGGGGGGAAATAGAGACAGGTTTGGAAATGCAAGATCTAACCATCACATTATTAGAAGGAGGAGAGGTTGCTGCTATGAAATGTAATGCAGCAGTCGATGTGTGTATTATTAGGCTATTTTGCATATTGCCTTTTGGGTACAGGAGCTGTTGTAGATTTCACAAAGGTTTGCAAATAGCTTTGGAACAGGAGTGCTATAGCAACATCCTGGCGTTTTGTCCATAATATTTTCCTGCCCATTCCGTAACAGATGTCCCCTTGCTGTTGTCAGGAACATGGGACATTAGGACCCAGAGGCTGCTGAACAGGAGAGGCAGAATTGCTTCTCTCTTTTGTCATCTTCCCTTGCCTCTGCAGCCTTCCTCTCCTGGTCTCCTTCAATGGTGACTGGCCATCTCTTACACAGCCAGGGAGCCAAACCTGACCCGATGGCCTCTCCCAGGACTATAACAATTGTAGCCCTCTCGGTAGCCTTGGGGCTCTTCTTTGTCTTTATGGGGACCATCAAACTGACCCCGAGGCTTAGCAGAGATGCCTACAATGAGATGGTGAGTAGTACATCAGTGGTAGGAGACATCTTACTGCCAGAACTGGCTGACATTCATCCTCTTGCTGCTGCTGCCGCCTGTCTGTTTCTATTTGCAAGTAGCATCAGCCATGTAAAAAGAAGGCAGCTATTGCTGTGAATGTGCCAAGGGTGGGAGAAGGGAAACAAATGGGTACCACAGAATGACATCCTCATCCTTATTTGGCTGGGGAAAGAGATCAAGAAGCTTGAACCTCCCCTTGCAGCTGCTGAAATCATATTTCTTGTTAGCTGGTGGTTTGGCTCCTGTGGCATTCATTTCTAAGGCTGACAGACAGAGCTGATTTCGTTCATTCATTCATAGCATTCATTTCCCCATTTCTTTAGCTAAAAAGTCTCCTAGGGTGGCTTACTTACAATTAATTAAAACCTATGCACCCTTGTGTTTGTCCCGTGTTGGTTGCGAAATCAGATCAAGCTTCCATCAGTGGAATGAAGTTTTTCCAATTCAGCAGTAAATTGTGGGTTATTCCAGGGGAAAGTGGCAGGCCAAAAAAACCCAACCCACCTCTTGGACCCAAAGTCACTTCAAAATTCAGGACAAACAGAAGCATGGATGGGCCCTAAAACAACAGGACCCCTGCCCACAGACTTACAATATTAAAAAAACACAGCACACAAGAGAACGGGGACATGGGGGAAGATTAGATGGGGAATCAAATTCAGGCATCAGTTCTTGAACACTTGTTCTTATAACTAGTAGCTGGCCCAGTTCAGGGGTTGGAGGTGCCTGATGGAGCTTGTCTGTCACAGTAGAGCTCTTGGAATGAGCTCTGTTTCTCATCTCTCCCATTGAGCAGGCTGATGGAATGGCTGCTCCCAGGTGACAGTTGAATGAATGAAGGCCTAATGGTGCTGGTTTTTGTGCCTTCATCCCTGCGCCTCACCTTTCTTTGGTACAGCAAATGCCTTCAAGTAGCTGCTAATCTATTTTCCCAGATTCTGCAGATATTCATGTTGGTTCAAGGAAAAAAATATAGTCCTAAAGAAGAATTTCTGGATGCCCAGTTCCAAGTTTGGGGTAAATCCAGTGGTGGAGCTTCATGCTCTGGCACTGGAGGGGCGAAGAGCAGGCAGGAGTGTGGTTGGCGCGCATCCTGGGGGCATGACGCGCTGCCTGCAAGGGCGGGGCACCCAGCGCAGGCGGGGGGGTCAGCCGCGATGGCATCCTGCCGGGATCGCGCTGCCAGGGGCAGTGCACTCCCCCCACACTCCTCTTCCTCCGCCAGTGGGTAAATCCAAGTTTGGTGAGAGAACCCCCAACAGAGATTTAAAATCACAAAACACGCTGCAAAGTAAAGTGTGGAAATATAGGCTGTTAGACCTTTGAAATATCCCCATATGAGTTCCTTCCAAAGTTTCTCTCTTCCCCCAGCATAGAAAAAGACCACACAATTGTAGGGGCAGGGCTGGTGCACATCCTGGGGGCGTGGTGTGCTGCCTGCGAGGGCGGGCCGCCCAGCGCGGGCACGGGGGGGGGGGGCACGATGGAACCCCACCGGGATCGTGCTGCCGGGGGCGGTGCACTCCCACCGCCCCCCTCTTCCTCTGCCAGTGACCCCAGTGGCTTGAAGTTTCCATTACCAACTTTGACAATTCCTGAACAGGGATAGTCTTGCCACAGTGGACTATATGTTGGTGACCTCATCATTAGACTACTGTAATGTGCTATAGGAAGGGCTACCCTTGTACTTGGTTCAGAAGCTCCAGCTAGTGCAAAATGTAGCTGTTAGAATGCTTAGTGGGACACTTAGCTATGCAAATATTATTACATCAGCTCTAAGAGATCAGTGGTGCTTACCTGTTTTGTGAAACATTCTCCCCAGGAAGACATGCTTGGTTCCACCACTATCAGTTTTTATTAATCCAGCTTTTGAACCTTATTTTGGAAGGTAATGTATGTTTGCAGTCTCTTCTTCTGCTCATCTTTTTAGTGAGGTGGGCTAGATCAGCCCTGATTTACATGTTACTGGTGAGCATGTAAGGGTGTTTTTATGCTTGCTTGTATACATGTTTACAATGTTTGTTTCTATAAGTCACTTTGAGTCACTTTTGTGAAAAAATATGGAGAAGGAGGAGAAGCAGCTGCAGCTATTGAACCAAGTTCAATATTTGTTGTTGTCTTTTGAAGTCTTTGAGAACTTGGGCCCACACTACCTAGCTGGCTACTTCTTCTGTTACAGAACAAGCTTATATGTCATATATTCCAAGGAGACCTTGCAGGTCACTTTACAAATGGTGGATTGTCACTTGGTGACAGTGCAGAAATGGGCCTTCTCAGCGATAGTACCCAACTTCTGGAATGCCCTCCTTCAGGTTGGAGGCACTACAGACTTTTAAACTCCTCATAAAAACTTACATGCTTACTTCAGCTGTCTTGAACTCTGACTCTTACTTTTTAATTTGTTTTGTTTCATGCATATATTTGTGACATATGTTTTTTTAAGAAATTTTATTGAATGTCATTCTATTTTTATTGTTTTTACATAACCTGCTTACATATTTTCATTGTATTAATCAGTACAACATTTTATAGTCAATTATTAATACCCTGGGGAGAAAGACTGTGCCTCAGTGCATGACACAGGTGACTGAGAACTCTTCAACACTATGGTGGAAGAAACTGAATACAAGATGGAAAATCCCATCTCTGCCTGTGCTAACAGCTTATTTTTATCTGACAAAGTGGCTTTGCTTCATTATGGGCAAGACTGATCTTCCTCTCACAGCTTTAATCAAGTAGAAGCTGTACTCCACTTAGAGCCTGTATGTTCAGATGGGGGGGGGGAGGATCTGTATGTCAGATCCCAATCAGTAATAAATCCCATGTTGTTGCTGCTTTTATTTCAGAAACGATCCTACAAGAGCTATATCCGTGCTTTGCCCATGCTTAAGAAGATGGGGGTCAGCTCCATCATTCTCCGCAAGAGCATTGGAGCCTTAGAGGTGGCCTGTGGTATTGTCATGACACTCGTCCCTGGACGCCCCAGGGACGTGGCTAACTTTCTGCTGCTGCTGCTTGTTCTGGCTGTGCTTTTCTTCCACCAGCTGGTGGGTGACCCACTCAAGTGCTATGCCCATGCCCTAGTCTTTGGGATCCTGCTTACCTGCCGCTTGCTGATCGCCCGTCAGCCTGAGGAGGAATTGCCAGAGAAGAAGACCCTTTTGGTGAATGGAGAGGAGCAGCCACCTCTTGCAGAGGCAGCCCCAGAAAAGGGAAAAATCAAGGTGTCCTAGTGGGAAGCTAATGAGGAACACATGGGGACCCTCCAAGCAGCTCTCTCCAAAACCTGAAAAGATTTGCATTTCTTTTTGTGGTTTTTTGTAAAGGGTTACCATTTGGAGCATGGGGAAAACTTTAATCTGCCGGCTCCACAACAGCTTGGCTTGTGCACTCCAAACCTCTAGAGCTGCTCTCTCCTGTGTCCCACACACATGTAGACATGACTTAATTTAATGGTTCTAGAGGGGAATAAATGTACCATGTGGTTGGTGTGTGTGTGTGTGTGTGTGAGAGAGAGAGAGAGAGAGACTGAACTGCTTAACTTGAACTGCCTCTGCATCCGTCTGTATTCTTGCGACAAACTTTTTTTCCAGCTTCAAATGAGCCAAGTGGTGCATCCCACCCACCTATCACAGCAGAGAATGCTGTATACCCAAGAATGAACCCAGCAGTCATTCCCCAAACCCTTTCTATTCCCAATTCTCACTGTCTGCTGCTGTCAAAAGATCAGGGACTGCTCACTGTCTGCCTACACATAAAACTGCTTTTTTAGCCATCCATTCACTTTGACTTTAAATAAGTGACAGGTTACTGTGAGTGGGTGAGGGCTTGATGCTAAGAACAGGATTCATTTTCCATCCAACATGGGAATCTACTGATGAGCCAAGACATAGTCAGGTTCCTGTTAAGAAGCTGCTTCAGTTTTAGTGTTGAGCTTGGAGGGCAAATAAACAGAAAGGTTAAACTGTCCTGGGAAATAAGGTTTTTAAATGGTATATTGCCTTTTTTGGTATTGTCTGGCTTGCATTCTCCACCTCCTCTTCCCTTTCTTTGCCCTCCCCATTAATTTATAAAAATAAACTTTTTGAAATTTGAAGGAAAATGTCTTTGTAAATAGTTGAATTTTCATATGTGTGAAACATACTTAGGATTGAAATGTCTTGCATCTGCCTGTGACTTGCAGTTTGCTATTAGTAACATGATCATTTATTCTTGGATGATAGAGGGAGTAAGCCAGGAACAGCTCAAATTATATGGGGCCGTGAATTCTTTCAACTTGCCATGAACTCTGATGTGACTTCTCTGAGTTCTGGGGTTGTTATACTAGAATAAGCCCTTAAGATGATATTCCTGGATAAGGGAAGAATCAAGGTTTCAACACAATAAATGCTGCTGGTGAATTTTCCACCTGAAAAATGACCATGTGAAAGGACTGTGTGACCAACCCTTAAGACTCCATGCTGCAGCAGAAGAGGCCTCATAAGCAATTGTGATTCATTGACAGCAGGGATGGGCTAAGCTCGAGAGTCATGGTCCACATTTCCTTCCTTTCACTGTTGGATGGGAAAAATATGGAATATGCATTCACATCAAGCTTGTGAGCCAGGACCTTCCCACAGCACTGTACCTAAAGACTTAACATGGCAACAAACCCAGGTCAATGAAGAATCCAGCTCATGTATGTCCAGATGATAACATTAAAGAATTCAAATGATTACTCTAGACCAGCTGATTTTGAACTATTTTGTTAGAATCTCTGGGGTTTAAAGCTTATGGGAATCTTGACTTTTTCAGACAGCTCGACTACTACTACTACTACTACCAATTACCTCCTGCAGAGTGTAGCCACAAAAGAGTTTTGGGAGGACTGTAGGACAGGCTTGCAGTTCATTCAGGGCAGAAGCAATGGGAGAAGGGCCATAGCTTAGTGCTAAAGCACCTGCTTACATGCAGAAGGTCTCAAGTTCCATCTGTTGTATCTCCAGGTAGAATGTCCTCTGTCTGAAACCCTGGAGAGTTTTTGCCATCCATTGTAGACAACACTGAGCTAGATGGAGCCATAGTGTGACTCAGTATAAGGCAGCCTCCTATTGTCACAGCAACAAGCCTTTGCCATGCACAGAGGACTCCTTAAATACATTAAATAAATAAAGTTGCCTTGGAAAGGGATGCTGAAAATTAGTCAAAATTAGAGAGCACTGGGACAACAAAACAAAACACTCGGACACAGTGCCTTTAAAGCACTGACCTGTGCCTAGGAAGCATGGGGCACAAGGTAACTGTGGATGAGTCCTGAAAGACTGCTGTCCAAAGTACTGAAGGGATTGAATACAAAGATGCAATTTGTTATAATTTAAGGTGGCATGATGGTGCTTTGAATGTATAAAGCAGATGTGGTCTAACTTGCAGAGTTGCAGAATTAACTGAATTGAACTACTAGAAGAACCAGGACTACATGGGATATAGAACCCTACACTGTACAGGAAATGGCTTGTGAATGGCCCACTGGTAGAGGCACATTATGCAAAAAGCTGCAGTTTAAAATCCATTCATGGGAAACTGAGCTCCGAAAACCTGCTCTCTGAAATCCTGGAGAGCAGCTGTTGGCTATGGCAGACAATACAGAACTAGATGACCCAGTGGTCTCGCTGGGTTTTCAACCCAGAACATAGTTTAAGCGCCCCAAGAATGAACCAATTTTTAATTCCCAAAACTGTTACTAATCACAGTTTCGTTTTTAAAACGATAGTAGTTAAAAGCATTTATTTGGGTATTTTCTTTGTTCAAAAGCACTTCGTATGCCTTGACTTTTGCGTTCTGTGGAACTAAGGGAGGGCCTTATTTACATATGGGATTAGATTATTCTTCTGAATTTTATACTGGTGCAAACTGCTTGAGTTATTCGTGAAATAACGAGAGAGAGAAATGACAGCGAGTACAATGACAAAAAAAGACAAGGTTTCCTCCCGCCTGACGGAGAGGCTGTAAAATGAACCCCTCCCGCTCTGACTCACTAACAGGCAACGGCGAAACCAAAAGCCCGCCCATTTTTTTCCACACTTCCCTTTCATTTGTGAGCATGCGCGGCTCTCCAGTTCCGTTCCCCGCTTACTCTTCGGGAGACTGTGGTGATATCGTCTCCCCATCCCTCTACGTTTTGCGTCTGAAGGGAGGGGGCGCGAGCAGTTTGCGCATGCTCATACCGAGATCAGCGCCGCTCGTGCCAACGGTGGGAAGTGACGCAGCCAAAGGGAAACCCGAGCCTTTTCTCCCGAGCGCAGCCGCTTTCTTCCTTGCTTCTTCCAACGACCCCTCCCCCGATCGCGATTTGCGCCTGCGCAGGGAAATATTTTTTGAACTGAAGCGCGGCTACAGAGGAGGGAGTTTTTTTGGCGGCGCTCGTTTTGACGGTGCGAGCGTGGGAAAGGAGCAAGAGGTAGGTAGGCCTCGAAAACTGGAAAATGGCGCGAGAGGAGAGTGGAGTGCTGGTGGGAAGGAAGGAATTAATTGTTAAAATATCTTTTTAAAGGGCTGTTTGAGGTGAAGAGAGCAGTGGAGCATGCCATACTTGGACACCGTAAATTAACTATTGATGTACCTAAGGCACGTTTGCTTATTTGTTTTAAAAGGTAGCTCTCTGTTGTTCATTTTCTGCACCAAACTTGATTATCGGGGGACAGGGAAATACTAACAAAAGAAAACAAAAAAAAAGTTGACCTTGTCTTGTGTTTCTTTCCTGGAATAAGAAAAAAATGAAGAGACGCAGGAATTCTGAGGTGCCAGAACAAGCTTTGCCAGCTACTGGTAGTAAAAAAACCCAGAAGTGTCACAAAGCCTGAAGAGATAGAGCATGACCGACTTTCCATTGAAGAAGCCTTGAACCGTTTGAATAAAAGTACCGCATATACGTGAGTATAAGCCGACGCAAATATAAGCCGAGGCACCTAATTTGACCACAAAAAAACTGGGAAAACTTATTGACTTTAGCATAACCCGAGGGTGGGAAATGCAGCAGCTACTGGTAAATTTCAAAAATAAAAATAAATAACAATAAAAGGCTTGGAAAGAAAGGGTCTCTTACAGGGAGGGCTCAGGGGGCAAGGGGGCATATTGTGGGTACATAGAATCATAGAATCCTAGAGTTGGAAGAGACCACCAGGGTCATCCAGTCCAACCCCCTGCGAAGCAGGAAACACTATCAAAGCATGGTGGGATGAGTCTCTTGATTGGAATGTAGTAATAGAGGGATACAATCTATTTCAGAGAAATAGACCAAACAGGAAAGGAGGAGGAGTGGCATTATATGTCAGGGATGTGTATACCTGTGAAGAGATCCAGGATTTGAAACTCCAAAGCCAAGTTGAGAGTATCTGGGTCAAAATTAAGGGAGAGAAAAATAACAGTGATCTCATTGTGGGAGTTTACTATAGACCCCCAAGCCAAACTGAGGACACAGATGATGCCTTCCTGGAACTGATGGTCAAGCATTCAAAAGGAAGTGAGATAGTAGTAATGGGGGATTTCAACTACCCTGATATTTGTTGGATGTCAAACTCAGCCAAGAGCATAAGGTCGAACAGATTCCTCACTGGCCTTGCAGACAATTTCATTGTCCAGAAAGTGGGAGAAGCAACAAGAGGATCAGCCATTTTAGATCTGGTCCTAACCAATAGTGATGACCTGGTTAGTGGGGTAGAAGTGGCAGGATCATTAGGTGGGAGTGACCATGCTCTACTGGAGTTTATTATACAGCGGAAAGGAGCAACCAAGCATACTAAGACTCGAATTCTAGACTTTAAGAAAGCCGACTTCAGAAAACTTAGGGAAATGCTGGGTGAAATCCCATGGACAGAAATACTAAAAGGGAAGGGAGTTCATGATGGTTGGGAGCTTGTTAAAAGGGAGATATTAAAAGCACAACTTCAGGCAATACCAGTGAGATGGAAACATGGAAGGTGCCTAAAGAAGCCAGGGTGGCTATCTAAAGAACTTTTAATTGAGTTAAGATTTAAAAGGGATATGTACAAAAAATGGAAAAAGGGGGAAACCACCAGAGAGGAATTCAAACAAATAGCCAGTACGTGTAGAGACAAAGTCAGAAAAGCTAAAGCACAGAATGAACTCAGGCTTGCTAGAGAGCTTAAAAGCAACAAAAAGGGCTTTTATGGGTACGCCCGTAGCAAAAGGAAGAACAAGGAAACAGTGGGGTCACTTAGAGGAGAAGATGGTGAAATGTGAACAGGGGACAGAGAAAGGGCAGAACTCCTCAATGCCTTCTTTGCCTCAGTCTTCTCCAATAAAGAAAACAATGCCCGACCTGAAGAATATGGAGCAGATGATTCAGCAAGGGAAACACAGCCCAGAATAAGTAAGGAGGTAGTACAGGAATACTTGGCTAATTTAGATGTATTCAAGTCTCCAGGGCCAGATGAACTACATCCAAGAGTATTAAAAGAACTGGCAGAGGTGATTTCAGAACCACTGGCAGTAATCTTTGAGAATTCCTGGAGAACAGGCGAAGTGCCAGCAGACTGGAGGAGGGCAAATGTTGTCCCTATTTTCAAAAAGGGGAAAAGAGAGGACCCAAACAATTACCGCCCAGTCAGCCTGACATCAATACCAGGAAAGATTCTAGAGCAGATCATTAAGCAAATGGTCTGTGAGCACCTAGAAAGGAACACTGTGATAACTAAAAGTCAGCATGGGTTTCTGAAAAATAAGTCATGTCAGACTAACCTGATCTCATTTTTTGACAGAATTACAAGCCTGGTAGATGAAGAGAATGCTGTGGATATAGCCTATCTTGATTTCAGCAAGGCCTTTGACAAGGTGCCCCATGATATTCTTGTAAAGAAGCTGGTAAAATGTGGGCTAGACAATGCTACCATTCAGTGGATTTGTAACTGGCTGACTGACAGAACCCAAAGGGTGCTCATCAATGGCTCCTCTTCATCTTGGAGAGATGTGACTAGTGGGGTGCCACAGGGTTCTGTCTTGGGCCCAGTCTTATTCAACATCTTCATCAATGACTTGGATGATGGGCTTGAGGGCATCCTGATCAAGTTTGCAGATGACACCAAATTAGGAGGGGTGGCTAATACCCCAGAGGACAGGATCACACTTCAAAATGACCTTAACAGATTAGAGAACTGGGCCAGAGCAAACAAGATGAATTTTAACAGGGAGAAATGCAAAGTACTACACTTGGGCAAAAAAAGATGAAAGGCACAAATACAGGATGGGTGACACCTGGCTTGAGAGCAGTACATGTGAAAAGGATCTAGGAGTCTTGGTAGACCACAAACTTGACATGAGTCAACAGTGTGATGCAGCAGCTAAAAAAGCCAATGCAATTCTGGGCTGCATCAATAGGAGTATAGCGTCTAGATCAAGGGAGGTAATAGTACCACTATATTCTGCTCTGGTCAGACCTCACCTGGAATACTGTGTCCAGTTCTGGGCACCACAGTTCAAGAAGGATACTGACAAGCTGGAACGTGTCCAGAAGAGGGCAGCCAAAATGGTCAAAGGCCTGGAAACGATGCCTTATGAGGAACGGCTTAGGGAGCTGGGTATGTTTAGCCTGGAGAAGAGAAGGTTAAGGGGTGATATGATAGCCATAGGGTTGTTTTCTGCTGCTCCAGAGAAGCGGACACGGGGCAATGGATTCATTTTTTTTAAAAAATATTTTATTAAGTTTTCCATAAAAAACATAAAATAAACAACACATACAATACAAATTAAACATAAACAACCAAATAAACCATACAAACAAACAAACAAAAACAAAACACTACTTACTCTAACTTCATTTCTATTCTTCTTAGGGGTGACTTCCCCCGTTCCCTTTTCTGCGTTCAATTCGAATTTACTTTAGTAACTTCTTAACTAATTCCATAAACATTCACCAAAATTTTCATCATAACCTTAAAACATCTTAACTCAAGCACTATATCCTAATCTTATTATATTAATCTTATCATCTTAAATTTCTATCTTATATTATCTTCTAAAATTTCCTTCAATCTTCACTTCTTACATTCTACTTCAACCTAATATTATAATAGCTATCGCCTATTAAATTCACTGATTTCACTTCAAATGTCCAATTTTTCACGTTGTTTTAAATAGTCTTTAAATTTCCGCCAATCTTCTTGCACCGTCTCCTCCCTCTGGTCTCGGAGCTTCACGGTCAGTTCTGCGAGTTCCATATACTCAATCAGCTTCATCTGCCAATCTTCCACCGTGGGGAGCTCCTCACCTTTCCAACATTTAGCAATCAAAATCCTAGCTGCGGCTGTGGCATACATAAAAAACACTCTATCTTTCCTTCGTATCTCATGGTTGGTTATGCCCAATAGGAAGGCTTCTGGTTTCTTAGAAAAAGTGTATTTAAACACTCTTTTGAGCTCATTATATATCTTCTCCCAGAAGTCCTTGACTCTTGGGCACGTCCACCACACATGGTAGAAGGTACCTTCTACTTTCTTACATTTCCAACATTCATTGCTCAATCCATGATACATCTTAGCTAATTTAACTGGTGTTAGATACCATCTGTAAAGCATTTTCATCATATTCTCTTTTAGCACATTACAAGCAGTAAATTTAATACCTTCCCTCCACAACCTCTCCCAATCCTCAAACATAATGTTGTGTCCCACGTCTTTAGCCCATTCAATCATAGCAGATTTAACCATTTCATCTTTCGTATGCCATTCCAACAATAAATTGTACATTTTGGAAAGGTTTTTGGAGTTCGTATCAATCAATTCTGTTTCCAACTTTGATTTTTCTACTTGAAAACCTAACTTTTTGTCCATTTTAAAAACTTCATTGATTTGGTGGTACTGCAACCAATCATACACTCCCTCTTTCACTTGTTCATAGCTTTTCAGCTTATAACTCTGACCATCTTGTTGCAGTATATCAGCATATTTTAGCCATTTTGCTGGCATGTTAGGTCTTTTGAAGGCCTTTGCCTCCACTGGTGATATCCATCTAGGGGTCTTTCTCTCCAACAAGTCTTTGTTACGAGTCCATACCTGAAACAAGGCATTTCTAATTATATGATTTTTAAAAGCCTTATGGGCCTTAACTTTGTCATACCACAGGTAGGCGTGCCACCCAAAAACATTATCATGTCCTTCCAAGTCCAACACCTCAGTATTTTCCAACTTGAACCAGTCCTTTAACCAGCAAAAGGCAGCTGCTTCAAAATACAACCGTAGGTCTGGCAGAGCAAAGCCACCTCTCTCTTTAGAGTCAATCAGTATCTTATATTTTATTCTTGGTTTCTTTCCCTGCCATACAAATTTCGACAAATCCTTTTGCCATTTTCTAAAACAATCTAACCTATCTATAATCGGTATCACTTGGAATAAGAACAGCATCCTCGGTAGCACGTTCATCTTTATAGCCGCTATTCTGCCCATTAAGGACAGTTTTAGCCTCGTCCAAATTTCTAAGTCTCTTTTAATTTCATTCCACACCTTTTCATAATTGTCCTTAAACAGGTTGACATTTTTTGTAGTCAAGTTTACCCCTAGATATTTAACCTTTTTAACAAAGTTCAGTCCAGTGAGTTCTTGTAATCTTTGCGCCTGCAATGGCGTCATATTTTTTGTCAATACTTTGGTTTTAGCTTTATTCAATTTAAATCCTGCTACTCTTCCAAAGTTGTCAATTGTCTCTAAAACTCTAGGAACACTGCTTTCTGGTTCCTGTAGGGATAACATCAAATCATCGGCGAATGCTTTCAGTTTGTATTCCTTCTCCCCCACCCTTATTCCTTTTATTGAGTTGTCTGTCCTAATCACATTTAGGAGGACCTCCAAGACCGTAATAAAGAGTAAAGGGGAGACAGGGCACCCTTGTCTCGTTCCTTTTTCTATCCTTATCTCCTCAGATATTACACTGTTTATTATAATCTTTGCTTTTTGTTCTGTGTAGACCGCGTTTATACCATTTAAAAATCTTTGGCCGACCCCCATCTTTTCCAGATTTTTCTTCATAAAAGTCCAAGAAATGTTGTCAAAGGCCTTCTCTGCGTCAATGAACATCAACACCGCATCTGTATTTATCTTTTTTTCTAATCTCTCCAAAATATCCACAATATTCCTTGTGTTGCTGCTAATATGTCTTCCAGGCAAAAAGCCTGCTTGATCCTTGTGGATATAATCTTTCAATACTCTTTTCAATCTCGAGGCCATGACATTCGCAAATATTTTATAATCCACATTTAGAAGTGAAATTGGTCGGTAATTTTTCATAAGTGTTTCATCTGAATCCGGTTTCAATATCAGTGTAATAAATGCCTCCTTCCATGAGTCCGGCGCCCTGTCTCCCTCCAGCAGTCCATTACAAATCTCCTTAAAAGGTTGTATTAACCAGTCTTTTAACACTTTGTAATATTTTGCAGTTAACCCATCAGGTCCTGGGGCTTTTCCTATCTGCATGTTATTGATTGCCTCTTCCAATTCTTGTATCGTGATCGGGTGGTTGAGGATTGTTGCTTTTTCTTCTGGGACTCTATGTAGTCCATTTTTCCCCAGGAATTGCTCGATATCTTCCTCACCAACTTCCTCTTTTTTGTACAAGTGCTTAAAGAATTTTTGAAAGCATTTCCTAATCTCCTCCGGATTGTCTACAATCTTGTCATTAACCTTCAAATTGGTGATGGTATTCCATTTCTGTCTCTTTTTTAACTGCCAAGCCAGCATTTTCCCACATTTATTAGCTGAATCAAAGGTTCTGTGCTTCATCATTTTGATTTTCCATTCGATTTCTTGGTTTAAAATTTTTGCGTATTGGGACTGCAATAACTTTATTTCTTTCTGTATGTGTTGATTCTTCAGGTGCCCTCTTAATTTCTTCTCTTTTTCTTTTATTTGATCCAATATCTTTTCTTTTTCCATATTTTGTTGTTTCTTTCTTTTTGTTTTTTCCTTTATGAGGAACCCTCTCATCACTGCTTTACTTGCGTCCCAAACTATTCTTTTCTCCACCTCTGTATTCAGATTAAATTGAAAATATTCTCTCATCTTTTTTCCCGCTGCTTCCACAAGCTTGGCGTCTCTCATCAACGCATCATCCATTCTCCATCGAAACGAATCCTTGGAGTAAAGTTTCAAATCCAATTGTACCGCATTATGGTCTGAGCAAGTCTTGGGGCAGATTTCTGCCTTCTGGATTTTTGGTGCCAGACTTCTAGATGTCCAGATGTAATCTATTCTCGACCACGACTTCTGTGGCTCTGAAAAAAAAGTTGCTTCCTTTTCTGTTGGATTCTTCAACCTCCATGTATCAATTAAATCCAAATTCTCAATCATTTTAAAAAATGTTTTAGGCAGTTTCCCTTCATTCGTGATTTTAGACTTTTGAGATCTATCCATCATAGTGGAAACCGCCCCATTGAAATCTCCTAAACATATTAAATTGTAATCCAAATATTCCAACAACTGATCGTGAATCTTCTTATAGAAGTCTGACTTTCCCTCATTCGGTGCATAGAGTCCCAGTATCATGTATTTGTCGCCTTGTGCTGTAATTTCAATTGCAATGTATCTTCCTTCTTCATCTTTAAAGAGCTGCTTTGGATTGTATTTCTCCTTTGCATAAATTACAACTCCTCTTTTCTTGACTTTATCAGATGTAATAAATTCTTGACCTAATTTCTTGTTTTGTAAAATCCTTCTATGGTGCCGGACCACATGGGTCTCTTGTAAACAAATTATATCCAATCTCTTCCTCTCAAGTGCATGGTATACTCTGTGTCTTTTCGGCCTCTGGTTCAGGCCATGGACATTCCACGTTAGAACCTTTAACGCCATTTTACAGTTTTGTCCCTCCTACCGCTCCTTCTTCTTCTTCTTCTTCACTTCCCTCTTCTTCTCCTTTGGCTGGTTTTCCGGTTGGAAACTTAAGTTTAGATAGTCTTGCTGGGTCTAATGATGATCCACGAAAATCAGCAATGTGCTTGTCCAGGAACTTTTGCTTGTCTTCAGGAGATCTGATTCTTACTCTTCTTTCTTTGTACTTGAAGGTCAGGCCTTCCGGGAATTCCCAGCTGAAGGAGATATTTCTTGCTCTTAGTTCCGTCGTCAAATCGTAGTAATTAAACCTCCTGTCTAGAAAGTACCGTGGGATATCCTTAAACAGAATGATCTGTTTCTGCTGAATCACCAAATTGTTCTTGTAATGGAAATCAAGGATCTGGTCTCTCTGTAATCTATTCTGAAACACTACCATGCAGTCATTCACGGTTTTCTTATTCTTTTTCCCTTTTGTTCCGAATCTGTACGCTTTAACTATGAATGACTGCAAATCGTTCTCTTCTAGCTCCCAAAATGCTGAAAATTCTTTAACCAAAAAGTCTTTCAAATTCTCTTGCTCCAATTCAGGGACCCCCCTCAATCTTACGTTAGCCTCCCTCTCGCGGAGCTGTAAAAAGGCCAGAGATTCCTGTACGTCTCTTTGTTGCACTTTAATTCTTTGAATTTCTTCTGGGTCCAAAGTTTCAATTTTTGATTCCACTCTTTTAACCTTTTCTTTGACGTCCTCCGACTCTTTTTTAAGTATGTTCACCTCTTTTCCAATCCTTGTAATTTCAATTTTGTTCTGATTAACTGTCTTTTCAACTGAGGCAATTGCTAATTGCAAAGAGTCAGAGGATTTTTTAATTTCACTTTGCAGCTCCTCTTTCGTACCCTTAATTTCTTCTCTGGTCTCTTTAAGCTCACTGTGCACAGATTGTAAGCTTACGCTTAACCTCTCAATAGCAGATAACATCTGGTCCTCAAAGGGTTTTGCCCCCGAACCTTTTCTCTGTTTCTCCTCTTCTGCTTTTTTGGATTTTAATCTAGAGGCAATAGATCCAGTTTGTGGTGGTGTTTCCTGAGGTTGCATCATTACAATGCCCTCCTTACTAACAGTCTACTGCTTGCTAGCAGTTTACTTTAATCTCAAGGTCACCACCAGATAAGTAGCCTGGGAAGCAGTCTCAAAGAAGTTCCAAAGATAAACACCAGATGGCCAGCAGACAGAGTCAAACAGAATCAGAGGACAAAGAACAGAGCCCACCAAGCAGCCTTTCAAAATAAGAGTCCCGCTGCTTCCAGCTCCAAAGACACTTTTTTTCAAAGTTTTTAAACTTTTTCAAACTTTCTCAAAGTCAGGAAAAGTCAGGAGAAGTATCACCAAAAGCACTTGTCCAAGGCAGCAATTTCTCTTAGTCTTTCCAGCAGTGTATTCCAGTTAAAAAGTTAGAAAGTAGCAGGAAAGTGTCAGTCTCCACCAACAGCAGGAAACAGTAGCCATTTAAAACAATGTATTTCGCCGCCCGCTAACCGACCCGGTCTCCTTATCCAGAGGGTGTAGCGGTGTCTTCTCAAATAATTATAATCCACACCACGAAATCTTGCTAAAAACCTGTGCCATTAAGTCTCCAAAGTACATGAAATCAGCTTAAAAAGTCAAAGCGAAAGTACGTGGCTCAGCCTCTTTGTTGTTACTTCCGAGTGCCGCTTTCAAAGGGAAACGGGCTTCCTCATTTTGCGCTTCCCTCCGCAAGCCAAATTCAACCCAGAACATAGTTTAAGCGCCCCAAGAATGAACCAATTTTTAATTCCCAAAACTGTTACTAATCACAGTTTCGTTTTTAAAACGATAGTAGTTAAAAGCATTTATTTGGGTATTTTCTTTGTTCAAAAGCACTTCGTATGCCTTGACTTTTGCGTTCTGTGGAACTAAGGGAGGGCCTTATTTACATATGGGATTAGATTATTCTTCTGAATTTTATACTGGTGCAAACTGCTTGAGTTATTCGTGAAATAACGAGAGAGAGAAATGACAGCGAGTACAATGACAAAAAAAGACAAGGTTTCCTCCCGCCTGACGGAGAGGCTGTAAAATGAACCCCTCCCGCTCTGACTCACTAACAGGCAACGGCGAAACCAAAAGCCCGCCCATTTTTTTCCACACTTCCCTTTCATTTGTGAGCATGCGCGGCTCTCCAGTTCCGTTCCCCGCTTACTCTTCGGGAGACTGTGGTGATATCGTCTCCCCATCCCTCTACGTTTTGCGTCTGAAGGGAGGGGGCGCGAGCAGTTTGCGCATGCTCATACCGAGATCAGCGCCGCTCGTGCCAACGGTGGGAAGTGACGCAGCCAAAGGGAAACCCGAGCCTTTTCTCCCGAGCGCAGCCGCTTTCTTCCTTGCTTCTTCCAACAAGTGAGATAAAACAGCCAAAAATAATCATTTCTGTGTGGATTTTATGTCCGTAGTCTTTTTCCATAAATTGCAGCTTCCCCTGACACACTGGTATTTCTTACCATATATACCTGAATATAAGCCGACCCGAATATAAACCGTAGCACCTAATTTTCCCACAAAAACCTGGGAAAACCTATTGACTCGAGTATAAGCCGGTTCACCTTTGCCGCTGTGGAGGAGGAGGAGGAACGAGCAGCCCGAAAGCAGCCCTTTGGGCTGCTCCTTCCTCTTCCTCCTTTGCCAAGTTTGCATTTATGTGAGCAGTTTAGGAATGGAACAAGCTGCCTGGGGAGAGTAAAGAACCGCCGTTCTTGTACGCTTCTAAGGAATGGTTGACTGGGGAGAGCGGGTGGCGGCACGAGCGGAGAGAAAGGGCTTCTTTCTTCCCGCCCCCACCGCCCGCCTCACTCAAGTATAAGCCGAGGGCAGCTTTTTCAGCACAAAAATTGGGCTGAAAAACTAGGCTTATACTCAAGTATATACAGTAAGTCCGAATCTAAAAGTCCTTACTGCAGCAGACGCCATTTTAACACAGTCACGATAAAATCCAAACATTGCGTTCTGCTTAATATTTTTTCTAACCAACTACATCAAAAGCCTTTCCAGGGGAGATTGCCTATCACTGTAAGTTCATATATAAAGATTAATTAATTTTGGCTTCTCTCCCCCTTTGACTTCGATGGTTCGCGGCCCGTTCTTCGACATGACGTTTGCTAATTTAAACTGCATCATAAATCAGAGTCAGACATTTCCAGGACACCGTCCAAAGTTCTTATAACAAAAAGAAAACATCCCGTGGCAAGGGGATGCTCTGCCAATTAACAGATTAAAACACCTTTTTATCCTCTTCCAAACTGCT
The DNA here is from genome assembly GCF_009819535.1 of Lacerta agilis. Lineage (NCBI taxonomy): Eukaryota > Metazoa > Chordata > Lepidosauria > Squamata > Lacertidae > Lacerta > Lacerta agilis. The sequence goes on from NC_046330.1 coordinate 2,012,920, forward strand.
CCAAAATGTAATATCTTTTTTATAGGAGTGGTGTTGTTTATCTCTTACTTTCATTTCCACACAGTTTATATGTTAGGAACCATATATGTCCACATATATCACACTTTTAAACTTTCCAATCTCGCTTGGTCTGAATAGTGAAAACAGCTCTTCTAGGGTTTTTTTTGCCCATTAATGTATTATTATGAAGCAAAGTACAGTAACAAAAAAGGGGCTCCCCCCCTTTCTGCTCCGTTCCCACATATCGATAAGGAGTTGAAATCATAGAATCATAGAGTTGGAAGAGACCACAAGGGCCATCCAGTCCAACCCCCTGCCAAGCAGGAAACACCATCAAAGCATTCCTGACACCATCAAAGCGTTTCTTCCTCTTGGTCTTTCTTCTCTTCTCAGTGGCTGGATTATTTAGCAAAATACTTTTTCTCCTCCTTGTCTGAAGCATGTCCAAAACTTATTATCTAATTATTCATTTTAGTATTGGAACTCAAGCACTGGCTGGGTAGCCTCAGGGAGGGCCGAATTCTCTCGTGAGCTTTCCACCCAAAAGCCCCCCCCCCCCGCTCGTTCTTCCTCGGAACTCGGAGCAGAGTTAATGGGCATCGGCGGGTGAGGCAGTGTCTTCCCATAGTCCTGGGAAGATTGGGGAGGCTGCATACTCCCATCGCAGCCTTCAATTACCCCGTGAGAATTGGAACGATGTTATAATCGACCATCACCCGTCTGCGCTCGAGTGGAAGTGGGGTAGTCTAGTTTCTATTCATATGGACTTCTTGCAGGGTCTGCTTCCTTGTGAGCTGAAACTATTGCAGGTGTATATATTTTGCCAGATGGTTCAGAAATATGCATGATGACAAGCAGGCAGACAGCAACAATTACAAATCAACCTTGGCCCTGCATAGCCTACCGTGTTTCTCATAAAATAAGACGTGCCTATAAAATAAGCCATGGCAGGATTTTCAAGCATTCACAAAATATAAGACATACCCCAAAAATAAGCCTTAGTGCTGGGCGCAGTTCTAGAGGGCGCCAAAGAAGAGGAAGAGGCCTGTCGGGTTGGCACCCAGACCCGGATGTTGCTGCTGGTGCAGCCCCGTCAAAACGTCCAGCAACCCAGCAAGAGCTGCAGCGCACACCGCCTGGAGCCACGAGCCAGCGGGACCCAGCAAGAGCCGCCTCCTCCTCCTGTTGGCTTCCGGAGGCTCGGGGCACTCAGCGCAGCGCTGCTGGAAGCCGACCCGGTAAGCCACCTCCTCCGCCTCCTGCTGCGGCTTGGGGCACTCCGTGCGGTGCTGCTAGGCGCCGACCCAGCAAGCCGCCTCCTCCGCCTTCTGTCGCCGTGACTCGGAGCGCTCCGTGCGGCGCTGCTAGGCGCCGACCCGGCAAGCCGCCTCCTCTGCCTTCTGTTGCCGCGGCTCAGGGCGCTCCGTGCGGCGCTGCTGGGCGCTGACCCGGCAAGCCGCCTCCTCCCTCCTCCTCCTGCCGCGGCTTGGGGCGCTTCGTGCGGCGCTGCTGGGCGCCGACCCGGTAAGCCGCCTCCTCCGCCTCCTGCCGCGGCTCAGGGCGCTCCGTGTGGCGCTGCTGGGCGCCGACCCGGCAAGCCGCCTCCTCCCCCTCCTGCCGCCGTGGCTCGGGGGCACTCCGTGCAGCGCTGCTAGGCACCGACCCGGCAACCCGCCTCCTCCCTCCTCCTACCGCGGCTCGGGGTGCTCCGTGCGGCGCTGCTGAGCACTTTGTCAGTACTTCAGCAGCAGCAGCAACAGCCAGTTCCAGGCGCCAAGCCGCAGCAGGAAGAGGAGGCGGCTTGCCAGGTCGGCGCCCACCGCCCCGAGCCTCCGGGAGCCAGCAGGAAGAGGAGGTGGCCTGCCGGGTCAGCGCCAAGCAGGGCCACGTGCCCCGAGACAGCTGGACCAAGCAGCAGTAACACCGGCCGCGTTTTTTTATTTTTTATTATTTAAATCCACCCTGAGCCTTACTGACTAATGATTTAAATCGTGATTTTTTTTACAAGAATTTATTAAATTTTAATAATACAACAGACACAAATACAACATAACACTACAAAACACCAGAAAAGAAAAACTACAAAAAATACAAAAATACCAATACAAAAATCTTAACACTTATTTAACTATCCTTATAATATTCCTAACATTGTTTGGGGACCTCCTCACATCCTCTCTTTCTGCATTCATTGCTAATCCTCTTTAGTAATTTTATAACAATATATAATCATCGTTCTCATCTAGTCTTAATCCTTATAAACATTGTATCATCATTCTCATCTAATCTTAATCCTTATAAAAATAAACATAAAATACTAATATCTAATTCTTATATCCTATCTTAAACTAACTAACTTCATAACTATAGCCTCATATGTCCTCTGATTTCATTCTTAAATCTCAATCTTTTCACGTCGTTTCAAATAGTCTTTAAATTTCTTCCAATCCTCCTGCACCGCTTCTTCCCTCTGGTCTCGGAGTTTCCCGGTCAGTTCTGCGAGTTCCATATATTCAATCATCTTCATCTGCCAATCTTCCATTGTTGGTAATTCTTCAATTTTCCAGTTTTTAGCTATTAAAATCCTAGCAGCTGTTGTGGCGTACATAAAAAAACTTCTGTCCTTATTGGGGATTTCATAGTTGGTCATGCCCAGCAGAAAGGCCTCTGGTTTCTTACTGAATGTGTTTTTCAACACCTTTTTAAGCTCATTATAAATCTTCTCCCAGAAGTCCTTTACCTTTGGGCACGTCCACCACATATGAAAGAAGGTACCTTCCACTTGCTTACATTTTCAGCATTTATTACTCAAACCATGATACATTTTAGCTAACTTGACTGGAGTTAAATACCATCTATAAATCATCTTCATGATATTTTCCCTTAACATATTACATGCAGTAAACTTGGTACCCTCCCTCCACAATTTCTCCCAATCCTCCACCATTATATTATGTCCAACATCTTTTGCCCAATCAATCATTACCGATTTAACCATTTCATCTTTCGTATGCCACTCTAGCAACAAATTGTACATTCTGGAAAGATTTTTTGAGTTTGGTTCTATCAATTCCATTTCCAACTTGATTTCTCTGACTGAAATCCTTGTTTCTTATCCAACTTATAAACTTCATTTATCTGATAGTATTGCAACCAGTCAGATACTTTCCCTTTCAATTGCTCATAACTCTTCAATTTAAAATTCTGACCTTCTTGTTCTAATATATCAGCATATTTCGGCCAATTAGCAGGCATGTTAGGTCTTTTATAAGCCTTCGCCTCTACTGGTGATACCCATCTGGGAGTCTTTCTTTCTAACAAATCTTTGTTCCGAATCCAAACCTGATATAATGCATTCCTGATAAATCGTGATTTAAATCAGTTGGATTTAAATCAAATCCACCCTGAAAGGTAGTGCCTCACAAAAGAATAGAGCTTTGCAGGGTCCTTCGAAGACTGTGGGAAAGATTGCACAAGAGAGAGGCTTGGCACCAGAAGAAATTCATGACTTGCTGAACATCACACTCAGTGGCAAGCTTGGTAAAGAAAAAAAAGTTTGTTTCTCTCTTTCCCCTTGGCAGTAAAGTATGTCAAAGTAGCTGCCTTGCCATGCCTTCTCCCTTAACAAGAACCTGTGTTGCTAACTTGTGACAAATTATCAATATTGAAGATGTTAAGAATGTTAAGCTGTGTATTTCAATGTCTTGCAGGTACAGTGATAAGCACTAGGCTACTGAAGAATCTGATTCCCATTTCCGTAATAACAGAGGATTCTGTTATTTCAGCTGTGTCTTGGCTCTGTGCTCGCAAGTGTTCTAGTAACATTCAGGTAACTTGGAAAGCATGGTAATGATGTCTTGGTTCTGAAGAATGATATTTTTGCCAGTCTGACTTATTTAGCATGGTGATTATTAAGCTAGATGTTGTACAACGCTGAACATATTCCAGAAGGGGTTTGTTATCTTGGTCTTGCTTTTGCTTACTGATACCTATCTTCTCCCTATAGGTGCTCATTCTAAAATGGCTAATTGTAATGTTTGACTTCATTGATCAGAAGGAAAATATTAATGCTCTCTATGGTTTCTTCTTCAACTTCTACAATATGACAATAAAATATACAGTCATACCTTGGTTGTCGAATGGAATCCATTCAGAAGCCCATTCGACTTCTGAAAATGTTCAACAACCAAGGTACGGCTTCCGATTGGCTACAGGCACTTCCTGCACGCAATCGGAAGCTGCGTTGGACGTTTCGAAAACCGGAACACTCACTGCTGGGTTTGCGGCGTTAGGGATCCAAAATGTTAGACTCCATAGGCGTTCAGCTTCCAAGGTATGACTGTAATAGGCTATATCCAATGTTAGTCATACTCAGACCCATTGAAATTGGCATGACTAACATAGATCCATTAATTTCATTGCACCAATCTTTTTTTTGTCACTGGATTGTGTTGCGGGTCTTGGTGCATGTCGGCGGAGCATGATAAGTCCATTACGTCCCAGCCCCACTCCTCCCTCTTCCAGGTCCAAAAAATGGGTTGCACATTCTTTGAACATACACAAAATGGGGCTTGCCTGTATTTAATTTTGATTCATTTCACATATGAAAACAAACATACATACTGTATAAAGTCATGCATTAGACATATCATTTCTGATACAATGATAATGCATTATTTGACTTTATCCCACTTTAGAACTAATTGGATATGAATATACCCACCCTCCCACCAAATGTAAATAACAATACCAGCACCTAAATGATTTAAAGTATAGATAATTGCTCCTACATTTAAGGGAAGACAGAATGCTACATAAGTACTAAGCAGTCAGAGACATTACATAGCTTGTAGTATATTTAACTGTATGGTCTGAGATGACAAAGACAATTCTAGTTAAGGGTTCTATGGCCATGGCAAAAAGCAGGGGTGGCAGTGAGCAGCCCTATTTTGTGCCCCAGCCAATGAGAAATATCAGAGAGTGTTCCCCATTCAGCAAAAATTAGTTCACTCACCCATAGTATAAATTAAAAAGTGGATCAACCCAGGATGTACTAATTCCAAAGGAACATAGAATTGTAAAGCGATCTTGCAAGTTTAAACAATCAAATGCCCTGACTGTGTCCAGCTTCAGGAGAATAGTAGGTTCTGGATGTGACTGATTCCATACTAGGCTATTTTTGCTTCCAGGGAAGGAAGGAGCAGCAGATCGAAATGCCATCTTGCTTCAGTGATACCAATTTGAGTGATGGTTTTTCTAAAAACATTTCATTTTCACAAGAAGCCTGATGCAGAGGCCAAATAGTTAAACCAGTCTTCTATTTAAGCACTTGCCTGGTATCCACCGTGTAATAAGCAAAAAAAATCTGCCCTTATTCCCTTATGGGGTACACAAGAGCCCTTGTAAAGTCCTTTGCAGGTTCTCCATTGGTAGGAGTAAAAAACAGAGGCCAACCAGAGAAGATTGAGAAGCAAAGCAGCTAGTAAGCTTGATCTTTATTGAAGTTGTTGCAACAACGGTGTTTCTCAGGGGAAAAGACCCAGAACAATGCAGGCATGCTCTTTTAAAGACATTTCAAAATCCCTCCTGGATTCTAGCCCACCCCCAGTGTCAGGTTTCTGGGCATCTTAGAGTTAATGATGCAAGAGGCGTTCTGATCCTGGGAGTCTAGCCTTGCCCACTGTAATACGGGCACTTTTCCTTTGTCTAGAAAAGGGGAGGTTTGGTTTCACTTTCCCCTTCGCCTCACTCTGTGTTCAGTGTACCGTTACTGCTGAATGTGAGTTTCCTAGTTTGCTGCAAGCATGCAGCTCAAGTCTGTAGGACTTGTGTATGTGCTACTAAATAAAGCCTAGTTTAGTTTAGTAGCACTGGCGTCTGTCAAGTTATTTCAGACACCACGGAGAAGCAGACCTAAAAGCCATCCCGACGCTGTGATTCACTCTGCTGGAAGAAGAACGCTCAGGGCGCAGCGAGAAGTGTGCCTGGGCGCCATTGATGTCGGAGACAATCGTAAAGGTGATTGATTGCAGTGCCGGCCAGCAGCACCACTTGGGTCAAAGGTTTTATGACCCAATATCAATACTACTAGAACACCCAGAAACAGCATCCAATCACAGAAGAGGACCCCCCCCCATACATCAGAGCTACATCACAAATTGGGGAGGGTCAGAGGAGGTAACTTGGGAATTTTCCACACCTGTGCCATCTCTCCTTGACCCCTCCCAGACACACATTTCTGCAAAACAAAAGGTTTCCTCCCTGGCCGGTATGGCTAATGGCTGTCCTTTGTGAGGGAAATGGCCCATCCTCAGGCAGAGACTTCTCACCTCCTCCCTGCAGATGAAAACACTTGGCCAGCTAGGAGTCAAAATGGAGTGAGGCCTGTCTTTTCTGTGCTGTTTTCAGACATGTGGCCTTATTTGTTTGGTAAATTAATAATAATTATTATATATATATGAAAGACCTTGAAATTCTAACAACAGTTGGCAACAAGGAATTTCATGCCAGGCCCTCCCCACTGCATTCTAGCATCCAGCTGCAATAGTGAGACTGCTCGTGGTAAACCCCACCCCCACTCTGCTGTGCACAGGCTGGTTCAAATGAATAAAGTGAGACTTCTAAGTAAATATTTGGCAGTTAAATACTGTCTATAAGCAGGCTAGTAATTTAGAACTCATTGTCAATTGGACACTAAAATACATGCTGAATTAAATGCCATCTGCTTTTCATGATTGTGTTGAGATGGAAAGAACTGAATTTACCTGTTAACTGCTTTTGTGTAATAGATCTGATATGCTGGTTTACTTGGAATAAAGATCCCCTTGCTGTTTTACCTACAGCTGCCTTGAGTCTCATGTGAAAGGCAGAACATAACTTTTTCAAATAAAGAATAAGTATTGAGTTTTGTTTTCTTCTCCCTAGTGAAACCTTTCCGTATGAGGAAACTTCTTTTGTTGTTGTTGTTCAGTCGTGTCCGACTCTTCGTGACCCCATGGACCAGAGCACGCCAGGCACGCCTATCCTTCACTGCCTCCCACAGTTTAGCCAAACTCATGTTGGTAGCTTCGAGAACACTGTCCAACCATCTCATCCTCTGTCGTCCCCTTCTCCTTGTGCCCTCCATCTTTCCCAACATCAGGGTCTTTTCTAGGGAGTCTTATCTTCTCATGAGGTGGCCAAAGTACTGGAGCCTCAACTTCAGGATCTGACCTTCTAGTGAGCACTCAGGGCTGATTTCTTTAAGAATGGATAGGTTTGATCTTCTTGCAGTCCATGGGACTCTCAAGAGTCTCCTCCAGCACCATAATTCAAAAGCATCAATTCTTCGGCGATCAGCCTTCTTTATGGTCCAGTTCTCACTTCCGTACATTACTACCGGGAAAACCATAGCTTTAACTATACGGACCTTTGTCGGCAAGGTGATGTCTTTGCTTTTTAAGATGCTGTCTAGGTTTGTCATTGCTTTTCTCCCAAGAAGCAGGCATCTTCTAATTTCGTGACTGCTGTCACCATCTGCAGTGATCATGGAACCCAAGAAAGTGAAATCTCTCACTGCCTCCATTTCTTCCCCTTCTATTTGCCAGGAGGTGATGGGACCAGTGGCCATGATCTCAGGTTTTTTGATGTTGAGCTTCAGACCATATTTTGCGCTCTCCTCTTTCACCCTCATTAAAAGGTTCTTTAATTCCTCCTCACTTTCTGCCATCAAGGTTGTATCATCAGCATATTTGAGGTTGATATTTTTTCCGGCAATCTTAATTCCGGTTTGGGATTCATCCAGCCCAGCCTTTCGCATGATGAATTCTGCATATAAGTTAAATAAGCAGGGAGACAATATACAGCCTTGTTGTACTCCTTTCCCAATTTTGAACCAATCAGTTATTCCATATCCAGTTCTAACTGTAGCTTCTTGTCCCACATAGAGATTTCTCAGGAGACGGATGAGGTGATCAGGCACTCCCATTTCTTTAAGAACTTGCCATAGTTTGCTGTGGTCGACACAGTCAAATGCTTTTGCGTAGTCAATGAAGCAGAAGCAAATGTTTTTTCTGGAACTCTCTAGCTTTCTCCATAATCCAGTGCATTTTTGCAATTTGGTCTCTGGTTCCTCTGCCCCTTTGAAATCCAGCTTGCACTTCTGGGAGTTCCCGGTCCACATACTGCTTAAGCCTGCCTTGTAGAATTTTAAGCAGAACCTTGCTAGCGTGTGAAATGAGTAGAATCTACTATTCTTTATAACCTGCTGATGGTGTAGGTCTAATGCTGAGCTCATCTGAGAGCATGCAACCTTTATCCTTTGCTCTCTAAGCAAAAGGTATACAACATAAATGAACAAAAGAGATGGGAGAGATTCTTTTGTTAGTTTTTCATCTCTTTGGATTGTTTGTCTCTACAGCAGCTGTAGAAGCCTCACCCCATTAACTGCCCCTAATTAACTATAGTGCACCCACTGCATGGTACACCAATTAAATGAATTTCTACAATTTAACAAAGACTGTCTTATGTGAAGGAAAACTTTTTAATTTAATATTTTTATTAGATTTTCAACAAAAAGAAAAATATACATATTTTCCGAATCCCATGACTTCCCTCCCCCCGCTCCTTAAATTTCCTTTTCAACTGCATATCATTTCTACTCAACAAATTTCCTGTACTATTTCTATAATTACAAGTGTTCTTAAAATCCTGCCGATGTATTAACCTGTTTACAATACTTTTGTAAATACACGATAAACATTTCCCATTCTTTTTAACATTTATTGTCATCTTCATTTCTGAGCTTTCCAGTTAGTTTTGCCAGTTAAGCGTGGTCAATTAACTTGGTTTGCCAATCTTCTTTGGTCAGGACTGCTTCCTCTTTCCATCTTTGGGCTAACAGTATCCGGGCAGCTGTCGTAGCATATGTAAACTGTAAGGTGCTTAGTGGTTGCTCATGAGTAACGCGCCAAAACAAAGAACTTCTAAAACTAAGTTCTTTATTGTGAAAGCTATGTACAGTGGAGCAAAATTTCAAACATCCATCTCAATGCTCAGCAGAGTCCAGGAATGAAGTCTTCTGGTTTTTCTTCCAGCAAAAAAGCATCGGGATTCTAAATCCCCTCCTCCTTCTCCCAGGTCCTTCCTGTAACCGGCTACGGAGCGTGGGAACCTGACCCCTATCCCCGCTTTCCCTGCGGTGCTGAGGCTCTCTGACCCCTTCCAAGCCCCTGCATCGCCTTCCTGGCTCCACCTCTCCTTCCCCGCTTGAGGAATGTGAGCTTCCGCTTGAGGAAGGGGAGGGGGAGCTCGTAAACAACGGACGTGGATCCCTGTACTCTAAATGCTCCCGCAACGCCGGCTGCCGCGGGGAGGGGTTTTTCCTGACATCCACATTTTTTTCTGTTCTCTTGTACTTATCAAACCTTTAGTAGGCATTTTACAGGTAAAACCGCGAGAGAAAGAATCACATACGAGAATATACACACACACACACACATACATATACATACACATACATACACACACACACAGAAACAACAATTAAACTCATAGGCTGATTGTATGTGTATATATGTAAAATCTAGAATTTCCTCCTGTTAAAGTACTCCTTGAAGCACTGCTGCCAAAAACTCGGCTACCCCCGCAGTCACCCCTTGGTCAATGTCAGAGAGACAGAATCCAGCACTTCCACCATGCTGCAGTTTCAAACCACCCAAAAGGGGGGGACAACATGCATTCACGCAGCGTACTGTGTAGTGGACAATACAAGAGAATATGTTCTACAGCACGGGTGTCAAACACAAGGCCCGGGGGCCTAATCCGGCCCGCCAGACCTCGTCATGTGGCCCGCGCCTCCCTCCCTCCCGGCGCCCGCCTGCCCGCACTGGGGAGGGAGGGCACGTGCGCTCACTGCACGCACGCAAACACACACGCACAGGCGCGCGCACACAGAGCTACCTCCTTCCCCTTCCCCCTGATCACGTGCCCCACTGCTGCCGGGACGGTCACCAGCACCCCCCCTCCCTGCATCTACACACACACACAGCCGCGCAGCTGGCCTCACTTGTTCCGTCCGCAGCCGGCACAGGCGCTTCCCCTCCGGGAGCCTCGCAGAGAAAGAGGCGCCGTGGTGGGGAGGAAGAGAGAAGTAGCAGCCGGCGCCGATCTCCTCCTGTTTCGCCACCGGCGGAGGATCCTTCTCCTTCCTGCTCCTCTTTCCTGCCGCCACCGCCTGGAGGTAGCTTTTCTCCTTGGTGTTGCTGGCCGGCTCTCCTCCCTTTCCCCGCGCTCCCTTGCGCCGCTCCATCGGGGGGCCATGGGGCTCCTGTCGCAGGGCTCCCCGCTGAGCTGGGAGAAGACACAGCGCCACGCAGAGCACGTGCACAAACACGGCATCCTCCAGTTCCTGCACATCTACCGGGCGGTGGGCGAGAGGCACAAGGACGTGCTCAAGTGGGGCGACGAGGTAAGTGAGGGCCAGGGAGATGGAGCTGAAGACCGGATGGATCCAAGAAGCTGCCTTCCTTCCTTTCCTTTCCTCTCCTCTCCTCTCCTCTCCTTCTTTCTTTTTTTCTCTCTCTTCTTTCTTTCGTCCACCCACCATGGCACGCTTTTGCTGCTGCTGCTTCAACTTCAACACAACAACCTTGGGAGGTAGACCGCTGGCGGCCCTGCCCTCGCCCAACACCACTGCACGGTGCACATGTTCATAGCTGTCAACTTTTCCCTTTTCTTGCGAGGAATCCTATTTGGAATAAGGGAATTTCCCTTTAAAAAAGGGAAAAGTTGACAGCTATGCATGTTGCATGGGGAGCGAGTTTACTGGGCGTCGATGGGGTTTGCCCTGAGGAAAAAGTTTGGGGTTGTTATGGTTGTTATTGTTATTTGTTAAATTTGTTTGCTGCCCTTGGATCTCAGGATAGTTCATGACATGAAAAAGCACAACATACATAATAAAGCAAACCAATAAGACACACACACACACGTGGGTTCCCTTGCAACCCCAATTCTGCTGGTTCACACTCAACCGAGACCATTTTTTGCAGTGTGAAACCTGTGTCACCTTGGAAAGCCACAAGCACACCCGATTTAAAGCTTGTGTCTCACATTCGGTTTCAGAAGTGGTTTAAAAGGCTTGTATAGCATCACTTATGAAAATGCCCTTCAGCTTCCCTCCTGCATGTAACAGATTGCTTTGTGCCTGGGTCTTCTCACATGGTGACTATTCAGTAGGCATGGTGCTTGTTTACTAATTAATGGGTTTGTGTATGCTAGTCCTATCAGAAGGGCCATGATTTACACCAGTGCCACCGTGCTCTCCTTTCACCCCGAGTTAAAATGATTGAAGTAGTGCACGGAGTGGACACATAGTCCTACAGATAAAACCGGCTCTTTGAGGGTGACCAAACTGCTGATGCGGCCCCCGATGAATTTGAGTTTGACACCCCTGCTCTACAGTGTCCGGGACATTCAGGGAACATCTGCAGTATCTCTTGTTTCTGGGAATATTCTGATATCTGCCCCTGACAAATGCCGAGGGAAAGATATTCAGTCGGGCCAGCATAAATGCCCTACGTTGGGCTGGTATTATTAGTTTAGTAACATAGTTGACCCTGCTATCTAAGATATTTAAATCATAGAATATGGGAGAGCAAATTTTATTTACAGCTGCCGCAATATTTTGTCTCTCAACATCCTTTAGTCTAATTAGGATATTGTGAAAGATATGTTGCTCGCTTGAATTTTACAAGGGCTCCAGCTCGATGCCTATCGATCTGATTTTATTTTCTAGTAGTTGGTACCATCTAGATTTATAGGAGTCCTTGAGCAGGTCAGAGAGCAGGCTTGATGGTGGACAAAATCTATATGGTGTTCTTTTGTAATCTCCGCTCCTAGAGTACCTAATAAAAAGGCTTCTGGTTTTTTAACGAAGGTTACTCTAAACATTATTTTTTCATTTCATTACAAATCATTTCCCTTTTTTTTTAACCTTTCTATATTCCCACCACATATGCTAAAACGTACCCTCTGTTTCTTTACATTTCCAGCACTTATTAGAACTTGTTCTTTATACATTTTTGCTTAAAAAAATTATTAAGAATTTATAGGATTTTCCAATTAAAAAACCAATTAAAAACAATACAATACAATACATGGTCAAATACTCCAGACTCCCCCCTCTCCCACCGAGGGGAGCAACAAATACAATACCCCCCTCTCACAGAGGTAACAAAAATCATTTCACATTTAACCACATATTTTCCAAATCATAGCATGGAACTGACCCTCTTCCTAGGTCAGTTAAATAAATTTCCATTATTGCTTCTTACAGTGACTTCCTCATTCCCCCCCTTACTGATTTCCAAATTATCACATAATTCCAGATTTTTTTAACTTTAACTCTAATTTAAAATCCATCTCATCATTTTTTCTATTTAACGTTTATCTACTTCCGCCTCATAATACTTCTATATTTTCTCATTGTCTTAACCATTTTTTTCCATATTACTCATACTCCTCCCTCCCTTGTGGTCCCAGAATTTGTCTTTCAAAGCATTATCTGTTATCGCAGTGTCCATATCCAATTGTCATAACCATAGTAAGAAACTTCCGGAGCAGCGCTCTTAGCAGATGGGTGGAGGACTGCGCTCCTGCTATCTCGAGGCAGTCCTGTGTCGGAGTGGAAGAAAGGGGGCGGCTGGAGATGTAAGTTTCCCCCGAAAAACCCCAGGGGGGGGGATCCTGGGGACAAGGCTCACAGCAGTGCATAAAAGGGGTTTTCTGAAAATCCCAGAATGCAAACAGGGAGAGAACAAGAACTGGGAAAACCCCTGCGTTAAAGAGCAAACCTCCCCCCGACACAAACGTCTCAGAAACCCGGCAAGAAAGCGCTGAGCTTCCCACAAACATAAATCTGAAACTTGATACGCTCCTTCCAGCTCAGTGGGAGATAAACCTTAAATTAACTAAAGAGCTTCTACTAGATAGTAAGAAGCTAATTGGAAGGAAGGAGCAATTGAAAATCTGCACAAAGATAACAGAATAGAAAGCTAAAAATAAAGGGAACGTCCCATGCAGTACTGAAAAAGTCTGTTTATATCTTCACAAAGGGGAAATAAAGTGCATTTTAAACTTACCGGAAAGGAAAATTTAGGACGCCGAAGAAACGTTCGTTAGGCGTCTGCAGGAGGCAGGAGCAGTGGATAAAGTCTCAGAGGGGCAGAGAAGAGGACAGAGAGAAGGCTTGAGTGCTTGGAAATTTGCGGAGGCTGGAAGGGGCTGTTTGGCCAAGAGGAAAGAGGCTAGAAGGCTGATGACTCAGCAAAGAGAAGGGCAGCCATAGTGGAAGAAAAAGGCAACTCTCAGGAGGAAAAAGAAATCAAAGAGGCTACAAAGAACTAAAGAGAGAAGAGAGCCCATTGGGAGTTGGAGAGGAGAGAAAAGAGAAGGGTGACACCTAGAGGGAAGAGACAAAACAAAATAGAGGATATCAAGCGTCATCTATAGGGCAGCCAAGAAATCTCACCCAGTTTTGAATCCAAAGAGATGAATGCACATTAAAGGAAGGAAGGGAAATTCCCAAGAATAGAATAAAGCGCTTAGATATAAATTAAGTGATCCGTGAGAAAGGATAATTGAGAGATAGATTAACAAATGAGTTCAAGAAAAAACCTAACAACATCAGGTGCGGCAGCTGCACATAATCAAGCCAGGAGAACATCAATAATGGAAAATGAAGGCATGACTGACACAAAGGAACTGCTACAAGCACTGGAAAGAATGGAAAAGAACCTAGGAGATAAGATAAACACTCTTGATGGGAATATCAAGACATTAGATGGAAAGGTTGAAAATATGGGCAATAAAATAGAAAAAAACTCAACGCTGATAGTGGAGTTGACGGAGCAAATGAACCAGGTTGCAGTCAAGAGCAAAGAGATGGAAAAAGTGGTACTAGAAGTAAAGAACAAAGTGCAAAAGCAGGAAGACGCCACGAAAAAAATGCAGATGGAACAGAAAGAAATGAAGAGAGTGCAAGAAAGATGCAGAAATGAAATGGAGGAATTGAGGAAAATTCAAGAAGAGATCTTGGATGCTATTGCCGTATCAGAGATGAGGCAGAAAGAAATGACGATCCGCCTCAAAGGAATTAAAGAGAGTAAAGAAGACATTACAATGATAGTGAGGAAGGAATTGGCCAATTGGAGGAGGAGGAATTAATATTGGACATTGATAAGATATTCCGGATCAGAAATAGTAAAGGGAAAAATAAGAAAGGACCTGGAGACTGTTTGATGTTTCTGAATTCCAGGCGACTGAGAGATAAAATTTTAATGACTTGTTGGACTAACCCATTATGTATTGAAGGTAAAGTGATTGAAATTGTGAAAGAAATTCCAACACGCCTGTTGAAAAAGAGAGGAAACTACAGGTTTCTGTCTTCAGCGCTAAAGAAAAAATATATTCCGTTTAGGTGGGAATTTCCCGAAGGACTGACCTTCACATATAAGGGAAGAAAGAGAACTTTTAAATCGGTGGAAGAGACAACAGGTTTTTGGAAGAAACACTGGGAGGAGTTGGAGGGAGAAAAGCCTCAAGAAGTGAGAGACGAGTAACTCAAGCTGGATTCTAAAATTTAATCTCTCTTTTTTTCTTTTTTCTTTTTTTTAATTCTTGCATTTTTTATCTTTTGCTTTCTTGGCGGGAACCTGATCTTGGTTCCTCTTTTCCTCTTCTTTTTCAACCGCCTGTTTGCTGTTTAGGTGGTCTTTGTGTAAGAGTGAGTTAGAAATTTTGAATACGATTAAAGTAGAAAATCTGAACTTGATGGATCTTAAGTGTATATCATGGAATATAAATGGTCTAAATAGTAAATTGAAGAGGAATAAGGTAGAATGTGTATTGAGAAAAGGGAAATGGGATGTTATGTGCCTACAAGAGACTCATATTTCAAAAGATCATTTAAGGGTCTTAGAAAATAAAAAGTTGGGACTGGAATTCACAGCATCGGCAGCAGAAAAGAAGAGAGGGGTGGTAATTTATGTAAAGCCCAAATTAAATCCCCAATTAATCTTCCAAGATGAGGAAAGGAGAGTGGTGGGGGTAGAAATCCAGGTTATGCAAGAAAAGATATTGTTGATAGGAGTCTACGCACCAAATAATAATAAAGTGGAATTTTATAGAAAATTAGAGGAGAAGTTATGGGAATTTGAAAATGATAACATGATATTAATGGGAGACCTAAATGGTGTGACTTCTATTGTACTGGATAGAACTGAAAGAGCAGAGGTAACAAGTTCAGGAAAACTCCCATTGTCCTTTTTCCAATTGATTGAAAATTTAGACCTGTATGATACCTGGCGATTGAAACATCCCACAGAGAGAGACGTCACATACTTTTCGGAAGCAAAAAAATCCGGGGGGAGAATAGATTCCATTTGGATATCTAAAAGACCGACTTTAAAATTGGTAAATGCAGAAATCTTGAACAAATCTGTTTCAGATCATAACCCGGTTATGATGAGGATGAAACTTAACAAACAAACTAAAGGGAGATGGAGACTGAATGACGATATCTGGAGAGATGTGCAAAATGTGGAAAGTGTAAAAGGGAAAATGAAAGAATTTTTTGAGCTAAATGAAAAAGAAGGTACTGAGGGGAAAATAGTATGGGACGCGAGTAAGGCTTTCCTGAGAGGGATTGGAATGCAATTAATGGGAAAAATAAAGAGGGAAAAAGAAAAAAGTGTTACAGAAATTAATAAACAGATTAGGAAGATTGAAAAAGAGATAGTTCAAAACCCAAAAAACGAGGAGTTAGTGCAAAGCCTGAAAATTCTACAATCACATCTGGCGAGTCAAATTAACAAAGAGGTTGAAAATAAGATAAAATGGACTAAACAAAAATATTTTGAAGCAGCAAACAAGCCTGGGAAAATGTTATCATGGCTAACAAAGGAAAAATCAGCTGAAAGAGTGATAAATAAGATTGTAGAGGAAGGAAAGGAGATATCGGGCCCCGAACAAATAAAAGAGAAATTTAGGAAATTTTATAAAAAATTATATGAATCGGAACACAAAGAAGAAGATAAAATTAAAAAATAAATAGAAGAAAACAAAATTCCAAAGATGGAAGGGGTGGAATTTAATAACTTAAACCGAGAGATAGAGATAGAGGAAATAAGAAATGTTATAAAGAAAATGAAAGTGGGAAAATCACCCGGCCCTGGTGGAATAACAATAAGTTACTATAAGAAAGTGGAAGATTTAATAAGCCCTAAACTTAAAAAATCATGAATGATGTATTAACAAAAGGAACAATACCAGATTCGTGGCATGAGGCGATAATAACTTTACTACCTAAACCCGGGACAGATCAAAGAGAGATTAAAAACTATAGACCAATTTCTTTATTAAACGTTGATTATAAGATCTTTGCGGGGGTAATGGCGAACAGGCTGAAACAATATTTGAATAAAATAATAGGTACTGATCAGAACGGTTTTCTCCCAGGTAGACAGATTAAAAACAACAGAAGAATAGTGATTGACTTGATAGAATATATTGAAATGAAACCTAGTAAAAAAGTGGCCCTCTTTCTAGTGGATGCTGAAAAAGCTTTCGATAGTGTAGACTGGAATTTTATGAAATGTGCCATGGAAATTATGGAAATAAAAGGAAATTTTCTGACAGGGATTAAAGCTATATATGAAAACCAAAAAGCCCGATTAATAATTAATAATGAAATTACAGAAGAATTTGAGATAGAAAGAGGTACGAGGCAAGGTTGCCCACTGTCCCCACTATTATTTATAGCCGCATTAGAACCATTTATTTGTGCAATAAGAAAAGAGTCTAAAATAAAAGGGATTAAGTTAGGTAAAAGAAATTATAAAATCAAAGCATATGCGGATGATGTAGTGATTAGCACAGAAGACCCTCAAGAAGGAATACAAGAAGCCTTAAATAGAATAAAAGAATTCAGAGAGGTGTCGGGATTTAAGTTGAATAAAGAAAAATCAAAACTATTAGTTAAAAACATGGGGGGGGGGAGAACAAGAGGAATTAGAAAGAGTAACAGGGCTAAAAATTGTTAGTAAAGTTAAATATCTGGGGATTTGGATTTCTAATAAAAATACTAATTTATTCAAAGATAACTATATTAGGAAATGGAAAGAGATAAAAGGAGACTTAACCAAATGGGGGAATTTAAAATTATCTATGTGGGGCAGAATATCTATGATTAAAATGGCGATCCTTCCAAAAATGCTCTTTTTGTTTCAAAATGTTCCAATTATTATAGGCACTAAATGTTTCAAAGAATGGGAGAGGGGTTTATCGAAATTTATATGGGAAGGTAAGAAACCCAGAGTCAGATTTAAATTATTAAAAGAATCAAGAGAAAGAGGAGGATTTGGAGTACCTGATCTTAGAGTTTATTTTGATTCAGCAAGCTTAGTCTGGCTAAAGGACTGGATGCTACTAAAAGATACTGAATTATTAGACCTCGAAGGATGGGATAAAATATATGGGTGGCATGGCTACCTGGGTTATGATAAAGTTAAAGTACATAGAGGGTTCAATAACCATGCAGTAAGGAAGGCTCTGATGGGCGTGTGGGAAAGAAATAAGGCCTATATTATGAATAAAACTCCTTGGTGGCTGTCACCATTAGAATCCCAGGCTGGACATAGGGGGAATATGGAAAATAATTGGTTACTATATAAAGACCTGGTGGAAAGGAAAAATGGACATCCCGAAATTAAAAAAATTGAGGAGTTAAGACAAAGAGGTATGAGCTGGCTTGAACATTATCAAATCAAAACAACATTTGATAAAGATAAAAAAATGAGGGGTTTTGAAGAAGAAGCATCGATCTGGGAGAAAGAAATATTATTTAGCAACCATAGAAATATTTCTAAAATATACAAATTGGGAACAGGAGGTTATGTAAGGAATGAAGAAAAAAGTAAAGCTATAAAGAGATGGGAACAAGATCTAGGACATGAAATAGAATATGCGAAATGGGAAAAAGTATGGGCTAAAACGATCAACTTTACAGCATGTTATTTAATCAAAGAAAATCTGATGAAAATGCACCATAGATGGTACCTATCTCCAGAAAGGTTAGCTAAAATAAACAAAAACAATCAAAACAAATGTTGGAAATGTCAAAAAGAAAAAGGATCCTTCTATCATATGTGGTGGGTATGCCCAGAAATTGTAAAATACTGGAACATGGTGCATGAAGAATTGAAAAAAATATTTAAGATCAATATTAATAAGACCCCTGAAGCATATTTACTAGGGATATTAAATGAGGAGATACCGAAGGATAAAACCACTGTCTATTTATACGCCACGGCCGCGGCAAGAACAGTGCTGGCAAGATATTGGAAAGAGAAACTTGTACCCTCCCGGGAAGAATGGCTCTGTACAGTATGTGAATATTTAGAACTGGCAAAATTAACACATACAGTAAGAGGTAAACCTAGAAGTTTAGTTAAAAATGAGTGGGAATGTTTGAACGAATACCTTAAAAAACAAGGATCAAAATCGACAATCTGGTTAAGTTTAGAGTGAAAGAAATTTGTGAAGAAAGGAAAGAAAGTAGGAAGAGTTATTTTGAATTAAAATTAAGAAAGATGAAAGATAGGAAAAAGATTTAAAACAGACGGAACGATGAATCTGAAGCAAAGTACTGTATGGAAGGTGGAAGTCACTGTATAGACTATTTGTATAGATTATTTGTGTAGAATTGTAGCAATGCAGGGAGGAATATAGGAAAGGAAAAAAGTTGAATAATGTGTAATTAGAATTAACTATTGTTTTTTGTTTCCTCTGCTTGTGTCTCTCTTGCATTGGTAGAAGCTACTTACGTGACTATACACTTAGTCTTACCCTTTTTTTCCTTCTCTTTTTTCTATATATTTTTTTTCTTTTCTCCTTTTCAACTTTTTGTGGTTTCTATTTTTGTTGTTTTTGTTTGTTTGTTTGTTTGTTTTTTATCTTTTGTGGTTGTTGTTATTCCTCTGTATTTGTACCTATGAAAGGTTTTGAAATTTGTTGTGAAATTGTTAAATCTAATTAAAGTTCAAAAAAAGAAAGAAAGAAAAAAGAAACCATTTCGTTTTAAATTCAGATATTTTACCCTATACCTTCCCTTTCAAATAACCCACCCCATGAGTCAAAAATAACAAAGTCCTGTAACTGTCCATCTAGTCGCAGACCTGTAGTCTTTTCACAATCCAATGGCAACTAGATCCAATCTTTAACATTGTCACAATCTGTAGTGGAAACTCGCGGAAGATCTTTGTAATCACGAGGAGTCAGGTTGCATATCCTATTCCCTTTTCCTCCTCTAATTAGCAAAGTAAAGTTGCTTGTGAGGAAGATGCAATTAGTTGAGAACACCTTCAGCTGCCAATGACCTTAGCCAAGCCACACTCAGGTGCCTGATTCCCTGACCATTCGGGAATGGTACCTGATAGCCAGGTGAAAACAATCAAACTTAAGTCAGCTATATAAACGAAGGAATGGAAGGGACTGATTGGGCTTCGCCACAGACCAGGTACCGGGTGCTGTGGGTTTCCTGGTGTGAGGGATCTCTCCCGCTGCTCTCTTGGGGCCCCGGGCGGCAGAAGAGGAGATTTGTGCTTGGGCTTTTATCAGGTACGCTACATTTGTCTGATTGTATCTAGAAAATTAAAGCATATTTTGGTTCTTCTTCCATCTGTGTGTTTCATTGGATCCAGATTCCAAAAAAAGAACCCTGCCCCTTGGCAGAACATTTGGCGCTGTGAGCAGGATCTGGAGACAATGCCCTGGTGGAAGAAGAAAAGCCCTAGGCAGGAGGATGGCCAGAGCCACATCCCTGGTTGGCCCAGCACTAGTGCTTGGGCACCAGTGGCTCAAATTTTGAACCAGTTGACCCCACCAGTGTCATGGGATGCTGAGATGGCTGGGTTTGGAGGTGCTACCCCTATGGCTGTGTCTAAGTGTTTGCAGCTAATGGGGATAGAGAAAGGTGCGGGGCAGAAGACAGTGGGGGGGCTTGGATGGGTCCTACTCACTGCGCTCCGGAGTGTTTGGGAGCAATTAGAAGCCTCTCAGAGGAAGGTACAGCAGCAATTAGAGGACATCGCTGCTTTAAAGGACCAGCAGGCAATTCTTAAGGAGGTGCTAGAAAGCGCTCGGGGGAGGGAAGAACTGGCTAAGGAGCGGGCTGCCACTATGGCTATTCGCTTCGCTAAAATGAAACACCCAAAGCGGGTAAGAAAGAAGTGTATCCCTAACCCTCGGAAGGTTAGAGCCCTCATTGCTTCCCGGGAATGGGACCCCAAGACATGGAGTGGGGACATTTGGGATTCTAGTGATGAGGAGTCAGAATGGACAGAGGGAGAAGATGAGGGGAATGAAGAGGAATGGGTTGCTGAGGCACGTCCTCTAGTGACCAACAAGAGTAAGGGGCCGCCAGGTAACCCACAAGCGGCCCAGGCCACCCGGATAGTACGGGATTACACTCAGCAGGAGTTGGCGGAAATGGCGAAGACAAACAGGCAAAAACCCGGGGAGGGGTTGAGCCAATGGCTGGTTAGGTTGTGGGACCAGGGAACTACCAGTCTTTACTTGACGGGGGAGGAGTTGGTAAAATTGGGAACCCTATCTCGTGATACATTGGTTAATCAGTTTTTGCGCATGCCTAATTTGGGTGCAACAGGTTCCCTATTTCAGTGGTGTGTAGAGGCTGTATACGCCAGATACCCCGCCCCAATGGATTGGGAAGAACAGCCAGGCCCCTGGCAAACCATTGAGGAAGCCATAGAACAGCTGCGTGGCATGGCTTTGCAGGCTGGGATCTATCAGCAAGGGTTCCAGGGACCAGAGAGTCAGCGTCTCACTGCCGGTATGAGGGCGCGGCTGTTAAAGGGCGCACCCTCACATATGCGTGGCCCATTGTTAGCGCTGCTGGGCCCCGCCCAAGGGAGACCTGTTGGTGAAGTTGTTCTCTTGATAGGACAATTAGGGGAGGCAGAGAGAGAAAATGTCGCTAAACCCCGCGCCCGAATAGCCCAGGAGAAGGGAAAATCAGGGACTGATAAGAAGTCCTTCACCAGGACAGATAAAACATCCTCCACCCCTAAGGTGACGAGGAAGCAGATGTTTTTGGAATTATTGGAAGCAGGGGTTCGCAAGGAAGATATAGATGGCGTTCCCACTGCAGAAATGTACAACTTGTGGAAGCAAAAATGTGCAGGGAAAATTAAAAAGGAGGGGACTGGCCCCCGGGTCAGGGGCACGGTTACGCCGACTGCCCCACCCCCAGAGTCACTGTACCCCTCTTTGTCAGAACATAGGTGGGAAATACCCCAACCTACTGAATAGGGGTGTGGCAGGGCTCCAGCGGTGAGGCCAATAAAGACGGCTATCCCTGGGGACCCGCGCCCACACATTCCCTTAACCATTCATTGGTCCAAAGCAAATGTGCAGCGAGTGTTAGCTCTCATGGATACTGGAGCTGAGGTCACTCTGATACATGGTAATCCGGCAAAACATAAGGGAGAGATTGTATATATTAACGCGTATGGGGATGGGGAAGAACTCACCACCCGAGTAAGACTGCGTGTGGCCTTGGGGGATTCACTCCCCTTTTGGGCAAGGGTCTACATATCCCATGTACCAGAGTACATCATTGGGATAGACCTGTTGCAAGGTCGGGAGTTTTATACCCCGCTAGGGAGATACGTTTTTGGGGTCAGGGCGATCACAGTAGGTAGGGCCAAGTGGACCCCACTCAAGATACCACCACCTGCCAAGCCTGTAAATGTTAAACAATATCGGCTTCCAGGGGGCCATGAAGAAATATCTCGTACAATCCAAGGGCTCCTTGAGGTGGGGATATTAAGGCCGGCTGTGTCTCCCTTTAACGCCCCCGTGTGGCCAGTGAAAAAGCCTGACGGTACATGGAGGATGACGGTAGATTATCGTCAGCTGAACAAACATGCCCCGCCCCTGGCCGTAGCTGTACCTGATATGGTAACTTTGTTAGAACATATTGAGAAGAACGCCGGGGTGTGGCATGCGGTAATTGACTTAGCAAATGCCTTCTTCTCTATCCCAATTGATGCAGAATCGCAAGATCAGTTTGCTTTTACATGGGAGGGAAGACAGTATACTTTCCAAGTCTTACCGCAAGGGTATTTGCATAGTCCCACCTTATGTCATGGGCTAGTGGCTAGGGACCTGCAGCAGATTACACTGAGCCTAGCCCTGTTTTTAGCCCACTACATTGATGATGTCTTTATGTCGGGACCCACGGAAGAAGATGTGCAGCAAGGGTTAATAACAGTGATTGACCATATGCGGTCCCGAGGGTGGGAGATCAACCCCAAGAAAATTCAGGGCCCTGCTCAGCAGGTACAATTCCTAGGGGTGGTGTGGGCTGGACCAGTGAGGCATATCCCTGAAAAGGTTCTGAATGTAATCGCTACCCTCCAGGCTCCTACGTCCAAAATCGAAGCCCAGCGGCTGGTAGGACTGATGGGGTACTGGAGACAGCATATACCACATCTAGCCCAGATACTAAGACCCATGTATAACGTGACACGAAAGAAGGCTCAGTTTGAATGGGGGGAGCTGCAGGAGAAAGCTCTGTCTGATGCCAAAGCGGCCGTGGCAGCTGCTATGCCTTTAGGTCCTTACCTTAAAGGGCAACCATTTGAGTTACAAGTCTCTGCAAATAAGGAAGTTGCAGTCTGGAGCTTGTGGCAGAAAAGCCTGCAGGGGAAGCGCGTCCCCCTAGGATTTTGGTCTCGTAAATTGCCCACCGTTCAGTACACCCCTTTTGAAAAGCAGCTTTTAGCATGCTATTGGGCCTTGGTTGAAACTGCTAGGCTAACTGGATCCGACCCTGTTGTATTACGACCAGCCATTCCTATCATGGCTTGGGTGAATAATAATTCTACCAGTCCCAGGGTAGGGAGAGCTCAACAATCTTCCCTTATAAAGTGGAAGTGGTATATTGCAGAAAGAGCTAGACCTGGTTCTCATGGGGTGAGCGCACTGCAGGAGCAAGTGTTGGCTGTGACTCCTACAGGTGAAGAAATCCAAGAAATTCCTAGCTTAGAACTTAAAGATTCCCCAGCACAGGAAGCTCCCCCGTATGAGCAGGTTACTCATGACGAAGTCTGGTTCACCGATGGCTCCGCCCGTTACCAGGGAAATGAGCGAGTCTGGCGTGCCGCCGCTTTAAATCCTCGAAAACAAATTACTCTGACCAGAGGAGGAAAAGGGAAGTCCAGCCAATATGCTGAGTTAATGGCTGTATTAATGGTCATGGAACATGCAATTGAGCAAGGAGGGGATGTTGTATATATCTATACTGATTCTTGGGCTGTGTTTAAAGGGCTGACTGTATGGTTTCCAAAGTGGAAACAGGATGGCTTTTGCATCCACAACCGACCATTGTGGGGGCAGGACCTCTGGATAAAACTGGATCAAATGCTCTCAAAAGTACAAATGCACATTGGACATGTAGATGGACATACAACAGGGACACCTGTTGCCCTGTACAATCAGGCTGCTGATCGGTTAGCAAGAGTACGGACAGCTACTCCAGAAGACGAAGAAGAAGAGTTATTGGTATTAGCACGCTGGGCGCATGTCAAGGCAGGGCATCTGGGGGCCAAAGCCACCAAAGAATGGGCCATCAAGAGAGGCATTCCATGTTCAGTGAGTGCCGCTGCCACAGTGGTTGCTAATTGTCAAGTGTGCTCCCAGGTGAGACAGATGCCTCTGTCTAAGACACCCATGGGAAAATTACATCGGGGAAGTGGTCCTGGGCAAATATGGCAGATTGATTATATAGGACCCTTACCCAAATGTGGACGTTGGCAGTATGCATTAACCATGGTAGACACCTTTTCAGGGTATCTTTTGACTTACCCCTGCGCACGAGCGAACCAGCAGAACACCATAAAGGGGTTGGAGATGTTAATACGGAGGTATGGAGCGCCCCTTCAGGTACAGAGTGACAATGGGAGTCATTTTGCAGGGGGGGAGGTAAAAGATTGGGCAAATGAATGGAATATCCAGTGGATATATCATATTCCTCACCACCCACAGGCTTCTGGGTTGGTAGAACGGCTAAATGGGTTATTAAAGCAAAAGCTTAAACAGTTGACCCCCACCCATACCCTGAAGGGGTGGGGTAAAGTTCTAGATCAGGCGGAATTTGAACTAAATAGCCGTCCAATATGCGCTGGCCAAACACCATTGCAACGAATGATAAGTTTGCCAGCGCCAGCACCAGTGGAGTACCTAAAGGTTTGGAAACTCCAACCTTATGGCCAGCCACCCCTCCGAGCGACGCCCGATAGTGCTGGGGCTGACCTCATAACCCCTAAGGATGTGGTGGTTCCGGCCGGAGGGCAGGTACTAGTACCCTTGGGGATTGGGGTCACCGTTCCCCATGGAACCTATGGGCGCATCGCACCTCAATCCAGCCTAGCTTTAAAAGGCTTGCAGGTTCTAGGAGGGGTGGTGGACGCCGACTACCAAGGAGAAATAAAGGTGCTCCTCCATAATGTCAGCACTCAAGATGCATCTCTGCTAACAGGACAACGAATAGCGCAACTCATTTGCGAGCGTATCAGTGTACCCGATATTCAGGAAGCACCAGGTCCACCTCCATCTACTGTCAGGAGGAGAGGAGAGTTTGGATCTACAGATACCACTCTCACCTCTGGACAGAAGGTATGGGTGGTATACCCCGATCAGCCAAACAGACCTGGAGAGATTGTTAGTAAGGGACCTGGGGCCACCTACTGGGTGCTTTTGGAAAATGCTACTGCACCCATATGTTTAGATGCAGCCAAGCTGAAGCGGCGAGAATAATGACTCTCCTATTTCTTTGTAATACGCCATAATAATTTTCTTATTATATGCTTCTAGGACACCATGAATTGGTGGTGGTGGGTAATAGTCTGCCTCTGTGCGCACATCTATGATCAATCGAATCCTCCTGAGTTGAACACGACTACGCTGCTGCTGTGTGAACAACCAGCGCTGTCTCAAAGGCGATGGCTCCCCGGCATCCATGGCAGATGTATGAATGTGACTGGACAGGGGACATGGATGATGTCTGGCAAACGACTGTACTTCTCCATCCCATGGACATATGATAATTTTATGCTGTCATGGTCCATTACATGGAATACAACGGATAACGCAGGGGAGTTGGCGGGATAAAGATTCCGGAGGACAGATTGAGGGGGGATCATATAGATAGTCATGAGTATAGTTTTTTCTTTGTAAATTTGATTAAAGGAATGATGTTAAAAATTAAACATGAGGGAGCAGAGTTAGTGCGAGTGATGCGAGATGTTGGGGATCTCACTGTGCATCATTGGTGGGACATATTCTCCGGATGGAGTCCCACCATGACCAATATTTTGAACCTGGCCTTGCATCCGGTTATCATTGTTTTGGTGATTATATGTATTTCCATGATCTTCACTTGTTTTTTGTTTGTTAAAATTAAGCAACTGTATGCAAAGGTGCAACCTATGTGGACTATACTCAATCAAATGACACCGAGGATGAAAAGGAAATAGGATATGTCAAGGGGTGGAGTGTAGTGGAAACTCGCGGAAGATCTTTGTAATCACGAGGAGTCAGGTTGCATATCCTATTCCCTTTTCCTCCTCTAATTAGCAAAGTAAAGTTGCTTGTGAGGAAGATGCAATTAGTTGAGAACACCTTCAGCTGCCAATGACCTTAGCCAAGCCACACTCAGGTGCCTGATTCCCTGACCATTCGGGAATGGTACCTGATAGCCAGGTGAAAACAATCAAACTTAAGTCAGCTATATAAACGAAGGAATGGAAGGGACTGATTGGGCTTCGCCACAGACCAGGTACCGGGTGCTGTGGGTTTCCTGGTGTGAGGGATCTCTCCCGCTGCTCTCTTGGGGCCCCGGGCGGCAGAAGAGGAGATTTGTGCTTGGGCTTTTATCAGGTACGCTACATTTGTCTGATTGTATCTAGAAAATTAAAGCATATTTTGGTTCTTCTTCCATCTGTGTGTTTCATTGGATCCAGATTCCAAAAAAAGAACCCTGCCCCTTGGCAGAACACAATCCTCTTGTATAAGAATTCCATTTGGTATGTCCTGATCCAATTCCTCTTTTTCAGCATTGTCGATACTCCCTTCTTCCTTTTCCTTCTGTTCTGGTATAAAATCCTCCAAATTATTCTCAGTCTCAGTCTCCAATTCTTTGTGTGAAATTGACTTCAATCCTTCTGCCAATTGCCCAATGCTGTTGATTCCCACGGCTACTTGCTGCAAAAGTTCCAAGGCTTGTTTTACAAACTGCGAGGACCGTTTTCCCTTTGTCATCTCAAGGTCGAGTTTCAACTTGCTAGTCACAACAATTTATTTCTTGCTGTGTAGGTCCTTACTGCGTTAGTAAGCCATTTTTTAAAAATATGATTTATAGTATCCACACCATCTGGACCTCCAGGAAGCAGGAAAATACATCCAAACCACTTTTCAAACTAAAAACACCCATACAGAAAGTTTCTTTGTTTCAATCACATTGACACTAGCTTCAGCTACAAAGTCGCACTGTCTCTTAATCTTCAGTAGAGAGGGATTGACTTCCGTTTTTAGAATCCCCTGCAAAGCCAAATCAAATTACTCACAGTTTTATCTTCAGATTTGTCCATTTTTTTCTTTACTTGGAAGAATTGAAACGCTGTAGCCCCTCAGTACCGCAGCTTCACGCAGGCAGGGAAAGCGGTATGTCCGATGCGCCGGGGCTCCACTCCCTCACTCTCGGGGGCTCAAAACAGAGCCTTACCGTGGAGGGAGGAGCACCCACCGGACGACCAAGCCCCCAAAACTCTCGATTTGGGGTTCTTTGGGGGTCTTCTGCGCTGTAGAAGACACCCCGTCCCTGCCGCGCTCAGGTTTGCTCAGCCGAGCAAAACCTGCGACTGATGGCGGCTCCGCGCTCAACCAGAAGCCTACATTTTTGCTAATTTAACTGGGGTTAAATACCACCGATACATCATTTTCATGTAGTTCTCTTTCAGTAGTACTCACTACGCAAATGATGACATCAACGAAACAAAGCACTAGGGTCTGCTCCTGGCCGGATCCCGCCAGGTAAAGACAACTGTCAGCAAGACTCCTCTGGAATCCCATGTTTTCCAGAGCTGAATTTAAACATGAATTCCAGTTCCTGGCTGACTGCTTCAGACCATAGATGGATTTGTGTAATCTCCAAACAACACCTTGGCTCATCGCCCTCAAACCCCGGTGGAGGTTGCATGTACAGAACCTCTGCCAAAGGCGAGTTCAGATAAGCTACATCCACATGAAACTGATGGACCATAAAACCCCTCTGGGCTGCAACAGCTAACAGTAAGCGTAGAGATTCACTCCTAGAGGTTGGAGCATACAACTCGGTGTAATGCAACCTTTTCCTCTGTGTGAAACCTCTGGCAACTAACCTAGCTTTGTACTGAGGTTCTCCAGTTGCTGTGGGTTTAAGCCTAAACACCCAGCGACTGCCCACAGCGCACTCGCCAGCGGGCAGCGTCACTGTGGAGAACACCTTCAGCTTTTTCATGGAGTCTAACTCCTTCTCCATTGCATCGTACCATCTGTTGGCCTCAGCCTCAGGCAATTGTTGAACTTCCTCGAAGCTCTCTGGCTCACACTGAGCCAAACAAGCCCACACACTAGTGGCTTGGTATCTGTCAGGTGGTATCCCTTTCGTGGTCCTCTCGGACCTGCGAAGCACTTGCGCGGGAACCCCCTCTGACCCTGATGTGCTCGCACCAGGCTGTGTGTCACTAGCCTCAGGAGACCCATTGCGCGATCTGCTGCGCTTGCTGCGGGCTCCTGGATCACTGTCAGGAGTAGACCTGCTACGCTTGACCTGTCTCCCAGCTCGAAACTTTGGAGACGTGGGAGAAGTCTTGGGCACTCACTTAGGAATAGCCCCTTGACGTGCTGCACTCTGGCCATGGCCGGGAACCTGGCCCGAGCCAACAGCAGGACCTGGTGCTGCAGCACCACCACCACCACCTGGGGCTGGTCCACCTGGACCACCACCAGCAGCGGCTGGTGCACCTGCCTGACCGGCATCCTCAGGACCTTCCAGGATGTCCGAAAGAACCTCAGGATTGCCATGGATGCGTTTCCATCCTTGTTGCTCACAGAACTCAGCACTGTTGCTGAGCACAACTTGTGTCTGACCGCCTTCTGGGTACACGAATCTCCAAGATTTGGACCCTGGTTCATATCCCACAAAGATCATCTTCTGGGACCGTGGACCACCCTTCCTGCGTTTTGACTTGGGAAGGACCACATTGGCTTCACAACCAAACGTACGCAAGAAGTGGACCTTGGGCTTCTTACCGTGCAACAAAAAGGGTGTGTCCCCTACCACGGAATTGAAGACCCTATTCTGACAAAAACTGGCACAGCGCCAAGCTTCAGCCCAATACTTCAACGGAAGATTGGCATCATAAAGCATCGCAGAAACTGCCTCCTGCAACATCTGATTCTTCCTCTCGGTAATCCCGTTACCCTGAGGAGAATTCGGAGCTGTCAACCTGTGTTTGATCCCTCTCTGACGGAAAAAAATCTGCAGCGGTGTGCATGTAAATTCTGTCCCTCTGTCGGACTGAAAACAGTGCACCCTGCAGGAAAAATCTAGCTCAACAGCTAAAATCCACTCTTTGATCAAATTGGCCGCCTCCCCCTTGTGTTTGAGAGGCAGGCACCAGTTCATCCTCGTGTGGTCATCAGTCAGAGACAAAATGAATCTGGCTCCGCCCAGACTAGGGACTGACATTGGTCCACAGAGATCCACATGAATTAAAGCAAAAGCCCTGGTGGTAACTCTGTCAGACTTTGGGTATTGGCATGAGGTCACTTTGGCCTGTTTACAAGCTCTGCAGTCCAAAAAATCTCCCAGGACATTCTATAAAAGATCTCAAAGTAGCTGTCTTAATACAAAGAAATTTCAGAAATAGACTGGAAAGAGAAGTGGCTGAATTGCAACTAATCACCAAACTTAAAACCATGGAGAAACCTGGTTTGAACAAAGACATTGGATTCTTATCTCATTATACATAACAAAGCCATCTTTAGCCATCTCACCCCTTGCCTTTCCCTGCAAGACTAATTGCAGCCGTTTAGAGTCGTCAACAGGTTTTCCACACTTATCAGCCTATCACCCATTCCCACCACCCTTCTGAGTAATACCCCTCCCCACTCCCCCACTATATTTAAGGATCTGGTGACTTCTGTTTCAGTGTATCTGAAGAAGTGTGCATGCACACGAAAGCTCATACCAGGAACAAACTCAGTTGGTCTCTAAGGTGCTACTAGAAAGAATTTTCGATTTTGTTTAGTCCAAAAAAGGTTGAGCATGGCAACATTTTGCACCCATCAGTGTTGCCTGGAACCTTCTGGGTATACTGCCAATTACAGTGCCCCATTCTCCTGTGCCACAAATGAATGCATTTGTCATGCTGGGGTATGTTCGCACACTGTGCCTGAGCTGTGTCTGAGAAGCTGTTACCTGTTTCGAAGATAAAGAGCCCATTCCCATCACACTTGACACTAACCAATAGCTCACCCCCCTTCTTTCCGATGGTGCACTGGTCATCTTCAAAATGAACCCTAAAACCATCCTTCAGGAGAGAAGATACAGACAATAAATTACATTTCATGCCTGATAACACAAACACTTGTACATGGGTTTGCAAAAAGTCTAGGAAGACTGTCGCTTGCATCTCCAATCTTCTCCTGGTCCCATCAGCAAGATGCACCATTTTGCCATCAGAAATGGGACTGCAGTTCCCAACTTGTCCACCAGGGGTCGCCATTAAATGGTGTGTCGCTCCACTGTCAACCAACCAGCATTGCCTAGCAACTGGCAAGTCCCGGACTGTTGCCAAGGCAGCTGAAAGTTGACTTGAACCAGCTCCACCTCTGCCCCCACCTCTGCTTCCTCTTCTTGAAGTCCCACGCTTTGCAGAAGCCCTTATCTGGTTTCCCTGGGCAACGGCCTTGGGACACTGGTGACGTAGGCGGGATAAAGAATTGCAAAGATTACATCGCCTCACAGCTCCGTAGGCCTGGACTGTGGAAGATTCCTCTGTTGACTGTCTGCTTCTGGCTGCACCCCCACTCCTGGGGAAATGGCACTCTGCCTCAGCAGATTTGCTCTTCTCCTTCAGCCTGTGATTCTGTTCATCTATAAGTCTGCCCGAAACCAGTTCCAGAGTCAGATCTGCGGGCCTCATGGCTTCCAGAGACAGACACAAGGACCTGTAGGAACTGTCCAGCGAACTTAAAAGAGTATACACCTTTTGCTCTGGGGTTTAATTCATGCCCAACAATTGAAGTTGGTGGAACTTTGCTATCAACTCTGTGATGTGTTCCTGCATTGACTTTCCAGGTTCTAGCCTCAGCTCATATAGAGACCTGGTGAGCGAAATTTGAGCTCCAGCTGTTGGTCTTAAGTAAACTCTCCTTAAAATCCCCCAAATAGCAAAGGCTGTTCCTTGCCCTGCAATCAATGGCAATTGAGAGGGTTCCAAAGGCATTCTAAGCACCCCTTTGGCTCTAGCATCTCTGCGCTGAGCATCCTGGGCAGCAGCGATGGCTGCAGGCCCTGCCCCCGGTCCAGCCTGAAGGGGTGCAGCCTGCGTACAGGGCCAAAGATTCCTGGCATTTAGCCAAGCTTCGGCCTGAAAACTCCACTGCAAGTAGTTGGAAGAATTCAGCCTATCAAATGGGCAACAGAAAGATTCTCCAGCTTCCGCCATGGCTTATGGCTTAAGGCTCAAAACTTCCCACTGGGAAGGCTCTTCTCTCCCCCCGGGAAGGCCCCACGTACTCACGCCGCAGCGTATCAGCAGACGTCCGGGCTCCGGAGATTGATGGCCTTTCGTTGCCAGCGAGCTCCCTGCCAGCAGGCAGAAGCTCCAGCCAGATTGCTGCCGCTTCCTCCAGCAGCCTCCGCACACAGACACTTAATTAATTGCTTAATTAAGCCAGCAATTAACTGCGTCCATAACCTGTTCATTGTTAACTCTCAAGTTAACAAAGCAGTATTCTCAGAGCTATGCAATGTTTAAAAGTTCCTGCATAGCCATGGAGTTCTTCATACTGCGTCACAGTCCAACAAACCCAGCCCAGCACTCTTTTGCTGCGCTGAGGATTCTTTTCCTTCTCATCAGCAGAGTAGCCTTTTCAGCGTTGAAGCGAAGACTGGCATTAGTGTCTGTGTTTATCTCTTCCCAATAAATCAAAGCGAGTCCGTGCTAATTAACAAGATTTATTGACTTTAAAGTTACGGGCTATCAGCCAGGAGAGAAACACTCCCATCCTGGCTGGACGCCGGAAGAGGACTGAATAACTGCGTAGTCCGTTACAAATAACACATTTGCACAGAGACACAGTTCCCGGATGTTGTGCAAACGTGCTTCTGTGATGCAAGGACGCACAGCAAAGCTTTTAACCCTAAAAGCACTCACTCTCACATTTAGATACGTTTTTCAATTTTGATCTCAATGTTGCTTTATTTTATCTAGTCTTCCTTAGTTTTAGCAACTTACCTGCTGTCTTTGAGTCTTGCGCATATATATATTTTTTTAAAAAAACTATTTCGTCCCTCCCCACACTGGTTGTTTCCCTTAGCAACCTTAATTCTTGTTTTTAGTTTACTTTCTTACAGAGCATCCCTGTATACTGCTCTCATCCAGGGTTGCTGAATATGCTCGTTTTTTGCACGCTGTGGCTCTGTTTTGCCGCACGCCATTTTATTGATCGGATTTAAAGATAAGGGGAGGGAAATCCTACCTGAGGCTTTTTACAATCGCTGCTCACTTTCAGTGGCTGCTGGCGCCATATCACCAATCATATTGGTGATTTCTGCAGTCTTTCTGTATCATTTAAAGCTTCAAATTGACTGCTGTCCTGATCTGTGGTATGGCAGAAGGAGTTGGGGTTATTATTCCTCAGCTGTATATTCTCCCCCCGGTTCGCAATTGCGGCAATGGTAGACTACTGGTAGACTAACGGTAGGCACTGGTAGACTGCTTCTGAACCTCCTAGTTAAGGAGTGATTCATTTATTTATTATTTACGCTTATTATTCTGTGACTTGCAATCTGTTTCCTCCTAGTCCGCTTGTGACGGCATTGGAGAGATGTATATTTGTGCCTTTCCCCATAGTCCACTGTTGTGGCATTGGAAGTGAATGCTATTCAGTCTGCCCTGTGTGGCTGCATTCAGAACAATTTAATTTATTTCCATTTATTGACTTATTATGGAGCCTATATAAGGAGCCCCTGCCTATTCCCATAGTCCACTGTTGTGGCATTGGAAGTGAACGCTACTCAGTTTGCCCTGTGTGGCTGTGTTCAGAACAATTTCATTTATTGATTTATTATGGAGCCCCTGAACCTCCTCCCAAAAATGCTAAACAAAAGCTTAAACATGTCTTACCCTCTCAGGAAAATAGACGCAATCAAGCTTCTACTTCTTTTGTTTATTCCAGAAAATATATTTCGACTGCAGTTTTATTGCAATTCAATGAGCCTGACCCTCCATAGACTTCAGTTCGTAGGAATCAGTTTGTGTGTGTTGCTATTGATTCTGCTCTGTTACTGAAAGGCAGGTTATAGAAGATATGTCTGATTCTGAACCAGAAATTTTAGGATTCACGGATGACCAAGAAACCCAGGGTGCAAAAGCATCTTTAATATCAGACTCTCAGACCAGGCCAGCCTTCTCAGCTACCCTTTCCAGCCACTTGGACAGTTGAAACAGGCAGTTGTTGCTTCCATTATCAGTGGATATACAGCCTAACACACAACCTAAAAAAATACCTCTGTGGTTAAAAAGGTAACAACCTCTCAGCGTATGGCTAAATCAACAGGGGGCTCTTCGCCCAATCCATTTACTTCTATGGGGCAAGATTTATCTGATGCTGAGGATGTAGCACCTGCTTCCCAAATATCTTTTCTAGAGTCAGAAATTGAGGCAGAGTGATAGTTCTGTCCAAGACAAATCTATTTCCACTAGATTGTTCCAGGAAGCTAATGCTTCTATTTTAAAGCACAAAATAATGCATGTATTGGGAATGCCCCCTAAACCTACCACAATGCCCGATCCTGTCTCTGAGAGTCCAGTTTCTTTGCTCATTGATAACTGCACAAAATCTAACTATATCCCAGTTCCTTCAGTGCTAAAAACAGTAGTCAAATCAGAGTTGGATTCCCCTATGCAGTCCAAAAATAATTTATATTTAGCAGGTGTCAGGAAAACCCCCTCCTCGCGGTTGACGGAGTCGCGGGAGCATTTGGAATATAGAAACCCGCATCCGCTGTTTACCAGCTCGTCCTCCCCCTCCTCCGCCGGAAGCGACCATTCCTCAAGCGGGGAAGGGGAGGTGGAGACAGGAAGGCAGTGCAGGGGCTTGGAAGGGGTCAGAGAGCCTCAGCGCCACAGGGAAAGTGGGGATCGGGGTCAGGTTCCCATGCTCCGGGGTCGGATGCAGGAAGGACGTGGAAGGGGGAGGCGGGGGTTTAGAATCCCGCGCCTCTTTTGCTGGACAAAGAACCGGAAGAGTTCATTCCTGGACTCTGCGGAGGGATGAGATGGACGTTTGAACTTTTGCTCCACTGTACATAGCTGTGCATAATAAATAACTTAGTTTTAGAAGTTCTGCGTCTTGGCGCTTTACTCATGAGCAACCACTGAACGTCCTTACAGCAGGTAAACTATATGACCTGAATCCTGACTTCATGTCATGTATTAAGACACCTACAGTACACCATCGTGTTTTACCTTTGTCAAAATCTTGTTCCTAAAGAGGGAGATGCCCAATTGAAGAATATAACTGATAGGAAGTTGGAATTTGCACTTCGTAAAATACATGCTGCAGCTGCCCTATCTATAAGGGCATCTTGCGCTGCATCTTCCTCTGCATGTGCATGCATTATGTGGCTCGAGGACCTTTTGCACTCCCTTCCCCCAAATGCCATTCGTCAATGCATAACTATTTCTAAACTTTTACAAACACAAGCCTTTACGCCAGACGCAACTATGACACACAATTTACAACTAGAGCTATAACCTCTCAAATAGCGCCACACCACACACTTCAGTTTAAGAACTGGCATGCTGATGCTGCATCCAAAGTAAACCTCTCTACTGTGTCTTTTGCTGGGGGTTAATTGTTTGTGGAAACTGCTCTCAAAGATGTCTTGATTAAGTCTAAGGATAAACACAAAATCCTAGTATCTCAGAGGGATATGTCCAGATGCTACTTTCCTTATTCACAAGCTCAATCCTTTTGTTCTTTAGAAGCCAAAATATACAGAGATTTTAGATTGTCACAGTCATTCATCATCATCATCATCATCAAAAAAAATTATTTATACCCTGCCCTTCCCTATTTAAAAACTGGGCTCAGGGTGGCTAACAACAAATATAAATCATTGATTAAAAACTACTTAAAAAGCAGCTTAAAAACAGCATAAAATACAACATACATGTAGCATTGCCAGGGCTAACTGGCCAAGTTAGTCCTGCTAGGGCCAACAAGGAAACCAGGGAAGAGTTTAAATGTGGGGTCCCAGAAAGGGTTTCTTCATAGAAAAAGGGAAAGGGGGGGGGGGAATGAAGGATCAGGCTAAATTGAAGGCCAGATGGAATAGCTCTATCTTACAGGCCCTGCAGAAGGAGATCAAGTCCTGCAGGGCCCTAGTCTCGTGGGACAGAGCATTCCACCAGGTCAGAGCCATCACTGAAAAGGCCCTGGCCCTGGCCCTGGTGGTGGATAATCTGACTTCTTTTGGGCCCGGGACCCTTAAGCTATTATTATTCGTGGACCTTATTTTTTTTTTAAAGATTTTTTTATTATTTTCCAATAAGACAAAGAATAAACACAACATAAACATAAACATAAACACAATAAAAACACAATGCATAAACACAATAAAAACAATAACAATATCAACAAGCATAAAGAAAAACATACAAACCTTAACAAACACCTGTCTTTGTACTTTTCTTGTTTCTAACTTCTCTACTAGGGGACTTCCCCTGATCCCTCCACTGCCTTCCAAAACATATATACGTTATAGGTAACTTTATGTCTTTTTCCGTTAACATTTACCATATTTCTTAATACTCTTAAGTATACTTAATCCAATATAAATCATAACTTAAACACAATATCTTAAAATATTCTTTAACAATTAAATCATTCACAAAAAGTTTCTTGTAAACAATTTAATCTAACATTAACCTGCTAAAGCCGTTCTTTGCTTAATTCTGCTCAAATATTCAGTTTTTCAGATTTAACTAGATAATCCTTAAATTTTTTTCCAGTCCTGCGACACCTTCTCCTCCCTCTGGTCTCGGATTCTAGCGGTCAGTTCTGCGAGTTCCATGTAGTCCATTAACTTCATCTGCCATTCTTCCACTGTTGGAATCTCTTCACCTTTCCAAGTTCTTGCCAGTAAGATTCTAGCCGCTGTCGTGGCATACATAAAAAATACTCTGTCCTGACTGGGTATCTCTTCATTGGTCATGCTCAAGAGAAATGCCTCTGGTTTCTTACTAAAGGTAATTTTCATTACCTTTTTAAGCTCATTATAAATCTTATCCCAGAAAGCCTTTACCCCTGGACACGACCACCACATATGAAAAAAGGTACCTTTCGAAGATTTACACTTCCAACACACATCCGACATTTTAGAATTCATCTTAGCTATCTTAACTGGTGTCAGATACCATCTATACATCATTTTCATTATATTTTCTCTTAAACTATTACATGCAGTAAATTTGATACCTTTCTGCCACAATCTCTCCCAGTCATCCATCATAATATTATGACCCACATCTTTTGCCCAATCTATCATTGTCGATTTAACCAATTCGTCTTTCGTATGCCACTCTAGCAACAAATTATACATCTTGGAAAGGTTTTTAGAGTTCGATTCGATCAGTTCTGTTTCCAGTTTTGATTTTTCCATTTGAAAACCAATTTTCTTGTCTAATTTAAATGTTTCATGAACCTGATGATATTGCAGCCAGTCGGGGACTTGACTTTTTACTTGATCATAGCTTTTCAGCTTAAATGAGTCACCTTCTTGCTGCAATATGTCCATGTATCTTAACCAACTTGCAGACATATTCGGTCTCTTATAGGCCTTGGCCTCGACTGGTGATATCCATCTAGGAGTCTTTCTCTCCAACAAGTCTTTATATCTTGTCCAAACCTGATACAAAGCTTTTCTAACTATATGATTTTTAAAAGTTTTGTGGATTTTAACTTTGTCATACCAAAGGTATGCATGCCAACCAAACATATTATCATATCCTTCCAAGTCCAACACGTCCACGTTCTCTAATTTAAACCAATCCTTCAACCAGCAAAAGGCCGCTGCTTCAAAGTAAATCTTTAAGTCTGGCAGGGCAAAGCCTCCTCTCTCTTTGGAGTCTGTCAAGATCTTAAACTTGATTCTGGGCTTTTTACCCTGCCATATAAACTTAGATAGGTCCCTTTGCCATATCTTAAAACAGTCTAATTTATCCAAAATTGGTATGGCTTGGAATAAAAACAGCATCCTTGGTAGGACATTCATTTTGACCGCTGCTATTCTTCCCATTAACGACAATTTCAGTCTCGTCCAAATCTCCAGATCTTTCTTTATCTCTGTCCACAATTTTTCATAATTGTCTTTGTACAGGTTTAAATTTTTTGCTGTGAGATTGATACCTAGATATTTTACAGTTTTAACAAAATTGAGTCCAGTGCCATCTTGTAATCTTTGTATCTGTTCTGCCCTCATATTTTTGCTTAACACTTTGGTTTTCTGTTTATTTAATTTGAAGCCAGCTACACGTCCAAATTGTTCAATTAATTCCAGGGCTTTGGGGACACTGCTTTCCGGTTCCTGTAGGGATAGCATCAAATCATCTGCAAAGGCGCGTAGTTTATATTCTTTCTCTCCCACCCTAATTCCTTTTATCTGTTTATCTTTTCGTAACATGTTTAGAAGGACCTCCAGAACCGTAATAAATAATAAAGGGGAGATAGGGCACCCTTGTCTTGTTCCTTTCTCAACTTCAATTTCCTCCGATATCACACTGTTTATTATTATTTTCGCTTTTTGTTCAGTATAAATGGCATTAATGCCATTTAAGAATCTTTGTCCAACTCCCATCTTTTCCAAATTCTTCTTCATAAATGTCCAAGAAATGTTGTCAAAGGCTTTCTCTGCATCTATAAACATCAGTGCTGCATCTGTATTTATGTTTTTTTCCAGTTTTTCTAAGATGTCCACAATGATTCTTGTATTGTTATTTATTTGTCTTCCTGGTAAAAAACCCGCTTGGTCTTTATGGATGTACTCTTTCAGCACTCTTTTTAGTCTTACAGCCATGACATTCGCAAAGATTTTATAATCCACATTCAAAAGAGAAATTGGACGGTAATTTTTCATTAGCGTTTTATCTGTCTCTGGTTTTGGAATTAGCGTGATAAAGGCTTCTTTCCACGTCTCTGGTGCCCTATCTCCTTCTAAAATTTTATTGCAAATTTCTTTCAAAGGCTGCGATAGCCAATCTTTCAAAGTCTTGTAATACTTTGCTGTTAATCCGTCTGGTCCTGGGGCCTTCCCTAATTGCATATTATTAATTGCATCCTCTATTTCTTGGGTCGATATCGGGTGGTTGAGGGTTACTAGTTTTTCCTCTGGGACTTTTTGCAATCCATTTTTTTCCAGAAATCGGTCTATCTCTAATTCTTCTATCTTCTCCTCCTTGTACAGTTGCTTATAAAATTTTTGAAAACACCATCTGATTTCCTCTGGATTCTCCACAGTTTTTCCATTTACTACTAAATTGCTGATGACATTTGCCTTCTGCCTTTTCTTTAACTGCCAAGCTAGTAGTTTTCCACATTTATTTGCAGATTCAAATGTTCTTTGCCTCATCATTTTCACTTTCCATTCAATGTCTTGGTTCACAATTTTTGCATATTGGGATTGCAAGTATTTGATCTCCTTTTGAATTTTTAGACATTTAGGATGTCCTCTTAATTCTTTTTCCTTTACTTTAGTTTCAGCAGCCTTTCCATTTCTGCATTTTGTAATTTTTTCTTTTTTGCTTTTTCACTTATGAGAAATCCTCTCATTACCGCTTTACTTGCATCCCAAGCAATCCTCTTTTCAACTTCCGAATTCCAGTTGATTTGAAAATACTCCTTCATCTTTTTCACAGCTCTTTCTACCAGCTTAGTGTCTCTCATCAAAGCGTCATCCATTCTCCACCTAAAAGAATCCTTAGAAACCGTTTTAAGGGTTACCTGTACCGGATTATGGTCCGAATATGTTTTTGGACCGATTTCTGCTTTTTGTATTTTCGGTGCCAATTCATTCGAGATCCAGATGTAATCTATCCTCGACCATGACTTCTGGGATTCACTGAAATACGTCGCCTCTGTTTCGGTGGGATTTTTTAACCTCCAAGAGTCCACCAAATTCAAATTATCCACCATTTCAAAAAAAGTCTTTGGTAGTTTCCCATCATTTGTTAATTTTGTTCTTTGGGATCTGTCCATTAATGTGGAAACTGCACCATTAAAATCTCCAAGGCAAACTAATTTGTAATCCAAATAGTCCAGCAGCAGGTCATGTAGGTTCTTGTAAAAAATTGACTTTCCATCGTTTGGTGCATACAGTCCCAGAATCAAAAATTTTTCGCCTTGTACTTTAATTTCAATTGCGATGTATCTCCCTTCTTCATCTTTAAATAGCTGTCTTGGGCTATATTTTTCCTTTGCATATATTACTACTCCTCTCTTCTTGACTTTATCCGATGATATGAATTCTTGGCCTAGTTTTTTGTTCTGTAGTAGTCTTCTATGTCGTCGGGTTATGTGAGTCTCCTGTAAACATATTATATCTAGATTTTTCTTTTCCAAACTATAATACACTCTGCGTCTCTTCGGTCTCTGGTTTAATCCCCGAACATTCCATGTCGTTAATTTGAGCGCCATTTTCCTTTATTTTAGTCTCCTCCTCCAGATGCCTCTGCTTTCTTACCTTCTTCTGGGTCCTTTTCACTTGATCCTGGTACCCCCGGCGGTGGAAATGTTTCTGGAAATCTATAAAAAAAGTGCTGGATCAAGTGGTGTGCATTTGAATTCTTCCAGATGTTTGTCCAAGAATTTTTGCTTCTCAGCCGGGGATCTTATCCTTATCTTTTTCCCTTCAAACGTGAACGCAAGGCCTTCCGGAAATTCCCAACTGAAGGAGATGCTCCTTCTTCTTAGCTCTGCAACCAAGTCATTGTAGGAAACTCTTTTGTCCAGGAAAAATTTGGGGATGTCCTTATAGAAGATGACTTTGTTTTGCTGTACCACCAGGTTGTTTTTGTAGTGTAAGTCCAGAAAGTAATCTCTGTCGTATCTATCGTGTGTCACAATCAAGCAGTCGCTGACTGTTTTAGTACTTTTCTTCCCTCTGGAACCTCTGGGTCCAAATCTGAAGACCTTCACTATGCATGCTGAGACATCTGCTTCTTCCAAGTGCCAGTATGTTGAGAATTGCTCCACAATATATGCTTTTAAACTGTCACCTTCCAATTCCGGAAGACTTCTCAAACGGATACTCCCTTCTCTTTGATGGAGTTGAAGAAAGGCAAGAGATTCTTCTACAGTTCTCTGTCGTGTTCCAATTTTCTCTATTTTCTCCAAATCAATATTGTCCAATTTTTCCTCCACCTTTTTTATTTTTTCCTTGACCACTTTAATTTCCTCTGAGTCCTTTTTCAGGACTGTCACCTCCTGCCCAATTTTATTGATTTCCTCTCTGTTCTTCCTTACATTTTCCTCAATTTGACCAATTGACCTTTCCAATGTTTGGGTGGAGTCTTTTATATCAGCTTTTATATCAGCTTGGAGTTTTTCTATTGCAGAGTTAACTGTTGTATTAACTGATGCATTTATTGTATTAACTGAGGCCTGCGTTTGCTTCAACTCCTCAGTCACATTTTTGAGTCCTTCTGCTATTTCTGCAACACTAGCAACTAATTTCTCCATTTGTTCCTGTAGAGATAGGGAAACAGAGCCTTTTCTTTGTGCAGAGCCAGTTGTTTTAGATCTAGTGCTCTCATGCATTTCCTGTGGGCTCTGCAGCTGTAATCTCAAGGTCACCCCAGTTGCTGTGGTAACAGTCTCAGACATTCACAGCAGAAGACCAACAGTCCCAAAAGTAAACACCAGGTGGCCAGCAACTCAATTCAGAGAACAAAGAGACTGCTGAGCCAGGAGTCCCACACAAGTCCAACAATCCAGCTTTTAGGCAAAGAATTCAAACTTCCAAAGTTTCAAACTTTTTACAGCCAAGAAGAGTTAATTTCAAATAGCCCAAGTCAGTAGCTGTTTTTCCACTTGCAATGTTACCACCAAGTCCATAAAGTTAGTTGTATCCGGCAACAAAGTAGCTAAAATGTCTCCACTGGTAAACAGTCACTGAAACAGTATCAAAAACAAATGGCAAGAATATAACGCAGCCCGCTTCTGACCCTGAATCCTAATCCAGAGGGTGAGCGGTGTCTTCTTTTGCCATATCTCTAATTATTAAGTCTTTAAACATCCTCTAAACAACTTTTAATCCACTTTTAAAGAGTTTGGCAGAGTTCGGAAAACTTTTCCGTTAGTCGCGGCTTTGCTCTTTTAGCGCTACCAAGCTCCAGCAAGCAGTTCAAAGGGAACAGGCTTCCTTTTGAAGTTTTCTCTGTAAGTTAGTGTCCTCCAAAGTTATTAATCAGTTCAAAAAATTTACTTACAGAGCTTCTTTTGCAGTTTCTAAGTCGGAAGTGCCGGGTGCTCCAGTCTGGCGGGATCGCTGCTTTGTCCACCGGAGGCAGCCGTCTCTTCAGTCCCGCACCGGAGCTCCGCTCGCCCAATTTTCCCCCTTACGAGGGTCAATTAGGAGCGGAGACGGTGCGTCTGGGACCCACAAGACGGTCCACGGGACGCTCTTCCCGTGGCTTTAAGGGACCCGCGGCGCAGGCACGGTTGTCCCTAAAGCCTCCCGGTGGACGGAGCTCTTCAGCCCCCGTCCGCCATTGACCGGCACCAAACCGGAAGTATTATTCGTGGACCTTAGGGTCCTCTGCGGGACATACCAGGAGAGGTGGTCCCGTCAGTACGAGGGTCCTAGGCCGCATAGGGCTTTAAAGGTCAAAACCAGCACCTTAAACCTGACCCGGTACTCCACCGGGAGCCAGTGCAGCTGGTAAAGCACTGGGTGAATATGCTCCCATGGAAAGGACCCCATGAGGAGCCTTGCTGCAGCATTCTGCACCTGCAGCCAGTGTGGTGTAGTGGTTAAGAGTGGTAGACTTGTAATCTGGGGAACCGGGTTCATGTCTCCACTCCTCCATGTGCAACTGCTGGGTGACCTTGGGCTAGTCACACTTCTCTGAAGTCTCTCAGCCCCACTCACCTCACAGAGTGTTTGTTGTGGTTGAGGAAGGGAAAGGAGAATGTTAGCCGCTTTGAGATTCCTTCGGGTAGTGAAAAGCAGGATATCAAATCCAAACTCTTCTTCTCTTCTTCTGCTGGAGTTTCTGGGACAGTTTCAAGGGCAGCCCCACGTAGAGTGAGTTACAGTAGTCAAGCCTGGAGGTGACCGTTGCATGGATCACTGTGGCCAGGTTGGGGTGGGAAAGGTAAGGGACCAACTGCTTGATACGGTGAAGATGGAAAAATGTCGCCTTGACTGTTGCTGCATCCTGTGCCTCCATGGAAAGGGAGGCATCAAGGATTACACCCAAACTCTTAACGGAAGGCACTGGCACTAATTGAGCCCCCACAAGAGAAGGGAGTTGGTCCCCCAACACTATACCATCCCAACCCAGCCAGAGGACCTCTGTCTTTGAAGGATTTAATTTCAGTTGGCTCCCATGAAGCCATCCAGCCACAGCCTCCAAGCATCTGGTCAGTGTGTCCGGGGCCGAGTTAGGGCCCCAAGTCCGCCAGGGCTTCCAGCGCCCTTCTTACTCCAACCCCAAATTCAACAAGCAGAGAACCCTATGATGGTTTTTCTTCCCAAGTAGGAGGTTGTCTATCCCACTTCCTCCCGGCTTGGCAGTAGTTTGGAAATGCGTAAGTCATCTCCTGGAAATGGGAGCAATTGTACCAGTTCCAGTCAAACAACACTTCCAAGGCCTCTATTCAATTTTCTTCTTTGTTCCAAAAAAGGTCATTAAAAATGATGGTCGGTTCTCGATCTGAAGTTCCTAAATCACGTTGCTTACAAAAAACTCAAAATGTAGTCCTTAACCTCAATCAGGGAGGCTCTTCACGTAGGTGACTTGCTCTCGTCCATCAATCTTCCAGAAGCCTACCATCATGTTCAAATGCACCCAGATCACCAAAAGTATCAAAAGTTCATTAAATAATTTAGGTTTGATTTGTATTAATTTGGAAAACTAATATAAATAATTTGAAGAAAAGAAACCATTTGGTGTCCATATAGAGAAAGCACAAAACCCGCTGTCCTCCCTTTCCCTCAATTGCTGTTGTAATGTTCATCACACTTCAAAGAAAAGTTCATTTATATACCTCCAGAGAACTAATTGCAATCTTTTCGGCAGCCAGTTGTTGTGTCCCATTATCACATGTTGTTTTAGGAGTGCCTCTTGCTTACTGTCAATGTTTCGAATTGTTGAGGAACCCTTCACAAATCAAGCTGCCAACAGAGGAGCGTCCATGGCAGGGACACATACCCTGGTCGCGTCCATACTGCCTTTTGATTTAGGCAGCCTTGGACTTATGCGACACTGCGGGATACAGTGAACTCCCCTGTATCCCCTGGGGAGCATTGCCAGGATTCTCACCTCATAAATCCTGGCTAACCCCTACTTGAACCTCCCCCCTGTCCTGGAGGGCAGAGGAGAGCAGGCATCTTGATTTGTGGACGTGGCCAGAAACCCATTGTTTCTTCAGATTCAACACTGCTGGGGTCCTCTACAAGTTGATCTCTTTGCTCACAAGCTAAACCGTCAGCTACCCCATTACTTCAGCAGGTTCCACGACAACCAAGCAGATGCCTAGGATGCCCTAATGTCGCCATGGCTGAAGGAAGTCTTGTATGCCTTCCCTCTGTGGATTTAAGCCAGGATCTATCCACGTCTTGTGCCCCTCTTTGTGCCCTGACTGGGCCAGGCGAGAAGACTGGAAGACCTTCAGCTCAATCCGGATAACTGGACTCACGACTGTGTGCCATGAGCACCTGCACTACTTCAGAGGTCGAATAACACGGTGGCTACGTTAACTTGAAACAGTTCTTTATTTCTACAAGCTACTTTATATACATAAATTATACAGCCTGTGTGGCTAAGTTCCTTCCACACATCTTATCTACAGCAGAGATAGATTTACAACTAACTCATAACTAGAACGAACTGAACTGAACTGAAACAGAACTGAAACAGACCTGAAACTGTCTGACACAGAGAAGCTAAATAGGAGATCAAAGACTCAGATCCCTCCCCCTTCTCTCAGACCACAAGTCATACGATTCTCACAAAGGGAGGGGGTGAAATACTAACATCCTCCCCCATTTCATCCCGAAGTTTGGGAGAATCTAACATAATTGTAACTGTTTAACATATATACCAAGTTGTTCCTTGTTCACAGCCTTAGTCAACACATCAGCAGGAATTTCCTTTCCTGGTACATATGAAACCTTCAGAATACCTGTTCAACTGTTCAAACTGTTCAACTGGTCACATTATCTGGTAACTGGTCAACACAAATTAAGGCAATATGATCACTCAGTCCTCCCATTCAGTGTTCTTTTCCTTCCCTTTCTTCTATTGGCGTGCGCAGGGCCAATGGCATTGGCAGCAGGTTTGTTGCTTCTTGGCCTTTGTTGCTTCCCTGGATCTCCAACTTCAAGGGATGTTTCAGCACACTGCGGCAGGTCCTGTCTGCACATGAGGAGGCGGACACCAGCCACTTTCACCACTGGCAGTGTTGTCAAAAAGACTGTGTAGGATCTTTGCCACTTAGGTTTCAGAGTCGCTGCATAGGGATAAAACTGGCTTAGCAAAGCTACATGGCATTAGGGCACCTGCTAAAAGAATAGGAGATAGTTACAGAGATTATATCTGCCCTTGGAGGGTGGTGTCTTGGGCCCCTCCAGCCTTTCTTTTGCCTCACAGATTAACCTCACAGGTATCGATATTGATCACACCTCAGTCCTCCTACCTGTTGGAGGTAAGCTAGAATAACCCAATCAAATAAGGACAGCCTCCCATACACTCACAAGATATTACTGACCATGCCGGATCACTATCTCCTCGAAATACAATATTCTTCCGCAATGATTATCCCATAGCTCCTTGGTCTACTCTTTGGCCCAGAGTAATTAATTTAGTTCATTTTTCCAATCCATGCAAACACTCTAAACTTAGAATACACACAAATATAAACAAATACACAATACAATCATACACAATATCATCATTAGCATCACCACAATTTCAGACCAATTTAACATAAAA
Organism: Lacerta agilis; assembly: GCF_009819535.1. Lineage (NCBI taxonomy): Eukaryota > Metazoa > Chordata > Lepidosauria > Squamata > Lacertidae > Lacerta > Lacerta agilis. Next base: position 2,057,529 of record NC_046330.1, read on the forward strand.
CTCTGCTAATGTCAGGGAACAGAAAGATACAATTTTTCCCAAATAAGATCCACTTCTTCAACATCACCTTCAGACACACTACTAGAGCCATTGCAATTCTCACTATCTTGACATCCTTCAGAACATTCTCCTTTTAAGAAACTTTTACATAGCAGCTAATCTTTTCCAATATCACATTGTACAAGTGATCTAGGGTGTTTGGGTATAGCTATTTTCTCCTTACTGTCTTCTTCTCTTTTCTAATGTTCCATTTCTCCATCCCAATTATATTACCAATTCCAACAGCCATATCAGAGACTAACTTTCCCTCCTCTTCTTTTTCCTGCATCCAAGCACCAGCCATTGATCCTTAGTACCTAATTTTCTACTTACCACCTCACCAAGCCTATCAGGACCTCGTGTCCAATAATTAACTTACAGCCACCAACCTATTTTTGACCCTCAGGAGGACTTAGGGTGGAAACAGGACAGTAGGGAACAAATTCTAACAGAGTTGGGTTGTCAGACAGAATAGAACTTGGCCTATTTATCTCGCTTCAGAGCCATCGGTAGGTCACTCTCATCATCTCACGCGTGGCGGCCAGCTTAGCAAAATTGCTAACTCCTCACAACGGTGTTTCATTAGGACAATAGAGTTGAACCCTTGATGTGCTCATTCAAATAGTGACAATTTTCAGGTTTTGTTTAGGTAACAACAAATTATGGACAGGGCAATAGGAAAAAGCCCCTGTCTTTTTAAAACAATCTTTGAAGGGCTTACTATATATACCACCTCTGAAGCAGAGCCATCTTCAGGCCTCTCTCATTGTCTCATGCTTCCATGGCAACAACCTGGCGGTCCTCTCCATGGTTTGGACAATGGATTCACCCCCCTAGATGTGCTCTGCAACCTTGGTATGAAGTGTGGTGTATTGCCTTCAATATTGTTTCCTGCTTGGCAGGGGGTTGGACTAGATGACCCTTGGGGTCCCTTCCAACTCTATGATTCTATGATTCTATGATATGTATACCTTCACTTTATCATCAATTTTCCTTCCAATCATTCCAAAATTTCTGCCCCCTTTTCCTCCTGAGGTTCAAACTTCCTCCAAATCCTAACTTACACTGTCAGGGCTACACTGTCAGTTGCTAACCATGAGCCCCTTCCCATTCTTCTTCAACATCCCCTTCTCCTTCATTCTACATCCCACAAACCTGCATCTACATTCCCAAATACATTCTGCTTCAAAACCTTCCCTGAAAAACTTAAAACCTGGGGTATAAAATAAAACTTTTCCCCAAATCAACTTCTGTTGGAGATCATCTTCTCTTTTCTGAAGACATAATCACCTTTCCCCTCCTTTGTGGGAGGCAAATTCCCTTCCTTTGCAAGGTTCACTGCTGCAAAGAGAAAAATCCTTGCTGTTTAAACTAAGGCTTCTCTCTGTTTCTGTCCATCTCCCCACTCTCATTGCTTTACCAAAGGTCAATTAAGAAACAAAATAAAACTGTACCAGCTTTAAAAACAAACATTCCTGATTGCAAGAGCAGCCCTCCTCTCAATGCTTCAGACACACTTTTACATTCACCTAAACATTGCAGAGAAATACTTTTACAGCCCATTCTATTGAAGGGACATACCTTGGCACACAAACAATTTCCAAAACACACTCACCAAACCCTGGGGTTCAAACAGATTCCTTGAAGGGACAACAAAACAAAACAACAAATACAAGAGGATTGCCGTTGTGCAACCACATATCAACAGACTTCCCAGACTTCATTGGCAATGCAGCAAGAAATGAAACAATTTTGGGAACACAGAGTTTGGGAACACACATTTTAGGGCTGCTTTCTGCACCACCTTTCCAAAATAAATGCAAGCCTAAAACAGGGACCAACACACACACACAGGCACTACAGATACAGACAAACTCACAAAAATCACACTGCACAATCACTGCAGACACAGAACTCATACAACACACACACATACTGAAGGAAAAATATTCAACAGGTTCATAAAATTATTACAAGTCATAAATTTTTAAACAGCAACAAAAATTCCAATTCCCCATCTCAGCTAGCTCAGGTTCAACCTGGGACAGTGGGACACTCCTTCCACCTAACCAGACTTTTTCCCCATGCACACACTCTCCGCTTCGCTAGGGACACTGAGTTCCTGCGTCTCATTCACCCAATACATTCACTGGAGCGTCCCCACACGATTCCCATACACAGAGTAAAATCACAGAAAAATTATTAACCCCCTTCTCTCTCCTCAGAGAGGGCACCCCCCTTCTTTTTCCCCACAGCCAACGGCACTCTTTTGCTCTCTGCTGGCTCCTGGCGGCCCTCTGTGGCTCACGGCCAGGCTCCGGTGGCAACTCTACTTGCACACTACCGGATTTTAACGGCGGCCCTCTGGCTCACTGCCGTTGCAGGATCGATCACATCCTGCGCTTCCCCTTCCCTGGGAAGCTGCTCCCCCTGTGGAGCTTACCTGTCCTCTGCAGATCTTACTTCCCTTCCCCCCTGCGGCCGCTTTCTCTTTCTCCCGTCGCCTGCGGTGCAGTTTGGCTCTCCAGCCAGGTGAGCAGGTCCCTTCCCACAAACAGGCAGGAAGCGCGCTTGTGGCCAGCAAACGCCAGACCAGGAGAGCCTTTTCACTGTGCGGCGACGCCTTGGACTCCCTGTTTTCTCAATCCCGGGGAACGGCGAAGGGTTCCCGGCCAACGCACCACGATATGGAGCCTTATTTGCCCCTACAGGGTCCCATTGTTGCGCCCGGTGAGAAAACATGGAAGCAGAAAACACCTGGGGCTTCTGGCTTCAGAGAGAGAAAGATTTATTATTCTGCATGCAGAGGTACTTCGGTGTTTAGATAGCCAAGCAAGTACAAAACTAGTCAATTTTCAGACAGTTCTTATAGACAGTTCTCTGGCTCTCTTCCCACCCCAGAAAACTTCCTCTTGTCCATATAAGGAACATTTCCTGTTGTACATATAAGGCAAATGACATTTAGCCAGAGTTGGTTCATGCGCACTCCAGCAAGGCCACCCTATCTCTTGACCTAGGCAGCAGTTCCTCTCTACAAGGACAGTTCTACTGTTATCTCCAGACACTTAGTCATCATTTGCCAGTGCAATGCAGATCAGAGTTCACAGCTTTACAGAGCAGTTTCATACAGAAAAGCTTAAAAAGTTCTTTTATACTTAATACATTCAGGTAAATATATACAGGTTAGCTAATTAACTCCTTCCAACGACTGTGTGCCATGAGCACCTGCACTACTTCAACGGTGGCTACGTTAACTTGAAACAGTTCTTCTTGATTTCTACAAGCTACTTTATATACATAAATTATACAGCCTGTGTGGCTAAGTTCCTTCCACACATCTTATCTACAGCAGAGATAGATTTACAACTAACTCATAACTAGAACGAACTGAACTGAACTGAAACAGAACTGAAACAGACCTGAAACTGTCTGACACAGAGAAGCTAAATAGGAGATCAAATACTCAGTTCCCTCCCCCTTCTCTCAGACCACAAGTCATACGATTCTCACAAAGGGAGGGGGTGAAATACTAACACCCTCCTCAAGCCATCATTCCAAGAGTCCTCTGAAAGATCAGGTTGGGGAAAAGTTCAGGTGGTTCTTGTTCTGTTCTGGACCCACAGGCCTTGGCTGTCAGAGATTCAGGCTTTCAGTGGCACCACCATTTCATCCTGTATTGTCCAGTTTACTTCGCCAGGAACCATTGACTCATCCAGTCCCACAATGGTTGAAGTTGATTGCATGGCATTTGAGTGCCATAGACTGAAATCTCGTGGTCTGGATGAGAATGTTATCTCCACCATACATATTTATCAATCAACATGGTTAGCCTTTACCTCCTGGTGTAAAGCTTCTCATCTACAGCCACACAGAGTAACGGTTCCAGATGTTCTCTGCTATTTCCAACATGGTCTGCAAAATGGCCTATGGCCTAATACTTTAAAACTTCACCTTTCCAAAATTTCTTTGATTTTAAGTTCTGCTGGCCATTCTTTGCTGTCACAAAATCTGATAATCAAACGTTTCCTCAAAGGAACTACTGTATTTTTCTGTGTATAACATGCCCTTATGTATAAGACACCCCCTATTTGGGGGGGGGTTGTTGAGCTTTTTTTGGGGGGTGCCCAGGGTTTTTCCTTCTTTTGAGGGGGGTTGGCAAGCTTCTTTTAGGGGGGAATGCAAAAAATAATTCACCAGACTGACACACGCGGCAAAAGTACGATATGTTACAGCATCCTCCAGTGACTCACCATTTTTCGTCATGGAACTTGCATTCTGTTCTGTCGGCGCTGCAATAGCCTCCATTTGAACTGCTGTGCCAAATCTCCTTAAATAACCTTTCTTTTGACGTCCTATTTTTGGTTGCGATAACTTCAATGACATGAGTTTTAGAACTGTCGCCTTGTCAGTAGCAAAGCATTTGTGCATCTTCCATAAGGATAAGGTGGTCTTACGTACAGTTCCCTCCTTTCTACCAAAAGTTCCTACAAAATTCCACATTCAACAGGAACTCATTCTCCCGAATTTTTTGTGCAGATCCAAAACATCCATTGGATTCTTTGTATCTTTTCATCCTTCCACCTTAGGAGCAAAGGTCACTTCAGTTACCTTAGCTAGAGGAATTAGGGCGTGCATATCCTTAGCTTACGATACTATGAAATTGCCCCACCCATCTCATATTTTCGCTCATTCCACTAAGTCACCCTTGACATCGGCTGCCATTATGGCTGATGCCCCTTTAATAGAGATTTGTAGGGCAGCCACTTGGTCATCTCCTTCCACTTTTACTAGGCAGCATAAATTAGACCAAATGTCTTTAGCTGAGGCGGCTTTTGGCCATACAGGTACACCAAGTTTGGTAATCAGTGCGTCAGCAGTGTGGACCCACCCAGGTACAGTATTGGGAAGTCGCAATCCACTGTTCTCAGCGTCCCATGAAATAAATAGAATGACTGGTTTACCTAAAGTGTAGATTTATGATTTGGGGACACTGGGGACAGTGGGGACAGTGGAACCCTCCCTATGATGGTCTGGAGTCACACTGGGTTTTTTCCTTTAGAAGGTGTACTACTGACACCTGCTTCTATTTTTATTGATTTATGAGCCAGGAAGGGAGGCAGGCTGCTGTTTTGTTTCTGGTGCTTTGGTGAACATTGCTGCTTGGTGAATCTGAAAAACTGAGGAAGTGCCAGCCTGCCTCCCACAAGTCTTTGCTCCTGGCTGAGGTCACATGAGAGGATATACCCAATCCACTGTCCCCAGCATCCCTAATTCATATATTTACACTTCAGGTAAGTCAATTGTGTGGTTTTTTTCAGCAATTTTGTACTACCTTCTACTATTTCTCTCTGAAATCTTGACACTTCATAACTAAATCCTTTCTTTCTATCATTTTTTAAAGTTTCATTTAATTGCAAATATTGTAACCAGTCTATTACTTTTTCCTCTTACTCCTTCAAAATCTTTAAATTTTAGTTGGTTATCTGTTTCTGTTAACAGCTCTCTACATAAAATTAAAAAAATCCTTCCAGTAGCACCTTAGAGACCAACTAAGTTTGTCATTGGTATGAGCTTTTGTGTGCATGCACACTTCTTCAGATACTGAAAGCTCATACCAATGACAAACTTAGTTGGTCTCTAAGGTGCTACTGGAAGGAATTTTTTTATTTTGTTTTGACTACAGCAGACCAACACGGCTACCTACCTGTAACTAGCTCTCTATATGTCGGCCAATTTATCCTCATACTCACTTTTTTTCCAAAGCTATTACTTCTAATGGGGAAAGCCACCATGGTGTTTTCCGTTCAAATATTTCTCCCAAACTTTAAGAATTGAGTTTCTTATGTGAGTATAAAAACTTTTATGAACTTTTGCCTTATGGTACCATAAATATGCATGCCAACCAAATCTATTACCAAATCTAACAAATCAGCATTTGTTAAATTTATCCAATCCCGGATCGAGCAGATGCAAGATGCTTCATAATATAATCTTAAATCCAATAGAGAGAAACCTCCTCTGTCTTTAACATCTATTAATAATTCATGTTTAATTCTTGGTTTCCCCCCCATCCAGATAAATCTTGAAATGTCTTTTTTGCCATTCTTTGAAGCAGCTCCTATTGCTTACCATCGGGATTGACTGAAATAAAAACAACATTTTTGGCAATGTGTTCATCTTGATCACTGAAATGCTACCTATTAATGACAAACTCAACCTTCCCCAAATTTCTATGTCCCTTTTTATTTCTTTCCATGATTTTTCATAGTTGTCTTTAAATATATTAATATTCTTGGCTGTCAACCATATTCCCAAATATTTAACTTTTTATATATACTTGTCTCTGTCTTATGCTATATCTCCTTTTTATCTTGCTCTGAAATGTTCTTCACTAAAAGCTTAGTCTTACTTTTATTCAATTTAAAACCTGATACTTGTCCCAATTCCAGTATTTTTTCTAATACTTTCGGTAATGAGTTTATAGGCTCTTCAGCCGTTACCACAAGTTCATCCGCAAATGTTTTCAATTTACCGTATTGGTCCAAATATAAGCCACACCTGGAAATAAGCCACACCTTTAACACCTTCTGGAGGTCCGTTCTTAACCTGAAACTGTTCTTAACCTGAAGCACCTCTTTAGCTAATGGGACCTTGCGCTGCCGCTGCGCTGCCAAAGCATGATTTCTGTTCTTATCCTGAAGCAAAGTTCTTAACTTGAAGCATTATTTCTGGGTTAGCGGAGTATGTAACCTGAAGCGTATGTAACCTGAGGTACCACTGTACCCAAATATAAGCCGCTCCCTTAAAATTGGGTTACAGGCTGAAAATTGCCACGGTTGGTAGAATTGTAACTCCGAGCCAATTTAAGCCTTTGATCTTGCAAGCCTGCAAAAGTTTTCGTACAATCACTAAAATTGCAAATCACTATTCAATTGCTACAATTCTGCAGGCACTCATACCCATAAATGGCAACTGAACTATCTCAAGCTCGCAAATTGGCAATAAAACATTTTTTTCTTCAGTTTTACCATATGTTTGTTTCAGCAACGATATCGTAAAAGCCCGTTTTTGTAAGGTCACAAATTTAAGCCGCACTTTAACTTCATGGTCGGAATTTGGGGGGGAAAGTGAGGCTTATATTCAGGCCAATACAGTATATGCTTTATTTCTTACTTTTAGTCCTTTGAAGGTTTCTTCTGCGCTTCTTATTTCTCACCAGAACAGTGTGAAGGAAAAGCTCAGGGAGTCTCAGGCAGGAGTTGATCAAAGTCAACTTATTACCTAAATATAAAGATGTCACGGGCTGACACAGCAGATGCACAGCTTTTCTGAAACTTCAGTTACTCAGAAATCAGTTGTTCAGTTTCTGTTACTTCTCTCTAGGTCATTTTGCTTAGTTCTGACAGGTGTTTCAGGTTAATACTTTTAACGCAGCACAGCTTCCTTCACAGTTTATTAATTAATTTGGTTCATGAGCAAGGTGCACTTTTCATCAGTTACCCACTTTTTCAACAATCCTACTCCTGAGGTATTCTACTTAGTATACCAGACCCAGGGGATCACCTCACCCCTTGTTACTGGCTTGGGAGTATTCTTTACCTAGAAGAACTTTCCCGTCCTGGCAGGAATGAGACCCAGGTAGCTTCTACCTCTCCTGGCTCAGACTCAGCCCTCCAGTTAACTCCTGTCTGTATACCTTCGCCAGACACTCAACCCAGTCTTCCTATCTAAACTGAGGATCCTTCCTCTTGCTATATATAGTCTACTCAGAGCAGATGTTCAACTCAAATCAGAACCAGTTTTCTCAGACAAACCCTATCCCTATTTCCTATCTCAAATCAACTCCCATCTCTCATACTAAACCCTATCTCATTCCTGCTCTTTTATTGTATAATTAATTGCTAAGATAAGCAGTAGCAGGCTGAACTGCTTTCGGCCGCTTACGATCTGGGTCCACGCGCTTCCTCCTGTGCACTCGACTCACAGTTCAAAGCAGAGCAGTTCTTCGTGTAGCAGAGCAGAGCAGCGCAGCTTAGTCCCTAAGAATGATGCTTCTGGAGTCTGTAGTCTTTTATCTACAAACTACGTTTATTCAAGAACTATTTACAGCTTAGCCTGGAGCACACTCCTGTAACATGGTGCTCAGACAAACGAAACTGAAAGCAGAAAAGAAACACAGCAACTGGAAGTACAATAGCTTCAAGACATCAGCATATATATCCAGTGAGGGACATCACATCCTTGCCAGGCTTAACCCTGTGTTAACCTGTATGTACAACACCGCCTCTCGTACCGAAATCTGGATATTATAAACACAACAATTCATCCCAAACCAATCCCATCCCAGAACAACTTGTGTTTGACGTTTCCTAGAGGTTTGGTGAATCCGTCAGCCAAATTCTCCTGGCTGGGACAGTATCGTAACTTAACCATCCCGGTCTTGATACTTTCACAAACATTCTTGAAGCGTATGTCCAAGTGTTTTGTCCGAGATGTAAACTGTCCTGACTCAGCGAGTTTCAGGCAGGGTTGATTGTCTTCCCAAACTGTAATGGGCAATGGACAATCCCCACAGATCTCACGAACTAAACACTTGTAAAACTCAAGTTCCCGAACTGAGTCTGAAAGTGATGCAAACTCTGCTTCTGTGCTCGAAAGCGCTATAAAGCTTTGTTTCTTGGATCTCCATCCAATGACAGCATTTCCAAATTTAACAATCATACCAGAAACAGATTTTCTATCTGCCAAATTGGCCCAGTCAGCATCAGTGGAACACTGAAGCGTAGTGTCACCCTGTGCTGACAGTTTGAGTCTGAACGTTTTAGTATCTTGCAAGTATCTCAGAACCCTTTTTACACCATTCCAGGCAACTGTACTGGGTTCTGCAGTCTCCCTACTGAGTAGGTTTACCGCATAGGCGATATCAGGTCTGGACCACTGGGACAGATACAGCAACATGCCGATTGCGGACTGATAGATTTCCGGCCTTTGAAACTTGGGTGTCCCTTCAACCTGAATATCTTTTACAAAGCATGTTTCCATGGGTGTCTTTGACCCTGCACAGTCAGACATGTTGTACCTATCTAGCAACTGTGTGATTTTACCTTGTTGGCACAAAAGAAAACTTGAGATCTGGTGATCTCCACACCAAGGTACATGCTCACTGGGCCTAGGTCCTTTAGCTTGAAACTCTGACCTAGCTCTTGAGCAAACTGTTGTACCTGTTTATCTGACTGACAAGCCAGAATGACGTCATCAACATAAATTAGAGCCAATGTTTGGTGCACACCTGCCCCTTTCAGGTACAGGCAGCTATCTGCACAACTCCTTTTAAAGCCTAGCTTGACCAAAGCTGCATTAAGAGTTGAATTCCAATTGCGTGCGGACTGTCTCAATCCATAAATAGACTTCTTCAATTTCCATACCTTTCCTGGCCATCTATCTTCAAAACCTGGCGGAGGAATCATGTAAATCTCTTCCTGCAATGGAGCATTGAGGTATGCCACATCAACATCAAAGTGATTTACGATGTACCCTCACTGTGCAGCAACAGCCAGTAGCATGCACAAGGTTTCACACCTGGCAGTCGGTCAATACACCTGTGTGTAATGCACCCCAGGTCTCTGCGCGAAACCTCTTGCGACAAGTCTGGCCTTGTACTGTGGTGTACCACTAGCAGTGGGTTTCAACCCGTACACCCAGCGACAGCTTACAGCTTGCTGTTGTGCTGGTAGAGGTGTGGGAGTGAAGACTTCCAAAGACTTCATAGCATCCAGTTCCTTTAACATGGCATGCTCCCACTTCTCTGCCTCTGCTGCAGGTAAGCGTTGTACCTCAGCATAACTTTCTGGTTCACACCTTGCAAACCCAACAAATACATTTGAGGCTTGATACCTATCAGGAGGTCTTGTGGTGCGTCCTGTAGGCCTAGGCATCACGGCAGCCTCATTCTCAGAGCTAGCTGAGTTTGAAGACTCTGTCTGAGAATCTCTGTCACTGGTTGTGCCACCTAGTGACCTACTACGTTTACTCACTCCACGTTGACCTGGTCTGAACGTGGGTGACACAGGAGACCTACTACGTTTGCATGATCTGGTTGACCTGCTTCTATCTGAAGGAGAAGCACTTCTGGTCTCTTGCTTCACTACCCTCTTAGGAATTGCCCCCTCTGAACCTGCAACCTGTCTGGAGTCGGGCGTCTGCCCCTGACCTCCAGGAGATCTGTTCTGAACAGAGGGTTGACCACTAGGAGGAGCCCCTCCTGAGGGTCCAGCACCATCTGGGACAGCTGCAGCCGGAGCGCCTGGTGCAAGTAGTTGAGGGTCGTTGTCCAGTTCATAGAACACTTCTGTGAGCACTTCTGGGTTATCGTGGATTCTCTTCCAACCCTCTTGCTCACAGAAGTCAGCGCTTCTGCTCAGCATCAAGCGTGAACGGTCACCTTGTGGATAAGCAAATTTCCACGCTTTTGACGCTGGCTCATAGCCGCAGAAGATCATTTTCTGTGTTCTAGGACCACCCTTTCTGCGCTTCTGTTTGGGAATCAAAACCCAGGCAATAGCTCCAAAGGTCCTGAAGTAGTGCACCTTGGGCTTCTTGCCATATAGCAGGAAATGAGGCGTGGTTCCAATCACAGAATTGTACGTCCTGTTAAAAACATGGGTACAGAACTTCCAAGCTTCCCCCCAAAACGCTCTGGGTAAATTTGCATCAAAGAGTATTGCGTCTACTGCCTCCTGCATCGTGCGATTCCTTCTCTCTGCAACCGAATTGCATTGAGTCGAATAGGGAGCACTCAGCCTGTGTTTGATGCCCTTTGCACGAAAGAACGTCTGCAAAGTAGACACCAAAAACTCAGATCCTCTATCCAATTGAAAGGCTTTTTTACACAGGTGTCAAATTGTAATTCCACAGCATTCACCCATTCTATGACTGTATCAGCAGTCTCACTTTTGTCTCTTAACATCAAAGACCATGTGACTCGAATAAAATCGTCCACCAGAGATAAAACATACCGTTTCTTCCCAAGACTCTCTACAGGGAAGGGTCCACAGAGGTCTGCATGAATCAGCGCGAACGCCTGTGTGGTGACCCTGTCTGATTTTGGATAAGTACAAGTGTGGGTCTTTGCACGTTTACAAGCATTGCAATCCAGGTACTTAGAACACTGTTCCATCTTGCAGCCTTCAGCATAGTCTACCTGTTTGCGTACATACCCAAAATTCATGTGTGCAAAGCGGCGATGCCACAAGTGCGCACAATTTGAATGTGTGGCAGTGTTAGCACACTGCGCCTGAACATCTGCAGTTGCTACCTCACTAGCACCATCAGCTTGAGCCTCAGCTGAGGACTCTTTACCTGTCTCCAAGACATATAACCCATTCTTGGATGGTACCTTAACCAGCAGTTTCCCACCTCTGGAGATGGAGCAGACTTGGTTCTCAAACTCCACTTTGAAACCTGCTGCATTTAAGGCTGAAACAGAAAGCAAAGCGTTAGGCATCTCAGGCAAAACATACACATCTAACTCAGTGTTTAAACAGTCCAAAAAGAAAACACCAGTAGTCTGTAAATGTCTTTTGGAAGAATCAGCCAAAGTAACAGTCTGTCCATCCTCAACATCTCTGCATTCCAGCAGGTCAGCTGTTGAAGGAAAAATGTTTCTGTTCACTCCAGAATCTATAATTAGTTTAAGAGCTGGTCTGGCAATTGCACTCCCCACCATTGCATACGTAGCAGACACATGGGAAGTCTCTAAGTTGCCAGCAATTAAGCTACGTGACTTGTAGCACTTCTTTCCTCTTCTTATCTGTCCGTTGCCCCTAGCAACGGCCTTGTGGGAGGAGGAGAACTCCCGTTGCTTAGGACAATCTCGGCGGAGATGGTGGGGGGGAGCTGCAGCTGTGGCAAAGCTTAACGTGATTAGCTTCTGCGAACGGCTCACCAACTGCACCCCCACTCCTGGGAACAGCAAAGCCCCCCTTCGCAACATTTCCTTTCTCTCTATAAGGCGTTTATTCTGTTCATCCAGCAGTCGCAAATTACATAGTTCATCGATAAATCTGCAACTGGCACTGACTCCAAAGCTAACACCATTGTTTTCCAGCTAGAGTCCAATGAAGATAGCAGAATATAAACCTGCTGCTCAGCAGTAAAAGGCACATGTAGCTGCCTCATTCTAGTATACAGCGATAGCATCCTAGTGATGTGGGCTTGAATGTCCCCTCCAGGTGACAATCGCGTCTCAAACACTTCACGTATCGCATGTAAGCGTGAGCCTGCTGTATCACGCTCGTGAAGGCGCTGCAAAGCTTGCCAAATTTCCTGCGCAGTTCCATCAGGATTAATATGAGGAAGCACATTCTCATCTATGGCCATGCAAATGCTAGCAGCTGCTTTGGCATCCCGAAGCTGTTCTCTTTGTGCAGTAGCCACAACATCGTCGGCAGCACCATCTGCAGCAACAGCCGGGGGGTTTAAGACACAAGTCCATAAATTCCGTGCCCGCTTCCAAAGCCTACAGCGAATCGACCAGTCGGCCCAATTTTTCCCGTTAAGACTTGGGAATGGGACTTGAAAGCTCTCTTGGGGTTCAGCAGCAGCCATTTTCCCTCCCCAACTCCAGGGATTTGCGTACTCACACTCAGACGCAGGAAAAACGCTCTTCTCTTCCCCTCAGCTTCTCAAGCCACCGACTGTAACACGATCTCGCAGGCAGCATTCAAAGCAGCAGCTTCTAGCAGCATTTTTTCACAGTCTCAGCATTCCAGGAGCTTTCTCTTTTCGCCCGCTGCCAGCGGCGAAAGGCAAACAAACGTAGCTAACGAGCTCACAAGCTGCTCGAGCTTGCAGCCAAGCCAACATTCTTCCAGGGACATCAAAGCGCTCTCATTAATCACCCATAACCTATTGTATAATTAATTGCTAAGATAAGCAGTAGCAGGCTGAACTGCTTTCGGCCGCTTGCGATCTGGGTCCACGCGCTTCCTCCTGTGCACTCGACTCACAGTTCAAAGCAGAGCAGTTCTTCGTGTAGCAGAGCAGAGCAGCGCAGCTTAGTCCCTAAGAATGATGCTTCTGGAGTCTGTAGTCTTTTATCTACAAACTACGTTTATTCAAGAACTATTTACAGCTTAGCCTGGAGCACACTCCTGTAACATGGTGCTCAGACAAACGAAACCGAAAGCAGAAAAGAAACACAGCAACTGGAAGTACAATAGCTTCAAGACATCAGCATATATATCCAGTGAGGGACGTCACATCCTTGCCAGGCTTAACCCTGTGTTAACCTGTATGTACAACATCTTTCCCTTTGCTATCCCTATCTAAAAACTCATTGAGAAACCCCTCCTTTTATTCTCCCTCCCAAAGTGCTGCTCCACACTCACCCCTCTGGGCTGGCTGTTGTGGTGGTAGCTAATCAGAGAGAGACTCCAACAGTGGTGGAATTCTGAGGGACTGCATCACCATATTCTGGTCTGGCTTGCTGTCTGTCACAGCAGCATTTGCTTGACATTGGTATAGTCCTCCATCTCCTATTTGTAGGGTCATGGCTAGAGATTTGCTATGTCTAATACAGTGCACTGTTTTTTTTTCCTTTAAAAAAAAGTTTAGGGGCACTTTCATTTTCCTACTCATATTGAAATACTGCCCCTCAATGAGGCCAAACTTATATTCACAAAATGTTTAGGGGTATGCATCCCCCCCCCCCGAAAAAAGCACAGATGCAGTGGGTTTCATAGTTTCTCAGCTACTATGTTTGACCATTATCAAGTGCAACAACATCAAACTCTTATTTCTTTTCAGGGATCACATTGTTCTCTGCAGACTCTGCTATGGAAGTAGAAGAGCTTTGCTCCTGAAATGGTAACAATAACTTTGCCTGCAAAAACAAAGGTGAGGGTGCTTTCAAATGAGATCTGTGCTGTGCTGTGAGATTTGCGCTGGGAGACTAGGCATCTGAATGCAGTGTTGCCAAATTCTTAAACTACTCATTGATGAGGACGAAACAGTTAGATTAGAACTGGGGTACACATAACTGCATTCTTAAACTTTGCGTATCACGTTGCTTAATATTAAATTAACAATGAAGGTGAAGCCAAGGGTGTCATGTGATTGTTGTAATTTATACCAGACAATAATAGCTATAAAAATGCTTCATGAGTTACTTTTGAAGTACAGTGGTACCTTGGTTCTCAAACTTAATCTGTTCCAGAAGTCCATTCCAAAACCAAGGCACGCTTTTCCATAGAAAGTAATGCAAAACAAATTTAGAAGACATCTGAAGGCAGCCCTGTTTAGGGAAGTTTTTAATGTGTGACATTTTAATGTATTTTTAATCTTTGTTGGAAGTTGCCCAGAGTGGGCGGGGTACAAATAATAAATTATTATTAAATTATTATTATTAATCCGTTCCAGACTTTAAAAAAAGAAAGAAACCTAAAACAGCAATTTAGCATGAATTTTACTATCTACAACCATTGATCCATAAAATGAAAGCAATAATCAATGTACTGTACTATAAAATAAATAAGACTGTATTGTAGATGATAGCAATTAAAATTATTATTTTTTCTTACCTGCACTGATAGTCATTGTTCGGATGGGGGGCTTTTATCCATTTCCGCAGTCGCACAATCAGTCAGCTGAACTGGGTTCCACACAGTAACAAAAACAAATTAACAGCCATCTGACAGTATTTTACAGCCATCGCTGCACAACACTTAAGAAAGCTCCTTTTTGTAGATGGCTGATCTCAACCTCTCCAGTAAATCTCCAATCCGTGGTAACGGATACCGACTGGGAACCATGCGCTGGTTGGTCTTTCTATAATTGACTACAAGCTTCTTTTCCGTGGTACCTTTTTTATTCACAAAGAAAACTGGAGCTCCCCCCAGAGTCTTCGTTGGTTGAATGAAACCCCGTTCCAAATTCTTCTGCAGAAATTCTCTCAATTCTGCTAACTCCACTTCCGACATAGAATAAATGCGACTGGCTGGTATTTCTGCCCCTGGTACCAAATCAATTTTACAGTCATAGCTCCTATGAGGAGGTAGTCTATCTGCCTCTTTTTCACAGAATACATCTCTGAATGACTTGTATTGCAAGGGTAATTGTCTCTCCTCTCCAGTGAGAGGTTCACAACCTGTTGTCCCACTGACTTCACCACTTCGCTCTGTTTTAATCCCCAGACAGTGAAGTCTGCAGTGTACCGACGAGAGTGTCATAGACCTCTGACCCCAAGAGATGACTGGATCATGTCGAGCTAACCAACTCATTCCCAAAACCATGGGATAGGAATTCAACCTGGTGATGTGAAGGGCGATGATCTCTTGATGACCTGGCAACTCTAACCCTATGGGCATTGTGGCCTCCGACACACAGCCAGACAGCAACAGTCTTCCATCAATAGTCCGCACTTCTAAAGGTTCTTCCAACAACTGTGTTGCAATGCCCAATCTACTCACCAAGTCTACATCTATAAAATCTGTACTTGCTCCAGAATCAATGAGAAGAGTTTGGATTTGATATCCCGCTTTTCACTACCCGAAGGAGTCTCAAAGCGGCTAACATTCTCCTTTCCCTTCCTCCCCCACAACAAACACTCTGTGAGGTGAGTGGGGCTGAGAGACTTCAGAGAAGTGTGACTAGCCCAAGGTCACCCAGCAGCTGCATGTGGAGGAGTGGAGACGCGAACCCAGTTCCCCAGATAACGAGTCTACCGCTCTTAACCACTACACCACACCATCTGGAAGTCTTAGCGTGGCACAGACGGTGATTACTGGTATGACCGGTTCCAGTGGAAGCCCTTCTGTTCTTTCTCCTCACAACCTGAGGCCTCCAGAATGGATTGGGGCATTTCTTTTCCCGACGTCATCTCTCTGCACTCTCTGGGCATGTCGACATTTGTCCCTGATACAGCTCCTCGGGGCCTTCTCACAGTGCACTGTCGAGCCATATGATTGGCGGAGCCACAGTTGAAACACAAAAGCTCCCTCCACCTTCTCTCTCTCTCTCAGCCCATGTAATGCCGTGCATTCTTTGTCCTTTGAGAGAGCCCAATTGCTTAGGCTCCTCCTCCTCTGTACACTGCAGCCCCCTGGTCTCTGGCAGAAAATACATTTGATGGCTGTGCAACCTTTCTTGCCCCCTTCGCATCTTGTCACAGGACTGGAACCTCAGTCCTAATTGTAAGGCAGTTTGCCCCACCTTTTCCAAGGTATTCAATCTGGGCATTCTCGTCAACTCATCACAAATCTCTTCGCAAAGACCTGCTTTGAACAGTGCCACCAAGGCCTTTCCTTCCCACCCTAATTGACGGGCGTGCATCATAAAACTAGACCAATATTGGGCTACAGTTCCCTTTCCTTGCCTAAGGTTCAGGAACTCCTGTTCCAACTCTGCCCCTTGTGCTGGGTTCCTGAATATACTCAGATTCCTCTGTGGGTGCTGCCCTGTCGGGGGGGGGGGGCTTGCCACCACTCCTCATCTGACTCGACCCTGACACCGATTTGCAATGTTGGTCCATAAACTTGGGTGGGATCTGCTGTCTGAACCCATGCAGGCATTGTTTAAAATGGGTCTGACCTCAGACGTGAAAAACGAACTCATGTGGGTCCAGGCCCAAAATGATGGACAAGCTCGCCAAGGCGGCACTCTCGATAGCTGTCCGGCAGGAAGTGCGCATCCTTGAGAGAAGGGATATCAAAGGGGAGCGTTTCTAAGGCAACCGCATACCTGAGAGGTCTTTTGGCACCACCCCTGGACTGCCGCCTCCTGAGCCGATGGAACTCGGAGGAGCCCGTTCACGGGACTTTACAAACGCAGCGGCTCCCAAGAAAGTGGAGGGAAAGGCTTGGAAAATGGCCAGGAAATGTTTTTTGTGTAACCAAGCAGACAACTTTGTCAAGGCGTGCCCGCAGCGCAAGAAGTGGCAGGGAATGGCCGGAACGGCCGTCCAGGAAGAAGGTGAGGAGGTTAAAGTGCAGGGAAATGATGGAGCCTGGCTGCAGAAAGGAGGGTCAAGCAGTCAAGCGCACAAGGAGTAGAGGTGCCCCGCCCAGATGCCCCAAAATCAGCAATTGACATCAAGGTAGTGTTGGAGCTACCAAATGGCTATCTGGTGGAAGTGCAGGGGTTGGTGGACTCGGGTGCGAGTGCAAAATCTTTTAGCAGGGACTTCTCTTTGGAACACCAACTGCACTTGCTTCCTTTGGACTTTCCACTGCAAGTAACCACCATTGATTGGAGGAAGTTGTTGGGAGGGGAGATTACTTATCAGACCCCTCCCATGAGAATGAGCGTGTCAGGGCACACGGAGACGATAGCTTTCAATGTGACCACGTTGGTGGGACCACCCATCATTATGGGCATGAGTTGGCTGAACCTGCATGATCCAGTGGTGTCTTGGCATCAATGGTCGCTTACCTTTGGGCTCGGCCCACTGTGTGGAGAACTGTTTGGGTGGAGGGCATGCCACAAAGCAGGGAGTCACGGCGGCGGTAGCGGGCTTGCAAGGAGCCAACGAGGTGCCCCCAGAGTATGAAGACTTTGTGGAAGTTTTCAGTGAGAGGGAGGCGGATAAGCTACCGCCTCATCGGCCTTTCGACTGTCAGATCAACCTGGTACCAGGAGCCAAACTGCCTTCAGGGAAGTTATATTCCATGTCGGACCAAGAGATGCAAGATCTCAAAGAATTCATTGACAAGAACCTGCAGCGAGGTTTCATACGAGACTTGAAGGCAGTGGGGGGAAGTCCTGTGTTCTTTTTGATAAGAGCACCAAACAGCACCGCCTGGTGGTGGACTTTAGAATCGTGAATTCCTTCACGGATCCCATCGCTTTTCCCATGCCTCGCATTATCGATTTCCTAGCGAGGGTATGAAAGGGAAAAATCTTCACCAAGCTGGACCTTAGGGGGGCGTATAACCTGATCCGGGTTGTAGAGGTTTGGAGCTTTTAGAGTTAACAAGCTCAACCGGTTGTCCCACCCACAGGAGGAAGAGCGTCACCGGATGCTCTGTGTACTGTTGTACTTTGTAATGTGATACTTTCTTTTTCCGGAGAACGGAGAGAAGGGAGAAGCCACCAACATGGCTTGCGACTCTCCCGGAATGTAATGATTTATGCCTTGTAAAATAAAGCTTCTAGATTAGAAAGAAGCCGGACTCTGTTGTCTGTAATATGCTGGCATGCACACAACCCGTTGCGTGAGAGAAGATAAGAAAAGAAAACTCTGCTGAATAGCACAGGAGACGGCAGCAAGGAAAAACGCTTCAGGCAGGTACTCGCAGGGGAAGCGTGCCGGGCTCCAGTTGTGCTAAGGTTGGTTTGAAGTGTTTTCAACAATCAAAAACTCTTCAGGTTATGGGTCCAAGCTTTTCCCCCATTCTGGATTGATTCTGGAGCAGTTCCAAGGATCCAGAACGTGTGTGCCAAGCTGAGAAGTGCCTCCCTGGTTTGGACTGTGATGGAGCATCCAGGGAGTCTGCTTTGCCAGCAGAAGCATCCAGCAGTTTGCTGAATGGCTGAGGAGCCTAAAACCTGCTGCCAGACGTTGGAAGGCAGCAGGGAAGCCCAGATTGAGGTGTGCCCAAGCAGTGTACCCTCTCTGGTGAAACCCCCATCTGTGTAGCCGGGTAAGAAGCTACAGATTCGTAAGTACGCTACCCCTGGGCAAGATGGAGGGAGCCATAGCATTCCCAGCAAGGAGGAGGGAAGTTTTTGTTTGCAAGCACCTCCAGCCTCACAGCTTCAATGCAGAGGGCTGTTCCCTGAGAGCATTGATGTTTTGGCCAACGCCTGTGAGGAGGAAGGTCTGGCCAGTGCTTGTGAAGCCTGGAAGAAGACCCTAGCCCAGTTTCATGGGGCTGAGGGACTGGCTGCAGTGGCTTTGGAAAGCTCGCCCCCAGCTCGGCTTATGGCTGTTGAGAGGCAACAGTGCCATGGAAAGCAGGAGGGGGGCCAGATCGCCGTGGGCTTTGCTCCCAGAAAGGGAGGGGCTGTTTCCAAGTCTGAAGCCAGCGTAAAAGTTTTGACTGTGGAGCTGTGTTTTGTCACGTCGCCTGCACCTGGTCTTTTGTTGACGTGCATGGCTGAAGATAAGGGCAAGGCCGTTTCTCACAGCCATCAGGTCACGTGCCCAGCTGAGTGTGAGAAGCCTGATGCCACTGAAGGATGGAGCCGAGATAAGCCCTACTGTTGTGATGCAGTCACCGAGGCAACGCTGAGAGAGGCCAATCCTGGTGGGCTGCGTGTGATGGTTGCCGTCGTCGTCGTCGTCGTCGTCGTCGTTCCTCCTGGTGGACTTGTGAGGAACTGCGAGTCTTTTTCTACAGAGCAGTTTGAAGAACTGACTGTTGGATGCCAGAGACAGTATGTCGTGTTCAAAACAGTCAAGGGACAGATCCAAGGGACAGAATTGGCGTTTTCTGTGGCTGTTGACATAACTCTGTATTGGTTGTTTATGTCAAACCTTCTGTCCAATGTTTTTGCTGTTTGTTTTGTGATTATCACCTGTTCTGCTTGCAGGGGCCAGAAGATGCTTCTACGCGTGAAAGGCAGCCAGGACGGGCTGTTTGCTGTTAAGAAGCCTCAATCCAGAACAGGGGGAGGTGGCACTGATGGAATGTTTGCTCAGTGCACCAGTGTGCCCGTGCACCACTTATGTTTGTGTCAGTGGTACCAAAGGCTGGCAAGTCGCCACTGGGACAGTGTGCTGAAGCAGCCTGAGTTCTCTGAAGGGTGCAAGTTAAGGGCATGTAATAGCTTTCTTGATTGCAGGGTTTGCAAGGTCGAGGAGTCGACATCCTGCTACCCCACGTCTGAAAGGGAAACCACGCGTCCCTTTTCCCTGGTTCATGTGGCTGTTTCTGAAGGGATGCCAGAAGCTAACCTGGGGGGAGCGTGTTGTTCTGAGTGTTTGGCTGATGCTTTCTCTCACCACATGTGGTCTGCGTTGCTCAAGGAGCCAACTGAGGCAGCACCACTGGTTGCAGTGGAACAGCAGGTTTCTACTGGAGTAGGCTGTTCCCAGGTCCTCAGTGAGAGGGGGAGTAAGCACAGTGTGACTAACCTGCTTTCTTCACAGATATGTGGTCTTGCAGAGAGGCAGCAAAGGATGCTGCATGCTGCCACTGAAGACATGCTCTTGGATGCAGAGCTTACACAAGGGTTCTGGGTGGAACTGGGTGGCAATGGTCCAGGTGGATCAGCCCCAAGAGGGGGTATTGCTGTGGCTTTGGCACCTGCTAGTGGCTCGGGCCGAGTTCCCGGCCATCACCAGGGTGCAGCGCAGCTAGGGGCAACTCCAAGGCAGCAGCCTGAGAGTGCTCCCGCATCTCCTATGTCACGGACTAGGAGGCAGGCCACGCTTGGCGACTCTTTGTGTGGCAACTCTTCTCCAGGAGAGCCTGACGCAGGTCTCGTCCTGGGGCAAGAGCAGGGTTCTTTGGGAGTGAAGCAGGAGCCCAAAGGCGCGCCAACGTCATCCTTGGGTGGTTCAGTTAGGATGCACAGGCACAGCAAGTCTGTAGGTGAGATGCCTGACGTCAAGGACGTGCAGGTGGAATCCAGTGCAACTGGAGCAGAGGGAGAATCTGAAGTGGTATCACAGCAGTCTGCACGATCCACTGAAGGGATTCTGCCCGAAAGGTTCACGGCCACTAGCGTGAGTGCTTGTTTGGTTCAGTGTGAACCGGAGAGCCTTGTGAAGGTTCAATGGGTATCTCAAGGTGAGGCCCAGAAATGGCAGGATGCCATGGTAGAGCAGGTAAGCTCAATGAGGTCTTTGGGTGTGTGCACAACCACGACGCTGTCAGAAGGTCGTTGGGTGTGCAGACTCAAGACGGCAGCAACTGGCGAGTTGCAGTGCAAGGCTAGGTCAGTAGCCAGAGGTTTCACTCAGGAGGAGGGGGTCCATTGTTCCGAGGTACTGGACGCGCCCTCTCTCAGAAGCGAAACCACGCGCATGCTGTTAGCGGTCGCGACTCAAAGCAGTTTTGAGGCAAGCCACTTTGGTTTGGATGCCTGTTTGGATTCCGACCTGGATGAGGAGAGGTACGAGGTACCTCCGCCAGGGTTCGAGGACAACGGGCCAAATCAGGTGTGGAGTTTGCACGAGGCAATCACTGGCTTGAAGGAGTCAGCCAGAGATTGGTCCTCAGGCGTGCAAGAAGCTTTGAGAAAGCTAGGTGTCAGCCAGAGTTGTGCTGATAGCTGCCTGTTTCTGGCAGGAGTAAGTCCAGAGCAGGGTCTAGTTCTGCAGTCCGGTGCGGACATGCTTTACCTGGTGGAGACCAGGGGACAGGTGCAACGGTTCGCAGAGGAGCTTGGTCAGTCTTTCCAGCTCAGGAACCTAAGCCCTGTTGCTGTTTACCTAGGTGTGCAGGTAGACAGAGCCGAAGACGGTAGTGTCTTGCTCAATCAGACTGGCGAGGTAGTGCAGTTGTTGAAGAAGTTCAGAGTGTCTGAATGTGCTAGTGTCAGAACACCCATGGAGACGTGTCTAGGTGAGGACAGTCAGACCGGGGAACGCTCTGAGTTCGAGAGCCCCGAGGTGTTTAGGTCAGCTCCTGGGAGGCTGTTGTTTCCTTCATGGTTGAGCAAACCTGACATAGCAGTTGCTGTGGATCTGTTCAGCAAGGTGGCTGCAAATCCCAGCATGCATGCCTGGAATGGCATGGTGAGAGTGCTCCAGAGTTTGCAGGAGACTAAGGAGTTTTGCCCGGATTTGTCAGCTACCGGTGAGCCCCAGCTCACGCGCTGGTGCGACGGCGGTTGGGCAAATTCCGAGGACAGGAAATCTGTGTCTGAAATGGTTGTACAGTGTGGAGGAGCTCTAGGCGGGCTGAAGTCCCGGTGCCAGAGCCTCATTGCTCGTTCTCGTGCAGAAGCCAGGTACAGTGCGTTGTCAGTGCTTTGCAGGGAACTGGAGTTCTATAGGTGTTTGGTCCAAGAGATCTGCGTTCAGAGTTGCCTGCCCGTGATGGTTTGGGAGGACAACCAACTCTGTTTGTTGGTGGCAGAGTCTGGACAAGTCAAGGCCAGACCCAAACACCTAGACATTCTCTTTCGAGACGTGTGCGTTCAGACCGGCTTGGAGAAGCTGAAGTACTGTCCTGGTCAGGTGAACCAGAGGGTTGGGTTCACGAAGCCCCTGAACTTCCAACGTCATGGGGAGTTCTGTGAGGGTTTGTGTGAGGTAAGCTGCAAGCTTACAACGCCCCTGTGTGCGGGACAAGAGGGGGTGTAGAGGTTTGGAGCTTTTAGAGTTAACAAGCTCAACCGGTTGTCCCACCCACAGGAGGAAGAGCGTCACCGGATGCTCTGTGTACTGTTGTACTTTGTAATGTGATACTTTCTTTTTCCGGAGAACGGAGAGAAGGGAGAAGCCACCAACATGGCTTGCGACTCTCCCGGAATGTAATGATTTATGCCTTGTAAAATAAAGCTTCTAGATTAGAAAGAAGCCGGACTCTGTTGTCTGTAATATGCTGGCATGCACACAACCCGTTGCGTGAGAGAAGATAAGAAAAGAAAACTCTGCTGAATAGCACAGGAGACGGCAGCAAGGAAAAACGCTTCAGGCAGGTACTCGCAGGGGAAGCGTGCCGGGCTCCAGTTGTGCTAAGGTTGGTTTGAAGTGTTTTCAACAATCAAAAAACTCTTCATTCATCGGGAAGGTGATGAATGGAAGACCACCATGTTTACGCCATTGGGAGCCTTCGAATATCTCGTGATGCCTTTCGGTTTACAGGCGGGGAGACCGTGTTTCCAAGCCTTCATGCATCATGTGTTGAGGCCGCTCTTGTACAAGAACTGCGTCTGTTTCCTGGATGACATACTGGTCTTTTCGGAGAAGAGCAGCGCATGCAACACATCAGAGAGGTGTTGGAGAGGCTGAAACGGCATCAGCTCTATGCCAAGCTGGAAAAATGTCAGTTACACGCACGTGAAGTGGACTTTTTAGGATACCGGCTGTTGGACCATGGATGGGGAAAAAGTGAAGGCCGTGTTGGAGTGGAAGAGCCCCAAGATGAAGAAGGACATGCAGCGATTTCTGGTATTTAGTAACTTCTATCGTAAATTCATCAAGAACCTTGCGCATGTCACGGCGCCCATCACGGACTGTTTGAGTGGTAAGAGTGGTAAGAGAAAGTTTGAGTGGACGCAGGAGGAGCAGGAAGCGTTTGAAAGCTTGAAAAAGGTATTCGCGTTGGAAGAACAACTGATCCACGTGGACCCCAGCGCTCCTATGAGGGTGGAAACAGATGCGTCTGACAAGGCCATCGGAGCGGTTCTGTTGCAGCAGAATGCGGAGAAGGAATTGAGACCTTGTGCCCTTTTCTCCAGGAAGCTGAAGAAGTCGGAAAGGAACTATACGGTGTGGGACAAGGGGCTGCTTGCTATTTATGCAGCCTTTAAGCAGTGGAGGCATTTCCTAGTGGGGGCGCGCCAGCTAATCCAGGTGTGCACAGATCACAAGAACCTGGAGTACTGGCGGACTGTGAGGGTTCTCAACCAGAGGCAAATTAGGTGGGTGAAATTTTTTGCTGGGTTCAACTTTAAGATCCAATACGTCCTGGGCAAACAGAATGTGTGGGCTGATGCATTGTCCCGGAAACCAGAATACCTGGAAGAGGAGGGGGCGCCAGAGACGAGGCACGTCTTCTCGCAGGAACAATGGGCCTGTGGTGGGACGATGGAGGGTGGAGCAGAACTGGTCAGGCTCACACAGGAAGACAACTTTGCTCATGAAAGGTTCAGTGACATCAAGGAGGACAGGGGGGTGGAAGCTGGTTTTGAAGAGAAAGGTGGGCTCTTTTTTCACAAGGGGGCACTGTACATTCCAGGGAGTACGCTGCAAGCCACAATCCTCAAGCAGCTTCATGACAATCCCACTGCAGGGCATTTCGGACAGCACAAGACCATGCAGCTAGTCAAGAGAGACTTTTGGTGGCCCAGGGTGAGGGAGGACACAAGGGAATACGTCCGAGTATGCGATGTATGCCAAAGAGCCAAGGGAGAAAGAACAGCACTGGCGGGGTTGTTAGAGCCCTTGCCCACCCCGGGGAGGCCTTGGGAGGTGGTGTCCATAGACTTCATAACCAATTTTCCCAATCACGGGATAAAATGGCAGTGTTGGTGGTAGTAGTAGACCTATTTACCAAAATGTGCCACTTCGTAGCCTGCCCTCGGGCGGTCTCGGTGGAAGAGACGGCCAAATTGTTCCTAGATCATGTCTTTAGACTGCACGAGCTGCCGTTGAGGGTGATCTCCGATCATGGGAGGCAATTCACCTCACGCTTTTGGCGCAAGCTCATGAATTTGCTGCAGGTTGAGGTGAGCCTGTCCACGGCCAGACATCTGCAAACCAATGGGCAAACTGAGAGCCAATTCTATTTTGCAACAATATCTGCGCTGCTACGTCAACCAGAGGCAAAATGACTGGGTTGACAAACTAGCATTGGTGGAGTTCGCTTATAACAATGCTGAACACGTGTCCACCGGCATGAGTCCCTTTAGGGCTAATTATGGTTTGCATCCCAGAGCCTTCCCATGAAGGGAGCAGGAGGGTTTGAGTGTCCCGGCAGCTGAGGAAATGGCGGAGGAGATGGCAAGGATACACCAACAACTTGTGGAGAACCTGGAAAGGGCCAGGGAAGCTTATAAGAGGGGTGCAGATCAACACCGAAGGGTGAGGGAGGTCATCCGGGTGGGGGACATGGTATGGCTGTCATTGCAAGGGTTGCCACTGAGGGGCCGGTGCAAGAAATTAGAGCACCGGAGGCTGGGGCCATTTGAGGTGGTGCAGCAAGTGAACCCAGTGGCATTTAAGCTCAGGTTGCCAGACTCCATGAAGATATACCTGGTGTTTCATAGATCTCTGTTGTCCAGGTATAGAGATGAAGGTTGCATTCATAGGGGGGAGTGGGAGGGACCGCCGCCGCCCAGGATAGAGGAGAACGAGTTCTACAATGAAGCTACAGAGATCCTAGATGCCCGGTGGGGAAGGAGGGAACTTGAGTATTTGGTGGCTTGGGAGGGAGCGCCCGACTCGGAAAATGCGTAGGTGCCAGCAAGTTCGATTACTGAGGATTACTTGGTGGAGGAGTTCCATGCACTGTTGCCAGACAAGCCTAAACCACACGGCAAGGCTTTAGAAGGGGTATTCAATACCACCAAAAGGGGAGCGCGAGTTTGAAATCAGGCACAAAAAAGCAATGTTGAAAATACTATCCCAAGGTAGTATTATTACAACTATCCCGGGGGCATGTGGCCACGTGCACTAGCAATGATACTAAGCAATTCTAAGCTGGAATTAGAGCCTGGCCCCCCAGAAAACCTCCTGAACAACAAAGAGCAGGGAGAGCCAAATGCCCGTTACCGGACACCCCTGGCGTCCCAGGAGCGTGAAGATGCCACGAGGAGCAGCAAAGTGGCTAGCAGCGGGAATGACGAAAGGGCTGGTGTCTCCCAGAAGCGGCTCTCCTTCACGGCTTCGGCAAGAGGAGAAGCAGGAAGCACCTGCAAAGCTCTGGGAGTGCTACTGCGCTCACGAGCTGGCGACAAAAAGTTGGTGAGCTGCAGGAACAGCAGAGAGGCTCTGCGCTCTGTGTGCGCGACCCGGATCCTGCCCGGGAAGCGGTGGAGCCCTCAGCTGCACGGCGGCGCCGGTCTCTTTCCGTTGGTGGGAAGCCATGTGGTTACAGGAACGCGGAAGGAAGCCCCACACTTTGCCGATCAACAGCTGATCACAGAAGGACACGGCGGCAACAGCGGCACGGCGACGCTGGTCTCTCTAGCTGGTGGGAAGCCACGTGGTCACAGGAATGCGAAAAAAAGAAGCCCCACACTGTGCCAATCAACAGCTGATCGGAGGAGGGCGCAGCGGCAACAGAGGCGACCGCGCTGGGCTGGCGAGGCAGCTAAGAAGATCCGGCAGCTGCTAAAGGTTTCCTGTCACTGCAGCTGTAAAGGCAGCGAGCGAACCCGACAAAAGCCTGAAAGGAAAGCTGGAAGGAAAATTGGCGTTTATTTTTTTTATAAAGGATTTATTAAATTTCCAGAAACACAAAAATAACAGAAAAACAATACAAACAACTACAAGAATACAAAAAAGAAAAAAGGGAAAAAACAATATAAAAACAAAAACAAACTATCAAATATCTTAATCTTATTCTAAATCTTCTTTGGGGGGACTTCCCCCGTCCTCTCTTCAGCGTTCAGTTCTAATTTACTTTAGTAACTTTGTAACTATTTTCCAATCATTCACCTTAACTCTTCAAATTCAAATATCATCCAGTCTTATCTCTATAAACTTACTTAAATATTCATAACTTTAATTACAAACAACAAAATCTTAACTTCTTATTTACTATTCTATTCTAACATTACATAGCTATCACCTGTTATATTCTCTGATTTCACTTCAAAAAGCCAACTTCTCACGATTTTTCAAATAGTCTTTAAATTTCTTCCAGTCTTCTTCCACCTTCTCCTCCCTCTGGTCTCGGAGTTTCGCGGTCAGTTCTGCGAGTTCCATGTAGTCAATTAACTTCATCTGCCAGTCTTCTACTGTTGGGAGCTCTTCACCTTTCCAGTTTTTAGCAATCAAAATTCTCGCTGCTGTTGTGGCATACATAAAAAACACTCTATCTTTCCTGGATATCTCATGGTTGGTTATGCCCAATAGGAAGGCCTCTGGTTTCTTAGAAAAGGTGTATTTCAACACTCTTTTTGTTAGAGATTTCAGAGTTGCCTACGTGCAGAAATGCAGCTGTCTATCTCCAAGCAATTAAGCAATTAACTAGTTGGCAGAAAGCCCAGATCTGCTCTCTCTCAGACCCTTAGCAACGACCTGTGATTGGTCAATGAGTTCCTTAAGAGTGAGCTCTGTGTGAGAGTTCTGTGGTTAGAGTTGGTTAGTGCGTTAGTGTGTGGTTGGAGTAGAGAGAGAGAGACAGAGAGGAAAGATTTTATGTTTTGTTTCTTTTATTTGTATAGTCTGTAAATAGTAACTTGTGGGTACTAGTTGCTTCAATCAATAAATACTGTATATAGTTATCCAGTGAGTTGCTGAGTTCCTGCGTTGTGCTGTCCAGTCAATTACACAACAGCCAGAAGCTTCCAGAAAAGTCTGCGTCTAACTCTGCGGTGTCCAGGAATACGTTATACTCCTGACACTAAATCTTAAGACTTTTAAACTCATTATAAATTTTCTCCCAGAAGTCCTTAACCTTTGGGCACGTCCACCACATGTGATAGAAGGTACCTTCCACTTTTTTGCATTTCCAACATTTATTACTTAAACCATGATACATCTTAGCAAGTTTAACTGGTGTCAAATACCATCTATATAACATTTTCATTATATTCTCTCTTAACACATTAGATGCAGTAAATTTGATACCTTCCCTCCATAACTTCTCCCAATCCTCCATCATTATGTTGTGTCCCACATCTTTTGCCCAATCAATCATCACAGATTTTACCATTTCATCTTTAGTATGCCACTCTAGCAAAAGGTTGTACATTCTGGAAAGGTTTTTAGAGTTCGGTTCTAATAATTCTGTTTCCAATTTTGATTTTTCTGCTTGAAAGCCAATTTTCTTATCTGCCTTAAAAATTTCATTTAATTGATAATACTGCAACCAGTCCGTAACCCCATCTTTCAATTGTTCATAACTTTTCAACTTAAAGTTTTGACCTTCCTGCTGCAGTATATCTACATATTTTAACCATTTTGCAGACATGTTCGGTCCCTTATAGGCCTTAGCCTCCACTGGAGATATCCATCTGGGGGTCTTTTTCTCCAATAAGTCTTTATTTTGAATCCAAACCTGATACAAGGCATTTCTAATTATGTGGTTTTTAACGCCTTATGCGCTTTAACCTTATCATGCCAAAGATACGCATGCCAGCCAAAAACATTGTCATGTCCTTCCAAGTCCAACACATCTGTATTTTCTAGTTTAAACCAATCCTTTAACCAGCAAAAGGCTGCAGCTTCAAAATAAATCCTCAGGTCTGGCAGGGGAAATCCACCTCTCTCCTTGGAGTCTGTCAAAATTTTAAATTTTATTCTCAGTTTCTTCCCCTGCCAGATAAACTTTGATAAGTCCTTTTGCCATTTTTGAAACAATCCACCCTATCAATTATAGGTATCACTTGGAATAGAAACAACATCTTTGGCAATACGTTCATCTTTATAGCTGCTATTCTTCCCATCAAGGAAAGCTTTAGGCTTGTCCATATCTCTAAATCCTTTTTAACCTCATTCCACAGTTTTTCATAATTGTCCTTGAACAGGTTTACATTCTTAGGAGTCAAATTCACCCCCAGATATTTTACCTTCTTCACAAAATTCAATCCAGTTTGTTCTTGTAATTTCTCTACTTGCAAATGTGTCATATTTTTTGTCAATACTTTCGTTTTGGCTTTATTCAATTTAAATCCTGCTACTTTTCCAAACCTATCGATAGTATCTAGAGCTTTTGGGAGACTTCTTTCAGGATCCTGTAGGGATAACACCAAATCATCGGCAAAGGCCCGAAGCTTGTATTCCTTCTCTCCCACCTTTATTCCTTTTATCTGCTTGTCCATCCTAATCATGTTCAGGAGTACCTCCAGGACCGTAATAAAGAGTAAAGGTGAGATAGGGCACCCTTGTCTTGTACCTTTCTCAATTCTTATTTCTTCTGATATTACACTGTTTACAATGATTTTTGCTTTTTGTTCTGTATAAATGGCATTAATGCCATTCATAAATCTTTGACCGACCCCCATCTTTTCCAAATTTTTCTTCATAAAAGTCCAAGAAATATTATCAAAGGCCTTCTCCGCATCAATAAACATCAATACTGCATCCGTATTTATCTTCTCCAGTCTTTCTAATATATCCACAATGTTCCTTGTATTGCTATTTATATGTCTTCCAGGCAAAAAGCCTGCTTGGTCGTTGTGGATATAATCCTTCAGCAGGATAACATTTGCAAAAATTTTATAGTCCACATTTAATAACGAAATTGGTCGGTAATTTTTCATTATAGTCCGGTCAATCTACAGAAAAAAAAGCTGGAACCTGGGCAAAATTGCAACATAAACGCTTTTAGTGGCATTTTTATGAGAATTGGATGTAGAATAACATATTAAAAATTAGACAAAATTAAATGTCAGGAACACTGTGAAATCGTGATTTCAAAATGGCCGACCTGCTGTATCAATTGTATTGTATTTCGATTAGTTTTCTAAACTTGATTGTGTGTATCCTATGTTTTTTAATTGTTGATATATTAGAAAATGTTGAAAACAGTCACATTCTTCTAGCTGCCGACAATATTGATCACAATATTCTTACACTGTTGGTGAGAACACATTCCATGGTATGGGGATGATAGCAGCAATAACCCCAGCAAAAACCTTTTCTTGTTGTATTCCAAGAAAGAATATATTGAGCTGTGACTTAAAAGCTGCTGCATCTATCAACATTCATGAATATCGATTTGCATCCAGTACTCTCAGAGGCATTAAGTTTAAAATATTGCCTGATATCTATCCCACAAATGTCAAAGTAGATCTGCTGTGGAAACTGTCAAGGAACTTTGAACAACCAATGCCTGGCTGGTCTGGAATGATGCACTTAATACATAATAACCAAAACAACCAGAAAGTTGAGAAATCATCAGTACTTTTCCTACCTATCATTGATATGAAGCCCACTGAAATGACTTGCATCCTGTCTACCTTAACATACCTACAAGATTTGAGTTCCGGTTTTTGCCGCGACCGAGACGGGTGCGCTCTGCGAGCTCTTGGAGGCTCGAGCGGTTGCTGAGGGCTATTGGGGTGACGTGAAGGCTACGCGACCCCAAAAAAAGCACTGGGGGTGACTCAGTGCTGAAGAGGTTCCAGCAGCGCAGAGAAGGATTTCCCCTTTTCTCTATCGACAAACGGTGGAGGAGAGGAGTCCAAGCGCAAGGAGAGAACCAACCCTCAACAAGAAGCCTAAGACCCGGAACGGCAGATTGCGGTAAAGATTTCCAGTTTTAGACTCTATAAAATACTGCTTTGGCAGTGAGGTAAAAGGCACGCCACTCCAAAGATAAGGGAGAGAAATGACCCTCCCCCCCC
This sequence comes from Lacerta agilis, assembly GCF_009819535.1. Taxonomy (NCBI): domain Eukaryota; kingdom Metazoa; phylum Chordata; class Lepidosauria; order Squamata; family Lacertidae; genus Lacerta; species Lacerta agilis. The sequence continues at coordinate 2,087,700 of NC_046330.1, forward strand.
CTCGAATTACAAGCAAAATAAAGCAAAGTAAAGCAAAGCAAAGCTGAGTGGGGAAAACACCAGCAGAACTGGAGAGGACAAAAACTGGAGGGGCAGGAGAAATAACCCATAGGAACTGCAAAATATAAGATCCAAAACGCAGAATAACTGGAAAAAAATAAGCCAAGCAGAAAAGAACTAGATCGATAATTGAAAGAGACTAACAGAGAGTATAGCGGAGTTTGTGCTCTTTGTGGAGACGCTAGCACAGCAGTTTAATTCAAGATTCATCTAAACTTTGAATTGATTTGGTTACGCTATTTACAGACTTTTATGCATAGCCTTTGTTATTGAACTGGGAAATAAAGGAGAGATATTAAAAGGAAAAATCGCTACATTTGAATGACCTGAAGAAGGAAGGATTTGGATATCAGGACTGTAACTAGAGGAAAAAGAAAGGAAATCGAATTAATACCTGGACTGAGCTTGGGAGCTTTTGAAGGAGGGAGACGAAGGGGAGCTGGCAGGCTGATCGCTTTGCACGGACGTGTTTTGGAGGGCTACCGGCGGGGAGCAGTGGAGGGGAACAGCGGGAAAATGGCGCAGCGTGGCCAGAGGAGGGGATGAGTTAAAACAAAAACCCGGAAGCCACAGAAATAAAAGGTAACAAAGAGGCGTCGAATAAAGGAAGGACGGTTTCTTGAACAACAGTGACACCTACAGGCTGAAGATATAATTGCAGCACTACTAAAGAATTTAATGGTGAAAAACTTAAAAAAGACTTTAAAAGGACATAGAAGAGCAGAAAGGATACAACAAGAAGAAGAGGAGAAAGGATACAACAAGAATAAAAATACTGATGACTGATGGTGAAATAACTGCTGCTGAAGAACACTGCATGTAAAAGATTCAGCTGAAGGGAAGTTATAAACTGAGGGTGGCTGGAAGGGAAACAAATTGAACTGTTTATGAAAGCTAAGATCAATACTAGTAGTGAATGTTTTTGAACTGGATATTGGCTAGGTGGGTCTTTGCTGCAAGAAATGGAGTAAAGGTTTAAAACCAAGGATAAAGAAAAAGAAAAGTGATAAGGGATCTGGGGGACCTCAGGGATAGGAAGGCTTTAAGGGACGATTACGAAGGGTTCTGTTCTATTTAAAAAAGGGGGGGTGGATTATGGCTGCTACAAAGAAAAATAACCCACTTACCTCACTTACCCAACAGGTAAGGAGGAATTCTGGTGTAGATCCGGAAATGGATTTGAAGGACTTAATCTGGAGTTTAAAAAGTGATATTGGAGACATGAAAAAGGAGTTCAATGAATTAAAGACAGAACTGACTGGGAAAGTGAGAGATATTAATGATAAATTGGACAACATGGGAGGGAAAATAGAGGAAAACTCCAAATCAATTGTGGAGTTAAACCAAAAAATAAAACAAGTAGAAGGGAAAAATGAGGAAACAATAAAGATAATAGAAGAACTCCAAATTAAATTAGAGGAAATAAATAAAAAATTATCAAAAGAATCTAAAGACAATAGGAAAGAATGTGAAAGAATAAAAAAGGACAATGAGGAATTCAAAATAACTCAAGAAGCCACATGGGATGCAATGGCAATCCTTCAGATGCAGTCAAAGGAGAGGATTTTGAGAATGAGGGGGATACCAGAAAATGCGGAGGAAAATGTACAAATAAAAATTATTAAAGAACTAGCAGCTTGGCTTGATATGGAAGAAGTGGAAGTATCACAAAATGTAGAAAGTGCATTTAGAGTAAACTCCAAAAAAGCAAAATCAAACAATTGGCCTGGAGATTGCCTGATAACATTTACTACGAACAAAATGAAAAATCTAATATTACAAACGCAAGGAAAGAAAAAATTAAAAATAGAGGAACAAGAAGTCATTATACTGAAAGAAATCCCACCACGCCTATTGAAAAAAAGAGACAACTTCCAATTTTTAACTAAAGCACTTAAGGCAAATTCAATTTTCTTTAAATGGGAATTCCCACAGGGAATTTCTTTTACATATAAAGGAAAAAGGAGGAGAATGGAAACGCGTGAAGACGCCAAAATATTTTGGAGGAAATACTGGAAACCATTAGGAGGAAAAGGACCAGGAATAGATGGTGAATCTGTGGCTCCGGAAAATGAACTTGAGAGCGAGTAAAAACCTTAATTCAAAACTCCCAAATCTTTTCAGTGTACAAAGTGTAATCTATAGTTAACCTTAAACTTGCAGTCCATTTTAGCTGCTAACATTTATTGATACTTTTAAACCTTTTTACTCCTCACCTATCCTATCTTTTCCCTCCCTCCCCCCTTTTTCCCCTTCCTTCACTCCCTTCCCCCCTCTCCCCCTCCCCCTTTTTTATTTTTTCTCCTTCCCTTTTTTCTCTTTTTCTCTTCCCCACTCTTTACTTTACATTGCTGAAATTAACAAACGTTGAATATATATAAATAAAGAATGAGCTTGTCCATCCTATCGTGGAATGCTAATGGATTAAATGAAAAGAAAAAAAGAAACAAGATTGAACATATATTGGCAAGAAAAGAATTAGACATTACATGCCTCCAAGAAACACATGTAAAAAAGACCATAGGAGAATTCTGATAAATCCAAAACTGGGATCAACTTTTGTGGCATTAGATAAAGTCAAAAAGAGGGGGGTGGTAATCTACATTAAGCCAAATCTCGAACCGGAATTACAATACAAAGATGATATTGGCAGGATATTAATAATCAAAATTAAAAATCAAGGAGAGGAAATAATTCTGATTGGAATATATGCTCCTAATGAAGGAAAGGCAGAATTTTTTAGAGAACTGGAGGGGAAAATGTTGGAGTACGTTGGGAGGAAAATGATACTCATGGGTGACTTTAATGGAGTTATTGATCCAGAGATAGACAGATCTTCAAGTAAAAAAGGGAAAAAGGAGGGGAAGCTACCTCGGAGTTTCTTTGAGTTGGTCAAAACCATGGACTTGGTGGATGTATGGAGATTCAAGCATAGGTCTGAAAAGGACTTTACGTACTTTTCAGAACCAAACAATTCGGCCAGTAGGATTGATGCCATTTGGATGACGAAAGAACTAATTGAAAGGATAGGGAAAACAGAGATTTCACCTAGAACGATATCAGACCACAACCCAGTCTCATTGACATTAAGGGGGAAAGTCCAGCAAGGAAGGAGAAGGTGGAGATTAAATACTACCCTACTAAATGATGAGAACGTAGTAATTGGGGCCAAAAAAGTAATGATGGAATATTTTGAGCATAATTGGAATAAAGAGGTCAACAGACAGATAACGTGGGATGCAGGAAAATCAGTTATCAGGGGCTACTTCATTCAACAAAATGTTATAAGTAGGAAAAAGAAAGAGGAGAAAAAGAATAAAATAATGGAGGAATTAAAAAAGAAGGAGAAAGAATTGAATAAGGATCAAAAAAATGAGAAATTGAAACAAGAAATTAGGTTATTAAAAATTGAATATTCCAATGTAATAGATCAAGAATTAGAATGGAATTTAAAAGTAATGAAACAACGCTGCTTTGAATTTGCGAATAAGCCAGGCAAATTCTTAGTGTGGCAGTTGAAGAAAAAACAAAACGAGAGGCTAATTACAAGATTAAAAATTGAAGAAAATTATATTGATGACCCGAAATTAATAATACAAAATTTTGTAAAATATTATGGAAATCTGTACAAAAAAGGAAAACAGAATATAGAAGATATGGAACAATATTTAATTAATCACAAACTACCAATTATTACAGAAGATAAAATAAAAATATTGAATGCTCCGATAACAATAATGGATATTAAAGACGCAATAAAGAAATCTAAAGCAGGGAAAACACCAGGCCCTGATGGATTACCAGCTGAATTCTATAAAAAGATAGAGGATACAATATGTAAACAACTAAAAGAACTATTCAATGAGGTTATGGAAAAGGGTGATGTACCGAGCTCATGGACAGAAGGATTTATTACATTAATACCGAAACAAGGTGGGGACCCTGAACAGATGACAAACTATAGGCCAATATCGCTATTAAACAGCGATTACAAACTTTTTACAACAATATTGGCAAATAGGCTAAAAGAGATTTTGAAGGACATAATACATCATAATCAAGCGGGTTTCTTGCCGGGAAGGTACATCCAGAACAATACTAGAAATATTATCAATATCCTAGAATACCTGGAATTTAATCATGATAAACCAGCAGCGGTTTATCATGATTAAATGTTGTCGAAAAAGCGTTCGACAACATTTCATGGGAGTTTATGAAGAAACAAATACAATTAATGAAATTAGGAAAGGAGTTTGAGAGAGGGATTGGAGCAATTTATAATAAACAAAGTGCAAACTTAATAATCAACGGAAATATTACGGAAAGAATTGCAATTGAGAAGGGCACGAGACAGGGGTGTCCCCTCTCTCCATTACTATTCATTTTGGTGCTGGAAACTCTCCTAAATTTAATTAGGAACAATGAAAGAATTAGAGGAATCAAAATAGGAGCAACATCCCATAAGATCCGGGCATTTGCGGATGATATAATAATCACTACTGAGGAACCTCAAAACAGTATCCCAGCAGCACTGGAAATGATTAATACTTTTGGGAACCTAGCTGGATTCAAGCTGAATGGGAAAAAAACAAATCTTTTAATTAAAAATATGAAAATAGAAGAAGCTAAAAAATTACAATTGATAACTGGCCTGGAAATCAAAAACAAAGTTAAATACCTGGGTGTGTGGATCACAGCAAAGTGCATCAATCTGTACCAGGACAACTACACCAAGGCATGGACTGAAATAAAAAGTAATATGGAAACATGGAATAAGTTGTACCTCTCGCTAACAGGAAGGATAGCTGTGGTGAAAATGAATATTTTGCCTAAGATGTGTTATTTATTCCAGACCATCCCTATATTAGGAGGGATGGACTGCTTCAAAAAATGGAGGAAAGACATATCCAAATTTATCTGGAGCGGGAGAAAACCCAGGATAAAACATCAGATCCTTATAGATAAAAAAGAGAGAGGTGGCTTTGCCCTTCCAGAATTAGAGATATATCATACAGCTGCTGCCCTAACATGGTTAAAAGATTGGATAGATCTGGAAAATCCCGAAACATTAGATTTGGAGGGGTTTGATAACCGCTTTGGGTGGCACTCCTACCTGTTATACGGGAAGGTAAGCGCCCATAAAGGTTTCTTGAACCACATTATAAGAAAGTCCCTGTTTAAAATCTGGACAAAACATAGATGGATGCTGGAGCCAAAAATCCCATTATGGACATCGCCAATAGAAACAATCACGGTGAGGAGGAAGAATATGCAGGGCAAATGGGCAAGATATAGAACATTAATAAAGGAGGAGAATGGAAATATTGTATTAAAAGAGTACAAAGAGATAAGTAATCAGCTGACAGGATGGTTACAGTACTTCCAGTTAAATGAAAGGTTCAAGACAGATAAAAAGGAGGGAATAGCCAATGAAACATCTAAATTTGAGGCGCAGTTAATTCAATCTAAAGGAAAATACATTTCCAAAATGTACGATCTGATACTAGAATGGGAAACCAAAGAAGAACTGGTAAAAAGTGCCATGATAAAGTGGGCTCAAGATATTGGGCACAATATTTTCATGACGCAATGGGAGAAACTGTGGAAAGATGACATCAGATTTACAGCCTGTATTAATTTAAGGGAAAATGTCATGAAAATGATATACAGGTGGCACTATAGCCCAGTCAAATTATCAAAAATGTTTAAAAATCAATCGCCCCTGTGTTGGAAATGTAAAAGTAGTTTGGGAACGTACTTCCACATGTGGTGGGAATGTGAGATAGTTAAGGAGTACTGGGGAAAGGTTCATAATGAATTAAAAAAACTTCTGAAAATTTCTATAAAGAAAAAGCCAGAAACCTTTCTCCTGGGAATACTACCTCCAGAAATTAAGACAGAAAAAAGATCATTAACAATGTATGCCCTCACTGCGGCCAGAATTCTTTTAGCGGGAAATTGGAAGGGAGAGAGTATCCCCACAATATGTGATTGGCAAGCTTTAATGACAGAATATATGCAGTTAGCGGCAATGACGGGAAGAATGAGAGGTCAATTCAAACAAAAAACACAAAAAGAATGGGAAGTTTTTATTGATTATTTAAACCAGTACAGTAACATCAAAATCTCCTGGCAATAGGAAGGTGAAATCTGCGTAGGTACTGAATATCAACATATCATTAGAAAGAAATAGAAGACTAGACTAGATGTAACAAGACCTGTGTGAGAAAAAAAAGGTTAAGATAAAGAAACAAAGAGTACAAACGGAAGTCCAATTTATGTATTTGTATATTGTATATTGTATTAGTGTTGTAAGTTGTAAATTTAATGTAGTTTTTTTTATTCCTTTTCTTTTCTTTTTTCCCTTTCCCCTTTTGTTTCTTCCCCCTTTTTTCCCTTCCTCCCCCCCTTCCTTTTCCCCATCCCCTCCTAATCCCACTCTTTTTTTATCCTTTTTCGTTTGTCCTTTGACCCTCTTTTTAGGATTATTCTTTTAATATTGTTAAATTATGTACGGGTTGTATATAGAGGTGTGTGTGTTTCCTTTCTGTGTGTGTTTTGAAATTGTTATGTATTCTGTTGAGTTTTGTGTATGATTTTGCTGTATAATAAAATTATTCTTATAAAAAAAAACATACCTACAAGATTTAGCTCTTAAGCACAATATACCAACTATCATAACATTTGATCAGCCACTCTTTTGGAAAGCATCACAAATAGTTCATTCATCATGTGATGGTAGTGCTCTCAAGGACATCATTCTATTGCTTGGTTCCTTTCATACTCTCCTGAATCTTCTTGGGGCCATTGGTACACTCATGGCAGGATCGGGCCTTAAAGAAATCCTCGAAGAGTATCAAGAGCTTTTCGTGGACATTTGATTCTCGATTCATGCTTAAGTGCTGAAATAATGTCGCAGATAATTGAAGATCATTCAGAATTCCCCCAGGTCTTAAAAGAAGCGTTGCACTGTATGATTCACTAGTGTCCTGTAACAAAACTATAGAAGAAGTGGATTCTTCACAGACTATGATACACATAAGCTGTGCATTGGATGCAAAGAAGAGCAAACTGAAAGCAAACTCAGCAACAAGTAAACTATGGCTTAAGTATCAAAATATGGTTGATCTTGCTAGAAAACTCATCACAACAGATAGAACTGGTTCATGGAAAATGCATATTGATGCCATACATCAGTGTCTACCCATTTTCGCAGCTGCGGGTCACCATAATTACTTGAAATCAGCATACCTATATTTGCAGAATATAATTCTGTTGCCAACAACAAATGCCACTGCTTCTGCAACGTTTGAAAAAGGATTTCATGTGATACGCCGAAGTGAACGGTACTGGGCAGGATTGGGTTCTGACTTAGTAATTGAACAATGTCTGATGCGCTCTCTTAAAACTACAGGGGGTTTGACCAGAGGAAGTGGATTGACTGGCATTCAGAGAGCAGTTTGGTCTTTATCATTGCCTGTATCGTCAGGGTATAATCTAGCTATGCAGGAGTTTACCAATGTGTCATATTCATCAAGTGAACAACACAAGGAATTATCTAGTGCAAGGCTGATTAGAGACAAAAGTGATTCACAACTGGTATTGAGCACGTTGCAAGCATTCTCGCAATTAACACCCGAGTCAAGTCTGCATAATATTGTAACAGGTGTAACTGCAGATTTGGCAAATGTTAATGTGCATGAATTGCAAGAAGTTGGTATGGTCATTGTAGCTAAACTTATTGACCAAGAAGTTTTTGCATATAAATGTAAGCGTTCTGACAAAGTTAAAACATTAGCGTTCTCTGCTGCACTGAAAATTCCTGGAGATGATGAAAGTGTTGTAATTCCCATTCCACCTTAATAACAGACTGAGGATGGGAGCTTGTCACATGTCTGTATAGTGTTCCAGTGTGCTGCTGGGAACTTCCGTTCCTCAGTCTGTACTTTCTCTTTCGTTTTTCCGAACATGGAGGTGACTGCACGTGTGCTTTCTTTTGTCCTCATGTTCGCCTAATAAATGCTTAACTATAATGCTCATGCCAGCCTCTGTGGTGCATCTTCTGCTGCTAAATGGACAGAAAGAGTGCCTGGCTTTCTGAAGCAAGGTCTCTGGTTTCTGCTGCTGTTCCAGGGCTTTGAAGTTTGACCGGCAGTTCGGCCGGGGGTGTTTGGGCCAGCAGGGAGCATGCCCGTTGTTCCCGTTTCCCTGGACAAATTACAACAGAAAGAACGATTGATCCAGCATTGCTGTTTCAAAGGCTATTGGACATTGTTAACACAGGTGAACTAAATTTTGAAGAAGTGCTGCAGTATGAATTGTGCTCATACCTACCTTGATTGTTCAAATCATGCTCTATACCCAGGAAGGCTGACAAGCCACAGATAGTACATGTTATCAAAAAATATGTGATGCAGAAACAGAATACTTGTAGTACCGAATATGTTCCAAGAAGTGATCAATTCATAGAATCATAGAATCATAGAGTTGGAAGAGACCACAAGGGCCATCCAGTCCAACCCCCTGCCAAGCAGGAAACACCATCAAAGCATTCTTGACAGATGGCTGTCAAGCCTCTGCTTAAAGACCTCCAAAGAAGGGGACTCCACCACACTCCTTGGCAGCAAATTCCACTGTCGAACAGCTCTTACTGTCAGGAAGTTCTTCCTAATGTTTAGGTGGAATCTTCTTTCTTGTAGTTTGAATCCATTGCCCCGTTTCCGCTTCTCTGGAGCAGCAGAAAACAACCTTTCACCCTCCTCTATATGACTAATTCGTGTTAGATGGTGGTCCGCTGCTGCATTGCCTTAAATGGAAGAAGCATGAAACGTAGGATGACATTTGTTGTTGTTCAGTCGTTCAGTCATGTCCGACTCTTCGTGACCCCATGGACCAGAGCACGCCAGGCACCCCTATCCTCCACTGCCTCCCGCAGTTTGGTCAGACTCATGTTGGTAGCTTCGAGGACACTGTCCAACCATCTCATCCTCTGTCGTCCCCTTCTCCTTGTGCCCTCCATCTTTTCCAACATCAGGGTCTTTTCCAGGGAGTCTTCTCTTCTCATGAGGTGGCCAAAGTACTGGAGCCTCAGCTTCAGGATCTGTCCTTCCAGTGGAACATTATGACATCGCATACTAGTGGACAAAGTAACACCAGCAAACTCTTTCGTTGCACCAGAACGTCTACCACCAACTAAATCTGCAACAAAATTCCATAGTTTTCGATCATATTACCAGATAATGGAATGGTCATGCCACAAAGAGGGTTTACGACCTAATGACTGGGGTTGGATGATAAAGGAGGACAACCAGCTTCACCCTGTGGTGTCAGACATGGCCCCTGCGCCTGAAAGTCTTTTGAAAGTTATCCACTGTAACTGCACCACTGGTTGTTGTACATTCCGTTGCACGTGCAAAAAAAATAGTTTTCCATGTTCAACAGCTTGTGGTCAGTGCCAGACCATTGGTTGTGAAAATGTGTTGTTGATTGAACATTGTTCTGATATAGAAGATGATATGGATGACTGATGTCTGCTTTCGTTATTTCTAATACATAATAAAAGTTCTGGTTCAAGCGCCTTATTGTGACCTTGTTTCAATGTACCATTGCTTTCACTTTGTTGTTTTTAGCAAACATTTAAATACAGAAATTATGTAGCCTAATAACTAGATCAATGACAACTTTGTATTATTTTCCCTGACGTTTGGTAACAACAGTTAAAAAACATAGGATATACACAATCAAGTTTAGAAAACTAATCGAAATACAATACAATTGATACAGCAGGTCGGCCATTTTGAAATCACAATTTCACAGTGTTCCTGTCATTTAATTTTGTCTAATTTTTAATATGTTATTCTACACCCAATTCTCATAAAAATGCCATTAATAGCGTTTATGTTGCAATTTTGCCCAGGTCATTTTGTATATTGACCGGACTATTAACATTTTATCAGAATCAGGTTTCAGAATCAGTGTAATATACGCCTCCTTCCAAGAGTCTGGTGCCCTATCTCCTTCCAATAAACCATTACACACATCTTTTAGTCCTTCAATGTTCTATAGTATTTAGCAGACAGTCCATCTGGTCCTGGGGCCTTCCCTATCTGCATGCTGTTAATTGCCTCTTCTAGTTCTTGAGTTGATATTGGGTGGTTGAGTATTATCATCTTTTCTTCTGGGACTCTATGTAAACCATTTTTCTCCAAGAACTGCTCAATATCTTTCTCCTCAACTTTATCTTCTTTGTACAATTTTTTGTAAAATTTCTGAAAACTTTTCCTGATCTCCTCCGGATTCTCCACAATCTTTTCATTAACTTTTAAATTAGTGATGATGTTCAATTTTTGTCTCTTTTTAAGCTGCCACATCTATTTGCAGAATCAAATGTTCTTTGCCTCATCATTTTAATTTTCCATTCAATTTCTTGATTTAAAATCTTTGCATACTGGGACTGCAAGATCTTTATTTCTTTCTGAATTTGCTTATTTTTTGGGTGTCCTCTTAATTTCTTCTCTCTTCCCTTTATTTCATTCAACAGTCTTTCCTTTTCCAAATTTTGTTGTTTCGTTTTTTTAGCTTTTTCTCTTATTAGGAATCCTCTCATCACCGCCTTAGTTGCGTCCCACACTATCCTTTTCTCCACTCCTTGATTAAGATTCAGCTGAAAGTATTCTTTCATCTTGTTGGCTGCATCTTCCACCAGCTTGGTATTTCTCAACATTGCATCATCCATTCTCCATCTAAAGGAATCCTTGGAGTGAATCTTTAAGTCCAATTGTACCGCATTATGATCTGAGCATGTCTTGGGGCAGATTACCGCCTTCTGTATTTTTGGTGCCAAACCTCTCAAAATCCATATGTAGTCTAGCCTCGACCACGACTGTTGTGGTTCCGAAAAATAAGTTGCTTCAGTTTCTAGGGGATTCTTCAATCTCCAAGCATCTATTAGCTCCAAATTATCGATCATCTGAAAAAAAGTTTTAGGCAATTTCCCATCATTTGTAATTTTCGCTCTTTGTGATCTGTCCATCAAAGTGGAGACTGCTCCATTAAAGTCTCCTAAGCATATCACATTGTAATCTAGATAGTCCAACAGCAAATCATGTATTTTCTTAAAGAAGGTTGACTTTCTTTCATTTGGTGCATAGAGTCCCAGAATTATATTTTTTTGCCTTGTACTGTAATTTCAATTGCTATGTATCTCCCTTCTTCATTCTCCTTCTTGTTCACCTGTAACTCCTTCTCCTGTTGCTGGCTTCCCTGGTGGCGGTACCAACTGGTACAATCTGGCTGGGTCTAGTGAAGAACCTGCGAAGTCTGCTATATGCTTGTCCAAGAATTTCTTCTTATCTTCGAAGGACCTAATTCTTACTCTTCTCTCTTTGTATTTAAAGTTGAGGCCTTCCGGTAATTCCCAGCTGAAGGGGATCTTTCTTGCTCTTAATTCTGTTGTCAAATCGTTATAGTCGATCCTCCTGTTCAAAAAATACCTTGGGGTGTCTTTAAATATGATTATCTTCTTCTGTTGGATCACCAGGTTGTTCTTATAATGGAAGTCCAGAATCTGGTCTCTCTGGAATCTATTATGGAATACGATCATACAATCATTCACTCTTTTTGGATTTTTCTTTCCATTTGTTCCAAACCTAAATGCCTTTACAATGAAGGATAGTAGGTCGTTTTCTTCGAGCTCCCAGAAAGCAGAGAATTCCTTTATTAAAAAGTCCTTTAAGTTGTCTTGCTCCAGCTCTGGGACGCCCCTCAGCCTTAGGTTCACCTCCCTTTCCTTAAGTTGTAAAAAGGCAAGCGACTCCTGTACGTCTTTGTTGCACTCTGATCCTTTGAATTTCTTCAGGATCAACGGTGTCAATTTGACTTTCCACAGTTTTAATTTTTTCTTTAAATTCCTCTGACTCTTTTTTAAGTGTCTCTACCTCGGCACCAATTTTCCCAATTGCAATTTTATTCTCTTTCACTGTCCTTTCAACCGAAGAAATTGCAGTTTTCAGTGAGTCAGAGGATTTTTGGATATCACTTTGTAATCCTTCTCTAGTTTCCTTGAGCTCAGTATGTAGCTTCTCTGCAACTGCCTGCAGATTGGCATTAAGTTTCTCAATAGCACTAATCATTTGCTCCTCAGAAGTTTTAGACACCGATCCTTTCCTTTGTTTTTCCCCTTCTTTGGTTTTGGATCTAGTAGACGCAGATGGTGTTTCTTGTGCTTGCATGCCTGAATTAGCTGTTTTGACAGCTCAAGGTCACTTTAGGCAAGATAAGTCTCAGAGAGCCAGTTCCCAGACAGTTTCAGTTGTAAACACCAGGTGGCCAGCAAACATGGTCAGCAAACCAAAGACAAAGAGAAACCAAGCAGTTCCTTGAGAACAAAGGACCCTGTACTTCCGTTTCTCCAACTCTAAAAGTAAAACTTTTAAAGTCAAGAAAAGTATCTCAGCCAAGCCTAGCCAAGACAGTTGTTACAATAAATCCAGCATGAGTCTCCAAAAGAATAATAAAGTAGCAGGAAATCACTCAAAATATCAATTCTCCATTGGAAACAGCAGTTTAAAAGTTAACTTTGAAACTTTGTTTCCCCGCCCGCTAACTGACCCGGACTCCTTATCCAGAGGGTGTAGCGGTGTCTTCTAAGTTATTTGTAATCCACACAGGAAGAAACGATCAAAAAGTCCACTAATAATCCAATAAATATCCAGTAAAACGTGAAATCAGTCTTAAATCCTTAAGAAAGAAAGCCGTGGCACAGCTCCATTAACGTTACTTTCATCTAGCCGCTGTCAAAAAGGAACGGGCTTCCTCGTTTTTACGTTCCTTTCCGCAAGCCAAATTGAAGTCTTTTTAAAGCCAAATTAGGGTAATCAAACTCTCTACTTATGGATTTCCAATTTTCAGTCCAAATCGAGAAAGAATGGTGGCGCTAAAAGTTCCGGCAGATTCCCGCTGCTTCGTAGTCTCGGTTTGCAATGGCCTCTTCAGCGCCGTGCCGGAGCCTCGCTCGCCCAATTTCCCCTTTTACAAGGGTCGATCAGGAGTGGGGGCGACATGTCTGGCACCCGCTAGAGAGCCGGTCCACGGAACGCTCCTCCCGTGCCTCTACGGGGGCTGTAGCGCGGTTACAGGCACCCCAAAACCCCGAAACTACCGGAGCTCTTCAGCTCCCGAGTGCACGGACTTGCGCCCTCACTGGAAGTCCCGGAAAATTGGCGTTTAAAAACGCCGTTTGGTGAAGTGATTTCAGCCAAGAAGAGCTTGATCCGACGAAAAGAGGCGGAGAAGACTTGATCCGACAAAATGCTTGATCCAAAGAAAACCTTTGCGGCTGGGAGCGGGAAGCAAGAGATTGAGCCCCGGCCCCGGGCTTGCTTAAATGCAGCAAGCCATGCCCCCAGAGCGACCAGGTTGGTCGCTCAGAGCAGCATCGCGCCCAGGGCTCAACCAGTGGCTCAGGGGATGGCAGCCATCCCCTGAGCATGTGAAGGGCTCATGCTGTCTGCAACCCCCCCTCCTTGCTATGGGTAGAAGGGGCTTTCCTCCACAGCAAACATGAAAACAAAGTTGTTGGCTAAGGAGTGAGCTACATGGCCTTTCACCACCAACTAGCTCACTCATCTGCATGGAATTCCTAGTTTTTTTAATGGCACCAGGCTAATTGTTGAGTACAAGGCTGGTATAGAACATCCCATTCAATGGTACCCTCCTCCACTGTAGGTAAATAGAGCAAAGTTCCTCTTTCACACTGGATGGAGGATAGCTTACCTGCCCTGGAGGGGTGATTCTCATTGCTGGGAAGAGTTGGGGGTGGTTGTATGCTCTCAGTTCTATTTGGGTTTTGATATCATCCATATCATCCCCCCCCCCATGACTGCTGTTTTTGCTTTTAAGGGTTGCAGTCCCTCTTCTATCAAGGACAGTTTGAGCATTCATGGTTCAATTTGTTGTGTTCTGTCCCAAAAATGGAGAGGCTCTCTTCCACACATGATGGCAATAAAAAGTTTGATTTGCGTAGCCTGTAGGAGCAAGTGGCAGAGTCAACCCATTTGAGGATACTCTCCATTTGCCACAGAAAAGGAACTTAATCTCAACCAGACCAACCTTCTTCTTCTTCCCCCACCAGATGTCATTTATGACTTTTTCACACCCGTGGAAAACAGCAATTGACAACATAAAACTGCGAATTCATGGAACACCATCTGCATCCCAGCTAACTTTAAAATACATGGAGTACCCCCAATCTCAGAAGAGGGTTTGTTGTTGGGGATAGTGTTAGAGATTTCAGTGACCTACTGCAGAAAGGAAATGCAGCTGTTATCTTTAAGCAATTAGTAGTTGGCAGAAAGCCCAGATTGCTCTCTCTCTGACCATTAGCAAGCACCTGTGATTGGTCAGTGGAGTACTTAAAGAACTCAGCTTTCTCTGAGAGGGTGTGGTAGGTGCTGGTGTGTGGCGTTAGGTTGATGAGAGAGAGAGAGACAGAGAGAGGAAAAGATTTTATGTTTTGTTTCTTTTATTTTGTAAAGTCTGTAAATAGTAACTTATGGATGCTAGTTGCTTCAATCAATAAATACTGCATATAGTTATCCAGTGAGTTGCTGAGTTCCTGCGTTGAGCTGTCTAGTCAATTTCACAACAGCCAGAAGCTTCCAGAAAGGCTGCGTCTAACTCTGCTGTGTCCAGGAATACATTATACTCCTGACACTAAATCCCAAAGGTTATGATTGTCTTAAGAGGTTATGGGAGTTCCAGACTGTGGCTGGTGATTGGCTGAAGCTGGTGAAGCTGTGGACGCGTGGAACTGCAAAAGACAGACAAGAGCTGCAGCGTGTCATTGCTGGATGCTGTGGATTCCTGTGTTCTCTCTCGGAAGCTGTGAGTAGCTGGTTCCTGGGTTGTTAGGAAACATTGCTCTCAGATGGCTTCTCAACCGTTTCAGATGGCATTTGAGCGTCTGAATGACCACAACTACTTGCTTTGGTCTGAGCGTATGCAGGCTGTGTTGCAGAGGGACCATCTCTGGCAGGCAGTAAATAAGCCACCTGCAAAGCCTGATGAAGAAGATCAGGACAGAGACCAAAGAGCAAGGGCCACCATAGTATTGGGGCTGGAAGACTCTCAGTTACCGCATGTGAGAGGGATTAAGTCGGCAAAAGGCGTGTGGAAGGCGTTGAAAGACCTTCATGTGCGTGAGACAGCATGTTCCAAACTGTTTCTTCGCAAGGCGTTGTATAAAGCAATGTTGCAGCCTGGAGTTACAATGCAAGATCATTTGCACAGTTTGCAGATGAAATTTGTAGCGCTTCAAGAAAGAGACTGTGTATTAGACCAGCAGGAGAAAGTGTCTATAATTTTGAGCTCTCTTCCTGAAAGCTGGGACAATCTAGTCATGACATTTGAAGCGATGAAAGAAGAAGATTTGACTGTTAATTACGTAACTGGGCGTTTGCTGGAAGAATGGCAGAAGCGGGAGGACAGGTCGTTAGTTTCAGAGGCTTCGGCAAGCGGTCGGCTTGTAAAGAATGCAAGCAGCGTTCCAGAAGGGAAGCAACAACAACGTCCGTGTCCGGCGTCTGGTGAAGAGTCCGCTTATGCTGTGCGTCGGTGCTATCGCTGTGGGTCAACGCGGCATCTGAGAAAATGGTGTCCAGAGGCGGCCAAGCAGCAGCAGCGACAGGAGCAGCAGCAGCGTCAGGAGCAGCAGCAAAGACAGAAGAAATTCTTCAAACGCACCAAGTCAGCGCAACTTGTGACTGCCGTGGTTAAGTGTGCTGATGAGAAACAGACTGTCTGGGTGGTAGATTCAGGAGCTTCTCGGCACATAGTAAATTCAGAGAAAGTTTTTGTTTCTAAGGGCCAAACGCAAAGCAGTCAGGTAGCTTTAGCTGATGGGAGAACTTCTGAGGTACATTCAGGGGGTTCTGTATATGTTCCTTGTCTGCGTGAGTGCCTGGAGAATGTGCTGTATGTACCATCACTAAGAAGCAATTTAATGTCAGTTGATTGTTTGCTTAAAGCTGGGTTTAAAGTTCATTTTGAAAACAACAGCTGTATTATTAAAAAGAATGGTGAGGTTCTTGGCATTGCTAAGCCAGAAGGTGGTTTGTTTAAACTTAAAGCTGGCTCTTCAGTTGCAGCAGTGGTCAGTAATTCTCAACCTGTGTTAAACAACAAAGCTATGCATAACAACTGTTTACATTTACTGCATAGGAAGCTAGGCCATGCTGGATGGAAAAGTGTTTTGAAAATGCCTGAGTTAGCTGATGGATGTAAGCTAGAGAGTTGCAATAAGTATTTGGACTGCAATGTATGTAAGAAAGTCAAAATTTGCAGAGTTCCATTTCCCAGAAGTGATAGAGTAAGTGACTCACCACTACAGCTTGTTCATTTGGATGTAATTGGTCCTTTTGCTGTAAGCAGGGGTGGAGCACGTTTTTCTCTAACAATTGTGGACGATGCAACACGTTTTTCTTGGGCCTATCCCATGAAACACAAGGGAGATGTATTTACCAAATTCAAAAGCTGGGTAGCATCAGTGGAGAGGTTTTTTCTGTTAAAGTGAAAAGAATTCAGAGTGATCATGGAGGTGAATTCATGTCTAATGCTTTCAGAAATTGGTTGCAGAAACATGGTATTGGGCATCGAAAAAGTAATGTTTTTTGTCCACAGGAAAATGGTGTGGCGGAACGCAAAAATAGATCATTACAGGACATGATGCATTCAATGCTTGAGGATGCTGGGTTACCTATGTCATATTGGGCTGAAAGTATATTAACTTCGTGTTATATTCAGAATAGGCTGTTCCATCAGACTATTGGTACTACTCCTTATTTCAAATTGTTTGGAAAGAAACCTAAGATAGATCATCTACATGTTTTTGGTTCTAAAGCGTGGGTACAGATTCCAAAGCAAATGAGAAAGAAAGGGGAGCCTAAATCTAAGCAATTAATTTTTGTAGGCTACCAAGAGTTTTCAAAGGGTTACAGATTTGCTGAAGGTACTAATGGAATTGTGATATCTAGAAATGCCAAGTTTTGTGAGCACGCTGGCTGGGAGAAATTGCATGCAAACACAGAGGTTTGGTTTGATTCCCAAAGGTTTAACAGTGAAAAAGAGACTCAGAGTTCAGAAACTGTGGGGGAGAAAAGTGCTGAGTCATTATCTCCAAAGCAAGAGTCAGATCAGTCATCGCCTGTTCCTAAGCAAGAGCAAGGGGGGCGAACGTCTGAGGGGGAAAATGAAACAGAGGAAACTTTTACTCCTAGGAGGTCACAGCGAGAAAACAAAGGAGTGCCTCCGAATCGTTATTGTTCTAGCACAGGCAGTGTATGTAATGTAACGATAGAGCCTCAAAGTTTCCAAGAAGTTTTAGCATTGCCACAACAACAGGCAGATTTGTGGAGACAAGCCATGAATGAAGAAATGGCATCTCTTAATGAGCATGAGGTGTTTACACCTGTGGCAACACCTAAGGGAGTGAAGGTGATTGGGTGCAAGTGGGTGTACAAACTTAAACCTTTGGTTACAGGAGGATACAAATACAAGGCTCGCTTAGTAGCGCAAGGTTTTTCTCAAAAGCCTGGTTTAGACTTTGATGAAACCTTTGCACCTACAGCTAAAAGTGAGAGTGTCAGGTTACTGCTAGCCATAGCAGCGAAGCGAAAGCTTAAAGTCAACCATTTTGACGTACAAACCGCATATTTACATGCACCTTTGAATGAAGACATTTATCTTGCTGAGCCACCCGGGTATGAGACGGGTAACGGAGTGTTAAAACTCAATAAAGCTCTTTATGGTCTCCGGCAGGCCGCGAGATCTTGGAATAAATGTTTACATGCAGCTTTAATTTCATTCCAATTTCGACAAAGTGTAGCTGATAACTGTGTCTACGTGCGTGGGACTGGTGACAAACAAGAGTATTGCCTTGTGTATGTTGATGACTTATTACACATGAGTAAGTCAGACAAACAAACTAAAGCATTTGCTGCACAACTATCCAAAAGGTTTAAAGTGAAAGATCTTGGTTCAATTAAGTCTTATCTAGGTCTGGAAGTGTGCTGGGCAAAGGATGGGAGTTGTTTAATCAGTCAGCAGAGCAAAATTAAACAGCTTCTGGCAACATATAACATGCAAGACTGTAAAGGATCTGCTATTCCTATGGAACTAGGATTCATTAAATCACTTCACACAGATGAAAGTCCTATGTTTGAACATCCTGAGTTATATCAGTCAGCAATTGGAAGTTTAATGTTTCTGAGTCAATGGTCAAGACCTGATATAAGTTACACAGTGGGAATACTTAGCAGGCAGGTATCAAAGCCATCGCTTAATGCCTGGAAAGCAGTGAAATTTTTGCTAAGGTATTTGAAACAAACAATTGGCCATGTGTTAAAACTTAGTTCTGCAGGAGATGAACTGTTACATTGTTATTCAGATAGTGACTGGGGAAATTTACCGGATAGGAAATCTGTTACAGGTTTGGTCATTATGTTTGGAGGGGCTTTAATTGGCTGGAAGTCAAGAAAACAGAGTATAGTGAGTGTTTCTTCGACAGAATCAGAATTCGCATCGTTAAGTGCGTTATGTTCTGAATTGACGTATTTCAAGCAATTGTTAACAGATCTGAATGTAAACTGTGAAAAGCCAATACAAGTTTGCATTGATAATCAAGCGTGCATTGCCTTGAGTAATACTGAAAGTTTTAAGTCACGTTCAAAACATGTGTCAGTGAAATATCAAAATGTAAGATGCAGTGTACAGAACAATTTAATTTCATGTATCTATGTACCAAGTGATCAGAATGTTGCAGATGTGTTAACAAAGCCATTGAACAAAGTGAAGAACAAACAAATGTGTAAAAGTTTGGGTTTGCTTGATGAAGTGAGTTAAAAGAACTCTGTATATGCACAGGAGTTAATTGCTACGATAAACAGCTGTGAGGGGGTGTTAGAGATTTCAGTGACCTACTGCAGAAAGGAAATGCAGCTGTTATCTTTAAGCAATTAGTAGTTGGCAGAAAGCCCAGATTGCTCTCTCTCTGACCATTAGCAAGCACCTGTGATTGGTCAGTGGAGTACTTAAAGAACTCAGCTTTCTCTGAGAGGGTGTGGTAGGTGCTGGTGTGTGGCGTTAGGTTGATGAGAGAGAGAGAGACAGAGAGAGGAAAAGATTTTATGTTTTGTTTCTTTTATTTTGTAAAGTCTGTAAATAGTAACTTATGGATGCTAGTTGCTTCAATCAATAAATACTGCATATAGTTATCCAGTGAGTTGCTGAGTTCCTGCGTTGAGCTGTCTAGTCAATTTCACAACAGCCAGAAGCTTCCAGAAAGGCTGCGTCTAACTCTGCTGTGTCCAGGAATACATTATACTCCTGACACTAAATCCCAAAGGTTATGATTGTCTTAAGAGATAGTTTGAATGCAGTTATTGGGCTACAACTGCATGCTAATTTTATTTACTTTATTGACAACTAGTTAGTGTCAGTGATAACATGAGAATCTCTGTCCACTCACAGATAAGGAAAAGATTTCCTGATGGTAGTAAGTGTTGAATAACTTTATTATATTTTCATATTTGAAAAAGTTTCGAGTAGCTTACATGACACTTTTAGTAGATTCCTGTTTTGATTATTATTGGATTCACACTTGCTATAGCAACAGATGCTCTCTGGTCATTTATTTTTTCAATTGTATTATAAGTGGAATGCAATATGTAAAACTCACAAATTTATTACTTTAATTCTGATCAGGAAGAGGCAGACTATAAGGAGGAGTGTAAACCTTTTATTGAATATTTAAAGCTCACCAATCTTGAAATATTCTTTGGTTTTCTTCCACCTGAACATTACAATTACACAGAATTGTAAAGAAAATTAATCACTGAAGGCACAACTTTAGAAAAGATTTGGAAGATAATATGATAGCTGAAATTGGGATTAGGGTTGACAGCTATCGTTTCAGAATGCCCTGACACACTCATGCGCATAGGGGGGGGGGTTGATGCGTAATCTCCCCCCCCAACAACTTCCGCCCATCGATGGTGGTCACCTGTAAAGGCAAATCCAAAGGCAGCAAATGCAATTGCTGTTCCAAGGCAAAGTCCTGAGTGAAAAAGTTGGCACTCGCCCCCGAGTCCACTAAACCTTGCACTTCCACTGGGTAGCCATTAAGGAGCTCCAATACCACCTTGACGACTATTCCTGCCTTTGGGGCATCGGGCCTGTGCACCTCTATTCCTGCTCCGCCTGACTGCTTGCCCCCCCCTTTCTGCAGCCAGGCTCCGTCATTTCCCTGCACCTTGACCTCCTCAGCCACCTCCTGGACCGCTGTTCCCACCATCCCTTGCCAGCCTTTGCTCTGAAGAGAAGCCTTGACAAAATGATCCGTTTGGTTACAGAGAAAACACTTCCTGGCCGTTTTCCAGGCCTTCCCCTCCACCTTCTTGGGAGCCACGGCATTTGAAAAGTCCCACACGCTCCTCCAATTTCCATTGGTTTGGGAGCTGGAAGTCCGGGCGTTGGGCCACAAATCCTTGCTTTGGCAACGTTCCCCTTTGAACTCCCTTTTCTCAAGGAGGCGCGCCTCCTGTCGGACGCCTATCGCTAGCGCCACCTTGGTCAATTCATCCATCGTCCTGGGCCGGGGACCACGCGAGAGTTCGTCTTTCACGTCAGAATTTAACCTGTTCTTGAACAAAGCTTGCACGGGTTCCGACACCAGATCCCAGCCCAGTTTATGGATCGGCATCGCGAAACGCGACCAATACGAGCGGACTGTCAGGGACCCCTGCTTTAGCATTAGCAGCTCCTGTTGCATCACATCCCCTTGCACCTCACTCGTGAACATCGCGTCCATAGCCTCAAAAAAATTCGCCAGGTCTTTGAGCGCATCGTTTCCCACTGCGATTAGTGGGCAAACCCATTCCCTCGCACCCGCCTCCAGGTGGGCTACAACAAAGGCTGCCCGCTCCTCATCGCTAGCAAACTCCTTTTGCAAGTCCAGTGCATATTTGATCTCAGTCTTAAAACCCAGATACTCTTGGAGATTCCTGCCAAATTTGCTCACCAACGTCGGTAGCCTTCTTCCAATGGGGGCAGTTCGACCTTCCTGGTCCTGCATGCTGCGCTGCTCCAGCCTCACGACCAGTAGCGCTGCATGCACTTCCAGCTCCTCCGCCCGTTCTGCCAGTGCTGCCACATCCTGAGCATCTCACCTGCGTTGGTCGCCACTCGCTGCTCCCCTGCCAGATGCTCCCTGCTCCTTCACTGGGTTGCTCATCGTGGCGCTTCTAAGGGTGCAGGAACCTGCACACGAGCAACTGCAGTGATTCCCGGATTGCTGTAAGGTCCTTGGTTAGTTGCTCATGAGTAACCAGGCAAAACACAGACCTTTCCTTTTGTAGTTTTATTGTGCATACCATGTACAGTGCAGAGCTAACAAGTTCATGTCTGTATCACTGTTGTGGAATCAGGTTAACACAGGGTTAACTCTGCACAGGAAGTTACGTTCTGACACTGGATGTTTTGTTTCCTGTTCTGTATTGCTATTGTAAATGTGTCGCAGTTTTTTTTCGTGCTGTAAGCCAAGATGGATTTGCTCTTGGCTGATGTACGTATTTCTGGAATAAAAGATGACTTAGAATAGAGCTGTTGTCTCCAGAAGCCTTTATGGGGACTTTCACTTCAGGATTTACGCTGTGCTAATCTCTGCTAAGACTGCTCGTTATGCAGGTCGTTGGAAGCGTGCTGGACCAGAGAATGGACTGTCGATTAAACAAGAATTTATTGGTTTTCCACATCAAAACAAAAACGAATACAACAGAGAAACAACAAATACAACAATAAAACAACAATAAAAGAAAGAAAGAAAAAATACATACCTACACACAGGAACACCAACACTCCATCAATTTAGTTATGCTCTTATTTCCAATCTAATTAAGGGGGACTTCCCCCGTTTTCTCCTCTGCTTTCAATTCTAGTTTACTTTAGTAACTTTTCTATCAATTTTAACAATTCATTCACCTAAATTCATAATCTTCATCTCTAAATCTTATATCATTTAATGTCTAAGTATCAAAATACAACTTCTTAATACAAATCTTAACATCTTATAACCTTATCTATCTCTTATTCCACTAAGACTGCTGCTAATATTTCTAATTCATACCTTATAAAAAATTAAACTAATATCCTTCATAAAAACAGTCCAAGTATCTCTTCTCTATTCCAAATCAATTTTTTACTCTCTGACTCCGGGGTACCATGGTAAGCCTTCCTGATTAAACGTCTAAAATTTTTCACCCTACCCCTCTTCTTACCATTTTTTCTCCCCCCCCTCGCAATCACCCACCAGACTTCCCCCCATCCCTTTCCAAAACCATTGTCCAGAATGTCATCTTTTTCTTTATATCTAAAAGCCAAAACCTTGTCCCAAAGCATCCTTGCAGAGCTCTTCAAAAGATATGATACATCGCCATCAAGCATCTCCATTTCAGTCTTAAAATCAAATTTTAATTGTAGTTCCCAAAGTTGTTCCTGCATTTCTGGGCTCCCACCCCAGAAAGCCGTTATAATATGTCTATGTCCAACCCTGGGCCTCTCACGCCAACAGGATTTTTCTTCTTCTTGGAGTTGCGTAGTCACTGTGTATTGTTCTCTAGTCATTTCTTTAAGTTCCTTAGCAAAGTTCTCCAAAGCATTACCAATCTCAGCAAATCTTCCAGTGACATTCTGATTCAACAGTTCTAGTTTCAGAAGGATTGTCCTTTGTCCTTAGGTCATTCCTGGGTCTACAAGCATTTTAAAAGCGAAACCAAAAAAGGCAGAAGTAGGCAGGAAATAACAAAGTTCAGTACTTTTCCATCTTCAGGTCTCAAGTTGCAGCCGCCATTTCCCCCTAATCAGAGTGCAAAAAGTTGTCTCTTTATATTCCACCGACTTTGAGAGGAAATACTTTAAAAGTCTCAGTCCTCCCCTAACAGGGATTTTTGACAGATCAAACTGATCAGATAAACATCAATAAAAACATTGTTTCAGCCAAGTGCAGCAACAGCCAGATACACTGTTACCTTCTTCTTATTGACAGGGAGAGAAAACGGACTTCCTTTTTAGCGTTTCTCCCCAAAAGCCAATTAATCCAATTTTGTAGCCAATTAAACTCCATACTTACAGCTTACGGGGTTCTTCTTTTTTTTTTTTTTCTCCAATTAAGTCAGAACGAGGCGCTCATCCATCGGCGGCAGCCGCCACTTAGCTTCCCCGGCTGGGGCAACCTCCACAGCCCCGCGCCGTTGCCCTTTCACTCGGGCGCCCCTTTTAAAAGGGGAACCCGAGAAAGGGTCAGCACAATGGGGCCCGCTGGAGAGGTAGCGGAGCTCCTAGCCCCCGGGGAAGCCAGGGTCGTCTCGCAGCCGAGACAACCCCCGACCGCCGATAATGGCGTCCTCGCCGGAAGTCCGAGGTTATGGACTGTCAGCTAATTGCTTTTAAGTTCTTGAAGTGATTGATGGCTTGGCTGCAGGACAAGTTCGGCTGCAGCTCGTTAGCCCGGCTCAAGTCTGTTTATTTACCTTTGGCCGGCCGATGAAAGCAGTGCTGCTGGAACGCTACCTGAATGCTGGAATGCAGAGTTGCTGGAATGCTGAGGAGGAGAAAGCCATTCCCCGGAGCTTCTGAAAGCTGAGTGAGTAGAATACTCAAACCCCAAGGGGGAGGGGAAGACAGGCTGAAGAGGCACAATGGACTTCCGGCGAGGTCGCCATCACGGGCGGTCGTGGGTTGCCTCGGCAGCGAGGCGACCCATCCAGCCCGGGGGTTGGAGCCCCGCCACCGCTACGCGGGGCTCCGGTGAGGCGCGGGAAGAGCGTCCTGCGCCTCGGGCTCCCCGGCGGGCCCGCTAAGCTACGCACCCTTCCCTCGTTCCCCCTGTAAAGGGGGAGTGGGGGTGAAGGGAGCGCGGAGCTGGGCCATTAGGGGAAATGCCCCAACCGGGCGGAAAAGCGGCGAGTACTGGCCGTGACGAGCGACGACGTTCTCCCTGAGAGATGAAAGGAAAAGAAGCCCGGAGGTCATGAGTACTTGATTGGATTAACTGCTGAGCTTAAAGACTTAACGATCCGGGAGGCTTTAGATAAAGGAAGTCTGCCTCCCTCCCTTCGGTGGCAAGAAAATAACGGTCTGTGATACTGTTGCTACTGGATGGCTACATTGTCAAGTTTTTTTTATAAGTGAGACTTTATAGATCTCCCTTTGGGGAGGAAGAGGATGGAGAATATTCCTTTTGAAAGTTTTGGTCTTTGCGCCCCGGTTTCAGAGAAAATGGCTGCGAAAACTTTGAACCGAAGTGGAAAATCACTGCTATAAGATGGACAACATTGAAAGAGAAACTGAAATTTGATACCTATGCCCGTCCTCACCATGTTGGGCTTTGTTTTTGAAATTGTTTTGAACTCTGGACTAACTGATGAAGAAAGGATTATTATATTGAAACTGGAACTGCTTAATCAGAAATTGAAGGTTTTGAGTGGGGATATGAAGAAAAATCTACTTCCCACAGAGGAGACCTTTCAGGTATTCGATACTATGGAAGAGAGCCTTGGCAAAGAGCTGAAGGAGATGATTGAAAAACTGAAAGAGACGGCATGGCGACTCCCGGAAAAAGAAACGTCCCTCGGTGGTGGCAGCCCGGGGACGGAGAGGAATGTTATATCCAACCCCCGAGGTGAGAGCTCGGGAGCGAAGGGCAAGAAATTAAGATATTTACAAATAAAAGAAGAATGCAGCATTGAATGGGAGAAGCCGAAAGAAGATGAACAGTGTATCCTGATGCTCGATGCAAGGACTGTTGGGGACTGTGTCTGGTTCTGTGGACGTACAAGAAAAGAGGACAATTTGAGGAGTGGTTCCGGTGAAAGATGGAGAAGGACATTGGATAGAGGGGGGATAGGGTGAAGTGTGTTAAGTGTAGAATATTAATGCTTTGTTATGGTAATCTGAAATCGGAGGGTTAAGACATTAAGTTTTATTTTAATTTTTAACAAGAAAAGGGATATTTTGAATTTTTTTGTTATTAGCAGCAGTTTAAGGGAAAGAAGAATAGCTTAGATCTGATATAAGAATATTTTGTTAAGATATAAAGTTATGTTATTAATTATTATGGATTAAGATGATTTATTCATTTAAGATGATTGTTTAGATTTGAATATCTTTTTGAAATGAATTCAATTTTTTGAGAGATGAAGTTATTAAAATAGAATTTGGTTTGGGAACCGAAGGAGAGAAGGCAGGGGAAGTCAACTGTAAAGATTCGAAACTAGAATTTTTTTCTGTATGTGTGTAAAAAAGAAGAAGAATCGTGGTTATGTCTGTTTTTGTTTTGTATAAATGTGGGTGGGTGATGGTATTATTTGTTATGGAAAATACCAATAAATTCTTTATAAAAAAAAAATGAAGAGGCACAATGGCTGCCGAGCCTCAGGAAACATTCCAAGTGCCATTCCCACGTTTGAATGGG
Source organism: Lacerta agilis (assembly GCF_009819535.1). Classification (NCBI taxonomy): domain Eukaryota; kingdom Metazoa; phylum Chordata; class Lepidosauria; order Squamata; family Lacertidae; genus Lacerta; species Lacerta agilis. The sequence goes on from NC_046330.1 coordinate 2,113,282, forward strand.
CGTGACTGGGCACCGAGGTGCCGGATTTGGCTCACTGCCAAGGGATACTGGGATTGTGTCTTAAATCCTCCTGCTGTAACAGGTCCTGGAGCTGCGCCAGCTGCTGTCGCTGCAGCAGCGGCAGAGCAAAGGTGGGATGCCAGAGCAGCTGCCAATATATGTATGACCATTGATGAGGATCAGCTTGCCCACATTGACGTGGCCCAGAACGCCCAGTCTATATGGCTATCTTTGGAAGCCCTTCACCAACGTGATACAGCAGGATCGCGCATGCACGCAACACGCCAGGTGTTTGAGCTGCGTTTGGAGCCTGGGGGCGACGTTCAAGCCCATATCTCAAAAATGCTCTCATTGTTCACCTGATTGAGACAGCTCCAAGTTCCCTTCATGCCAGAGCAGCAAGTGTACATTTTGCTGTCCTCGTTAGACTCCAGCTGGCAGACCTTGGTTTTAACTTTGGAATCTGTAAGAGCAGCATATCTGACGATGGATTATCTAACGGAGAGACTTTTGGATGAACAGAATAAAAGGCTCAGAGAGGAAGGAAATGTTGCGAAGGGGGGCTGTTCAACTCCCAGGAGTGGTGGTGCAGCTGCTGAGCAGTCTGTGGAGGCTTGCGCAGTCAAACGCTGCTACAGATGTGGTTCCCCACAACACGTCCAGAAGAACTGTCCCCAAGAGGCCTCCAAGGGCGTTGCTCAGGGCGACCAACAGATAAGGAGAGGCAAGAGGGGGGCAGGGGATCACGAGGCAGAGGTGGAGGAAGCGCCGGAACTTATCATTTGGCTGCTACGTATGCGATGGTGGGAAATGCAACAGCCAGACAGCTGCAACGGTTTATTATAGACTCGGGAGCTTCTCACCATCTGATGCCACCTTCTGGTCAACTGTGGAACTGCAGGGAAGTTAAAACTGGACAGACTGTCACAATGGCTGATTCTTCCAAAAGACGCATTGACACTGCTGGTGTTTTCTTTGTGCCTTGTTTGAATACGGATATTGATGTGTATCTGATGCCTGGTATGCCTAACGCTTTACTCTCTGTTTCCGCCCTTACTGCAGCAGGTTTTAAGGTCGTGTTTGAGAACCAGGTTTGCTCCATCTCCAGAGGTGGGAAGCTGCTGGTTGAAGTCCCTTGCAAGAATGGGCTATATGTCTTGGAAACAGGTAATGAGACCTCGGCAGAGGCTCAGGTTGATGATGGAGGGGAGGTTACTACTCCTAGAGTCCAGATGCAGTATGCTAACACTCCCATGCATGACCAGTGCCTGCACTTGTGGCATCGCCGATTTGCGCACATGAACTGGAGATACGTACATAAACTGGTAGACTATGCTGAAGGATGCAAAATGAAAGAGTGTTCTAAGTTTTTGTTTTGTTTTTTTAAATAATTAACTAAAACACACACATAAAAGAAAAAAACATAACTACAATTAACAACAAACACAAAAACAACAAAAACAATAACATATTACATTTCTAAAAAATTAATGATCCTTCCTCACATCATAGTGGGACTTCCTCCTGTCTCCTCCTCCTGTGTACCTTTTTGTAACTTCCAAATTTTTCTATAATTCTATTCTATTTTTAACATTAAATTCATTACTATCTCATCCCTCTTAACTTTTGTTATAACATTGCCTAATTACTCACACTTATATCTTATCTTAATACTTATCATCTTCTAACTTAATCATCTATCTTCTACTCTACAGCCTATCTTATCCTCAGGTTATATCTAACTTTCAATCAAACAATGTTCTTTTAAATATAGTTTAAAATTCTTCCACTCTTTCTCCACCACGTCGTCTCTCTGGTTCCGGAGTTTCCCCGGTCATTTCTGCAAGCTCCATATAGTCCATCATTTTCATCTGCCATTCTTCTATTGTTGATAATTCTTCTGTCTTCCAATTCTTAGCTATCAAAACCCTAGCTGCTGTTGTGGCATACAGAAACAAATTCCTATCACTTTTAGCAATATCTTGGCCTAGGATGCCCAGTAAAAAGGCTTCTGGTTTCTTCTTGAATGTGTTTTTCAACACTTTTTTAATTTCATTATATATCTTCTCCCAGAAGTCTTTCACCTTAGGGCACGTCCACCACATATGGAAGAAGGTTCCTTCTGTTTGTTTACATTTCCAGCATTTGTTGCTCTGGCCATGGTAAATTTTGGCTAATTTCACAGAGGTTAAATACCACCTGTACATCATCTTCATAATGTTCTCTCTTAATAAACTGCATGCTGAAAATTTTATGTTTTTATTCCATAGCTTTTCCCAATCTTCCAACATGATGTTGTGCCCCACATCCTTTGCCCATTCAATCATTGTAGATTTTACCATTTCATCTTGGGTATGCCACTCCAGCAACAGATTGTACATTCTGGAAAGATTTTTATTCTTTGGCTCTATTAGTTCAGTCTCCAACTTAGATTTTTCTTTCTGAAAACCAATTTTTCTATCTGATTTGAATGTCTCATTTATCTGATGATATTGTAACCAGTCTGTAACATGCTCTTTCAAAAGTACATATGGTTTTAACTTGAATTTCTCTCCTTCTTGTATCAATATGTCCTTATATTTTGGCCATTGTCCATCCATATTTGCTCTTTTGTGGGCTTTAGCTTCTATTGGTGACAACCATCTGGGCGTTTTTCTTTCTAACAAATCCTTATATTTCAACCAAACTTTAAACAGAGATTTCCTAATTATATGCGTTTTAAATCCACTATGTGCTTTGATCTTATCATACCACAAATATGCATGCCAACCAAACACATTATCATGTCCTTCCAAATCTAATACATCAGCATTATCTAAGGTAAACCATTCTTTCAACCAACAAAAGGCGGCTGCTTCATAATATATTCTTAAATCTGGCAAGGAGAATCCACCTCTGTTTTTAGCATCAATTAAAATCTTATATTTAATTCTTGGTTTCTTCCCCTGCCAGATAAATTTCGATAAATCTTTCTGCCACCTCTTGAAACAATCCATCTTTATCAATGATTGGCAATGATTGAAACAAAAATAACATTTTCGGTAACACATTCATTTTTATCACAGAAATTCTACCTAAAAGTGACAATTTCAATCTAGTCCAAATTTCTAAATCTCTTTTTATCTCATTCCATACTTTCTCATAATTCTCTTTATAAAGATTTAGGTTTTTAGCAGTCATATTCACGCCCAGATATTTTACCTTCTTCACAAAGCTAAGCCCGGTAAGTGTCTGTAGTCTTATACTCTCCTCAATTGTCAAATTCTTTGTCAATACTTTGGTTTTTGTTTTGTTCAATTTGAAGCCTGCTACCTGCCCAAACTGTTGGATTGTTTCTAGTGCATTCACTGCACTATTTTCAGGGTCTTGTAAGGTTAAAACCAAGTCATCTGCAAAGGCTCTTATTTTATACTCTCTCTCTCCCACCCTTATTCCTTTAATCATTTCATTCTTCCTTATCATGTTTAACAAGACTTCCAGGACCGTTATGAATAAAAGTGGGGATAGCGGCCACCCTTGTCTTGTTCCTTTTTCAATTCTTATTTCCTCTGATACCACATTATTAACTATAATCTTTGCTCTTTGTTCAAAGTATATTGCATTGATTCCATTCATGAAATTGTTGGCATATTTAAAATGAGCAACTGCGCAACAAAAGGCTGAGGAGACTGTAAAGCATAACTAGGAGTTGATTTAATTAAAGGAAAAATAACAGAAATTACATTAGCTATAAGAACATTACAGAAACATGACCCATCCAGTGACCCACCACCTCGGGTACTGAGAGAGGTTCGCAGACCTCCTTATATACTGTACCCGATTGCTGATACGCCTTAAATCAAGACAAGCTTAACATCACCTGCTGTACTGCCCCACAGCTGCAAAACTAGGTCAGTTCATTTCCTTCTTTCTTTTAAAGAGATATTTCTGTGGAACAGTAATGAACCTTAAACTGTAACATTCAACAGAAATTACTTCCCATCACCATTTTCTGGAAGTTTTGTTTCATAAATTTCCAAGATATATTGTCAAAGGCCTTTTCCGCATTGATAAACATCAAAATAGCTCTTGTATTGATTCTTTTGACTAATCTTTCTAGTATATCCACTAAATTTCTTATATTTCCATTCATATGTCTTCCAGGCAGGAAGCCTGCTTGATCATTGTGGATATACTCTTTCATAACACCTTTCAACCAATATACTTGCAAATATTTTGTAATCCACATTCAATAAGGAGATTGGTCGGTAATTTCTCACTTGAGTTTTATCTGTGTCTGGTTTTGGTATCAGGGTAATGTAAGCTTCTTTCCACGACTCCGGTGCCCTTTCCCCCTATAAATTTCGTTGCATACCTCCATCATAGGTTGAATCATCCAGTCTTTTAAGATTTTGTAGTATTTTGCTGTGAGTCCGTCCGGTCCTGGAGCCTTACCCAATTGCATGTGATTTATTGCTTCATCTTTCTTGTGATTGGGTGGTTGAGAGTTGTCTTATTCTCCTCTGGTATTTTACGCAGTCCATTTTTCTCCAAAAACTGTTGGATTATATCATTGTCTGTTTTTCTTCTTTGTACAATTGTTTATAAAATTTCTGGAAACATTTTCTGATTTCCTTTGGGTTCTCAATATTCTTTCCTTCCTCTATTAAATTAATAATAGTATTTTGTTTCTGTCGCTTTTTTAGTTGCCATGCCAATAGCTTTCCACACTTGTTTGCTGATTCAAATGTCTTTTGTCTCATTGTTTTTATTTTCCATTCAATTTCCTGATTTGTAAAATTGGAAAACTGAATCTGTAAAGCTTTTATTTCCTTTTGAATTCATTGATCCTTTGGCTTACACCTCAATTTTTTCTCATTTTCCTTTAATTTTGTCAGAATTTCTTCTTTTTTTGCATTTTGCTCTTTTTTTCTAATTGCATTTTGTTGTATCAAAAATCCTCTCATTACAGCTTTGCCTGCGTCCCAAATCACCCTTTTTTCCAATGTTGTATTTAAGTTAATGTCAAAATAGTCTTTCAGGGTTTTTTGGGGCTTCTCAATAATTTTCTCATTTCTCAATAGAGTGTCGTTCATTCTCCATCTGAACAAACCTTGTGGAGTCAGTCTCAGTTCCAGTTATACAGCATTGTGATCCGAACAAGTTTTTGGGTCAATCTGTGCTTTTACATCACTAGAAGGACAGATCCTGAAGTTGATCCTGCTTTTTACACAGACGTTATTGCAGGAGGCTTGCTTTGGGATGCTGCGTTTTCTTTCAACTCTGCTAGAAGTGAAAGTGACTTTACAAACTGCGCAATCGGAGGCCTGCCAGGCGCCATTCCGTATTTTATGGCTTCTGGACGCGGGGGTTTTATTGCCAGAAACCCCTCGCAACGCCAAAGGCTCCAGTACTTTGGCCACCTCATGAGAAGAGAAGACTCCCTAGAAAAGACCCTGATGTTGGGAAAGATGGAGGGCACAAGGAGAAGGGGACGACAGAGGATGAGATGGTTGGACAGTGTGCTCGAAGCTACTAACATGAGTTTGGCCAAACTGCGAGAGGCAGTGAAGGATAGGCGTGCCTGGCGTGCTCTGGTCCATGAGGTCACGAAGAGTCGGACACGACTGAACAAGTGCTTTTACAATTCTTGGTGTTAAATCCTTTGTAATCCATATATAGTCCAGCCTGCTCCAAGCCAAAATTGCCTCTGAAAAGAAAGTTGGCTCTCTTTCCAAAGGATTTTTTTGCCTCCATGAGTCAATCAAATCCGAATTGTCCATCATGTCGAAAAAAGTCTTAGGTAGACTTCCCTCATTGGAAAACTTGGTCCTTTGCGATCTGTTCATTAATGTGGAGACAACTCCATTTAAATCTCCCATGCAGACTATTTTATAGTCCAAATAGTCCAATAAGGTATCATGATTTTTTTTGGTAGAAGTCTGTTTTTGCATCATTTGGTGCGTAGATTCCCAGTATTAAAAAAATTTCTCCTTGCACATTTATTTCTATTGCAACATATCTTCCTTCGTTATCTTTAAAAAGAATTCTTGGGTTGTACTTTTCTTTGGCATATATCACCACTCCTCTCTTTTTGACTTTGTCTGATGAAATAAATTCTTGACCTAATTTTTTGTTTTGCAACACTCTTCTATGTGTCCTTATCACATGAGTTTCCTGTAGGCAAATTACATCCAAATTTTGTTTAATTAATATATGGTTCACCTGGTTCCTCTTGGCCTTCAAATTTAGGCCTCTTACATTCCATGTCAAAAACTTTAACGCCATGTTTAATCTTCTATTGTTATCGGTGCCGTAGCTCCCAATAAGTCTTGTTCGTCTTGTCCAGTCTTGGGTATAGGTCCTGCAGGTGTGATTCCCAATCTCTCCAATAGCTGTGCCTGTTCTCTTCTTTCGTCGAATTCCTCCGGGTATTTATCCAGAAATTTCTGTTTCTCTTCTACCGATCTGATTCTTACTTTCCAATCTTTGAATTTGAAAGAAAGGCCTTGTGGGAATTCCCAGCGGAAAAAGATTCCCTTCTTAAGAACCGATGTCACGTCAGTATATCTTCTCCTAAGATCGAGGAGGAGTTGTGGAATATCCTTAAAAAGTATGACCGGGTGCTTTTCCACTTCCAAATTCTTACCGTAGTGTAAAGATAAAATATTGTCTCTTTCTTGTCTATTCCGAAAAACAATCATACAATCATTCACTGTTTTTCCTTTCTTATTTCTTCCTCCAAATCTGTAGGCCTTCACCACCGTCTTTCCAAACTCCTCTTCATCCAGGTCCCAAAAATCTGAAAACTGCTCGATTAAAAATGTCTTTAAGTCCTCTTTCTCCAATTCTGGTAATCCTCTTATTCTCAAGTTGGGTTCCCTCTCCTTCAGTTCTAACATCGCGATAGAAATCTGTGCATTTTCTTGTTGTTTTTGTAATTCTTTCAATTTTACATTTTCTAAAACATTCACTTGTGTTTGAACCTCTGTTAGTTGTTCTTTTGTCTGTTTAATCTCACCTTTCATCAATCTGACTTCTTTTCCCAACCTGTCAAGACTCTCTGTGTTCTGTTTTACATTCTCAGAATTTTCCTTCAATGTCTCTGTGTTAGCATTGACACTTGATGTCAAAACTGCCAGTTGAGCAAGCACTTGTTCTTCAAATGATTTTACTGAGCCTTTCCTTTGGTCTCTTTTTGATCTCACTGATGCTGCCTGTGTTGGCGTTGTTTTGTCCTCATCCATATCAATTTCTTACAAAGCAGTTCTTAAAATAGTCCAGTTCAAGGTCACACAGCTGCAGATGTTTTCAGGCTCTAATGTGATTCCCAATAGCTTCACCCCCCTATCTTCCCAGAGAGGCAAAGATGATAACTTTAGTTGCCACTAGAGGCTCCAGAGTCAATAACTTTGTAATCCACCAGGATAGTCTGCTACAATGTGTTGCCTTTCTCGCAGTTAGACCAAGTCAAGAAGATTTATATTCCATCAAAAGTACAGTCCGTTACTTATGTTGCCTTTTAGAAACCTCCAAAGTTCAAAAAGGGCTTCCCCAGGCTTCAAAATAACAGTTAAAAACAAGTTGGAAACAATGTATCAATCAGTTCACTCACTCTGTTACGTCACAATCGCTGCCCGCAGACTGACCCGGACTCCGTATTCCAGAGGGCGCGCGGGGCTTCCTCTTCCAATTAAGTCTTTTTTCTAGCTTAAAAACCAGTTTTTCTGCCCCCCCCCTTGGTTTGACCCTTCAGGGGGCTTGCTCAGTCAAAAACCTGAGTTTTAAAAGTACTTTAAACAGTTCATGGTCGTAGTTTTCCTCCCGTTACGATCTTCCTGCCACGATCGGGGGAGACGGACTTCCTTTTTTCACCTCCCTCCGTGCCAAATTTTAAAATTTAGAAAAGTGCTCGTCTTTTACTCACAGAGTCCAATCTTGCCGAATCAACTTCAAAGGAAAAGCAAAGCGCTCTTTTTCCGCCGGCTGTCACTGCTTCACGCTGTCAGGAAAGTGATAGATCCAAGCGCCTGCGCCTTCCACTTCACCCGCTCTCGGCAGCCCTTACTAGGGCTTACCGGGGAGTAAAGGAGGCGCAAAGGGCACCAGCCAGATCACCAGGTCCACAGAACGCTCTATCTGCGGTTTAAACGGGGCCGTGTCACAGTTACGGTACCCCTAAGCCTGGCAACGTCGGAGCCCTCCCGGAGCTGGGAAGGTTCCCTGCCGATCGGGAATGGCGCTTCACCGGAAGTCCCAGTGTTCTAAGTTTTTGGACTGCATTGCTTGTAAGAAAGCTAAGACACATGCTTGCAGTTACCCATAATCTCACAGGGTTTCCACTAGGCCTTTTGCTTTGGTCCATGCAGATCTCTGTGGACCATTCCCAGTGGAAAGCCTTGGTGGGAAGAAGTGGGTTCTTTCATTTGTTGACAATTTCTTGAGAGCAGGGTGGTCAGTCATGCTCAGGGACAAGGGGCAGACCGCAGACGCTGTCAAGGAATGGATAAATGTGGTTGAATTGGAATTTGACACCCGTGTTAAAGCCTTTCAGAGTGACAGAGGATCTGAGTTTTTGGTGTCTAGTTTGCAGATGTTATTTCATGCAAAAGGCATCAAACACAGACGTAGTGCCCCATATTCGCCACAATGCAATTCTGTTGCGGAGAGGAGAAACTGCACGATGCAAGAGGCAGTAGAAGCCATTCTTTCTTATTCTAATTTGCCTCAAAGCTTCTGGGGGGAGGCTTGGAGGTATTGCACACACACGTTTAACAGGACGTTCAATTCAGTGGTAGGTACCACACCTCATTTTCTGCTGTATGGCAAGAAGCCCAAAGTGTACTACTTTAGGACTTTTGGTGCTATTGCCTGGGTTCTGATTCCCAAACTGAAGCGCAGAAAGGGTGGTCCTAGGTCGCAGAAGGTGATATTATGCGGCTATGAGCCGGCTTCAAAAGCGGGGAGATTTGTTAATCCACAGGGTGATCGTTCATGCTTGGTGGTAAGCAGAAGCGCTGACTTCTGTGAGCAAGAGGGTTGGAAAAGGATTCATGGCAACCCTGAGGTGCTCACAGACGTTTTCAGTGAGTTGGATGTAGACCCTCAGCCAGGTGCCCCTGCTGGAGGTGCCACTGGTGGTGCAGGACCCACAGGAGGGGCTCCTCCTAGTGGGCAAACCCGTATGCGGAGCGTGTCTTCTGGTGGTCAGAGACAGACACCCGGCTGCGGACAAGCTGCAGCTTTAGAGGGGGCAATTCCTAAGAGGGTAGTGAAGCAGGAGACCAGGAGTGCTTCTCCTTCAGATAGAGCCAGATCAACCAGATTACGCAAGCATAGCAGGTCTCCTTTGTCATCCACTTCCAAACCAGGTCCAAGTGGTGTGAGCAAGTGCAGCAAGTCGCTTGGTGGTTCTCCAAGTGCCAGGGACTCACAGACAGAATCCAGTACGTCAAGCTCTGAGACAGAGGCTGCTGTGGTGCCACGGTGTTCGAAATGCACCACAAGACCTCCTGATAGGTACCAAGCCTCAAATGTGTTTGTTGGTTTTGCACAGTGTGAGCCAGAGTTATGCTGAGGTGCAATGTTTACCTCAAGCAGAGGCGCAGAAGTGGAAGCATGCCATGTTGCAAAAACTGGATGCTATGAAGTCTCTAAGAGTCTTCATTCCCACACCTCTGCCAGCTGATCAGCAAGCTGTGAGTTGTCGCTGGGTTTACAGGCTGAAACCCACTGCAAGCGGTACGCCACAGTACAAGGCTAGGCTAGTTGCTAGAGGTTTCGCGCAGAGGCCTGGGGTGCATTACACACAGGTGTATTCGCCCACTGCCAGGTGTGAGACCTTGCGCATGTTGTTAGCTGTTGCTGCACAGAGAGGTTTCATGGTAAATCACTTTGATGTTGATGTTGCATACCTGAATGCTTCATTGCAGGAAGAGATTTACATGACACCACTGCCAGGTTTTGAGGATGAGTGGCCAGGTCAGGTGTGGAGATTGCAGAAATCCATCTACGGATTGAAATTGGAATTCGACTCTTGATGCAGCTTTGGTAAAGCTAGGCTTTAGGAAGAGTTGTGCTGATAGCTGCCTGTACCTTAAAGGGGCAGGTATGCATCAGGTGTTGGCTCTGATATATGTAGATGACGTGATTCTGGCCTGTAAGTCAGATGCACAGGTGCAGACGTTTGCCAAGGAGCTAGGTCAGAGTTTCAAGCTGAAAGATCTAGGCTCAGTTAGCATGTACCTAGGTGTTGAGATTTCCAGATCTCAGGATGGCACTTTTCTTTTGAGCCACCAAGGTAAGATTGAGCAGTTGCTAGACAAGTTCAACATGTCTGAGTGTGCAGGTGCAAAGACACCTATGGAAACTTGTTTTGTGAAGGATAGCCAGTCTGGGGAAAGCCCCAAGTTGGAGAACCCTGAGGTCTTTCTTTTTTTAAAATAAGAATTTATTGAGTTTTAACAATAGAAAAAAGACACACAAAATACAAAATACAACAAACACTACAAAAAAGACTACAAAAAATACAAAAAAACTTACAAACAAACACTTATTTAACTATCCTTATCCTATTTATATACATTATTTTGGGACCTCCTCGCATCCTCCCTTCTGCGTTCATTTCTAATCTTCTTTAGTAACTTTATAACATTGTAAAATTTTCCTTCTCACCTGATCTTAATCATTATAAACATTAATCAACATTTAACTCTATTTTTAATCCTAGTAAAAATCAACATAACATAATTCTAACTACTTCTTATATCCTATCTTAATCTAACTTCTGGCATTGCTATAGCCTTAAATATCCTCTGATTCCAATTTCAAATTTCTATCTATTCACATCATTTCAAATAATTTTTAAATTTCTTCCAATCCTCTTACACCGTTTTTTCCCTCTGGTCTCAGAGTTTTGTGGTCAGCTCTTTTTTTTCTCCTTTACATAATCTTTCTTCATCCCCTACCTTTCCTGACCATTCTAACCCTTCCCTTTCTTCTTCCCATCCCCCACAGATCTCCCCCCAAAAGTCCTCTCTTTCCAGCTCCTGCGTCTTCTTTTGTTGTTTTTATCATGCCCAATTTTGGACTTGGCATTCTTATTTGTAAATTCTTCTTCTCCGGGTTGTATCTCTTTTCTTCTTTATGGGCTACTGATCTGTAATAACCATAAAGTTTATTCTCTTTGTGCTCTGTTGCTTGTTGCATTTTTTCTTGTTGTTTTCCTTGAACTCTTGGTCTCTCACTCCAAGAGCTCTCTAATCTTTCAACTTTCTGGACTCCAAGCCTCTCACACTTGAAGAGCCCTTCTTGTTTTGCTGATTGTTCATCCTTGTAGCCCTCCTCTCCTCCAGTAATTTTACACAGTTTTACAACCTTTTCATCAAGTAAATTCATAGTCATTTGCATGTTATTTGTAAGAACAATTGCAATATGGGCAAACTTTTCTGCAACCATCTGCTGAAGAGCTTCACACTTTGTTAACACCATCTGCTGGGAAGCTGTCATTGTTGTATCTCTCATCCTCTCGGCTTCAAGGACACCGTGGGGTTTGAAAAACAGGAAATGGTGGAGTCTTCAGTAACTTTCCTAATACGCATTACAGTCCAGCCAAATGTCCGCCATCCGCTAACTGACCCGAACTCCTTAATCCAGAGGGTTAGCGGTGTCTTCTCCTTATAAATTTGTAATCCACAAGAAGAAATAAATCATATTACTCTGGAACCTTATTTGCCCCTACGGGTTCCCATGGTTGCGCCCGGTGAGAAAACATGGGAGCAGAAAAGACACCTGAGGCTGCTGGCTTCAGAGAGAGAAAGATTTATTTCCTGCATGCAGAGGTACTTCGGTGTTTAGATAGCCAAGCAAGTACAAAACTAGTCAATTTTCAGACAGTTCTTATAGACAGTTCTCTGGCTCTGCCTCTTGTACATCCTTGTCCATTTAAGGAACATTTCCTGTTGTACATTTCCTGTTGTACATATAAGGCAAAAGGACATTTAGCCTTGAGTTGGTTCATGCGCAATCCAGCAAGGCCATCCTATCTCTGACTTACACAGTCAGTTCCTCTCTGCAAGGACAGTTACTCTCTGTGTTATCTCCAGACGCTTAGTCATAGCTTGCCAGAAAGAAATACAATGCAGTGTTGGCATATTTAAACTGAGCAACTGCGCAACAAAAGGTTGAGGAGACTGTAAAGCATAACTAGGAGTTGATTTAATTAAAGGAAAAATAACAGAAATTACATTAGCTATAAGAACATTACAGAAACATGACCCATCCAGTGACCCACCACCCAGGGTACTGAGAGAGGTACGCAGACCTCCTTATATACTATATCTGATTGCTGATACGCCTTAAATCAAGACAAACTTAGCATCACCTGCTGTACTGCCCCACAGCTGCAAAACTAGGTCAGTTCATTTCCTTCTTTCTTTTAAAGAGATATTTCTGTGGAATAGTAATGAACCTTAAACTGTAACATTCAACATGCAGATCAAAGTTCACAGCTTTACAGAGAGGTTTCATAAGGCAAAGCTTAAAATGTTCTTTTATACTTAATACATTCAGGTAAATATATACAGGTTAGCTAATTAACCCCGTCCAACTCAGTCTTTCCCCCAAACAGGGTTTTCTACAGTCTACAAAATCAGCGATCCACTTAAAAGCAAGTCTTTCGTGGCTGCAGCTCTTAGATGTTACTTTAATCTTGCCACTGTCAGAGAGAGACTGATTTCCTCTTTTAATCTCTCTTTATAAGCCAAATTTCTATAAATTTTAAAAGCCAATTGTGCTCAGTACTTACAGAGTCCTTCTTTTAAATCCAAATCGAGGAAAAGCAAAGCACTCATAAACCGCCAGCAGTCGCTGCTTCGTGTTGACGGGAGAGTGGTAGATCCTCAGTACCGCACCGGAGCCCCGCTCACTTGAACAGACCTTACTACTTCTACTCAAGAGCAAGGACGGCACGTCTGGTACCCGCTGGATCCCAGGTCTTCAGGACACTCCTCCTGAAGTTTTAACGGAGCCCGCAGCGCGGTTGCAGTAACTCCTAGCCCGAAAACACCGGAGCTCCCTCGGAGCTGAGGGAGCTCCCGACTGAACGGAATGGCGCTTCACCGGAAGTCCGACAACCCTGAGGTCTTTCAATCTGCTCTGGGGAGCCTGTTGTATCTCTCCCAGCGGAGCAGACCAGATATAGCTTTTGCTGTAAATCTGCTCAGCAGGGAGGCTGCAAAGCCCAGTGTGCCTGCCTGGAATGGCGTTAAAAGAATGCTTAGGTATTTGCAGGACACCAAAGGATTTAGCCTTAGACTGTCAGCGCAAGGTGACACACAGCTTCAATGTTCAGCTGCGACAAGAGTAAGACGAATAGTGATGTCAGCAAAGAACAGTGACTGAGACTCGAGCCTTACCTTTAGAAGGAATGTTAATAGGTGGTAAAGATCCATTAATCTAAAATTTTAAAATTTTAATCTTAATTATAAGTCTAAAAGTAAGTATCAATTCTATGAATTGGATTGTAGTTTTGTTATACAATTCAACTTTCATTGCTATATCCCATTATGGATTATTATTATCTGTTTTCTGGTCTTTGTGAAAGACAGTCAAGCTGAAGGGACTCCTAAGTTTCAAAAGCCAGAGATCTTTCAGTCCGCTCTTGGCGCGTTGTTGTATTTGTCCCAGTGGTCTAGGCCCGATATTGCGTTTGCAGTGAATCTACTCAGTAGAGAGGCTGCAGAGCCTAGTGTGATTGCCTGGAATGGCATCGAGGATTCTGAGGTATTTGCAGGATACCAGAGCCTTCAAGCTCAGGCTGTCAGCGCAGGGTGACACCATGCTTCAGTGTTCAGCTGACACTGACTGGGCCAACTTAGAGGACAGGAAATCTGTTTCAGGTATGGTTGTGAAGTTCGGAGAGTCCGTCATTGGATGGAGGTCCAAGAAGCAAAGTCTGATAGCACTTTCTAGTACCGAAGCAGAATTTGCATCTTTTTCAGACTCGGTTAGAGAAGTCGAGTTTTACAAGTGTTTGGTTCAGGAGATCGTTGGGGATTGTTCTTTGCCCATCACTGTTTGGGAGGACATTCAGCCTTGCCTGAAGCTCGCGGAGTCAGGCCAGTTCAACTCTCGAACGAAACACTTGGACATTCGTTTCAGAAACGTTTGTGAGAGTATTAGGACAGGCATGATTAGGTTGCAGTATTGTCCTAGGCAGGAGAATCTGGCCGATGGGTTCACCAAACCTCTGGGAATCATCAAGCACAAGGTGTTCTGTGATGGGATTGGTTTGGGGTGAACTATTATGCCTATTGGCATCCAGTGTTCTGAACGAGAGGGGGTGTTGTGGAATCAGGTTAACACAGGGTTAACTGCACTGACACTGGATGTTTTGTTTCCTGTTCTGTATTGCTATTGTAACTGTGTCGCAGTTTTTTTCATGCTGTAAGCCAAGATGGAGAGTTGTTGATTTGCTCTCAGCTGATGTACATATTTCTGGAATAAAAGGTGACTTAGAATAGAGCTGTCATCTCCAGAAGCCTTTATTGGGACTTTCACTTCAGGACTTACGCTGTGCTGATCTCTGCTAAGACTGCTCATTATGCAGGTCGTTGGAAGCATGCTGGACCGGAGAATGGCTGGTTCCCAATCAGCCTGGAGATCTCGTTATCCACTTGGCTTGCAGTCACCTTTATCTCCAAGAATGACACGTCGGCAGAATCCGGGAATGGCCCCTTCCGGTTCTGACTTCAATAAAAGAGTTTCAGTATACAAAAACCCCGCCTTCCATCCTTTCGTTTCACCCCTCGATGCATTTGGGGCGACGGAAATTGCATGCCTCCTTCATCGCCCCTGGGGCCAGAGGAGTGCAGGGTCTCTCCGACATCCCCAGAGCCTTGACCCTCTGTCTCCTGAGACCCATGCCCCTCCCCACTAGAAGCCTCGCTGCTCCCTCCGCTGCCAGAGGAGGTGCTGATGGTCAGGTGGGGCCGGGGCTCTCTGTAGCATCCCGAGAGCCCTTCCACCACCTTGCGATGCATCGGGGACAGTTCCCTGACAATATGTTTGTCTGAGATGCCCAAGAATAGGGTTCAACATCCACTAGCAGGTGCATTGCAGTTGGTATAAGACAAATTCTTGAATATCTTTGGGATTGCTATGCTTGTTAAAGGAAGGAGACAAAATACTTGTCAGACTCAGATGAATTTCTTGTTGTATGTAAACTAGTTGAATGAGGCTTAATTGGATATACAGAATCTCTGCTTTGTGCTATGCGCAAACTAGGAATCCTAGCTTGCAACAATCAATGGTGGTTACCAAGCAAGGTCGCTTCAGACTATGGGCTATGAAGCTGGTTTGTATAGCTACAAACTGTTTGCCATAAGCCATGATTCCTATTTCACATATAACACTAGTGCATTATAACAATAATGCACATAACATTGAGCATTATGTGTGAACTAGCCCTTTGGAATTACAATTACAGCACCATAACAAGAAGAATGGTTGCTGCTTTTCTTCCTTCAGCTGGAAGTATGCAAGTTTCCTATAATTTTTCTCTGCTTTTATCTCCTGTCTCTCTTGGGGCTAACATCACAACTGCAGGCTACTGAAGTACCCTAGGAGAATTCTTAAACTTGTGTGTATGGATAACCTGGGCTTTAAAAACCTTTTCAAGCATATTACTGCAGTACTGCTGGTATGGACCTCCCCCAAATCTGAAATACAATGGATCCATTTTTTTTTTGTTTTTTGCTGTTCCATAGTATTGTAGCACCTTGCTTGTGGTTAACACTTAGCTGGATTGAAACCTTCGATGCAGCAATTAAGAAATTAAAATAATAATTTATTTGTCAGACAAATAAATGATAGGCACAGTGGTATATGGTTACCAGAGCTCTGCGCGCTCCAGCCCTGTTGGTCAGCACTTATATTTCCTCAGCCCAGCCCCTTGATCCTCCTTCGGCTGCTGACCTGGACCAATCAGCCTGGTTAAAATTCCTATTGGCTGTTTGCTAGAACCAATCATAAAAGATACACCCATTTATTTTTGCTTTTTATGGGAGACAAAGAGCTATATTTCCTTCTATCCATTAATGGCCGACACGGAGCCACAAATCTGCCATTAAGCCTAGACAAGGGACCTTGATTAACAGAGCCTCCTTGACTCTTTCATTCCAAAACAGATAGCTGATAAGGACAATTAATACAAAGTATTTTGCTTTCTAAACCCTTTGCATTATTAAATTTAAGCTAACACATCTTATACAGGAGTAGAACAAAGGCAAATATAATTGGTTATAATATATAACATAAGGGGGAAAGAGCTTTCAAAAGAGGCCTTTTTTAAAAGGGAGAGAAAAAGCGTTTTCAGTTGACACCCCCTCCCCATTAGCTCTCTAAAACTTATTGCTCTTTAACTCTCTACAAGAAACTTTAGAAGCTTTAAAATCCTTTATGGGGGAACATAGGGCATTATTTTCTGTGAAATAATAAATCTTACTAACTCTTAATTAGTGTTTTTGCAACTGGATGTATCTCTGTTATGCAGGGTCAATGCTGTAGCCCAACGAGTTATTTATTCTAGCCTGCTTTTCCAACCTTGAATGTCAACCTATCTCCTAAATCAGCTGCAGATAGGGGCCCCTTAGAATCATAGAATCATAGAGTTGGAAGAGACCACAAGGGCCATCCAGTCCAACCCCCTGCCAAGCAGGAAACCCTTTTTTAAGGAATGCTGGCTGTTAAGTTGTGGGTGGACACAGCAGACGACACAGTGATTTCCAAACAGCTCTTGTTTATTCTCAGGCTGGAACAGAAGTGAGCTGAAGGGCTCAGCAACCTGCTTATATGGAATTCAGCTACAAAGCAACAGTAACAACTTTCTGTATTTACCCAATCCCTGAACGTCACTTTCAATCCCTCATTTGCATGTGCGGACCTGAGTGAAAACTGCAGCAGAATGAACTATATACACACACCCCTAGTGGCCTAGGGTGAGAACTTCAATACATAACACCCCTCCCCACCGAGATAAGGCATTAGGTTACAATCATCATGGTTCCATTATATACAGCAATACTCTTGTTGGTTCATTAAGGCACATAGCATATCAGTTTCAATTTTCCCAGTTTGCAAGCATAACTACTTCTATTTACAATGCAGCATTACGTGTGCAAATTGTTGGTAACATAGTCTTTTAAATAAGCCGGGCATTTGGAAACCCTATCTGACCGCCGTGGGCCAGTATCAGAGTCCGGTTGGCTGCTCGAGTCCCGTTGCGACTGCAGTGCTACCAATGGTGGCGTTGCGCCTGAGTTCCCTGGCTCCGCTGCTGTTGAAGGGACTGTTGCTAGCGAACTCGGTGGAAACTCAGGCAAAGCAGTGGTCTGAGTCTCAAGGGAGTCAGGCAAAACCACTGCAGTGGCTCAGCTCGGCTCCATGTTCGCAGTTTGTGAAGGGGGTGTAGGTGGAGCCTCGCCTTCCATTGGTGTCAGTTCTGGAGCTGAGGCTGCAGTTGAGGGCACTGCGGTATCGTCCAAATTCCCAACCCGGCGCCTTAGTTGGTCTATGTGCCGGCGCCACAAACGCCCGTCCTCAAGTGCCACCTGATATGAGCGGGGCCCAGTGACTCTACTATCGTGGCTGGCACCCAAGGAATGTCACCCACATAGTTCCTGGCAAAAACCTTATCTCCGTGGATGAAAGACCTTGGCGCGTTAGCACAGCCCGGGGGCTCGGCTACCCCAAAGTCTGGATGCAACCGGTCGAGCGGAGATCTGAGGCGACGGCCCATAAGCAGTTCAGCTGGACTCCGCCCTGTGGCTGCATGCGGGGTGATGTGCTGCAAGTATTCCATGACCCGCTCATGCCAGTCCTTCTGGTCCAGGCGTGCCAGTGCCTCTTTTGCTGAGCGCACCATTCTTTCCGCCTGTCCGTTGCTGGCCGGGTGAATGGTGCTGTTAGGGCTTGGCGGATGCCCAGCCCCAAGAGGTACCTTTCGAAAGTGCCTGATGTGAACTGTGGACCGTTGTCGGAGACAAGGACATCAGGACACCCATGCGTTGCAAATAGGCCCCGCAGCACCCAGATTATGGCTTCGGTAGTGGTGGAGGGTGTCAGGGCCACCTCCAGCCATTTGGAATAAGCGTCCACCACTACCATAAAGGGCCGGCCATGAAAAGGGCCGGCAAGATCGATGTGCACTCTCGACCAGGGTGCCTTTGGCTTAGCTGCCGGTGGTGCAGGTCTCGATTCTTGACACGCTTGACAGGAGGCAACCCAGGAGGTGATGGCATCGTCCATGTTAGGCCACCAGACGTAACACCAAGCCAATGCCTTCATTTTGACGATCCCTGGGTGGCAGATGTGCAGAGCCTCAAGGACGCGTTGGCGGAGTCTTTGGGGAACCACGACTCGGTCTCCCCACAGTAGGCAGCCGCGATGAGCCGAGAGTTCGTGCTGTCTGGTTGCAAATGGTGTGAATGACCCTTCTGGCCACCCCCTCCACACCCAGTTGAGCACACGTCTGATGGTGCGGTCCTGGGCGAATGCGGAGGCCACATCGGCAGCTGACACTGGTGCTGCTGGGAGGTCTTCAATCAGGAGTAGCGATGAAGCAGGAGCTGGGTCTTCCACAAGCACTGGAAGAGGGCAACGACTGAGGGCGTCAGCGTGGCCCAGCGATTTTCCAGGGCGATGGACGAGCTGGTAGCTGTAGGCTGCCAGAAAAACAATCCTACGCAGCATGCGTGGCGAGAGGATCGGTGGAGTTGGTCTGTCACCAGCAAGGAGGCCCAGTAGCGGCTTGTGATGAGGTCAAAGGTTCTTCCGTAGAGATATTTGTGGAACCTCTTCACTCCAGCCACAAGCGCCAGTGCCTCCTTGTTGAGCTGGCTGTAATTCCGTTCAGCCGGAGACAGCGTCCGAGAGAAGTAAGCAAGCGGTGCTTCCCTTCCATCTGGAAAGCGGTGACTGAGGACGGCGCCGATGCCAAAGGGCGAGGCGTCGCAGGCGAGGACCAGCGGCCTGGCTTCACTGTACTGTACCAGCACACTGTCCGATGAGAGGAGGGCCTTGACTGCGTTGAAGGCCACCGTTTCCCGATGACCCCAGGACCACGGTGCCTTCATGCTGAGGAGGCGGTGGAGAGGCTCGGCTAGCGTTGCTCTGTGGGGCAGGAACATATTGTAGAAGTTCAGCAGCCCCAGGAACGCCTGCAACTCGGTCTTGTTCTTTGGGATCGGGGCCTCCTGGATGGCCCGGATTTTGGATGCCGTTGGGTAAAGACCAGAGGCGTTGATAAGGTAGCCCAGGAACTCCACCTGCGGAACGGCAATCTGGCACTTTTCCTTCTTCACCTTGAGTCCGGCCTCCTGGAACCTGGTCAGCACGGCGCGGAGGCGCTCGAACAGCTGCTGATTTGAGTCTGCAGATACCAGTACATCATCGAAATATGGTACCACGCCTGGAAGCCCCTGCAGGAGGCGCTCCATGAGGCTTTGAAAGATTCCAGGAGCCACGCTCACCCCAAACTGTAGCCGGCGGCATCGGAATGCTCCTCGGTGGGTGACGATCATCTGAGCTTCAGCAGTGGCGTCATCAACAGGCAGTTGTTGATAGGCTTGGGCAAGGTCCAGCTTAGCAAACACCTTGCCTTCACCCAGGTAATGCAGCAGGTGTTGGACGACGGGAACTGGCTAAGCGTGCTGCTGAAGTGCCTCGTTGATCGTGCACTTGTAGTCTGCGCATATTCTCACCGACCCATCCGGCTTGACAGGTGTGACAGGCGTTTCCCACTTGGCATGGTCGACCGGCTCCAAAACACCTTGCGCGATTAATTTGTCCAGTTGTTCGTCTACCTTAGCCTTGAGGGCGAATGGAACCCAGCGTGGCTTTAGCTTGATTGGAGCAACTTGTGGATCAAGGCTAAAGGAGATGGGTGTGCCTGTATATTGGCCCAATGTGCCATCAAAAACCTCGGCAAATTCTTTGGTTAAGGTTTCAACTTCCGCGTTGGAGATGCAGTTGATGCCGGTGACTTCCAGGCCAAGGGCGCCAAACCATTCTAGCCCTAGGAGGCTGGGACGCGGATCTTCAACTACCACAAGTCGGAGTGGGCCCGAGAAATTCTTGAACTTGACCTGGAACTGGCCGACACCTGTCAAGGGAATGTTGTTCCCCTGGTAGTCTCTCAGGTGTACGCGATGTAGGTCAAGCTGCCTCTTAGAAACCTTGGGCACGTTCCGGCGAGGACGCCATCGCGGGCGTTCGTGGGTCACTTCGGCAGCGAGGCGACCCAGGCCGGCCCGGGGGTAGGAGCCCCGCTACCGCAAAGCGGGGCTCCGTTGAGCCGCGGGTCGAGCGTCCCGCGGCTTGGGCTCTCCGGCGAGCCCGCTATGGCTCCGAACCCTTCCCCCGTTCCCCCTGTAAAGGGGGAGTGGGGGTGAAGGGACCACGGAGCCGGGCTGAGGAGACATGCCCCAACCGGACCGGCGAAGCGGCGGCCGCCGCTCGCGGTGAGCGATATCGTTCTACCTGGCAGAAGGAAAATAAATGAAGCCTGTTGGCCGTGAGTACCTGAACAACTGAATTTATCTTTGACATTTGGCGCTCCGGGAGATACGACGGAAAGGAAGCCCGTTTTTCTCCCTTTGGTGGAAAGAAAGTAACTGCTTTGATGGTGACTGCTGTTACAGTGATGGATACAATGTTTCGACTTTTGACAAGTGAGACTGATTAGATCCCCTTTGGGGGAGTAAGTCGGTGGTGAATATTTCTTTTTAAAATGGATAGACTGTAATCTTTTCGCCCTGACTCCAGGGAAAATGGCTGCGGAGACTTGCGATTGAGATGGAAAAGTACTGTGACTAAGATGGAAAAACATTGAAATTTGATACCCTATGCCCACTTCTACCATGTTGGGTTTCGTTTTCAAGCTGGTTTTAGACTCTGGACTGACTCACGAACAAAGGATTATTTTTTTGAAGCTAGAATTGCTAAACCAGAAATTAATTTTGCTGAATCAGGATGTTGCAGAAAAGTTATATCCCACAGGAAAGACTATTCAGAACATTGTTAAAATGGAAGAGAACCTTGGCAGAGAGCTGAAGGGAATTATTGAAGAACAAAGTAAAATGTCTTTGCAACTCCGAGAAAATGAAAAGTCCTGTTGGGGTGGCAGACCCAGGATGAGAAGATTTTATATATCCAATTTCTGGGGTGAGAGCCCAGGAATGATGGAGAAAAGATTTATACATTTACAATTAGAAGAGGAACGGAATACTGAACCGGAGATGCTGGAAGGTGATGATTTGTGTACCCTGATGCTCCCTGCAAGGACTGTTGTGGACTATGCCTGGAACTGTGGACTTATAAGAAAAGAGGACATTCTGAAAAATGGTTTTGGTGTAAGATGGAGGAATGTCTGGGGGGAAACCCCGAAATGGCGAAAGAAAATGGTTAGAAAAGGGATAGGGTGAACTGTATTAAGGATAAAATTAGGATGGTTTATTATGGTACCCTGAAGCCGGTGTGTTAAGATTTTAAGTTTCTGAATTAGAGAAGAGATATTTGAATTTTTCTTTATTAGCAGCAGTCTAAGTGAAAGAAGATGTATGATATGATTTGACATAAGAAGTAATATGTTATGCTATGAAGTTGTCTTATTAATTACCATGAAGTTATATTGTGATTAGATCTGATTTAAGTTAAGAAGTGATAGATTATTGTGAACTAAAAACAAAACTTTAAGAAGTATGTTTAGTTTTGATTTTTAAATGATTTTAATTTTAGAGATGAGAAGTTATTAAAGTAAAATTGGAATTGAAACCGAAGGAGAGAAAACGGGGGAAGTCAACTAGTAATGATTCGAACAAGAAAAGTTTTTTTTTTGTGTAAACAAGAAAAAGAATTGTTGGTGTATTTGTATTTGCTTTGTTGTGGTTTGATTGTTGGGTTTGTGTTGGTATATGTGTTATGTTGTTCTTTGTTCTGAAAAAACCAATAAATTCTTTATAAGAAAAGAAAGAAAGCTTGGGCACAAGTCTTTTGATAGTGCTCCAGGACACAATGGACAGGGCAGACCCGGTGTCGATCTCCATGTCACACGGAGCTCCTTCGATGAGCACCATGATGTGTAGTTTGCATCGTGTAGGCGAGTCGGTTTGTCCAATCGTGGTTCCGGATGAGCAGCAACAGTTGGTGAGAGCGAAGCAGTTACTGTTTGTGGACCAGGGTGAAGACTTGGACTTACGAGATGGTGAAGAGGCTGTGTTTGATGGAGTTGATCGGCAGACCTTAGCGATGTGGCCTTTTCTGGAGCACTGCCGGCAGGTGGCGTCTCCGAATTGACACTTGGCGCGGGGGTGGTTGCCTCCACAGCCAGCACATTCTGATTGGTCCTTGGACTTCTGTTTGAACTTCCTGCGTTCCCGCTTCATCTGGTGCACGTCATCGTCTTCGCTGGTTGACGCCTCGTCACTGCTAGCCTCTTCGTGGTGTACAGCAATCGGCTTCTTAGTAGGATGTGGGCTGCTGGCCTTGCGGATCTCTTGGGTGGAGAGTTCAGCAGCTTCTGAGGCCACAGCCTCCTCGATGGCCTTCTGCAGCGTGAGGTCTGGCTTGGCGAGGAGACGCCGTTGCAGACGGTTGTCCCAAACTCCACAGACGATCCGATCCATCAGAGCATCGTCTAAGTCTTGGAACTCGCAGGTCAATGCGGCCTTTCTAAGGGCGGCGACGTAGTTGTTGATCGACTCCCCCTCTGCCTGGTTCCGGTGATAAAAAGCATGGCGGGCAGCAATTTTGGATGGCTTGGGCGCGTAGTGGCTGCGTAGCTTCTCTCGTAGCACGTCCCACGGTGCTCTGTGAACTGCGAGTGGTGCGACTAAAACTCTGGCCGTCTCAAACACTTCGGGCCCGCAGAGGCTGAGGAAGAGGCCTCGCTTCCGTTCCTCTGATACTTCTGTTAGCTCGTTTGCTTGAAGGTAGCATTTGAACCGAGCGAGGTATGAGTCCCAAGATTCAGAGGCTGGGGCAAATGGCGGTAGAGGCACTAGTGTAGCCATGATTCCAATGCTGACGTGGTGGGCGATGGATGGAACACAGTGCTCTAGTCAGAACGGGCAGCTCTGAATTGGTTCTGTTCAGTGTTTTCGCTCAGCATTTCAGCTCAGTGATTCAGCTCAGTGATTCAGCTTAGTGATTTGCTCTTGCTCCGAGAATGACTGCGTCTGTCTGTGTTCTGATGTCCATAATCCCACCTTCGTCGCCAGTGTTAAGTTGTGGGTGGACACAGCAGACGACACAGTGATTTCCAAACAGCTCTTGTTTATTCTCAGGCTGGAACAGAAGTGAGCTGAAGGGCTCAGCAACCTGCTTATATAGAACTCAGCTACAAAGCAACAGTAACAACTTTCTGTATTTACCCAATCCCTGAACGTCACTTTCAATCCCTCATTTGCATGTGCGGACCTGAGTGAAAACTGCAGCAGAATGAACTATATATATACACCCCTAGTGGCCTAAGGTGAGAACTTCAATACATAACACCGGCTTTCTCTTTATGGAGTAAAATGAGTCTCTACAGCCCAATTGATATTTTTAGCAGGCTGGTGTAGAGGCCCCCTTCCTCCCCGGAGTCGCTTGACTCAAGCGGATGGTGTATGAACGTGCTAACATTCTCCTCCTCCCCTTTCCCGTGCTGCCACCGTTCCGTGCGCGGTGGAGTGACAAACCCCAGGAAGTCCGTATCCTCATTCTCATCCGACTCAAATACCGCCTTCCACTGTTCTGTCGTAAATGGTGCGAACGACACGACATCTTCAACCTCCTCCTCCGACCACTCTGGATGGGGTTCCTCTGACTCCTCCATTCCCCTGGACCCTTGGTCCCCCATCCACTCCTCCTGAGATCCCTGCCAACATTCATACCCCGGTGGGGCCGGCTTTTGTGGGTATAGCGCATGGAATTCCGCCTTGAGGTACTCCTCCTGAATATTATCATGGCGCATCCATGTGTTGTTCTCGGGGTCCTCCCCTTCCCATGCCACCAAGTACTCCACCTGCCCTTCCCTCCACCTGGAATCGAGGATCTCAGTGACCTCATTGCCGGCCCCCACTGCCTCCACTGATGGCCCAGGTGTCACCCCCCCTTCCCCTTGATAAGGGTGCCCTTCCCTGTACGGTGTTAACAGCGCTCTGTGAAACACGGGGTGAATTCTCATGTCCTCCGGCAGCCTCAGCTTGAAGGCTACAGGATTGACCTGGCCCACTACCTCGAAGGGTCCCAAGCGTCTGTGCTCTAACTTCCTGCACCTGCTTCTGGTGGGCAGCCCCCTAGAGGACAACCACACCCTGTCCCCCACCCTGATGACCTCCCCCTCCCTCCGATGCTGATCCGAAGCCCTCTTATAGGCTTCTTTTTTTTTAATAAGAATTTATTGGTTTTACAACAGACAACAAACAGATATAACACCCACATTAACCCAACACCTAACAAAAATAGACAAATACATAAACACCAATAACTCTTCTTCTTATATTATACAAAAAAAAAAAATCTTGTTCGAATCTTGGTACAGACTTCCCCTGCCTTTTCACCTTCGGTTCTAAAACCAAATATTACTTTGATAACATCATATACCATCTTAATCTTAACAACTCGAAAATCTAAGAATTAAAATATAAATCATAACAAATATCCTCATTCACTATAACTGCTGTTAATAACAAAAGTCAGAATACCTCTTTTCTTTATCAAAAACTTAAAATCTTAACACACCGGTTTCAGGTTACCATAATATGTCTTTTTTTCCTTTTTATCCTTAATACAGTTCACCCTATCCCCCTTCTGTCCATTTTCTCTGGTCGTCTTGCTCCAACACCACTCCTCGAAATGTATTTTTTCTTTACTAGTCCACAGATCCAGACTAAGTCCAAAACAGTCCTTGCATAGAACATCAGGGTACGCACCTCTTCTTCCAGCCTCTCCGGTTCATCATCCCATTCTTCTTTTGTTTGTAAGCATAAACATAAATTTTTCACCTTCGCTCCCGAGCTCTCACCTCGAGAGTTAGATATAACAGTTTTCTCCGTCCTGGGTCTGCCACCCCCAAAGGACGATTCATTTTTCCGGAGTCGCCATATCATTCCATCCTGTTGTTCGATCATCCCCTTCAGTTCCATGCCAAGGTTCTCTTCCACTGCAGCCATCTCCTGTAAAGTCTCCTCTGTGGGATAAATCTTTTTTGACATGTCACAATTCAATATCTCCAATTTTCGGTTGAGCAATTCCAATCTCAATATAATAATCCTTTCTTCGTCACTCATCTCACAGTTCGTAACCAAATCAAAAACAAAGCCAAGCATGGCAGAAGCAGGCATAGGTGTCAGATTACAGTTTCGATTTTCAAACTTCTCCATCTTAATACCAGTAATTTTCCATTCAGTCACAATCCTTCGCAGCCATTTTCCCTGAATCCAGGGTGCAAGATCCACAAATTTTAAAAAGAGATATTGTCCACAGATTGTTCCCCAAAGGGAAATCCAAAAAGTCTCACTTATCAAACTTCAGATACTTTGTAACCATCACTGTAACAGCAGTCTCTTAAGCAAGTTATTTTCTATCCCCCGAAGGGAGGGAGGCAGGCTTCCTTTCCGAGTTTCACCCGGGTCGTTCAAAAAGATACGAAAACAAGTCCATTCCAATACTCACGGCCACCGGGTTTCTAAAACTTCAGATTTTGACAGGTAGAACATTGACGCTCATCGCGGGGGCAACCGCCGCTCCACATCCCGGTTGGGGCATGTCCCCTAGAGCCCGGCTCCGTTGTCCCTTCACCCCCACTCCCCCTTTACAGGGGGAGCGAGGGAAGGGTTCGGAGCCACAGTGGGCATAGCCGGGGAGCCCAGGGTGCGGGACGCTCTTCCCGCACCCCACCGGAGCCCCGCTTTGCGGTAGCGGGGCTCCAACCCCCGGGACGGACTGGGTCGCCTCGCAGCCGAGGCAACCCACGACCGCTCCGCAACGGCGTCGCCGCCGGAAGTCCCTCTTATAGGCTTCTTTGGCCCTGTCCAACGTGCTCTTGAGTTGCTCGTGCAGCTGGAGCATCTCCTCCGCAAAATTCTCTGCCGCCGGCACGCTCGGGCCCCGATCCTCTCCCCTCGGGAACGACTTCGGATGCCCTCCATAGTTCACAAGAAAGGGTGTCATTCCTGTGGAAACATTAACTGAGTTATTATAGGCAAATTCCGCTAAGGCTAGGAACTTTGGCCAGTCCGTCTGTCGTTGGCTAACGTAGCAACGTAGGTACTGCTGCAGAATGGCATTGGCCCTCTCCGCCTGTCCATTCGTCTGTGGGTGCCTGGCTGTCGACAAGTTAAGTTCCACGCCCAGAAGCTCCATGAGCTTGCGCCAGAACCGCGATGTAAATTGGCGGCCTCTGTCGCTCACAACCCTCAATGGTACTCCATGCAGCTTGAAAACGTGGTCTACAAACAACCTGGCGGTCTCCTCTGCCGACACCGCCCTAGGACAAGCCACAAAATGGCACATCTTGGTGAGCATGTCCACTATGATTAGCACTGCCGTCTTGCCCTTAGACGCCGGCAGATCTGTGAGGAAGTCAATAGACACCATCTTCCATGGCTTCCCCGGAGTGGGCATGGGGTGCAACAGTCCGGCAGGGGGTCTATTGTCACTTTTGACCCGTTGACACAAGTCACAAGCTTGCACGTAGCCTTTGACGTCCTCCTGCACTCCCGGCCACCAGAAATCCCTGGTGACCAACTGCAAGGTCTTTTGCTGTCCCGGATGCCCTGCCGAAGGGCTGTCGTGCAGTTGCTTGAGAACCTTCGCCCTCAAGTGATCCCCCGGGACATATAGTGCTCCCTTGTAGAACAACAGTTCATCCTTGGCTAAGAAGCCTTCTTCCACCCCTGTGCCTTGTTGAAGGTCTTTGAATTTCTGCTGCGCAAACGCATCTTCCCTAGTGAGACGTCGTATGAGAGACTCTTGATCCCTGGCTCCAGCGCACTGCCATCGGCCGGGTGGTACCACATGTCTCTCTTCCGGCAATCCCTCATCCTCCAGGTACTGCGGCTTGCGAGACAAGGCGTCTGCCCTTGCGTTCTTGTCACCAGGGACGTAATGGATCCTGAAATCAAAGTCGGCGAAGAATTCCGCCCATCCGAGTTGTCTCTGGTTGAGCACTCTGGCTGTTCTCCAGTACTCCAGATTCTTGTGATCTGTGTAGATCTGGATCTGGTGGCGGGCTCCGATAAGGAAATGCCACCACTTCTTGAGCGCCGCTACAATGGCCAACAGCTCCTTGTCCCAGATGGTGTAATTGCGTTCCGATTTACTGAGCTTTCTCGAGAAGAACGCATCCTGTTGCAACAGTACAGCTCCTACCGCCCTGTCCGACGCATCAGTCTCCAAGCATATGGGCCGCTCCGTGTCGAGGTGCAACAACTGTTCCTCTGAGGCGAATACCCTGCGCAGCTGCTCAAACGCCTCCTGCGCCTCTGGAGTCTACAGAAATTTCTTCTTAGTACTCAGCGTGTCGGTTATCGGGCTAGTGAGCTGCGCAAAATTCCTGATGAACTTGCGGTAGAAATTGCTGAAACCAATGAAGCGTTGTACGTCTTTTCTGGTCTTGGGTGTTTTCCAATCCAACACTGCCTTTACCTTCTCTCCATCCATTGCCAGGCCTTTGTCAGACACCCTGTACCCCAGAAAGTCAACTTGCTGGACGTGAAATTGGCATTTTTCCAGTTTCGCATACAGGTGATGTTGTTTCAATTTCTGCAACACCTGTCTGACATGCTGCTCATGCTGCTTCTCATTGTCAGAATAAATCAAGATATCATCCAAAAAACATACACAGTTCCGGTACAACAAGGGGCCCAGTACATGATGCATAAAGGCTTGAAAGGTATGGGAGCCCGCTTGTAATCCAAATGGCATCACTCGGTATTCGTAGGTGGCCAACGGGGTAAACATGGCTGTTTTCCACTCATCTCCTTCTCTGATCCTTATGAGGTTGTATGCTCCTCGTAAATCCAACTTCGCGAAAATTTTCCCCTTTCGCACTGCCGCCAACAAGTCGTCGATTCTTGGCATCGGGAAGGCGGTTGGTTTCGTTCGCGAATTTAAGATCCTGTAATCAACTATAAGGCGTTTTTGAGCCGTGCCTTTCTTGTCCACGAAAAAAACCGGGCTTCCTCCGACTGCCTGGGATTCTCGTATGAATCCTCTTTGCAGGTTCAGTTTTCTGAACTCCTTCAACTCCTGCAGCTTCTGCTCCGACATGGAGTACAACTTTCCTGCTGGCAACTTCGCCCCCGGCAGGAGCTCAATCTGACAATCATAAGGCCTATGGGGGGGTAGTCAGTCTGCCTCCTTTTCACTGAACACTTCCTTGAATTCTTCGTACTGCGGTGGAATTCCCCTGGACTCTTCCAACCGTACCGTGGCGATCCTCCCCTCCGTCTCCGACGTTCCCACCTCCATCAGGCAATTCTCCGTACAATGTGAGGACCCGAAGGTGAGTGACCTCTGGTGCCAGGCAACAACCGGATCGTGGAGATCTAGCCAGCTCATGCCCAGTATGATTGGTGCCCCTGCCAGATGGGTGACATTGAACGCAATCACTTCCTGATGCCTCGAGACGCTCATCCTCATGGGCGGTGTCTGATGTCGCACCTGGCCACCCAGCAGTTCTCTCCCATCTATCGTGGTCACCACCAGGGGAAAGTCCAAAGGCAATAAATGGATCTGGTGAGCCTTGGCAAAGCTTTCGGACATGAAGGAGGCAGAGCTGCCCGAATCTAGGAGCGCTTCTACGTCAAGGGGGTACCCATTTGGCAATTCCAGCCGTACCATCAGCACAATTCCAGGTCTGGGCGTACGTGGAACCACTGCACTCTGCCGTTGTGGGGTGTTTACTTGCATTCCGCCTGGTTGGTCTTCCCCTCTCTTGTTTCCAACCAGGCGTTGGCGTTTCCCTGCTCCTGTGCTCCCTCTCTCACCTCCTGCACCGAAGCTGCGGCCATCCCTTGCCACACTCGTTTCCGGTTTGTCACATACAAAGCATTTGCGCGTCTCCTTCTCCCCCCTCCTCAGCAGCTCCCTGTGAGGCGTCTCTCTGGGACCCTCCCTCGTGTCCAAACGACCGACCTCCATCGGCTCTTCGGGGGGTAGGTGCTGCCTGTTGCCCTGAACGGGCTGGACGCTGGGGAATGGCCTCCTGTAAGCATTGAACGGTCTTCTGCTGGGCCCATTCCGCCTTTCCCATGCCCTTTGTTCCTCTCGAACCCCCACCTGCAGGGCCGTTTTTATGTAAGCATCAGTATCTTTTGGGCGTGGTCCCCTGCTTATTTCATCCAAAATTTCGGGGTTCAACCCCTGCTGAAACAGCGCTTCTGTTTGTGGGGCCAAAATCTCCCACCCCAATTTATGGCACAAAAGGGTAAATTTCACCACATAATCTCTCACAGTCCCCTCCCCTTGTCTGAGGCTCATGATCTCCTGCTTGGTTATCTCGTTGTCAATGTCACTGGTGTAATGCGCCGCCATGGCATCCAGGAAGTCCTGGAGATTCCCAAGCGCTGGGTTGTCACTTGCCAAAAGCGGGCGGACCCATTCTCTAGCTGGCCCCGACAAATGGGAAATAATAAAGGCCACCCTCTCAGCATCAGTCTGAAAATCCTTCCCACGTATCTTAAGGGCATAATCAATCTCTGTCCTGAAACCCAGATAGCCCCTGGGGTCTCCATCGAACTTACTCACTGATGCAATCTGTTGCCGCTGAGTCACGACAACTGTGGCTCCTCCCCCACTGGCTTTCCGGGCCTCGTCGAGTGTTATCTCAAGATCTCGCAAATCTTCTAATTTCGAAGCTCAGAACGCTTTTTGGCTTCCTCCAAATCTGCAATCCTGGCTTCTCCCTCTTGCCGAACCTTCAAAAGAGCCTTTTTAGCCTGCAATTCCCAGCTGGCCCTTTCGGCCTCCAGCCTTTGATCAGCCCCCTCCATTCTTGCCGCTATTAAAGCCTCACAGCAACTCAGAGGAGTTAGGATATGTTGTCACGGCAACCCTTGCCTTTTTGCTGTTGCTGCGAGTAAAAGCCGGCTCCAATTTCAAGCTTCAAAAGCATTTATTTAGTCCTCGGTAATTACAGTGCAATAAATCATGTCTACTCCCTCTACGGCAAATATCCTAACTGCTTTCTTCTTCGCGTGCTTTCCAGCATAAGAATTTCCTGGTCGCTCTGAAATGACGTGTGAATTTTTTCTTCCCCCTCTGGCTCCCCTCCCCCTGTCTATTACTGGCTCGAGTACTTTCTCCTTCTTCCGGTGATGTCTGCAAGTGGGGGCTGTCAGATGAGGTCGTATCTGTTGAGATTAATTGTGCCGGTTCTCTATATCCAGCCTCCTCCCCCCAACTGTCTCCTTTCCAGCTTTCTCTCCCTGTTCCTCCTCCCACGCTCCTTTCCCAAGCCATGCTTGGCTCCGTGACAATAATGAAACACACAAACATTTGCAAATATATCTTTAAGCTCATTTTAAAATGCAGGCTTTGATCAGATGCCTCAGTATGAAGTTCTTGAAAGCCTAAGGGAACTGTTACTGAACATGGTGAATTGCCACATGCAAGCAGACATGGTAACAGAATCAAATGTTGCTGTGTTGTAAGTATAATCTTTACAAAGTGGTACACCTCTAGAACACGGGCAATCAAGCAATAATGCAGCTCACATGGGCACAACCATTCCCTTCCTGCTAGATGCTAAGGCTGATAACTATCTTGTCTTGTTGCAGGAACACCACCCAATTTGACCTGATAAGCTCCTTGGCAGAGCTCATTCACTTTGTAAACAGGCTCTCAACTGTTGGCCTGTGCTTGGAGAACAACTCTACTTTGTTAATGAATGTTATCCTGGATTTCTATGAGACGGTATGTAAGCTGTTCACACTGCAAATTTGTTTAATATCTTTATACATTATGTATTTGACAATCCTGAGGGAGGTTCTGATAATTTGAGGGGGAGGCACAGAAAGAGAAATCCAAAGGAAAAAAGTGGGTAGATTGTTTGAAGCCCATGTTTGCCTCTAAAGTATAACTAGACTGGGAGATAATGTCCGAGTAGGCAAGAACAAAACTGTTCCTCCGTTTTTCCTGTAAAGGTAATGTGCTAAGGACAGAGAGCTGAGAATATAAGCTTATACAACTATCTTTCCTACTTGTAGGTGTTTGATATATATGTAAAGTACAACCTCCCCTTGGTTATGATGCTTCCTGCTGGAGTCTTCTATCCAGCACTTCTCAGCATGAATTCTGCCACACTTGACCAACTCTGCTACATTATGTACAGGTACTGAGAAGATTCCTTTTTCTGCCCCTTGTGGTTTTCCTCAAAGCCTTTCTGCTTGGCCATAATCTCGCCTGTTCTAGACTACCAGTTGCCACTTCAACTTCTCTACTAATCTGTGATTGCCCACTTGATTCTCCACACTATAATAATGCCAGAAGGCAGAATGTCAACTTTTCCTTTCTAATTTGTTGAGCTTACATTTAGTGAGTGTTATGAAGGCAGATTGCTAACTTTCACAGTGTTGTAGATTTCTTTGGGTTCCCTGTGGAGCTGGGAAAGGAGGGCTTGTGGCCCTGATGCTTAAGTTTTTTTAGGGAGATTTTGCTTGCTAGAGAAAGTCCTTCCCATGATAGAAAGAGAGAGTCCTCATTCCAGGCTTGGGATGCAATACCTCCCCATATGATCCAACCTGGACCCTGAGATTATCATCTGAGGCCACCTTTGTTTTTTTGTGTTTTTTTAAAAATAATATTTATTACGTTTTCCATTTTAACAATCCAATAAAAGCCACATTAAAAACACTCCAAATTATAAAATAATCAAACAGTCCAAATTTTATGCCAAATTATAAGTCTTTGGTTCACTTCCCATGCTCTGAGCTTCGGGGAGTGATGATCTCACAATTGTGCTGCTTCTCTTAATTAGTCAAGGTAGTTCCAAATAAGACATTCTGATGTTGATCCTTCGTTTATTTTTAACAGCCTCTGAGTTCGTCTAGCAAGCGGATTAAACCAATATAGTGTGATTCTATGTGAAAAAGTTCCTTCATGTTTATTTTCTTCTTTGTAGTCCGGCAGTCTGTCTGTGGCAATTCACTTTCACTCTCATGCCTGTAATTTTCCACTGCAACACATCTCGAGCTGGAGGTATAATAGAATTGGAAGAGGAGGACTTCCGGTTTGGTGCCGGTCAATGGCGGACGGGAGCTGAAGAGCTCCGTCCTCCGTGAGGCTTTAGGGGTTACCGTGCCTGCGCCGCGGGCCCCTTAAAGCCACGGGAAGAGCGTCCCGTGGACCGTGGTCTCGTGGGTCCCAGACGTGCCGTCCCCGCTCTCGATTGACCCTCGTAAGGGGGGAAAGCGAGCGAGCGAGGCTCCGGTACGGGACTGAAGAGACGGCTGCCTCCGGAGGACAAAGCAGCGATCCCGCCAGACTCGAGCACCCAGCACTTCCAGCCTAGAAACTGTAAAGAGAAGCCCTGTAAGTAGAACTTTCAAATGAACTATAACTTTTAAGAGTATAAACTTACAGAGGAAACTTCAAAAGGAAGCCTGTTCCCTTTGAACTGCTTGAAAGAGCTTGGTAGCGCTAAAAGAGCAAAGCCGCGACTAACGGAAAAGTTTTGCGAACTCTGTCAAACTTTTTAAAAGTGGATTAAAAGTTGTTTAGAAGATTTACAAAGACTTAAAAATAAGTGTTATGGCAAAAGAAGACACCGCTCACCCTCTGGATTAGGATTCAGGGTCAGAAGCGGGCTGCGTTAAATTATTGCCATTTTATTTGTAACTGTATCAGTAACTGTATACCAGTGGAAACATTGTAGCTGTTTTGTTGCCGGCTACAACTAAATACATGGACTTGGTGGTAACACTGCAAGTGGAAAAATAAGTACTGACTTGGACTATTTTAACTAATACTTCTTGACTGTAAAAAGTTTGGAATTTTGGAAGTAAGTGAACTCTTTGCCTAAAAAAATGGATTTGTTAGAACTGCATGGGACTCCTGGCTCAGCAGTCTCTTTGTTCTCTGAATTGAGTTGCTGGCCACCTGGTGTTTACTTTTGGGACTGTTGGTCTTCTACTGTGAATGTCTGAGACTGTTACTACAAAGGGGGTGACCTTGAGACTCCAGCTGCAGAGCCCACAGGAAATGCAAGATAGCACTAGATCCAAAACAACTGCTTCTGCACAAAGAAAAGGCTCTGTTTCCTTAACCTTACAGGAGCAAATGGAGAGACTAGCTGCTAGTATTGCAGATATAGCACAAGGACTTGAAAATGTTACTGACGAGTTGAAGCAAACGCAGGCCTCAGTAAATACAATAAATGCAACAGTTAACTCTGCAACAGAAAAACTTCAAGCTGAAATTAAAGATTCCACCCAAACATTGGAAAAATCAATTGGACAAATTGAGGAAAACGTAAGGAAAAATAGAGAAGAAATTAATAAAATTGGTCAAGAGGTGACAGTTTTGAAAAAGGATTCAGAGGAATTTAAAGTGGTTAAAGAAAAAATAAAAAAGGTGGAGGAGAAATTGGATAACATTGACTTGGAGAAAATAGAAAGAATTGGAACACAGCAGAGAAGTGTAGAAGAATCTCTTGCCTTTCTTCAACTCCGACAAAGAGAAGGGAACATCCGTCTAAGAGGTCTCCCTGAATTGGAAGGCGATAGCCTAAAGGCATATATTGTGGAGCAATTTTCAACATTTTGGCATTTGGAAGCAGAAGAAGTCTCAGCCCTCATAGTGAAGGCCTTCAGGTTTGGGCCCAGAGGATCCAGAGGAAAGAAAAGCACTAAAACAGTCAGTGACTGTTTGATTGTGCTGCACAACAGATACGACAGAGACTACTTTCTGGACCTACACTACAAGAACAACCTGGTGGTACAGCAGAATAAAGTCATCTTTTATAAGGACATCCCCAAATTTTTCCTGGACAAAAGAGTGTCGTACAACGATTTGACAACAGAGCTAAGGAGAAGAAGCATCCCTTTCAGTTGGGAATTCCCGGAAGGCCTGGCGTTCACGTTTGAAGGAAAAAAGATAAGGATAAAATCCCCGGTGGAAAAGCAAAAGTTTCTGGACAAACATCTGGAAGATTTTAAAGATACACCACTTGACCCAGCATTCTTTTATAGACTTCCAGGTACATTTCCACCGCCGGGGTTACCAGGACCAAGTGAAAAGGACCCAGAAGAAGGCAAGAAAGCAGAGGCATCTGGAGGAGGAGAATAAAAAAGTAAAGGAAAATGGCGCTCAAATTGATGACATGGAATGTTCGGGGATTGAACCAGAGACCGAAGAGACGCAGAGTTTTTTATAGTTTGGAAAAGAAGAATCTAGACATAATATGTCTACAGGAGACTCATATAGTTCGACGTCACAGAAGATTATTACAGAACAAAAAATTAGGCCAAGAATTCATATCATCGGATAAAGTCAAGAAGAGAGGAGTAGTAATTTATGTAAAGGAAAAATATAGCCCAAGACAGCTATTCAAAGATGAAGAAGGGAGATACATCGCAATTGAAACTAAAATACAAGGCGAAAAATTTTTGATTCTGGGACTTTATGCACCAAACGAGGGAAAGTCAATTTTCTATAAGAATATACATGATCTGCTGCTGGACTATTTGGACTATAAAATAGTTTGCCTTGGAGATTTTAATGGTGCAGTTTCCACATTAATGGACAGATCTCAAAGAACTAAACTAACAAATGATGGGAAACTACCAAAGACTCTTTTTGAAATGGTGGACAATTTAAACTTGGTGGACTCTTGGAGGTTAAAAAACCCCACCGAAACAGAGGCAACTTATTTCAGCGAACCCCAGCAGTCATGGTCGAGGATAGACTACATCTGGATCTCGAATGAATTGGCACCGAAAATACAAAAAGCAGAAATTGGCCCAAAGACATATTCTGACCACAATCCGGTACAGGTAACCTTAAAAATGGTTTCCAAGGATTCTTTTAGGTGGAGAATGGATGACGCTTTGATGAGAGATACTAAGCTGGTAGAAAGAGCTGTAAAAAAGATGAAGGAGTATTTTCAAATCAATTGGAATTCGGAAGTTGAAAAGAGGATTGTTTGGGATGCAAGTAAAGCGGTAATGAGAGGATTCCTCATAAGTGAAAAAGCAAAAAAGAAGAGACAACAAAATGCGGAAATGGAAAGATTGTTGAAATTGATTAAAGTAAAGGAAAAAGAATTAAGAGGACATCCTAAATGTTTAAAAATTCAAAAAGAAATTAAATACTTGCAATCCCAATACGCAAAAATTGTAAACCAAGATATTGAATGGAAAGTGAAGTTGATGAAGCAGAGAACATTCGAGTCAGCAAACAAATGTGGAAAATTATTAGCTTGGCAGCTGAAGAAAAGGCAGAAGGCAAATGTCATCAGCAATTTAGTAGTAAATGGAAGAATTGTGGAGAATCCGGAGGAAATCAGATGGTGTTTTCAAAGATTTTACAAACAACTGTACAAGGAGGAGAAGATAGAAGAATTAGAGATAGACCGATTTCTGGAAAAAAATGGATTGCAAAAAGTCCCAGAGGATAAATTAGCAATTCTCAACCAACCGGTATCGACCCAAGAGATAGAAGAGGCAATTAACAATATGCAACTAGGGAAGGCCCCAGGACCAGATGGACTGACAGCAAAGTATTACAAGATTTTGAAAGATTGGCTATCACAGCCTTTGAAAGAAATTTGCAATAAAATACTAGAAGGAGATAGGGCACCAGAGACGTGGAAAGAAGCCTTTATCACTCTGATTCCAAAACCAGAGACAGATAAAACGCTAATGAAAAACTATCGCCCAATTTCCCTTTTAAATGTGGACTATAAAATTTTTGCGAATGTTATGGCTACAAGATTAAAAAGAGTGCTAAAAGACTGTATCCATAAAGATCAAGCAGGTTTCCTACCAGGAAGACAAATAAATAACAATACAAGAATCATTGTGGACATTTTAGAAAAACTGGAAAGAAACATAAATACAGATGCAGCACTAATGTTTATAGATGCAGAGAAAGCCTTCGATAATGTATCTTGGACATTTATGAAAAAGAATTTGGAAAAGATGGGAGTTGGAGAAAGATTCTTAAATGGCATTAATGCCATATATACAGAACAAAAAGCGAAAATAATAATAAACAGTGTGATATCGGAGGAAATTGAAGTTGAGAAAGGAACAAGACAAGGGTGCCCTATCTCCCCTTTATTATTTATTACGGTCCTGGAGGTCCTTCTAAATATGATAAGAATGGAGAAACAGATAAAAGGAATCAAGGTGGGAGAGAAAGAGTATAAACTACGCGCCTTCGCGGACGATTTGATGTTATCCCTACAGGAACCTGAAAGCAGTGTCCCCAAAGCCCTGGAATTAATCGAACTTTTTGGACGAGTAGCTGGTTTCAAACTAAACAAGCAGAAAACCAAAGTATTGAGTAAAAATATGAGTTTAGAGCAGATACAAAGAGTACAAGACTGCACTGGTCTCAATTTTGTTAAGACTGTAAAATATCTAGGTGTCAATCTTACAGCAAAAAATCTGAACCTGTACAAGGACAATTATGAAAAATTGTGGACTGAGATAAAGAAAGACATGGAAATATGGACGAGATTGAAATTGTCGTTAATGGGAAGAATAGCAGCTGTTAAAATGAATGTTCTACCAAGGATGCTGTTTTTATTCCAAGCCATACCAATTTTGGATAAATTGGATTGTTTTAAGATATGGCAAAGGGACCTATTGAAGTTTATATGGCAGGGAAAAAAGCCTAGAATTAAATTCAAGATTCTAACAGACTCTAAAGAAAGAGGAGGCTTTGCCCTGCCGGATTTAAAGATTTATTTTGAAGCAGCGGCCTTTTGCTGGTTGAAGGATTGGTTTAAATTGGAGAATGTGGACGTGTTGGACTTGGAAGGACATGACAATATGTTTGGTTGGCATGCATACCTTTGGTATGACAAGGTAAAAATCCACAAAATTTTTAAGAACCATATAGTTAGGAAATCTTTGTATCAGGTTTGGATTAGGTATAAAGACTTGTTAGAGAGAAAGACTCCTAGATGGATTTCACCAGTGGAGGCCAAGGCCTATAAGAGACCGAACATGTCTGCAAGCTGGCTAAGATATGTGGATATATTGCAGCGAGAAGGAGACTCAATTAAGCTAAAAAGCTATGATCAAGTCAAAAGTCAAGTCCCCGACTGGCTGCAATATCATCAGGTTCATGAAACATTTAAATTAGACAAGAAAATTGGTTTTCAAATGGAAAAATCAAAACTGGAAACAGAACTGATCGAATCGAACTCTAAAAACCTTTCCAAGATATACAACTTGTTGCTAGAGTGGCATACGAAAGACGAATTGGTTAAATCGACAATGATAGATTGGGCGAAAGACGTGGGTCATAATATTATGATGGATGACTGGGAGAGATTGTGGCAGAAAGGTATCAAATTTACTGCTTGTAATAGTTTAAGAGAGAATATAATGAAAATGTTGTATAGATGGTATCTGACACCAGTTAAGATAGCTAAGATGAACTCGAAAATGTCTGATGTGTGTTGGAAATGTAAATCTACGAAAGGTACCTTTTTTCATATGTGGTGGTCATGTCCTGGGGTAAATGCTTTCTGGGATAAGATTTATAACGAGTTAAAGAAGGTAATGAAAATTACCTTTAGTAAAAAACCAGAGGCATTCCTTTTGAGCATGACCAATGAAGAGATTCCCAGTCAGGATAGAGTTTTTTTTATGTATGCCACAACAGCTGCTAGAATTTTATTGGCAAGAACTTGGAAGGGTGAAGAGATCCCAACAGTGGAAGAATGGCAGATGAAGTTAATGGACTATATGGAACTCGCTGAACTGACCGCTAGAATCCGAGACCAGAGGGAGGAGAAGGTGTCGCAGGATTGGAAAAAATTTAAGGACTATTTACTTAAGTGTGTAAAACTGAACATTTGAATATTTGAGCAGAACTAATTAGAAGAATCGGCTTTAGCAGATTAATATTAGGAAAATTGTTCAGAAGAAATTTATGATGTGAATAATTTAATGGTGCAAGAATACTTTAAGATATTGATTATAAGTGATGATTTATATTAGATTAAATAATTTTAAAGAGTATTAAGAGATTTGGTAAAAGTTATTGGAAAAAGATATAAAGCTACCTAAAGAGTATATATGATTTTAAAGGCAGTGGAGGGAACAGGGGAAGTCCCCTAACAGATAAGTTAGAAATAAGAAAAGTACAAAGATAGATATTTGTTAAGGTTTGTATACGTTCTTTTTTGTTTGTTGTTATTGTGATTATTCCTATTTTGATTATTGTTTATTATGTATTGTGTTTTTATTGTGTTTATGTCTATGTAATGTTTTTTTCTATTTCTTTGTTTTATTGTAAAATAATAAAAAATCTTTAAAAAAAAAAAGAATTGGAAGAGACCACAAGGGCCATCCAGTCCAACCCCCTGCCAAGCAGGAAACACCATCAAAGCATTCCTGACAGATGGCTGTCAAGCCTCCACTTAAAGACCTCCAAAGAAGGAGACTCCATCACACTCCTTGGCAGCAAATTCCACTGTCGAACAGCTCTTACTGTCAGGAAGTTCTTCCTAATGTTTAGGTGGAATCTTCTTTCTTGTAGTTTGAATCCATTGCTCCATGTCCGCTTCTCTGGAGCAGCAGAAAACAACCTTTCTCCCTCCTCTATATGACATCCTTTTATGTATTTGAACATGGCTATTATATCACCCCTTAACCTTCTCTTCTCCAGGCTAAACATACCCAGCTCCCTAAGCCGTTCCTCATAATTCATCGTTTCCAGGCCTTTGACCATTTTGGTTGCCCTCCTCTGGACACGTTCCAGCTTGTCAGTATCCTTCTTGAGCTGTGGTGCCCAGAACTGGACACAGTACTCCAGGTGAGGTCTGACCAGAGTGGAATACAGTGGTACTATTACTTCCCTTGATTTAGATGCTATACTCCTATTGATGCAGCCCAGAATTGCATTGGCTTTTTTAGCTGCTGCATCACACTGTTGACTCATGTCAAGTTGATGGTCTACCAAGACTCCTAGATCCTTTTCACATGTACTACTCTCAAGCCAGGTGTCACCCATCCTGTATTTGTGCCTTTCATTTTTTTTGCCCAAGTTTTCTCCCTGTTAAAATTCATCTTGTTTGCTTTGGCCCAGTTCTCTAATCTGTTCTGGTCATTTTGAAGTGTGATCATGTCCTCTGGGGTATTAGCCACCCTTCCCAATTTGGTGTCATCTGCAAACTTGATCAGGATGCCTTCAAGCCCATCATCCAAGTCATTGATAAAGATGTTGAATAAGACTGGGCCCAAGACAGAACCCTGTGGCACCCCACTAGTCACTTCTCTCCAGGATGAAGAGGAACCCTTTGGGTTTGGTCAGTCAACCAGTTACAAATGCACTGAATGGTAAAGGAAATCTGGCATTCTGCCATTTGTCCCAGGCATATGTCTAAACTTCTTTGTTTTATCTCCTTCCAAGACAAATAAGCCTGTACTTTAGCTAGAAACCATAATTTCCATCACCTATTCTTTTTTATTGATCCATTGAAAGTGATTGCAAAATTCATAAACCAATTCCACAGTTAATTCTATAGTTAAACCATAATTATAACAGTAGTGAAATACTCTTTTTTCAAGTCCTGCTTGCTTGCTTACTCAGTCAGGCAGTCAGTCCTTCCAGGGAGATTTTACAAATAAGATAGCAAATACAAAATATATCAAAAAGAAATAATGGAGGCTCACCCCCCTTCCATTTCGACATACCGGTCCCATAATGATGGTAATCCTTCCACTGGAATCCTTTGGCACCCCAGTGGCTGAATCAGTTTGCAGAATACTTTATCTCCCCTCGCTCAGAACATGCCCGTTAATTAAGTCCAAATTTCATCTTAAAAAGCAGGTATTCGTTGCTCATGGCGACAGCTTTGGAGAGTTGCCAAAGAACAGCACAGTGCTTTACACCAAGCGCCCCCTGCCCCCTCATTCCTTCTGAACTGGGAGCAAGTGTTGGGCAATCTGCTGGTGAAGCTGCCCCCCCCGACCCTGGGGGGGGGGGGGTTGGGAGGATGATTACTCCCATCTCATCCTCAAAATACTCCGTGAGAGATGGCTCTGATGTAATGGGCAGCCATTCGCCATGGCAGCCAAACAGGAAGTCCTGAGGCCACCTTTGTGTGCCTTCTCCATGAGAGGTCTGGCGGGTGGTATCACAAGATCAGGTCCTTTATGTGGTGACTTTCTGTGTGTGGAATGCTCTTCCTAGGGAGGCTTACCACTGAACCAACCTGGACCCTGAGATTATAATCTGAGGCCGCCTTTGTATGCCTCCTCCACGAGAGGTCTGGCGGGTGGTATCACAAGATCAAGTCTTTTCTGTGGGGACTTTCTGTGTATGGAATGCTCTTCCTAAGGAGGCTCGCCTGGTGTCTTTACATATCTTTAGGTACCAGGTGAAAACATTTCTCCATAAAGAGGCCTTTGGCTGATTAATATAAGACCTTTTAAATGTGTTTGTGGGATGGGGGTTGGTGGTTTGTGTTTGCTTTTGTTTTATTATGTACTTTGTGTTTTTATCTTCCATTTTTATGTTGTGAACCATCAATATGTTGTGAACCGGCTCCTCAATGGAGAAGAGTAAAGGAGCCCCCACCCTCAGCAGAGAAGTCTAAAGGGAGTGCCTTTAGGAAGTGCACAAGCAGCCAAGGGAGGAACAAGATACACCAGCCTGGCCTCAGCGGTGTGAGGGCCAGAGTGAGATGGCTGTTTTACCCAGCGGAGTATCACAAGTGAAACCACCACTGCTCCTGAGTCCCTCTGCTACCAGCGTCCATCTGCAGCTTGTTTCTCCCTCAGCACGCTGGGCGCTGGTGGCAAAGAAACTTAGGAGCAGCAGTACGTAGTTTCACTCACGATATACCGCCAGGTGAAGACACCATCACAGTCTGGCCCTCATAGCAGTACTGAGTGATGTATCACTACATCACCCAGGTCTAGATAGTGTGTCTTGGAGAAAAGTGGTGTGAAGGAGCAACATAGAGCAACCCCCTAGGAAGAATGCCAGGTGACATAGAGGTGCCTTGTGCACCCAGTCAAAGGGAAAACTTAGAGTACTACGCCATGCAAGTGAAAGGGCTCTTTCACACAGTCCAGTTTCAGACATGAGTGACATTACATAAAAAAGAAAGATGTGATGTTCTTGAGACATCTTGAGTCATGTCACAGGGTTAGAGCCCAGCCACTAGGATGTTTCTGCTCATTTAATCTATTTTTTAGCAAAGTGCTATTCCTTTTGCTGAAATTGGATAGGCTTGGACTTCTCAGGAAATAAAACCATGGTACATAACTTAGGTTTGCTGACTGATGCTCATTTTTTCCAAGTAGGAGATTACTGACTGAACTGGGAGTGTTACTTGGTACTGCATTTTGCAGTTGATGAGAACCTTGTATTTATGATTGGCATGCCAGATTATATCAGGCTGGCTCATATTTTTCTTTAGTGGATACAATGATACCCTCATTACCCAGAGCAAAGCTAAATTACACACACATTTGTGGGGCATGTGCAGAAATCCAACTGAACTGAGCTCCGTTGCATAACCCATACACTTACCTGTGTGACACTGATGAAGCTATTCTGATTTTTGAATTACTTAAGAGTAATCAAATTTTTAACCCAGAGTCTCAAAACAGGTGATATGTGTTGGGGGTGGCATTGCTGTGCTGATTACTGACTAACAAAAGTCCAAGCTTTTGAGGCCAGTTATGCATCTGGATGATTATTTTAAAATGCCCTCTTCTCTGCAGGAAATGCTACATAAGAGTGCCATTCTTAACATTAGTTCCAGCAGTTGTGTCTGATGTGAGAAATAGCCAATTGCTGTCAGCTTGTGTAGACCCCTGTGCTGCTTCCTGCTTGAGGAAGCTGCAGGGTAATTAATATGGAAGTATGCAGTTGCTGAAGATGCACTGAAACTAGTGTAT
This sequence comes from Lacerta agilis, assembly GCF_009819535.1. Classification (NCBI taxonomy): domain Eukaryota; kingdom Metazoa; phylum Chordata; class Lepidosauria; order Squamata; family Lacertidae; genus Lacerta; species Lacerta agilis. The sequence continues at coordinate 2,155,398 of NC_046330.1, forward strand.
ATTATACAGAACAGCTGTCAGGACCTGTACTTCTATTGCCTTCCAGTTTCTGTAGTGACTGAACAAGGAGTCAGTGCTGCTGTTTGCTGCTTGAGGTCGTGCTCCACCTTTTTGTCTCATGCTTACAGCTCATGCATAACCTGTTGTGCTCAAGAAAGCAACAGTTTCTTTTCACACATGCATCCTTGTGAGCAGAAATGAGCATCCATTCAAGTGTTTGTCTTTCTTTCTTTCAAATATTTTTATTAAAGATTTTCAAAGGTAGTACAATGTCTCTCTCGTATTTTTCCATATAACATTTTTATAAGTCAGTGTTGGTGAGACATTAGAAAAGGAAAAAAAGGGGGGGAGTGGGTGGGACGGGGAGGTAGGTGGGGTGACAATGTTTCTTTTTTACTTGATATGAGTAGGGTTTGGTGTCAGCATTGTTTATGTAGGTTCTCTGTTGTTTGCTTGTGCTCCTTTGGCAGTGAGAGAGGTCGGAGTTGGCGTGGGATGTGGTTGTTCGTTTGTGGTTGGCTGTGGTGATCTTTGGTTTCCAGTGTGAGTGGGGTTGGTGGGTATTTTGGGTCAGGTTAGCCATATTGATTTGTATGCTGTCGGTAGATTTTTGTCATTGTCTTGTTGGGCTGTGTGTGTGATGGAGGGGAACCATACCGGGGTGAAGGTGTCTTCTTCTGTTTGTCCCCGTGTCAGTTTCAGCTTACTGGTTAGTTTTTCTAGTAGGGCTGTTTCCCATACTACCAGTGCTGTCAAGTATCCCGTTTTCCCCGGGAATCTCCCTTATTTCAAGCAGTTTCCCGCTGCTATCCCTTATTTTTTATATCCCTTTAATTTCCCATTTTTTCAAAGGAAGCAGCTCCTCTCCCACCCCCTGCTGGCCAGGGACTGGGAAGACCTCGCCTCCTTGCAGCCACAAAGCAAGCGGGAGCCATTTCCCGCGCTTACAGACGTCGTAGCCCACGGGCAGCGTTTCCAAAATACAGTAAGCCTGCTGCGCGCGTTCACACCAGTGCCGCCCACTTTTGCTTTTGGCTCCACCCACCACTGCCATGTGACTGTCCTCGGGATAGGTGAGGCTGCTGATCCCTTATTTTCAAATCCGAAACTTGACAGCTATGCATACTACTTGGTACCATTGGTCCATGTTTACTCCTGACAGGTCTTTCCAGTGTCTGGTTATGATGTTTCTGGATGCTGAGAGTAGATGGATTATGAGTTCTTTGTGTTGTAAGTGGGCATTATTGTCTTGGAAGATGTTTAGTAAGACCAATTCTGGGGTGATTTCTAACACTTGCTTGGTTATTTTACATATTTCTCGTGCGGTTGTTGTCCAGAAAGTTTGGATTTTGGGGCACTCCCACCACATGTGGAAGTATGTGCCTGTGGAGGTGCACCCTCTCCAGCATTTTGGTGAGGTTCCGGGGCGTATTAGCGCTAATTTTCTAGGCGTTAGATACCACCTGTAGGTTAGTTTTAGGGTGAGTTCTCTTCTTTTTCTTGATATGGATTTAAAGGGGGGTTTAGACCACATTCTGGTCCATTGGGTGGGGTTGATTTCGTATCCTATGCTATCCTCCCATTGTTTTTTGATTGTGTCTAGGGAGTTCGTGGGATTTTTGAGTAGTATTTTGTATATTGCGGATACCAGCCCTCTGCCGCATCCCTTTGTCATTAGGATGAGGTTTTCGAAGGTTGTCAGGGGTCTGGTTGCTGCTGATTTTACTGTTGGATTGTTTAATAGGGCATGTAGTTGGTGTTGTGTTAACCAGGGCATTTGGGTGTCTTCTAATTTGTCCTGTATTTGTCCTGTATTTCTTGTGTTGACAGAGGTTTGTTGTTTTTGTAAAAGTCTATTAGGCAATATAGTCCTTTGGATTGCCAGGTTTTGGTTTGGAGGTTTTGTGCTGCATTGTGGAATAGTGGGTGGTAGGTCAGGGGAATTAGTGGGGATGGGGTTGGGGATAGTTTGCCTGTTTCTGCTTTCCATGCTTTGAACATGGTTTGTGTGTATCTGTATCCATTGTTTTGTCTCGTCTTCTAATATATATGCCGTATTTGGTTGGCTCTGTAGTATGCTTCTATATTGGGGATTCCCCATCCTCCTTCTGCGGTGGGGAGGTGTAGGTATTTGGTGTATATTCTTGGTTTTTTGTGTGAGAAGATAAAGGATTGTAGTTTTCTCTGCCATTTGCAGAGTTGGGTCCAGATTGGGAGGGTTTGGAATAGGTAGGTTAGTTTTGGAAGCGTGATCATTTTCATCATGGCTATTTTGTCTGAGAGAGTGAACTTCATGTTGTTCCATCTCTTTAAGTCTTTGTTTATTTGTTGCCATAGGGGTTTGTAGTTGTGGAGGTATAATTTGTTAAGGTTTTTGGTTATTTGTACTCCTAGGTATCTGAACTTGGTGTGGCAGAGTTTTATCTTGGTGGTGTCAATGAGTTCTCTTTGGATGTAAGGTGGGGTGTTAAAGCACATGGCTTCCGATTTTTCAAAGTTTATATGTAGGCCTGAAACCGTTGCAAATGCGTTGAGTTCTCTGATTAGGGAGGGTGCTGTGTTTGAGGGATCTGGTGTTGTGACCATTAGGTCGTCTGCAAAAAGTCCTAGTTTATAGGTTCTGCCTTTTATTTCCACCCCCTTGATGTCTGTGGCTGCTCGGATTCGGATTGCTAGGGGTTCCAGCACCAGGATAAATAGGAAGGGAGATAGTGGGCACCCTTGTTTTGTGCCTCTTTGGATTGTTATGGTATTTGAGTCCATATTATTAATTCTGCATTTTGCTGAGGCTTGGGAGTATATTTGTTTGATGGTTTGTAGGAAGTAGGGGCCAAATTTCATGCTAGTTAGTACTGCTGATAGGTATAATAATAATAATAATAATTTATTATTTATACCCCGCCCATCTGGCCGGGTCTCCCCAGCCACTCTGGGCGGCCTCCAACAAACATCAAAATACAATACAGAGTCACAAATTAAAAACTTCCCTAAACAGGGCTGCCTTTAGGTGTTTTCTGAATGTCAGGTAGTTGTTTATTCCCTTGACTTCTGACGGGAGGGCGTTCCACAGGGCGGGCGCCACTACCGAGAAGGCCCTCTGCCTGGTTCCCTGTAGTTTTGCTTCTCGCAGTGAGGGAACCGCCAGAAGGCCCTCGGCGCTGGATCTCAGTGTCCGGGCTGAATGATGGGGGTGGAGACGCTCCTTCAGGTATACAGGACCGAGGCCGTTTAGGGCTTTAAAGGTCAACACCAACACTTTGAATTGTGCTCGGAAACGTACTGGGAGCCAATGCAGATCTCTCAGGACCGGTGTTATGTGGTCCCGGCGGCCACTCCCAGTCACCAGTCTAGCTGCCGCATTCTGGATTAATTGCAGTTTCCGGGTCACCTTCAAAGGTAGCCCCACGTAGAGCGCATTGCAGTAGTCCAAGCGGGAGATAACCAGAGCATGCACCACTCTGACAAGACAGTCTGCGGGCAGGTAGGGTCTCAGCCTGCGTACCAGATGGAGCTGGTAGACAGCCGCCCTGGACACAGAATTAACCTGCGCTTCCATGGACAGCTGTGAGTCCAAAATGACTCCCAGGCTGCGCACCTGGTCCTTCAGGGGCACAGTTACCCCATTCAGGACCAGGGAGTCCCCCACACCCGCCCGCCTCCTGTCCCCCAAAAACAGTACTTCTGTCTTGTCAGGATTCAACCTCAATCTGTTAGCCGCCATCCATCCTCCAACAGCCTCCAGGCACTCACACAGGACCTTCACCGCCTTCACTGGTTCTGATTTAAAAGAGAGGTAGAGCTGGGTGTCATCTGCATATTGATGAACACCCAACCCAAACCCCCTGATGATCTCTCCCAGCGGCTTCATATAGATATTAAAAAGCATGGGGGAGAGGACAGAACCCTGAGGCACCCCACAAGTGAGAGCCCAGGGGTCTGAACACTCATCCCCCACCACCACTTTCTGAACACGGCCCAGGAGGAAAGAGCGGAACCACTGTATAACAGTGCCCCCAGCTCCCAACCCCTCTAGCCGGTCCAGAAGGATGTTATGGTCGATGGTGTCAAAGGCCGCTGAGAGATCCAGCAGAACCAGGAAACAGCTCTCACCTTTGTCCCTAGCCCGCCGGAGATCATCAACCAGCGCGACCAAGGCAGTTTCAGTCCCATGATGAGGCCTGAATCCTGATTGGAAGGGATCCAAATGGTCCGCATCTTCCAGGCGTGCTTGGAGTTGTTCAGCAACCACCCGCTCAATCACCTTGCCCAAGAATGGTAAATTTGAGACTGGGCGATAGTTGGCCATATTGGCCGGGTCTAGAGATGTTTTTTTAAGAAGCGGTTTAATGACCGCCTCTTTCAGCGGGTCTGGAAAGATTCCCTCGCAGAGGGAAGCATTCACCACCGCGCAGAGCCCATCGCCCAGCCCTTCCCGGCTAGCTTTTATAAGCCAGGATGGGCAAGGATCTAGGAGACAGGTGGTCGGTTTCACTCGTCCAAGCAGCCTGTCCACATCCTCGGAGGTAACAGATTGGAATTGATCCCATGAAACATGACTAGACAGGGCTCTAGCACTCTCCCGCCCCGGCCCTGCTCCCACGGTGGAGTCTACCTCCTTCTGAATCTGAGCGACTTTATCTGCAAAAAACTTTGCAAAAGCATTGCAGGAGATCTTGGGGTCCCTACCAGACCCCGGTGACAAAGGTGGTTCTGCTAGGTTGCGAACCACCTGGAAGAGTCTCCTGCTGCTGTTTTCTGCAGATGCAATAGAAACAGCGAAGAAGGTCCTCTTCGCTGTCGCCATTGCCACTTGGTAGGCTCGAAGTTGAGCTCTAGCCCGTGTCCGGTCTGATTCAGAATGAGTTTTCCGCCACCGGCGCTCTAGCCGTCTCAGCGACTGTTTCATCGCCCTCAGCTCCGGGGAAAACCACGGAGCTGTCCGGGCTCCATGCAATCGGAGAGGACGCTTCGGAGCCAGACAGTCAATAGCCCTGGTTAACTCCGCATTCCAGCGGGCCACCAGGGAATCAACTGAAAGGCCATCAACATGGGATAATGCATCCCCTACCACTCTCTGGAAGCCAATTGGATCCATTAAGTAGCGGGGGCGGACCATCTGAATCGGTCCCACCTCCCTGCAGAGGGGAAGGGTCGCAGAGAAGTCCAGTTGCACCAGGAAGTGATCTGACCATGGCACTTCTTTTGTTTCACTTTTACTTAGTGTCAGATCACCAACATCCATAGAGGTAAACACCAGGTCTAAGGCATGTCCGCGGCTATGAGTTGGACCAGACTTATTCAGGGACAGCCCCATGGAGGCCATGCTTTCCACGAAGTCCCGAGCGGCCCCTTGTAAGGTCGTGTCGGCATGGATGTTAAAATCCCCTAAGACAACCAAACTAGGTGTCTCCAGGAGCATATCCGCCACGACCTGAAGCAGCTCGGGCAGGGAATCCTTGGTGCAGCGGGGAGGTCGGTACACCAAAAGGAATCCTGTACTGCCCCTATTGCCCAACTTCCAGAACATGCACTCAGAGAACTGGGTCTTCCCAATAGGACGCCTGGTGCAAACTAATGACTTCCTAAAAATCACTGCAACCCCCCCTCCCCGCCCAGATGGCCTGGGTTGCTGTGCGTAAGAGAAACCTGGTGGACAAGCAGCGGCAAGGACAGGCCCATCTGCTTCATCCAACCAAGTCTCTGTTACACATGCCAGGTCAAATCCTCCATCCACAATCAAGTCGTGGATGGCAGTGGTTTTGTTAATCATTGACCTGGCATTACACAGCAACACTTTCAGGTCATGTGGGTATCCCCTGCTGATTCCAGTATCCATCCGGTCAGGACCAGACCTGGAGGCAGGGATAGTCTTCAGACAACGACTAAACCTGCCTCCTCGGTAATGACATGGTCTGGTCTTAGCGTGACTCCTCCTCCTGCCCATGATCACTGAGATCGGGTGTCTTTCCAAGACTACCCCCCCTGTGGAACCTGCCCCAGCCATCCTGTTGGCTGAGGCCCAATCCCAGGCAGCCCTACCCCTATCCCCTTAAAAAACAAATAAAGACCATACACTAAATTAACAAAATAATACAAATAAAAAACAGAGAACAACGCTAAAATTAAACTAAACATTTGCCCCACCCCAAACAAAAAATAATAAAATGATATAAAAACCACCATTAAAACAAATTAAAAGTGCAGCAGTGAGTGCAGGCCACGCCCCCCAAGCCAGTTGGAATTGGCAGGAGAAGGGAGGTATTTCCATTCTAGGCAATCAAAAGCTTTGAGGATGTCTAGGGACATAATTGTCAATGGGAGTTTAGTTGCCTTGCTGTGTTCAATTAGGTTCAGTAGTTTCCTGATGGGGTCTGTAATATTGCGACCAGGGACAAAGCCAGTTTGGTCTGGAGCTATTAGCTTGGATAAGAATTTTTTCAGGCGGTTTGCCAAGATTGATGTGAATATTTTGTAGTCTTGGTTTATTAATGAAATCGGGCGGTATGATTCTACCTTGAGGCTGTCCTTCAGTGGATTTGGGATGCAGACTATTTTGGAGAGGGTCCAGGTTTTGGGGATGGGCCCTCCTTTCATGATGTCATTAAATAGGCGTGTCATGTAGGGCATCAGGGGTTCTTTGAATTTCTTATAGAATTCTGCTGTGAAGCCGTCTGGGCCTGGAGCTTTGTGTAATTTTAAGTTTTTGAGGATTGTGTCTATTTCCTCTGGGGTGATGGGACTGTCCATAGATTCTTGTTCCTCATTAGTTAGAGTAGGTATGTTCACCTCTGTTAGGAATTCTCTGATTTCCTTCTCAGGTGGGTTATGGGAGGTGTATAGGTCGGAGTAGAATTCTGCAGTTATTTCTTTGGGGGGAAATGTTGTGTTGCCATCTTTTTTGGTGATGCAGTGTATTCTTGCTTTAAGTGTTTTTTTCCTACATCTATTTGCTAATAGTCTGGAGTTTTTCCCTCCATATTCATAGAAGCGCTGTTTTAAGTATAGAATGTTGATCATTGTTTTGTTGATTTCTAGGGAGTCTATTTCTCTTCTTTTTTGTTCTATAAGTTGAAGGAGTTTTTTAGATCCTGTTTGTTTATAGCGTGATGAAAGATTGGTGATGTCTTGTTCTAAGTTGTTAATTTTAGAGGTGGTTTGTTTTTTAAGGAGTGCTTTCTCTTTTATGCAAGCTCCTCTGGTGACCGCTTTCATTGCGTCCCACAGGAGGGGTGTTTTTATATTGTCTACATCGTTTTCCTTGAAGTAGTTTTGGAGGGTTTTTGTGAGACTCTCTCTAATTTGTGTGTTTGTAGTTAGGGTGGGACTGAAGGACCATGATGGGGTGGTTTGTGTTTTTTCTCCTATTTTAATAGTGACTTCTACTGGGGCGTGATCTGTGATTTTGATGTTGCCTATGTTTGTTGATTCCACTAAAGGGATCAGACCCTGTGTGAGCAGGATGCTGTCCAATCTGGATACTGTACCATGGCGTCCGGATTGGAATGTATGACTGTTATCTCTTGGGTTTTGCTCACTCCAGATGTTGTAAAGACCCCTGTTTTTTTTAGCATTTTCAGTAGTTTGTAAGAGTCCCTAATTGTTGGGGGGGGGGGTTGAGGAAGGCTGTCCATGAGGTTGTGGGGTGAGTGTTTTTTAGGGATATGCCCTTCAAATTTAGGTTGAGGTCACCTCCTAGGATTGCTTCCCCTTCAGAAAAGGAGAGGAACTTGTTTAGTGTCTTTTGGAAGAATTCTAATTGTTTCGAATTTGGGGCGTATATAGAGCCAATTGTCAATTTAATTTTGCCATCTAATGTTCCTTTGATGAAGACGAATCTGCCTTTTTTGTCTTTTAGGACTGTTGTGGCGTTGAAGTTCAGGTCTCTGCTGAGTATTATTGCTACTCCACCGGCTTTTCCTGAGCCATTTGTGACCCATTGTTGACTAAAGCGGGGGTCGCTCAGGAGTTTGTTCCCTTTGGGTGGGTTGTGTATTTCTTGTAGGAAGGTGATGTGTGGTTTCATGGTATTTATGTATGAGGTGATGCGTTTTCTTTTGATGGGGTTTCCCAACCCCCTCACGTTTAATGTAATTGCTTTTAAGTTAGCCATCTTGCTTCTCTATTGTGTATAGAGATTCCTTGCCAACCCATCTGGGTTGTCCTGTGTCTCTCACTTTGTGTTGTTTAGTGAACCTGTGGGGTTGTGCTGACCTAGGGTGTGGTGGGGGGAGGGCTAGTGGGGTTAGAAGTAGGTTTGGGTTAAAGAGTGGGGGATAGGTTGAAGAGGGTTTCCTATATGCAGTCATATAGGTGTTCGTTTGGGGTATTTTGGACTCTTTGGCGTTTAGCCGGTTGGTCCTGGGTCACAGCTGGTGTGGAGGGCCATGTTCAGGGACAGGCCGTCCCCCTTGTCGTTTGCGATAAGGGGTGTCCAGTGAGACGGTATGGAGCATCCTTGTGACACCAATGTTGTGTATAAGGTTCAGAAGTAATGCTACTAGTGTTGGTAGCAACATTGTTGGTGTGTTAGGGTGGGTGGGTGTGTATTGGTACGCTCTGGTGCCACCATTGTGCTGATTAGGTATCAGATTTTAGTCTGAATATGGGTTGTGTTATAGGGGTTGGAGGAGTTGTTGTTATTGTTTCCCTCCCTATTGTAGGGTGGGGGGTTGATGAAGGTGTGAGTTGTAAGTTGTTGGGTGATGGGGTGTGTGGCTGGGGTTGTCTGGACTGGTGTTGGGGTGGGGATTTCTGTGGGGTGTGGTATTGGGGGGGTGTTGATGGTGTTAGCAGCGTTTATGGCTTGGGGGGGAGGGGGAGGGGGAGAATCACCAGTCCTGCAGTTTGGGTTGTTTTCCGGTTGCTTCATTCAGTCGTTGCTGCTGTTGTTGTAGGGTTATTCCGCTGTGAAGTGTTGGTTTGGTTGGTCTTGGTCCGAGTTCTTGTGCTGAGTCTTCGGTGGGATGGTTCTGTGTGTGACGGCAGTTGTTTGTATCGATACTTGTTGTTGTTCCGCTTCTCTTGCTTCTTTTTCTTCTGAACTGTTGTCCATTCGTTTTCTGTTGTTTCATCATCGTGGTTGTGGCTGTTGCTTTGGAGCCTTATTTGCCCCTACGGGTTCCCACGGTTGCGCCCGGTGAGAAAACATGGAAGCAGAAAAGACACCTGAGGCTGCTGGCTTCAGAGAGAGAAAGATTTATTTTCTGCATGCAGAGGTACCTGCGGTGTTCAGACAGCCAAGCAAGTACAAAACTAGTCAATTTTCAGGCAGTTCTTATAGACAGTTCTCTGGCTCTCTTCCCACCCCAGAAATCTTCCTCTTGTCCATATAAGGAACATTTCCTGTTGTACATTTCCTGTTGTACATATAAGGCAAAAGGACATTTAGCCCTGAGTTGGTTCATGCGCACTTCAGCAAGGCCATCCTATCTGTGACCTAGACAATTCCTCTCTGTGCAAGGACAGTTACTCTCTGTGCAAGGTCGACCTTCTACTGTTATCTCCAGACTCTTAGTCATAGCTTGCCAGAGAGAAGTGCAGTGCAGATCAAAGTTCACAGCTTTACAGAGAGGTTTCATAAAGGAAAGCTTAAAAAGTTCTTTTATACTTCTGGACTAACAATACATTCAGGTAAATATATACAGGTTAGCTAATTAACCCTTTCAGCTTGGTGGGTCTTCCTGTTGCCATTCTGGTGGAAGATCAAGTCCAAGGTTCTCCATTAGTTGCTGGGCTTCAGTTTTGTTGGTAGCCATGTGTTGTGCTGTGTTGGCGGAAGGGGAAGCCCCATCGGTATTCGATCCCTTCTTGTTGGAGACGTTGGGTGCATGGGCGTAGGTTTTTTCTCCGGTTTAGGGTATCTTGGGATAGATCCTGAAAGACAAATATGCGGTTGTCTTTGTATCGGAGGTTGGTTGAGTTTCTGAGGTTGTTCCATATCTCTTCCTTCTTTTTGTAGCGTGCAAAGCACACGATGATGTCCCTTGGGGGGGGGGGGGGGGCGTTGGGTTTCGGCCTAGCTCTTAGGGCTCTGTGTGCCCTCTCCCGATTGTCTGTCTCGAGCATCAGGCCTGGGATTGTATTTTTCAGCCAGCTTACAATTAGTTCTGCTGGACTTTTCTCCTCTATATTTTCAGGGAAATTGCAGAATCTGATGTTGCAGCGTCTGTTTCGGTCTTCGAGGTCTGCTTGCTTGATTCTCAATTCTGTGTTTTCTGTTTCCAGTTCGTTCATTTTCTTTTCCATTTGTGCGTACTTCTCCTGGTATTGTGTTATTGTCCTTTCTTGCATTTGGTTCTTGTTTTCTAGGGCTTTCACTTTGGAGGTTAGATCGTTGATTAGTACCTTTAGGGGAGCCATTGCGGCCTCCATTTTTTTCTGCTAATTTTTCTACTAGTCTCGCTTCCATTTCCCTTAGATCTTGTTTTGTTATTGGGTTGTTGTCATCTTGGAGGGGTGTTGTGGTCTCAGCATTGTTTGCTGTCTCTCTGGTTGGTGCCATCTTAGTCTCCCTGGTGATTTTGGTTTGAGGTCTGCTTCGTGTCCTCTTGGAGTATGGCGTGTTGCAGTTAGGAGTTGTGGCATTGGTGGTTCCTGGATGTTGCTGGATTGTTGAGCTGATCGGGCGTTGTTGACTGGTGGCTTTGGCAGAGCGTTCGGGTTAGGCGGCCATTTGTGTTGCTTCTTAGCTGTGTCTTAAGAACTTCTCTAGGGTTTCTGTATTCACCTTAGCGGCGGCGTCGTTTCGGGGAGCAGGTAGATAGACAAATGGGTAGGCCAACAGACGGGCAGTTCGCAGAAGGGTGGGTGGGGTTCAGCGGTTAGGGTTGTGGGGGAGTTGTGACTACTATAGAGGAAGGGTTTTCTCTTAGGGGGATGGGAGGGAGACGAGACTCCCCTTTTAAAGACAGGCTGAAATGCAGTCTAGAGAAGAGGGGTTTGATTTAAGGAGAGTGGAGAAGAAAAGGAGAGAGGGAAAGAAAAGGAGGCTGGAGCACAAGGGTGGGGTTGGGAAGTAAAGGGTGGGATGGAAGGTATGGGTAAGGAGGGGGTGAAGGAAGATTGTTTTTGGTTTTGATTGAAGAAAGAGGGGGAAAGGGGGGTTAGAGGTATAGGAAGGTGGGGGTGGCTTTATGTGTTATAGAGCAATAATAGTGATGGTGATAAGGGTTGGAGGTGTTAGTATTAGTGTGGAATTATTTTTCAATTTAAGAAATACATGTGTGTACGCTCATACACACGTGTGTGTATCTATGCATATACATATAAAACAACGACAATAGCAACAGCAACAAAAAAGAATACCAAATAAAATAAAATAAAATAAAAAGGGGAAGGGGGGAGAAAACAAAAAGGAAGGGGGGAAGAGGAGAAGAAGGGGGAGGGGAGAAGATATAGTAAGGAAAGAAGGGAAGGAGTGGAGTGGTAATGTTGTTGGAACTAGAGAGTCAAAGTCAAATAATGAAAAAAAATAGAGTGAAATAAAATGAGACAGTGGGAGGAAAGGGGTTAGAGTAGAGTGTTTCTTCTGGTTGTTATTGTTATTGTTTTTATTTTGTTTTTATTTATTTTGCCCCTCCCTTTAATTAAAGAGGAGAGGGGAATAAGGGAAGTGAAAGGAGAAGGAGTAGGAGTCGAGCAAGCAAGCAAACAAATAGACAAACTGTAAGAACGAAGGTGAATTTAGGGAGGGGGAGGGGAGGGGAGGGGAGGAAAAAAATTGAAAGGGGAAAAGATGTATGTGTGTGTGTGTGTGTATATATATATATGCTAAAAAAATTAAAGAAGAAAAAAAATTGAAAAAAAATAGAGGGGAAAGGGTTTTTTTCTCTTTTCTTTCTATCTTTCTTTTAGAAGCTAAACAAGAATGGGGGGATTTCTTATTTGTTTATTTACTTATTTGTCCCCCCATCCCTTCTTTCTCACCCCCTCTGGTAATAAAGAAAGAGGAAAAGGGAGGGGGGAAAGGGGGGGAGAAGAAAGAAACAATTAAAAAAATCAAGAGGGGGGGATTTCCCCCCTCTTCTTCCTTTCTTTAAAAATAAATTTTTTCTTTAACAATAAAACAGCAAAAAGTAAAGAGTAAAAAGTAAAAATGAAAAACCTCCAAAACGCGATGTCCTTCCAGAAGGCCTCCCTCTTTGTTCAGGCCTTCTTTTCCTCTCCTTTCTTCCCTTTCCCCTTCTCTTCTTTTCTTTTATTGCAACGGTCGTCGGGGAGGTAGGCTCCGGCAGGGCCTGTTTTTCTTCGTGCCCTTCTTCTGCCTACCTCTCCCTTCCCTCGGCGGCAGCTGTGGTGTTGGGCCGCAGAATCAGGGCTTCACCCTCTCTGGGTTGCGGCAGCCTGGCGGCGGTGTCAGCGGTAGGGAGTCGGGGCTCCCCCCCCCCCAGTTTATTTTCCCTTCCCTTGGGTTGGGGGTGATGGGGGTGGGAAAGGGCCCTCTCCCACCTTTCTCTTCCTCGGGGGGTGGCTGTGTGGCGGCGGCAGCAGCTGCGGGGACGAGGCTTCCTTTTCCAGCCCTCTTCAGCCTCTCCTCAGCCCCCGGCGCGCCGGCGCTTCGCGGGGTTTGTTGTACTAGGCCGCTCCCAGGCTGCTCCGTGGATCCGTGCCGATCGCCATCTTGCCTCGCCCGGAAGCACGTTTGTCTTTCTTTCTAAGTAACAGTTGCTTCTGAACTATGAAAAGTACCCTTTGAGCTCCTTGAAACTCTTTATATTCAGAACCAAATTCAGTGATAAATAACTGTTTTGCATGGCGTCTGTGTTTTCCTCTCAAAGTCTACTCTGTAGATGGCTCTCCTATTGCAGGGACATATTGTGGTAGGTAAGCAAGAGAAAGATTTATGTAACATAACCTAAGAAATGGAACCAAATGAGAAAAGATATGTGCTATCTTGCTGCCTCATAATGCTAGGTGAAAGATAGCTATGTACTCTGGGATAGTCACTGCTCACCTGTGCATAGTAATAATTGTATGGCACTGTCATGTGTTCAAAGCACTTCACATGCTTTATCTAGCTGTGGTCCTTAAAACAACCCCCCTGTAGAATTCTTCAAAGTAAATGGGGGAGTGGAAGTTGAGAGAAACTGACTTGCCAAAGACCACCTAGTGAGTTAATTGAAGAATCAAGACTCATGCAAGGGATTTCATTAGCCACTACACAGTTTTGTTCTGTGCACATATGTTGTTGTTGTTGTTGTTCAGTCGTTTCCGACTCTTCGTGACCCCATGAACCAGAGCACGCCAGGCACGCCTATCCTTCACTGCCTCTCGTAGTTTGGCCAAACTCATGTTAGTAGCTTCGAGAACACTGTCCAACCATCTCATCCTCTGTCGTCCCCTTCTCCTTGTGCCCTCCATCTTTCCCAACATCAGGGTCTTTTCTAGGGAGTCTTCTCTTCTCATGAGGTGGCCAAAGTACTGGAGCCTCAACTTCAGGATCTGTCCTTCCAGTGAGCACTCAGGGCTGATTTCTTTGAGAATGGATAGGTTTGATCTTGCAGTCCATGGGACTCTCAAGAGTCTCCTCCAGCACCATAATTCAAAAGCATCAAGAAAGAGCCAGTGTGGTGTAGTGGTTAAGAGCGGTAGACTCGTTATCTGGGGAACCGGGTTCGTGTCTCCACTCCTCCACATGCAGCTGCTGGGTGACCTTGGGCTAGTCACACTTCCATGAAGTCTCTCAGCCCCACTCACCTCACAGAGTGTTTGTTGTGGGGGAGGAAGGGAAAGGAGAATGTTAGCCGCTTTGAGACTCCTTCGGGTAGTGAAAAGCGGGATATCAAATCCAAACTCTTCTCTTCTTCTTCTTCTTCTTCGGCGATCAGCCTTCTTTATGGTCCAGCTCTCACTTCCGTACATTACTACTGGGAAAACCATAGCTTTAACTATACAGACCTTTGTCGGCAAGGTGATGTCTTTGCTTTTTAAGATGCTGTCTAGGTTTGTCA